>NC_090651.1:88842164-89453831 GCF_040937935.1 Hyperolius riggenbachi
CCTATCTACAGAGAGCGACGTCTTAATCCTGAGTGGGGACAGGCTTGTTCTCCCCACCTGCCTGAACAGTGGTTGCTCCGTAGGCAACCCGGGTTTGTGAGTATATTACTTACACTTCATACTGCACCCCATTCCCGTCTAATACATACTACACCATATTGGGCTCTCGGTCTTCTACCTTTCTACCTGCTGTTGTTAACTTCAGTACACCCACCCACCTATGTCAGTGCACGCAGTGTCACTGTCCCTGTCCGGTACCAGTCTGTGTGTGACAGGTGCACATTGTAATACCCATCACTGCATATACCTACCTGTTGTTCACTTCAGGTGCCTGTCCGGTACCTGTCTGTGTGTGACAGGTGCACATTGTAATACCCATCACTGCATATACCTACCTGTTGTGTTCAGTGCACCCACCTACCTACGTGAGCACACGCAGTGTGATATACCGATATGGACAAAACGGACAAAACAGGTAGAGGCAGAGGTAGAGGCAGACCCAGAGGAAGGCCATCCGGCAGGTGTGTGCGAGGTCGTGTTGATGTGATTTTGTGTGGCCCTGGCCCAAAGTACAGTGCTCAGAAGAAGGCACGTCCCAACAACTCCCAAGATTGTCAGGACGTGGTTGACTATTTAACACAGAACACCTCATCTTCCACAGCCATCAGCGCAACTACAAGCACCACAGACGCTGCATTTGACACTTCACAGGAGTTAATTGGTGGGGAATTAACTGATTCACAGCCATTATTGTTACAACCAGATGAAGGCGTTAAGCAAGTTACACCACCTCATATGTCTGAGTTAGGCGGCGACACTATGGACGTAACCTGTGAGGATGAGGATGATGAAGTACCTGCTGTTGGTGCAGTTTTGGAGGTGTCTGAGGCAAGCGAAGCTGGGCAGGATGATTATGATGATGACTATGACATGGATACCACGTGGGATCCTAAGAGACAAGATGACCAAGGGGACAGTTCAGAGGGGGAGCCAGTGAGGAGTAGGAGGAGATGAGTTGCTGAAAGAAGCAGGAGGAGCTTGTCGTCAGAAACAGCTGGTGGCAGTGTCCGGCACCAGCCAACATGCCCTTCAACGTCAGCTGCCGATGCCACCATAGTGCCATCACCCCAGGGGGCCTCAGCGGTTTGGAAATGTTTTAATGTGTCTGCCTCAGATCAGAGCAATGCCATCTGTTCTCTCTGCCTCCAAAAATTGAGCCGTGGAGAGGCCAACACCCACGTAGGGACAAGTGCCTTACGAAGTCACCTGCAGAAAAGGCACAAACTGCAATGGGAAGAGCACCTGAGCAAAAGCAGCACACAAAAGCAAAGCCACCCTCCTTCTCCTCTTCCTTCTTCAGGTGCAGCATCTTCAGCCGCTTTCTCCCTTGCACCTTCACAGCCACCCTACTCCACTCCGCCTCTGCCCTTGAGCGGTTCCTGCTCCTCTGCCCACAGCAGCCAGGTGTCCGCAAAGGAAATCTTTGATCGGTCACCCCCTTGCCCGGCGTCTGACAGCTGGCTTGGCGGAACTGTTAGCTCGCCAGCTGTTACCATACAAGCTGGTGGAATCAGAGGCCTTCCTGTAAATTTGTGGCCATTGGGACACCGCAGTGGAAGATACCAGGCCGCAATTATTTCTCTAAAAAGGCGATACCCAAACTGTACCGTGAAGTTGAGAGGCAAGTGGCATCATCTCTGGCACACAGCGTTGGGTCAAGGGTCCATCTGACCACGGATGCCTGGTCTGTCAAGCATGGTCAGGGCAGATACATTACTTACACAGCCCATTGGGTCAACCTGGTGACCGATGGCTAGCAGCGAGTACGTGGCTGTGCAGCGGACCAACTTGTGACACCTCCACGGCTTGCAGGCAGGCCTCCTGCCACCTCCTCTCCTTCTCCTCCTACTCCTCCTGCTACTTCCTCTTCGCTATCATCCTCCTCCTTGGCTGAGTGGCAGTTCAACTCTACAGGTGCTGCAATCTCCTCTCCAGCTACACAGCCCCATCTCCCCAGGGCCTATGCTGCATGCCAGGTATGACGGTGTCACGCCATCTTAGACATGTCTTGCCTCAAAGCAGAGAGTCACACTGGACCAGCTCTTCTGGCTGCTCTTAACAAACAGGTGGATCAGTGGCTGACCCCGCACCAGCTTGAGATCGGCAACGTGGTGTGTGACAACGACAGCAATCTTATTTCCGCCTTGAATTTGGGAAAGCTGACACATGTATCCTGCATGGCACATGTGCTGAATCTAGTCATTCAAAGAATTGTGTCAAAGTACCCAGGCTTAGAGGACGTCCTGAAGCAGGCCAGGAAGTTGTGTGGGCATTTAAGGCGGTCTTACACGGCCATGGCACGCTTTGCGGACATTCAGCAGAGAAACAACTTGCCAGTGAGACACTTGATTTGTGATAGCCCGACTCGCTGGAATTCGACTCTGGTCATGTTCTCTCACCTGCTAGAACAGGAGAAAGCCGTCACCCAGTACCTCTACAATTACAGTAAAAGGACACAATCTGGGGAAATGGGGATGTTCTGGCCCAACAACTGGACACTGATGCGAAATGCATGCAGGCTCATGCGGCCATTTGAGGAGGTGACCAACCTGGTGAGTCGCAGTGAAGGCACCATCAGCGACTTGATCCCGTACGCTTACTTCCTGGAGCCGGCCGTGCGTAGAGTGGTGGAACAAGCTGTGGAGGAGCATGAACAGGAACAGTTACGAGAAGAAGCGTTGTGGGATAAATTCTCATCAGAACCAGGTGTTTCCTCAACACCTGCGGCAGCACAGAGGGGGGAGGAGGAAGAGGAGGAAGAGTCATGTGGGGAAGAGGAGTCAGACTCGGATGATGAGGAAGGTGTTTCTTTGGAGAAGGAGGAGGAGGCGGCGGCAGAAGAACAACCGCAGTAGGCGTTGCAAGGGGCTTGTGCTGCTAGACGTGGGTGGCCATGCTACTAGACTCTCGGTATAGGCACAAAGTGGCGGACATGTTACCAACTCACCTGAAGGCAGAACGGATGCACATGCAGAACAAGCTGGCAACTATGCTTTACAATGTATTTAAGGGTGATGTCACAACACAACGGAATAAAGGTACCACTGCCAGTAATCCTCCTCCCATGTCCACGCAGGCAAAGACAGGACGCTCCAGCGATCTCACGGTGATGTCGAACATGCGGACATTCTTTAGTCCAAAGCCTCGCCTTGGGATCCACCCTCCACCAACGCCTCGACCAGCAGGTAGGCGACTGCCTGGCCTTAAGTGTGGATGTAGACACTGTGAGCCGCAATGAACCCTTGGACTACTTGGTGCGCAGGCTTGACCTGTGGCCAGAGCTGTCCCAATTTGCCATCTAACTTCTGTCTTGTCCTGCCTCAAGCGTCCTGTCAGAAAGGACCTTCAGCGCAGCTAGAGGCATTTTCACAGAGAAGAGAAGTCGCTTAAGTCACAAAAGTGTTCAGTACCTCACCTTTATCAAAATGAATGAGGCATGGATCCCGGAGGGCTACTGCCCACCCGAAGACTAAGTCAGTCCCCACACAGCATCTCTGCCTGCACGCCGTGTGACTGCCTGCCCCAAGACTAAGTCGCTCCCCACACAGCATCTCTGCCTGCAGGCCTCTTGACTGCCTTCTTCGCCATCACCAACAGGGTCCAGGACTCCAGGTGGATTCCTGAATTTTTTAAGGCCGTTGCTAGCAGCAACCGCTATAATAATTTTTCTGGCGCGTGTACATGCCTGCCTAATTTTTCTGGCACACCTAAGATAATAAGGTCTCATTGTGGACCAAATTTGATCAGCTGGACAGTCACTGTTGAGCTACCACAGCCCGGCGACCATTTGGGCTTGAAAACCGCCATAGCCTGCACTCTGGCCATGGTGCGCACCAGTCCAGCACGGTCATCACTACACAAACAGCGGTTTGCGGTGCGTTACACAGTGAGTTTGATGTGTCAGTGTGAAGCAGTACTCTAATTACACTCCCCGATTGATGTATACACATGCAAGATGTTTTAAAGCACTTTAGGCCTGCAATTTAGCATTCAATGTGATTTCTGCCCTTAAAACGCTGCTTTGCGTCAAATCCAGATTTTTACCCGGGACTTTTGGCGTCCATCCCTCTCCGCCATGCCCCCTCCAGGTGTTAGACCCCTTGAAACATCTTTTCCATCACTTTTGTGGCCAGCATAAATGTTTCTAGTTTTCAAAGTTCGCCTCCCCATTGAAGTCTATTGCGGTTTGGGAAAGTTCACGCGAATCGAACATTTTTCGTGGACCCGGTTTGCGAACATAAAATCGGAGGTTCGGGCCATCTCTAATAAAATTAAGGCCCCTTTCACTCCAGGGCATTTTCATTTCTTTGCATTACCCTATTTTACCGCAGGGTAACGCTAAAGCAATGAAAGTGTAAGGGACATTTCATATCTGCCGCGGTGCAATGCAATACGCCAGAAGTGTTGTATCTGATGCGAAAGCAACAGCATGATACCGATTTTACACCACAGTGACATGGGTGCTGTTAACGCTTCAGACTTACAATTTCAGCAAATTAACTGAAAATAAGAAAATGAGACCCCAGGAAAGGTCCAAGTATCATTACTGCTACATAAACAATTATTTATCTAAGAATATTTAAGCTCAGGTATGATTTTACTTTGTAATGCCAGCAAGTTTAGTACTCTGACTGGTCAAGAACAGTGACACTCTACTTATAACCCGAGACCCTGGGATTATTTAGAGGTTGAAGGCAATTCATAAATACAAAAATAGAGATTGGCAGTTTGGTAGATTGGGCAGAAGAAATTGCCACTTCCTGTGGTGTGGGCTCCCCAAAAATGTGAAATCAGGGATCTAAACTGTTCACATTTTGAAATGAGAAGTGGTCTCCCTCGCTTTCCCTAATTGTGAAGTGGTCTCCCTCGCTTTCCCTAATTGTGAAGTGGTCTCCCTCGCTTTCCCTAATTGTGACTGTGTTGCCAAGCTAGGAATCACCAAAGTGGCATAGCCATTAGTATGATTAGATCATGTGTTGACGTCCAATATCACTCTGATATTTGTGGGTTGCATGTCTGTCCTTGTATAGCTGGCAGAGAGCCAAAACCTGAACCCCACTGAATACCTATAGGGGGGCAGCCTTCTATTTGGCTGTGTGCTCAGTGAACGTAGCCAAACAAAGGACTGATCTTCTACACATCGCCCATCTAGCTGCCCATTCAGCTCTCTCTTCTCCCTCTGCACTGGTGGTGACAACAGCCTGTCTCCTGTGCAAGGTGAATGAGTGGGCAAGGGAAGTGGTAGAAGAGTGCTGGCCCGGGATCAGGAGGCCCAGCTCTATAATGGGCAAACTTTTTGTGGTGCGGAATAGTGGGAGAATAGCAAGCACATGAGTAAGTGATGGCAGACACCAGGCTCGAGAACCTCTGAATCCCAACATAAACCAGGCACAAGCCTCCATCCCTAACCAGCATAGTGCCAATAAAAACCAAATACAGTGGTTGAATGAGAGCTCTTAGTGGGCTCCTCAGGTCAAGATGCTCTGCTGTAGTCGCAACCTCTGTCTGCATCCCTTTTTGCTACTACACTGGGAAAGTCTTCATGAAAGGGTAGAGGGTATAATAACAGGAAAGAGTTTCCACCTCATGTTAAATGCTTTCTGTTTTTAAAGGAAACCTGTGAGCTTTTAATCTGATCCTTACCAGAGAAAAGGGATTCTTCCTCCTTTCCTCTCCACCAGGCTGTTCCAGCGATGAGATTAGTGAAGCTTGCACCTGCACTGCACCTCTGCAGTGGCATAGATCCACTCTGGCTTTCGTTGAAAAACCCAAGCCCATTCGGTTCCATGCTACTGTGCAGGCTCAGACAGCTAACGCATGCGCAGTATCACAGACCTGATTGGGCTCTGCTTTTTCCACTGTAACCCAAGCAGGTCCGTGCTTCTGAGCAGGCACGAGCCATTGGCAAACCCCTTTCAGAGTGAATAGTGATGGAACAGTCTGGTGGAGGCCTATGGCGGATCTAGAGACAAGAAATGACTCCTAGCGGACTCCAAGTGCTTAAGCTGCAGCCACTAGGGCACACTCAGTAGGCAGTAGCAGTGTTAAGGAGTCTAGCCCAATGACTCCTTACTAAATAGGTGCTGGCTTACTGAACAGGAAGATACAAAGTTCGAACCCAGGTCTCCTGAGTTAGAAGCAGAGCCCTTAAAGGGTAGGTTCAGGGACTATGAAAAAAAAATAAAAATCCACATCCACTTACCTGGGACTTCCTCCAGCCCGTGGCAGGCAGGCGGTGCCCTCGGCGCCTCTCCGCAGGCTCCCGGTGGTCTCCGGTGGCGCGCCCGACCTGGCCAGGCCGGCGACCAGGTCGGGCTTCTTCTGCGCTCCAATCTGCGTCTCACTGGTGCACGCTGACGTCATCGGACGTCCGATGGCGTCAGCGCGCCCGCGTGAAACGCAGATTCGAGCGCAGAAGAAGCCCGACCTGGCCGCCGGCCTTGTGCGCCACCAGAGACCACCGGGAGTCTTCGGAGCGGCGCCGAGGGCACCTCCTGCCTGCCACGGGCTGGAGGAAGCCCCAGGTAAGTAGATGTGGATTTTTTTTTTCATAGTCCCTGAACCTTCCCTTTAACCATTATACTATCCAGCCACGGTCTCTAATGAGACGGTTACCCCTTGGAGGAACTTTTTTTTCCCCTACAGGTACACTTTACAGGCAGATATGGATGTAGCATTCGTGTGCACACATACTTTAGACCATGTTCACCTTTCACTAAATAACTTTATTCTAAGTTCTAAATTGCAAGTTTTGAAATTTGACTTGATCGTCTTTCTCCTTTTTTCAGCTGTATAGAAAAGAAGTGAATATCCAGTGATGATAATGAATTGTTCCGCCTACGGTGATACAAAGTTCGAACCCAGGTCTCCTGAGTTAGAAGCAGAGCCCTTAAAGGGTAGGTTCAGGGACTATGAAAAAAAAATAAAAATCCACATCCACTTACCTGGGACTTCCTCCAGCCCGTGGCAGGCAGGCGGTGCCCTCGGCGCCTCTCCGCAGGCTCCCGGTGGTCTCCGGTGGCGCGCCCGACCTGGCCAGGCCGGCGACCAGGTCGGGCTTCTTCTGCGCTCCAATCTGCGTCTCACTGGTGCACGCTGACATCATCGGACGTCCTCCGGGCTGTACTGCGCATGCTCAGTAGTTCTGAGCCTGCGCAGTACAGCCCGGAGGACGTCCGATGGCGTCAGCGTGCCCGCGTGAAACGCAGATTGGAGCGCAGAAGAAGCCCGACCTGGCCGCCGGCCTGGCCAGGTCTGGTGCGCCACCAGAGACCACCGGGAGTCTTCGGAGCGGCGCCGAGGGCACCTCCTGCCTGCCACGGGCTGGAGGAAGTCCCGGGTAAGTAGATGTGGATTTTTTTTTTTCATAGTCCCTGAACCTACCCTTTAACCATTACACTATCCAGCCACGGTCTCTAATGAGACGGTTACCCCTTGGAGGAACTTTTTTTTCCCCTACAGGTACACTTTACAGGCAGATATGGATGTAGCATTCGTGTGCACTAGGGATGCTCGGAAAATTCCGTTGAATTATTAATTCCGTGATTCCGGCCGGAATTAGGTTAATTCCGATTCCAGTAGTTAAATCGGAATTCCTTTGCCTCTCAAACGGAATTCCGCGGAAATGTTATATTCCGTCGGAATTTTCCGAATAAGCACAAAAAAAAATCTCTCTCTCTCTCTCTCTCTCTCTCTCTCTCTCTCTCTCTCTCTCTCTCTCTCTCTCTCTCTCTCTCTCTCTCTCTCTCTCTCTCTCTCTCTCTCTCTCTCTCTCTCTCTCTCTCTCTCTCTCTCTCTCTCTCTCTCTCTCTCTCTCTCTCTCTCTCTCTCTCTCTCTCTCTCTCTCTCTCTCTCTCTCTCTCTCTCTCTCTCTCTCTCTCTCTCTCTCTCTCTCTCTCTCTCTCTCTCTCTCTCTCTCTCTCTCTCTCTCTCTCTCTCTCTCTCCCCCCATGCTAAAGCTGGCGGGTAGCATAAACCATACTTCCATTATGATCAATTCGATAGAAAAAGTAGCATGATTAAGGATTTGTACTTTTTGAAAAGCATACTTATATGCCATAGCTGGGATTTGAACCCAGGACCTAGTGTGTAGCAGGTATCTGTCTTATCCTCTAGACCATGAACCACACTGCATGTTAGTAGGTATCTGTCTTACCCACTAGTAAGGCTGAGGCTGGAGAGGCTGCAGCCTCAGGGCGCAGTGTAGGAGGGGGTGCACAATTCATTCAGCTGTCATTCCCAATTGTGTTTGAAGCAGAAAGAAATAATAAAAGGGGATACATAGCAGCGACTGCAAGCCAGATAAGTAGAGATTAAGGTGTTGGGGGTGGGGGCCCTGGGGCACCTCTTAGTGTAATAGCAATCAGTGTGTGACAGCTGGGGTGGGAGGGATGGGGGGGCGCACTTTGCTGTCTCAGCCTTGGGTGCTGAAGGACCTTGTCCCACCTCTGACCACACTACATGCTAAAGCCTGGCCCTGAGTGTGGTTGATGGTCAAGAGCAGTGGTCCTCAAACTAAGGCCCGCGGGCCGAATGTGGCCCCCTAAGGCTTTCTTACCGGCCCCCCACACAGAAAATGTATTGCTTATAAATGCAGTCAGCTACATCTTTAAATATTGGTGGTCCACATATGGAATAGCAGTGCAGCACCCCCCATCCACATGGAAGCCAGAAAGCAGAAATTTTGCTGGTTTCCAATCAAATTCCACATCAGGTGACACTGCTGTCCAATTGGCTTGCAGATTGTCACCTGGGTATGCTTCACTGTCTGGTCCGCAAAGACTTCTACATCATTTTATGTTTACTCCGGCCCACCAGCGGTCTGAAGTATGTTGACCTGGCCCTCAACCCAAAACGTTTGGGGACCCCTGGTCTAGAGGGTAAGACAGATACCTACTACCATGCAGTGTGGTTCATGGTCTAGAGGTTAAGACAGATAACTGCTACACACTAGGTCCTGGGTTCAAATCCCAGCTATGGCATATAAGCATGCTTTTCAAAAAGTACAAATCCTTAATCATGCTACTTTTTCTATCGAATTGATCATAATGGAAGTATGGTTTATGCTACCGCCAGCTTTAGCATGTAGTGTGGGTCATGGTCTAGAGGTTAAGACAGATACCTGCTACACACTAGGTCCTGGGTTCAAATCCCAGCTATGGTATATAAGCTGTTTTTCAAAAAGTAAAAATCCTTAATCATGCTACTTTTTTCTATCGAATTGATCATAATGGAAGTATGGTTTATGCTACCGCCAGCTTTAGCATGTAGTGTGGGTCATGGTCTAGAGGTTAAGATAGATACCTGCTACACACTAGGTCCTGGGTTCAAATCCCAGCTATGGTATATAAGCATGCTTTTCAAAAAGTACAAATCCTTAATCATGCTACTTTTTCTATCGAATTGATCATAATGGAAGTATGGTTTATGCTACCGCCAGCTTTAGCATGTAGTGTGGGTCATGGTCTAGAGGTTAAGACAGATACCTGCTACACACTAGGTCCTGGGTTCAAATCCCAGCTATGGTATATAAGCTGTTTTTCAAAAAGTAAAAATCCTTAATCATGCTACTTTTTCTATCGAATTGATCATAATGGAAGTATGGTTTATGCTACCGCCAGCTTTAGCATGTAGTGTGGGTCATGGTCTAGAGGTTAAGATAGATACCTGCTACACACTAGGTCCTGGGTTCAAATCCCAGCTATGGTATATAAGCATGCTTTTCAAAAAGTACAAATCCTTAATCATGCTACTTTTTCTATCGAATTGATCATAATGGAAGTATGGTTTATGCTACCGCCAGCTTTAGCATGTAGTGTGGGTCATGGTCTAGAGGTTAAGACAGATACCTGCTACACACTAGGTCCTGGGTTCAAATCCCAGCTATGGTATATAAGCTGTTTTTCAAAAAGTAAAAATCCTTAATCATGCTACTTTTTCTATCGAATTGATCATAATGGAAGTATGGTTTATGCTACCGCCAGCTTTAGCATGTAGTGTGGGTCATGGTCTAGAGGTTAAGATAGATACCTGCTACACACTAGGTCCTGGGTTCAAATCCCAGCTATGGTATATAAGCATGCTTTTCAAAAAGTACAAATCCTTAATCATGCTACTTTTTCTATCGAATTGATCATAATGGAAGTATGGTTTATGCTATGCTATATAAGCTGCTATATATATGGTATATATAGCATATATGGTTTATGGTATATAAGCTGTTTTGAAAATCTGCAATTCCCTACTGCATTAGAGAGAGAGAGAGAGAGAGAGAGAGAGAGAGAGAGAGAGAGAGAGAGAGAGAGAGAGAGAGAGAGAGAGAGAGAGAGAGAGAGAGAGAGAGAGAGAGAGAGAGAGAGAGAGAGAGAGAGAGAGAGAGAGAGAGAGAGAGAGAGAAGAGAGAGAGAGAGAGAGAGAGAGAGAGAGAGAGAGAGAGAGAGAGAGAGAGAGAGAGAGAGAGAGAGAGAGAGAGAGAGAGAGAGAGAGAGAGAGAGAGAGAGAGAGAGAGAGAGAGAGAGAGAGAGAGAGAGAGAGAGAGATTAAAATTTTTCCGACAGAATTCCGTATAAGTCGGAATTCCGCGGAACTGACCCGGTATACCGTCGGAATGGAAAGGTAACGGAATTTCTGGAATTTCTATATGGCGGAATTCGGAATTGTGCCGGAAACGGAAATGGGCTATTCCGACCATGCCTGGTGTGCACACATACTTTAGACCATGTTCACCTTTCACTAAATAACTTTATTCTAAGTTCTAAATTGCAAGTTTTGAAATTTGACTGGATCGTCTTTCTCCTTTTTTCAGCTGTATAGAAAAGAAGTGAATATCCAGTGATGATAATGAATTGTTCCGCCTACGGTGACATTACTGGAGACAATACAAACCTCTGTTATAGAGCCCACTTCTGTTCTCCCAGCAGTCAGTTAGCACACTCTGGGGATAAGCAGCTCTAGGAATGTGAACATGCAGGAGGTATGCCACTTAAGAGCCGGGGATTAGCCAAGACATGAACACGTAAACAGTGTGAACCTGTATAGGAACTCTACACAGAGGAACACAATGGCATCGCTGCTCAGACAATAAGGAGATCATTCTGATGGATTTTGAATCTGAAAAAAATAATAATGCAACATTGTATAAGGCAATGTCTAATCTATTTAAAAATAGCACAGTGTATACAGTACCTAGCTTCATGCAGATTTATTTACTAAGATACCACATTGTAAAGACATAATACATTGTGTATCTCGCCGCCCAACCCCCGTTTCTGTTCATCACAATACTTTGATAAACCTTGAACATATATAGGATGTATACAGGAGAAACACTTCATTGTAGAAATACTCAATACCATAATGTCTCCTGTGCTTACCAATGGGTAGGGATAGAAAAGATGGCCAGAGGCCGGGATGTAACAACAAGAAATGACTGAGCCCTCAAGAAAAACTTTTGAGCCAAAGCTGGCAGCTGCTATAAAAACAGTTGACAAAATTCTATATTTACCAAGATAATATGTAACCAGATACAACTGAGGGAGGTGCCCAGGGCCAGATTTACCATAAGGCACTGTAGGCACATGCCTACAGGCGCCAGATGATGAAAAGGTGGCTCACTCCCCTCCTCAAGCGCCTCCCTCCCTCCTTCCCTATGCAGAGTCCTAATGAGACAGTAAATGAGAGTTTACTCACCCTGCTCTTGGCATTCCACTGACAGGATCTCCCTTCAGTCTGGGGCACCTCTAGCTACTTATTACTGCAGTTCCTCTAGCCACTTAATACTTGGGGGCACCTCTAGCAATTTAATATGGAGGGTACCCCTGGCTACCTAATACTAAGGTGCATCTTTAGCTACCTATGACAGGCAGCGGAAGTAAAGGAGAAGTGAGAGCTAGGACAGCCAGCACACTTGCGGTGCAGTTTGGTGGGGGTTTGCAGGTTTATGGAGGGCAAAGTCTAAGGTGCCAGGACATCTGTGCTAGTGTTGATCGAACACCCAGATATTCGGGATTGGGTCGGCATTGGCCGAACATGGTCCATGTTCGGGATATTCGGCTGAACACCGAGCCTAATTGTAGTCAATGGGGACCCGAGCATGCCTGCTGGAGGGGACGCAGCCTGCATCCCTCCAGCCCCCCAAAACGGGCCCTTGTGGGTCCCCGAACAGCGCGGCCGAGCACCATGCGGTACTTGGCTGAGCTCGAGCCGGACCTGAACACCTCGATATTCGGGGAATGACTAACAGTGTCGAACACTGTTCGATCAACACTAATCTGTGCCTACGGGCTCCTGTGAGGTAAATCTGGGCCTGGAGGCACCACTTTCAGATGCAGCCTGTATGTTTGGACAGAGATGCAGCATTGCTGGAGTTAGAACAGCATGATCAAGTTAGATTCAAACAGTTCTGTCATACAGCCACAGTTAGCAGTGTCAGGTAGCTCCCGAATCCCAACCCTGCAATCAGGGCTGGGCCGAGGCAGAGGCTGGAGAGGCTCCAGCCTCAGGGCGCAGTGTAGGAGGGGGCGCACAATTCATTCAGTTGTCATTCCCAATTGTGTTTGATGCAGAAATAAATAGGAAAAGGGGATACATGGCAGTGACTGCAAGTCAGATAACTAGAGATTAAGGTATTGGGGAGGTTGGGGGCCCTGGGGCGCCTCTTAGTCTAGTAGCAATCAGTGTGTGACGGCTGGGGCGGAGGGATGGAGGGGCGCACTTTGGTGTCTCAGCCTTGGGTGCTGAAGGACCTTGTCCCAGCTCTGCCTGCAATCAAAATAGATTGAGACTGCTCGCGACACTGCCTCCAGTACTACCTGCGCAAGCACAGAACTCTCCTGCCACAGGAGCATTACGTGTGTGTGTGTGTGTGTGGAAGGGGGGGGGGGGGGGGGACGTCCAGGGGCAAACGCAGGATTTTTAAGGGGGGGATTCCTGAAAGGTCCAGAAGCACTTATGTCCCCGAGTGCTTCCGAATACAGGTGGCTCCATACTGCCCATGCACAAAAGTGCGCTGGCGTATTACGGAGCTGCCTATCTTTGGAAGTACTCAAGGACACTAGTGTTTCTGAGGGTTTCTGGAAGCAGCAAATTTGAACAGGGGACAGCGCTGGAACAACTCCCCGAGAGAGGAACGGGAGATAGACTTAGTTTGGACAATTCAGTGGAATATGTCACATGTCACATAGCGCAAGCGATACCCATATGATGCAGGGATATATGCATCTGCGGAAGATGGCGGCGCTATATAAATACTAAATAATAATAATTTGCCTCACCAGGGTTGCACTTTTATTTAGCTTTCCTGTATGACAAGAAGACACAGCCAGCCAGCACTAGGGGAAGAGGGAAACAAAGGTGAATGAGGGAGGGCTGGTGCACACCAAGAGGGCTTCTGAGCGTTTTTCAAATCAACATTGATTTGAAAAGCGCTTGGCTAATGTTACCCTTTGTGGGTGTTCCCACAGCAGCGTTGTGATTTTTTCAAAATCGCAGGTATACCGCATGCAGCATTTTTTTGGGTGATTTATTCAGAAATCGCTCTGAAAATCGCACTTACTAATTGCTAGCGATTGCTATTGTGATTTTGGCGTGCACTAGCCCAGAGAGAAGAGGAGTGGAGAGAAATTGAGAATAGCCTGAGATGGAGCATTATCTGTATTGCAGTCCCACATCACACAGAGGCTACTTGCCTGTAATAGGACTTCTGTCCCTGCCAGTCTCTCACACAAGTCAGAAAGCAGACCTCCTGGAGTCTAGGGACTGTCAAAAAATGTTCACCTTGTTTAACAAGATGCAGCCTCTGTACATTTACCAGTTTGTCTAATTCAGCGATTTCAGGGAATTTTTTTTAAAAGGTACAGGAGTCTCAGGGGGGTGTTCCATACATCCAGAACCCCCGTCTGGATACGCCAGTGGACGTCCAGCCCAGCTGGTATGACTGAAGACTTTGTAATGGGACTGAAGAAAAACAGAGCTGCCTGGGAGGATGGGAAATGATTCTATTGAATGGGTTTCAGATTTCCTTTAAAAGTGGGATAAAACTCTGTCATGTGTTTTCCTACTTTTTATTACCCATACAGTTACCATATTTGCTTTTGTATACAAGTAATATTGTTTGTTTACAAATTACAAGCTACCAAAGTACAGTCTATCTGTTCTGAAAGCTGCCATTGCATTTTATTGCATAACTGCTTTCTAGTGATCGCTTCTCTGCTCTCTGCTTCTACGGGAGAGAGAGCTCCTTTTCAGCAGAGCTAGAAATGTATACTAATTGTGGCAGACAAAGGAATGTAAACAGAAGATGATGTTATCACCTTCTTCAGATGCTGCAGCAAGCTTTCTGTAGCAGAAGAAAGGGCTGTGTTAAACCACTTGAATGGGGTTCTGCTAATTTTCTTTTATTTATTTTTTTTGTGTGTTAGTAAATTTTATGCTGTAAATAATCTTTAAGAGCAAAGAAGAACTGTGAGTTTCATACCACTTTAACCTCCTTAGTGGTATGCCCTATGTCGGGCATACCGCTCTGTGCAGGGGTGCCTCTAGTCATTTTGTCACTCCAGGCGAGAAAACCTGTGGTGTCCCCCCCAAGTCCCTCCCCCCCCAGGAAAATAATCATAATGCAGCATCGTTTCACCAGAAAATAATCATAATGCGGCAGTGTTTCATCAGAAAATAATAGTAATTATCATAAATTCAGAATCGTAATTCACCAGAAAATAATCGTAATGTGGCAGTGTTTCACCAGAAAATACACTTATTGCAGCAGCAGTTCACCGGAAAATATTCGTAAGGTGGCAGCGTTTCACCAGAAAATACACTTATTGCAGCAGCATTTCACCAGAAATTAATCATAGGGCAGCAGCGTTTAACCAGAAAATAATCGTAATGGGGCAGCGTTGTCAGAAAATAATCGTAATGTGGAAGCGTTTCACCAGAAAATACACGTAAACAAACATAAAGCCGAGCATACAATGGAAGAGAGTGCAGAGGAACAGAGAGGGGTAGAGTCAGCATAAGATGGAAGAGGGGGCAGAGGAACAGAGAGGGGAGAGGGAGAGACAGCACAGCACTAAAGCACAGGTTTACAGCTTTACCAGCCTACAGCCTAACCAGCTTTCAAAGAAAACTCTAGTATCAAAAGAGCAGGGCACATTCTAGCAGTTATAACAGTACTGGGAGTCTGCACACAGGACAGGAAGTGTTCTTAGCAGCCTGCCTGCATACCTTCTCTTCTGCCTGTGCATGCAGCTTATCATTTCTGGAGTAGTGATGGGTCGTTCGCCAACAAGCCGGCTCTAAGAGCCGGCTCTTTGCTGTGAACGACAAGAGCCGGTTCTCAGTTTTGAAAGAGCCGATGCCTCAGCTGCCCCACAGAGCTCTGCTTTGCTCTGCGCTAAAGGGCGCTGAGGCATGTTGGGAGATGTAGTCCTCCTCTTGCAGCTTGTAGGAGTGTATGGGGCGGAGCAGAGCAGTAGCAGGAGGGATTGCCCCAGTCGGAGAAGCAGTCTGGAATTGTCATGGAGATGGGGGCGGGGCTTTTACTCCGATTCTGAGTGGTGTTTAGTGATATTTAATGAAGAGCCGATTCAGAGCCGTGAGAGCCGGCTCTTTAATGGGAGCCGATTCAGAAGAGTCGATTCTCTGAAAAGAGCCGGAAATCCCATCACTACTCTGGAGCAGAAACTTCCCTTCTCCCGGGCTGTGTTGCTGTCTTGTGCGGGGGCGGGGCTCCAACACGGACACATCACATTCTTCTCTCTGTGACTGCATCTGTCCCCTGGCTGTCTCGCTCCAGTGTCTGTGTGCAGCCAGTGACACAGGTGGGGGGTTAGACTGTCGGGGGCATAAGCTGGCTGGCCGCTGGCTCCTGGTTTGACTGGCGTGGGGCGGAGTTAAAGGCTGGGCCACACGGGGTAAACACTTTACCTGTGTGGCTACTGAGAAGAAGGGGCACGGCTTTAAAGAAGGGGCCTGGCAGAGAAGAGCAGTATTGATTGCTCTATTGGCTGGGGAGAAGTGGAGGTGGAGGCACTGCTGAGCACATGGTAGCGTGCCGAGCACCGGGGACTGAGTCGGGAGGTAATATAATATATATAAAAAAAAAAAAAACATGGTCACGGTAGCAGCGGCGGGGGAATGCGCCTCACCACCTCATGGCACCTCACCACCTCATGGCGCCCCAGGCAACCGCCTATACTTGCCTGGTGGGTGAGACGCCCCTGGCTCTGTGGCCCCAGGAGTCCCCCATAATTAAATAATTGTGCCAAATGACTGTAAATGCTCTAGCTAGCACTAGGCTAGCTAGTAAAAGTGTTGGGCACCCACCGCTCCCCTGCGATCCCCCCGATCCCTCCGTTTATACAATACCCCCCCCCCCCCCCGATCCAGCGATCGCGCAGCCTCCCGGCACAGCTCCGGTCTCTCTATGGGGTGGATCGGGTTTGCGCATGACGTCATGTGCGATCCTCCCCATAGAGAAGACCGGAGCTGTCCGAGAAGGCTGCGCCGATCGCTGGATCCAGGCTGGGTAATGTATAAACGGGAAAGCGGCGGGGAGTGGAGGGTGCCGGACACTTTTGCTAGCTAGCCTAGTGCTAGCTAGAGCGTTTACAGTCATTTGGCACAATTCTTTAATAATCAGGCAAAAAGTAACAAAACCTTCTGAGCGGCGTAATGCTCAGGAGGTTAAGTACCGTCATGATTGTCCACAGGTTATTATGAAGACTGCCGTGCTTCAAGCTGGGATGCAACAGTAATCTGATCCCATTTTGCAATGACAGGCTCTCTTTAAAGTGCTTTTATGCTGTAATTATCCCATAATAAGTGCGTTTCTTGGAATTACGCTTCTTTCTTCATGTGTCAAGGTGACCTTCCTAAGTTAAACATACTTCACTACATCATCTCCTGTAAAGGGGTTAATACAATTATCCTCATTGAAGATTGTCTGTTGACAATTAAAGGGCATTGAATGAGCCCATGTGCCAGGCGTTATTAATGTCGCTCCAGAATCTCTAAAGCACATCGCTATAAGAGAGGCTACACCTTTCCCATGATAAGCATGTCCTCGGCCCATTACCAGCTTGCAGAAAATAGGGAGGCCACCTCATTTCCAGGCATTACATGATGGGCAGCATAATTATCGCCAAACTGCATGTTTACCATGCACAGAAACAAGACAGAATGGAGCAGGAAAACTACATAATGGAAGCAGCTGTCTTAAACCCAACGGAAATGCTCATTGTCTGTTCTGTTCCTCGCAGCTTAAATATTTTTCTATAAAGAAGCACTGCAATTCAACAGCTAGAATTAAATGACTAATATTTTGCATACTGTTAGGAAAGGCACTTCTGAAGCGGACGTTAAAGGAAATGTACTGTAACTATCACAGCAAAGAGTGTTTATTTCTTATTATGCGTTGCACAAGGGACTGGAAAGGGTGGGCTGCAGTCACCGCTATGTACCTGGAGCACGGGGGAGGGACTATACGAGACTGAGCTTGCCGTTAAAGTGTACCAGAGGCAAAGAGAATTGAAAAACCCAGATACTTACCTAAGAAGAGGAAAGCCTCTTGATCCTGCAGTCTTCCCATGTCCTGTTGGCTCCCACCCAGGGCCGGCGCACAGGCAAAGGGGGGCAATTGCACAAGGGCTCCTGACCTCTACAGAGGCAGTAACATCACGATGAGTGCATGAGGACTCACCTAAAGAACAACTCCTTAGTACTACAGTTACAGCATGAAATAAAGCTGTGCTGAACTGGAGTCACATATAGTTACATAGTTATCTATGTTCTGGGCCGGATGTACCATAAGGCACTGTAGGCACGTGCCTACAGGCACCTGATGATGAAAAGGCGTCTCACTCCCTTCCCCAGGTGTCTCCCCTACCTATGCAGAGTCCAGAGCAGAGTGTAAATGAGAAGTTACTCACCTGCCTCTTGGCATTCCAGTGACCTGATCTCCTTTCTGTCTGGAACACCTCTAGCGACCTAATACTTTGGTCACCTCTAGTTACATAATAGTGAGGATAGCTCTGGCTTCCTAATACTAAGGAAGACCTGTAGAGACCTATGATGGGAAAGGGAACTAAGGGAGAAGTGACAGCTGGGCCAGCCAGCGCCCTTACGGTGTGGTTCGGTTGTTTGTAAGTTCATGGAGGGTGAAATCTAGGGTGCCGGGACATCTGTGCCTATAGGCTCCTGTGATGTAAAACCGGGCCTGACTAAGTTTGAAAAACATGTTCATAATGTTCAACTTCACAAATTATCTCTCTGACTGGTTCAAGGTATCATCTTCCTACATCCAGCACTCATAGCTGTGGGTGCTCACCAAAGTTAAAGGAAACCTGAAAAGGGGAACTAAAAAAAAATGTATAAAGAACTTAGGCTTTCTCCAGCCCCCTTCAGGCTGTTTGCTCCCTCATCATCCTCCCGACCGCATGGTTCCTCCGCTAGCTTCCCGGGTAATTCCTATAGTCAGAGGCAGTCGGCACATGTGCAGCCTAGCCGGGTGCCCCCTTTGTGCTCCCATGGCCGGGAGTGTTCAGCACCTGCACACTCATGCCAGCGACAGGAGAGGTGGTGGGAGGACTGCACATGTGCCTCGACTGAAGGTATTACTGGGCTGGGTAGCGAAGGATGCAGGCGGCCCAAGAGGATGGCGAGGGAGTGAACAACCTGAAGGCAGCTGGAGGGAGCTCCAGTTCGCTATCATTTTTTTAGTCCCCTTTCTCAGGTACACTTTAAGAACGCGTCCAACTCATTTCTTTAATTTTTTTTATATACGTATACAGAATTCACGGTAATTTCTTCCTGTGATAAGATATTTCACGTTTTAATCACACACCTTTCCACACAGGTGGTAAACTCTCCATTCTTCAACACTCGGTAGACCATGTTCTCTTGTCCTTTGTACAAATCATGTGACAAAAGGCTTATTTTCCAAGCTTTAAGATGGACCTTGTGGGTGTTTTTACATGTTAACCTTTTCCAATCCTATGTCAGACTATGTTTGACGTTGGCCTTTCCCAACATAGGTCCAATGTCGGACATACCAAAAATGTCTTACGCTAGGTGGCACTGTTGCTGAATAAAATCGGTCACAGCCTCAGCTTCTTTATATCAAGGTTCTACACTTTGAATGCTTCCAGCCCCATCCTCCACCGCTGTGCCACATAATATAAATATTACATTGGTCACCACTTTGCCACATAATTTATATATTATGTTGGTGCATTTGGGCTCATCACTAGGGGCGCTATATATATATGGATCTAGTCCGGCATCACCCTGTGACAATCTAAGTGTCTGGCATCATGCTGCACTGCGTCATTATGCTGGCGCATGTGCAATGGGGGCAAGACTACTGAACACCCCTCCCTCTAATGCAGGGTCGCCTCCTAGCTTCAATGCAGGGAGGTGGAGACCCTCTGGGCTTCTGCCACTGCAGCACTCACTGACCAATTTTACCACCTCCATGTAGCATGATTATTTACTGACACAATCTGTTTATAGTATTCAATATCTGTTGATCCTAATACTACATGGAGGTGGCAAAATTGGTCAGTGATTGCCCAATCATAATTGAAAGTGTGTACCAGGCTCTAGTCTGATGTTCCCAGCTGAATGCCATTTATTTTACATGGTGCTCTGCCAATGGGACATCTAAGACACATAATCTTACATTTCTCAACAATAAATTTCATCTGTGTGGGTACAGAAAGGATTAAAGGAAGCTTGTAGTAATAGGATTTTGGAGGCTCACATCTTCTAAAAAATACCTCTCTGGTTGTCATTCAGATCTTTTGATTTCAGTAGTCTCTGCTAGCACTGCATGCTCTTTGTCAGATTTTTTTTTTTTTACTTTGGACAGCAGATAACAAACAATGTATAAGGTGCCCATGCATTTGCATGGACCTGTTCCCATACTGTATATGCATTGTGGCACTGCCTACTGTGCTGATGTACTGCCGGGCACATTTATCCAGACAGTGGAGTGCATTACCATTCATCAAATGAATGTCACGCCTCCACCATACATGGCTGCAGCGGACAGTGTGCTGGAGGCTTGCATATATTGCATTGAATGTGTGAGCCGGTGCAAAGTATACATATGAAAGCAGCCTAAGGGTCCTGGCACACCGGAGAATGTTCAGAACCACTGACTGACTGATAGGCATGCAAAAGATGTGGCCAATCCCAACTGTAACTCTGTTGGCTGCAAGGCCGGATTTATACTCTTTGTGCCCCTAGGCCAAGTATGCTGTGGCTACCCTTTCATGTACAGCAGCGCTGCTCCCAATCCTGTGCAGCCCCCTCTTCCATGCATATCATCCATGTATTGCAGTCCCTCTGCTTCATGAACAGCTCCTTTGGGCATTGGTTTCCACTTTTCATGTGTTGCTCCCCATTTTCAGCCTCCTCTTTCATATGTAACAACTTTCATGTTCAGGTTCCCCCTAGAGGTCCAGTCACCTAAGACCCGAGCCGCTATGGCCTTTCTAGAAATCTGGCCCAGGCTGCATGATTGTTCCAGCTCAGACATGATTGAAGATAAAAGACAAACAGTTCAACCAGGCAACAGGGATTTTTTGAAAAAAAGGGAATGAATATGGCTTTCATGCTTAATGACAACTGTGTCACAAAAGGAAAAGAGGTATAATGAAGTTTACAGCATAACAGGAAGGTAACACAAGATACAAAACAGGCAAGGGAAATGGGACTGTGTGGCTACTGGTTAATTACCAGGGTAGGTATAAAGGCCCGTACAAACGTCCAACAAATCGTCTGATTTTGCTCCATTGGATGATAATCAGGTGTGTGTATGCGTGGCAAAAGACTAGACGAGCGACTGATAACAGGCGGGTGCTCCAATAAACTCACACGACTGTTGGGCTGCCATCATGCAGTTGGTCATGTGTGTACAAGCCGTTTGAGCGACATGAGCTAGTTTTGAATGCGACCATATCGTGCAGTCCATCATTCCACTTGCACACGCAGTATGCAGATGGTCGTTCTGTTGGTTGGTGGGCAGAAAATACAAGTCATGTAAGCAGTTTGACATGGGGTCGGTCAAGTTGTGGAGTTGATCTTGAACATTGGTGGACGTGTGTAAGGCCTGGAACCCACTAGAGCGCTTTTTTGAGCATTTAGGGATCGCTCTAAATGGCTAGCGATTTCACTAAATGCTCTGCCAATGAAAATGAATGTAACAAATTCCACAATTCGCAGAACATGCAGCATTTTGGGAGCGTTGGCACTCCAATATAAGGTATATAAGCGCTGGCAAATCACTACACATAGTGATTTGTGTGCGATTTTAAATTACAATAAAGTATAATAATTTGAAAGGACCAATCAGAATTAAAATCGCTAATCGATATCACAATCACTGGCAAAAGCTTACACTTTTTAAATTCGCTACCAAAATTGATGGAAAACGCTCATGAAATGGCTAACAAACGCTAGTTCAAAGTTGTGATTTGTAGTGGGTTCTAGGCCTAAGAGAGGCATAGCGGGAGTTGGAAAGACGAATTTGAAGAGGTGGGTAGGGATTAGTGTTGGGCGAACATCTAGATGTTCGGGTTCGGGCCGAACAGGCCGAACATGGCCGCGATGTTCGGGTGTTCGACCCGAACTCCGAACATAATGGAAGTCAATGGGGACCCGAACTTTTGTGGTTTGTAAAGCCTCCTTACATGCTACATACCCCAAATTTACAGGGTATGTGCACCTTGGGAGTGGGTACAAGAGGAAAAAAAAAATTTGCAAAAAGAGCTTATAGTTTTTGAGAAAATCGATTTTAAAGTTTCAAAGGGAAAACTGTCTTTTAAATGCGGGAAATGTCTGTTTTCTTTGCACAGGTAACATGTTTTTTGTCGGCATGCAGTCATAAATGTAATACATATAAGAGGTTCCAGGAAAAGGGACCGGTAACGCTAACCCAGCAGCAGCACACGTGATGGAACAGGAGGAGGCGCAGGAGGAGAAGGCCACGCTTTGTGAGACACAACAACCCCGGCCTTGCATGAGGGCAAGAAGCGTGCGGATAGCATGCTTTGTACCGCCATGCAGTCATAAATGTAATAAAGATAAGAGGTTCCATAAACAGGGACCGGCAACGCTAACCCAGCAGCAGCAGCAGCAGCAGCAGACGTGATGGAACAGGAGCAGGTGCAGGAGGAGAAGGCCACGCTTTGTGAGACACAACAACCCAGGCCTTGCATGAGGGCAAGAAGCGTGCGGATAGCATGCTTTGTACCGCCATGCAGTCATAAATGTAATAAAGATAAGAGGTTCCATAAACAGGGAGCGGCAACGCTAACCCAGCAGCAGCAGCAGACGTGATGGAACAGGAGCAGGCGCAGGAGGAGAAGGCCACGCTTTTTGAGACGCAACCCAGGCCTTGCATGAGGACAAAAAGCGTGCGGATATAGCAATGCTTTTTGCCGCCATGCAGTCATAAATGTAATACAGATGAGAGGTTCAATAAACAGGGACTGGAAATGCTAACCCAGCAGCAGCAGACGTGATGGAACAGGACTAGGAGCAGGCGCAGGAGGAGAAGGCCAAGCTTTTTGAGACACAACAACACAGGCCTTGCATGAGGACAAAAAGCGTGCGGATATAGCAATGCTTTTTGCCGCCATGCAGTCATAAGTGTAATACAGATGAGAGGTTCAATAAACAGGGACCGGAAACGCTAAACCATCCCAGATGTTCATTGGTCATGTTACTTGGTTGGGGTCCTGGAGTATTGCGTAGTCGTTTCCAATCCAGGATTGATTCATTTTAATTTGAGTCAGACGGTCTGCATTTTCTGTGGAGAGGCGGATACGCCGATCTGTGACGATGCCTCCGGCAGCACTGAAACAGCGTTCCGACATAACGCTGGCTGCCGGGCAAGCCAGCACCTCTATTGCGTACATTGCCAGTTCGTGCCAGGTGTCTAGCTTCGATACCCAATAGTTGAAGGGTGCAGATGGATTGTTAGACACAGCTACGTCATCTGACATGTAGTCCTTGACCATCTTCTCCAGGCGATCGGTGTTGGAGGTGGATCTGCACGCTTGCTGTTCTGTGGGCTGCTGCTGCATGGGTGTCAGAAAATTTTCCCACTCCAAGGACACTGCCGATACCATTCCCTTTTGGGTACTAGCTGCGGCTTGCGTTGTTTGCTGCCCTCCTGGTCGTCCTGGGTTTGCGGAAGTCAGTCTGTCTGCGTACAACTGGCTAGAGGAGGGGGAGGATGTCAATCTCCTCTCTAAAGTCTCCACAAGGGCCTGCTGGTATTCTTCCATTTTGACCTGTCTGACTCTTTCTTCAAGCAGTTTTGGAACATTGTGTTTGTACCGTGGATCCAGAAGGGTATAAACCCAGTAATTGGTGTTGTCCAGAATGCGCACAATGCGTGGGTCACGTTCAATGCAGTCTAGCATGAATTGAGCCATGTGTGCCAGAGTCCTACCAGAATCCTCATCATCCTCTTGTGAGCGTTGTGATAGTTGTTGTGATGCATCATAGTCGTCACCTTCCTCCTGGTCTGCTTCTGCTGACCATTCGCGTTGAATTGTGGAAGTCCAACGTGCACCGCTCTGGCCCTCGTCAGTGGTGGCATGAAATTCCTGCTCCAACTCCAGCTGTTCCTCCTCCTCTTCTTCGTCATAGCTGCTGGGGCCAGCGTTCCCTGAGGCGGATGGCCTGATGTTGGTACCATCACGCTGATCGTTTTCTCCTTCAGATTCCCCCAGTTGCATCATGACAGCTGTTTCCTTGATTTTTAACATCGACCTCTTCAGTAAACACAGCAGTGGTATGGTAATGCTGACTGAAGAGTTGTCACTGCTCACAAGCAACGTGGATTGCTCAAAATTTTGGAGGACTTGGCAGAGGTCCAACATGTTGGCCCAATCGGATCCACAGAAGCTTGGCAGCTGGCCGGATGCGCCTCGGTACTGCGCCGTCATGTACTGGACCACTGCACTCTTCTGCTCGCAAAAGCGGGCTAGCATGTGCAGCGTAGAATTCCAGCGCGTAGGGACATCACACAGCAAGCGATGGTGGGGGAGATTGAAGCGCTCCTGCATCTTGGCGAGTGCCCCCGAAGCAGTACTGGAAGTTCTACAATGTTTGGCCACTCGACGCACCTTCAACAGAAGATCGGCCACGCCTGGGTATGTCCTCAGGAACCGCTGAACTACTAGGTTCATCACGTGCGCCAGGCAAGGGATGTGTGTCAGCTTAGCCAACCTTAAAGCGCGAATGAGATTACTCCCATTATCACACACAACCATGCCCGGTTTCAGGTCCAGCGGTGCCAGCCACAAATCCGTCTGTTCCTTTATTCCCTTCCAAATTTCCTCCCCTGTGTGCTGCTTATCCCCAAGGCAGATTAGCTTCAGCAACGCTTGCTGACGCATGCCAACAGCTGTGCTGCACTGCTTCCACGATCCTACTGCTGCTGGGTTAGCGTTTCCGGATGAGGTACAGCTTTGAGATGCGTTGGAGGAGAAGGAGTCAGAGAGGTAGGTGCTGCTGTTATCCAGTGGGAGGGACGGCGGTGCAGCTGTTTGTGGCGTGGGCAACACCCGTGCCGTAGCAGGTGAGGAATCGCTGCCAGGCTCCACAAGGTTCACCCAGTGCGCGGTAAGGGAGATGTATCGACCCTGGCCGAACGCACTCGTCCAGGTGTCAGTGGTGAGGTGAACCTTGCAGGCAACGGCATTCTTCAAGCTTCGGGTTATTTTGCTGACCACGTGCTCATGCAACTCAGGCACTGCAGAGCGTGCAAAGTGGTAGCGGCTGGGAACCACGTAACGTGGGATGGCCACTGACATCATGCCCTTGAAGCTGTTTGTCTCCACCAATCGATATGGCAGCATTTCGCAGGCCAGAAGCTTGGCTATGCTGGCTGTTACTGCCACGGCCCGGGGGTCATTTGCTGGCAATTTCCTCTTGCGCTCAAACATCTCCGACACAGACAACTGAACCGTAGCGCTGCACACGGAAGGGCTGTTGGTTGTTGTGTTTGAAGAACACTGGGAGACCTCAAGAGCACTACTCCGGAAAGTGACAGTGTCAGCGTCGTCTGATGTTTGTGAATGTTGTGAACCACGCAATGGCTGGGCTACTGCTGCTGCTGAGGCGGGTCTGGTGAACCCAAGGGAGGCAGTGTTGTTTCTGGTACCCTGTCCTGACGCGTTTGCCCAAAGAGTGGGATGTTTGGATAGCATGTGACGGCTCATGCTGGTGGTGGAGAGGTTGTTAATACTTTTCCCCCTGCTCAGGCGGGTCTTGCACACCTTGCAAATCGCCATGGTAACATCCTCAGTGCAGTCTTCAAAGAAAGCCCAGACTTTGGAGCACCTGCCTCCTTGCTGGCGATTTCTGTTTGCTCCTCTTTTGCCTCTCACTTGAACTTCCACGCTTGTGGTGCCTGAAATTGCGCGCCGCCTACCTTGTGGCACAAGGCGAGCTCGTGCAGCAGTGGGTTCTTCAACAGACTCATCTGTGCTGCTGCTACGACGGCGATGTTCTCGTTCACAAACAAAATCTGGGTCTCTGTCCACATTGTCCATACCCTCCTCTTCCATCTCCTCAAACTCGTCATATGTCATTGTGGGCCGCCGCCGTGGAGTAGAGCTCCCCACAACAACCTCTGCGCAGCACACTCCAACGTCGTCTTCCAGATCTTGTCGGCCGACCTCCTGCAATTGCAACCCCTCCTGCCCAAATTGCTCTGGGATTTGGGTTTCCGAGTCCTCTTCGGACTCGCCTTGTATTTCAGTGCGCGGTGCATTTCCCACAGTTAACGGTTGTGAATCCAGGCACAACATTTCTGGCTGTTCCTCCATTGACCTTTGAAAGGTGGAAGTTTGTTGGGCTGGGAATAGCTCCTGCGAATACCCCATTGTGTCCTGAGGTAATTCATCGGACTGGTTATCTGGCAGTTGTGTGCGTGGTGTCGCTGCCGGTTGTGTCAGCTTTGTGCCCACTGGCTCCTTGTAACTGGCTGAGGACTCGGACCTCGTGCGTGATGTGCTGGTGCTGCTTAACCCACTGCTGGACGCTTGAGAGGTCATCCAAGTAATTATCTGGTCCTGTTCTTTTGGATTTGTGAGGGTTGTTGTCCTGGACAACATGGGCGGTATTGAGTGGGTTTTCTTGGGTGCTCCCCTGTGGCCTGTACGTGAACCGTCAGGGGAAACACCTCTTCCCTTGCCCCTCCCTCTTTCACCGGATTTCTTCCTCATTTCACTTATCCTTACAGTACACGCTGACTGGCAGCAGTACAGTGGCAGTACAGAAATGCTATACAGTACCACTATTCCCAGCAGCGACACAGAGCACAATGCTATACAGTGACGGGTGAGCGGTGTACCACTATTCCCAGCAGCGACACAGAGCACAATGCTATACAGTGGCGGGTGAGCGGTGTACCACTATTCCCAGCAGACACAGAACAGTACACAGAATGCTATATAGTGTGGCTGAACGAGCGGTGTACCACTATTCCCAGCAGACACAGAACAGTACACAGAATGCTATATAGTGTGGCTGAACGAGCGGTGTACTACTGTTCCCAGCAGACACAGAACAGTACACAGAATGCTATATAGTGTGGCTGAACGAGCGGTGTACTACTGTTCCCAGCAGACACAGAACAGTACACAGAATGCTATATAGTGTGGCTGAGCGAGCGGTGTACCACTATTCCCAGCAGACACAGAACAGTACACAGAATGCTATATAGTGTGGCTGAACGAGCGTTGTACCACTATTCCCAGCAGACACAGAACAGTACACAGAATGCTATATAGTGTGGCTGAACGAGCGGTGTACCACTATTCCCAGCAGACACAGAACAGTACACAGAATGCTATATAGTGTGGCTGAACGAGCGGTGTACTACTGTTCCCAGCAGACACAGAACAGTACACAGAATGCTATATAGTGTGGCTGAACGAGCGGTGTACTACTGTTCCCAGCAGACACAGAACAGTACACAGAATGCTATATAGTGTGGCTGAACGAGCGGTGTACTACTGTTCCCAGCAGACACAGAACAGTACACAGAATGCTATATAGTGTGGCTGAAAGAGCGGTGTACTACTGTTCCCAGCAGACACAGAACAGTACACAGAATGCTATATAGTGTGGCTGAACGAGCGGTGTACCACTATCCCCAGCAGACACAGAACAGTACACAGAATGCTATATAGTGTGGCTGAACGAGCGGTGTACTACTGTTCCCAGCAGACACAGAACAGTACACAGAATGCTATATAGTGTGGCTGAACGAGCGGTGTACTACTGTTCCCAGCAGACACAGAACAGTACACAGAATGCTATATAGTGTGGCTGAACGAGCGGTGTACTACTGTTCCCAGCAGACACAGAACAGTACACAGAATGCTATATAGTGTGGCTGAACGAGCGGTGTACCACTATTCCCAGCAGACACAGAACAGTACACAGAATGCTATATAGTGTGGCTGAACGAGCGGTGTACTACTGTTCCCAGCAGTGACACACAATGACTGGGGGGGACCCTGGCTAGCGTGGCTGGAGCGCGAACTACCCTGCCTGCCTACCCAAAGCTAAACCCACAGACAAATGGCGGAGATATGACGTGGTTCGGGTATTTATTTACCCGAACCACGTGACCGTTCGGCCAATCAGAGCGCGTTCGGGTCCGAACCACGTGACCCGTTCGGCCAATCACAGCGCTAGCCGAACGTTCGGGGAACGTTCGGCCATGCGCTCTTAGTTCGGCCATGTGGCCGAACGGTTTGGCCGAGCACCGTCAGGTGTTCGGCCGAACTCGAACATCACCCGAACAGGGTGATGTTCTGCAGAACCCGAACAGTGGCGAACACTGTTCGCCCAACACTAGTAGGGATGCTAGTTTGGATTCCGCGGAAAGGAAATGTCCACATTTCCGATCAGGACTCGGAAATCAGATTTCTGTGGAACCACATTACTGCAACTCGATAATATTAGCCCAAACACAAAGCTCGGAAGCACTGGTCCAATCAGAGAATGCAGAGTCAACTCAGAAGTATTTGGCCAATAAAAGAATGCAAAATATGACAAAAAAAAAACTAATCGGAATAGGTATTTCCAACAGTCTACATTGCAAGAACTTGTTTGAAACGCAGAGGCAAGACTAATGGTACTTTCATACTAAGGCGGTGCATTGCAGTGGACACTGTTTAACGCACTGCAATGTGGTGCAATCAGGGCAGCCATCAGGGGGGGATAACAGACACTGCAGTGAGGGGCCCAGTACTTCTGGGGGCCCTGGGCCCCTCCCAAAGCGCTGTAAGGGCTGCATGTGCTGGCTGCGGGCCTGTGGCTCACTAACCAGCAAACTGCGTTCCAGCACTAAGAGAAGAGTGACATCAGCGCTTGAATGTGAGGAGCAGATGAGTGAGCCCGCTACAGCGGACTTTCTATACTGGAGCACCACCTATATCTGGCTACAGGCTACCTATACTGGGCCAACACCTATACCTGGCTACCTATACTAGGGCTGGAACCACCTATACCTAGCTACCTATACTGGGGCACCACCTATACCTGACTACTTATACTGGGACACCACCTATACTTGGCTACTTATCCTGGGGCGCCTATATCTTGCTACCTATACTGGGGCACTTGTACCTGGCTAACCTATACTGGTGCACCACCCATACCAGGCTACCTATACTGGGGGCAACTATACCAGGCTACCTATACCGGGGCACCACCTATAGTTGGCTCCACCCACAATATGCCATGGTCATGCCCACTTTTTGCCGCATCATGCTGTGCATGACGCATTCTGCAGTGTCAGAGCCATGCACATTTTTTGCCGCAGCGCACTTCGCCCACGGACACAGGGAGGGGTGGTAGTAAGTGGGCAAGCACAGAAAACAGTGGGTGGGCCCAGGGAGGGGGGCCCAGGCCTGATGATGTGTGAGGGGCCCCAAAATTTTTGATGGCGGCCCAGGGTGCAATTAAAAGTCTATGAACAATTAATCAGTTCCGCTGTTGTGTACCGGACCCAGCTGTTACAGTACAGAACATGCATTGCTACAAGCGCAAACGTTGACACGCAATGTTAGTCAATGAAGGTGCACATTGGTCAGTTGCCTACGTTACATCGCATGCCACAGCAAATTAGTTATATGTACTGTATAATGTAATGCACCAGCGTGAAACAGTGTTGCTCATCACGAGCTCAGGATCGCCTCTCGATCACGGAGTCAGTTCCAAATTCACCCGTTAACGTGGTCCAAATCCGGCTCATGATCACGGCCATGATTATTACCTGAAAACCCGCCAACTTTAGCGGTTTATAGCAAAGCCCCCTTACATGCTAAACACACCAAATTTGCAGGATACTGTATGTTAAGTAGAACAGTGGGAAACAAGGGGATTTTTTTTTTCAAAAAGACCTTAAAGTTTTTGAGAAAATCAATTTCAAAGTTTCAAAGGAAAAAAGTATACATTTAAATGCGGTAAATGACAGTTAATGTATTTACCACATTTAAATGTATACTTTTTTCCTTTGAAACTTCAAAATCAATTTTCTCAAAAACTATAAGAACTTTTCGAAAACATTTTCTTCTTCTTGTTCCCACTGTTCTTCTTAAAGGCGTCATCAGGCGAAAATGGATAAAATAAGTGGTACTTACTGGGGGCTTCCTCCAGCCCCAAGCTCCCAGCATGTCCCTCGCCGCAGCTCTGCAGTTAGCCGTTCGCCGCAGCTCCGTCCAGGTCCCCGACAAAGACGTCAGAGCGACCTCCAGGTCGGCCTGTACTGCGCCTGCGCGAGCGGCGCTGTCAATCACTGCCTTGGCCGTGATCAGGGATTCTACATGCAACCACGGCTAAAATCCAAGTCGAATTCGGAATTCTGTTTCAAATCACGATCACAGCATATCTGGATTTTGAATTACTCGAATTCGTGATCGGGGGTATCCAAGCAACACTGGTGTGAAACTAGCCTAAAGCTACATACACATTAGCATTTCTTCAGTTTATTGGTAGCCAGACAGATCATTTGTGGAAATGGTATTCATATATCTAATGTGCTCCACCATCATTGACAATGTAATTAATAATCTGTCAGGTAACATCACTAAAAAAACAACTATTATTGTATTCCTAATGAAGTGCCATCAGCAGGACACTTCTCATTCATTCTCCACCCTCCCCTGTCCATAGACAAGAAAAGGCAACCAAGCAGCCAGGCGACAATTATTGAAAACATGTACACTGCTTAAAGGACAACTGAAGTGAGAGATACCGGTATATGGACGCTGCCATATTTATTTCCTTTTAAGTTGCCTGACGGTGCTGATGATCCTCTGCCTCTAAAGCTTTTAGCCATAGACCTTGAACAAGCATGCAGCAGATCAGGTGTTTGAAACAATTTTGTCAGATCTGACAAGATTAGCTGCATGCATGTTTCTGGTGTGATTCAGACACTACTGCAGCCAAATAGACCAGCAGGACAGCGAGGAAACTGGTATTGTTTAAAATAAAATTAATATGGCAGCCTCCATATACCTCTAATTTCAGTTGTCCTTTATACTAAATACTGGATCCTCCAACTGAACCCTAGTCACCCCAGTCTTAGCACCTGTGAACTGGGCATGTGTAAGCTCTCTACTGGCCAAGCCTAAAGATAGCAAGAGCCGTGCACTAGCACCTTTTAATGAGCACAGTGGTGTAGTGGATAGCACTCTTACCTTGCAGCTCTGGGTCCCCAGATCAAATCCCAGCCAGTACACTATTTGCAAGGAGTTGGTATGTTCTCTCCATATCAGCCCTGTAAAGTCAATTACGCCACTTTCGTTAACCCTTTGCATACCAGCAGTCTCTGGTCCCTTAAGGATCAGAGGCTGCTGGTACCAGAAAATGGCGCCTCCCGATGAATCGCCGCACATACCTGTCGCTCTCGCTGGTGATAATGCTCTCCCATCGCTGCAGGCCCCTCTCACTGCTATAAGCGCTGTCAGCTGGTCAGGAGCCGCTTTCTTTGGCTCCTGACCCTGTCTATCAATGTAAGCCAATGTGATTGGCTCACTGTGATCATACGGTCAGGCGCCAATGAAAGTGACTTATAGACGGCAGGACAAGTGAACCTGTGGCGGGTGCAGAGCGGGGAGAACAGCGGTAGCGGCGGAAGCACGCAGTGGGGAAGGAGAAATCTACCTCCTGTCAGAGCCCCACAGCCACCTCTAGGATGAAGATTTCTACCAACGTGGACCGGAAGCGGTTAAAGAGTACTTGAGGTCAAAATGTAATGACAGACTGTCTAGATGATGGAGGATGGTGGTAGTGGTGGAGTGGTAGTGGATGGTGGTAGTGGTGCAAATAAGGGGACACCAAAGATGTAGATGAACTAAAGTGGGCTGGAGGAAGCCCCAGTTAAAGTGGAACTGAACTCTTGCACAAGACAGAAGGAAAACATAGAAATGCACCCTGTATTGAGTTTAACCTGTATAATTCCCTTTCATCTGTCCTCAATCACAGCTGTAATTTGATCTCTCAGCCAACTTGGCAGAGCAACTAATTTGCAAGCAAAGTATGTTAACACTATGTCTGCTTCCATGAAAGCAGGAAGACACACTGTAGATTTATTGCAGGATTTGTATAAGCTGTAACAAAATAAATATTATTATTTAAAGTTTATTATGCTGTTGCTTATCTTTTAGCGCAGACAGGAAGTTCTGAGTTCAGGTCCGCTTTAAGTAAAAATCCTTTCCTCCAAATTGTCTCTGGGTTACTTTAAAGTGAACCCGAGGTGAGAGTTATATGGCGGCTGCCATATTTATTACCCTTTAAGCAACACTAGTTACCTGGCTGTCCTGCTGATCCTCCGCCTCTAATACTTCCAGCGATAGACCTGGAACAAGCATACAGCAGATCAGGTGTTTCTGACAATACTGTCAGAACTGAGCTACATGCTTGTTTCTGGTGTTATTCAGACACTGCTGCAGCCAAATATATCAGCAGGGCTTTCAGAGCTCCTTAGCTATGATACTGTTTAAAAGGAAACACATATGGCAGCCCCATTTCACTCTCACCTTGGGTTCACTTTAAAAGCAGAAAGGAGGGAGTTCCAGAAAGTAAGAACAGGCAGCCTTCCAAAATTCTTGAAACTGAACAGGGGCAGAAGTTGTGAGTCAGTGAGGCAGACATCAGAAGATTTTGGAGAAGTCAGGAGTGGCTAAAGTATTATTTGTAAACAATCAGATGTTTAAGGCAGCCAAGAGGTAGGAAGAGCAAGAAGGAAGATGAAGGGGTGTGAATAATGAGTTGACCTGAATCTGCCCTGAATGAACACCGTTGGAAATCATTAGAACGTTCACAAGTATTCCCAGCACATCACGAGAGCTATGCAGCCCTGAAAGCTGGCTCTCATGTCTCCAGCATGTTACAAGCAATTAGGGCTGATTACACAAGCACTGATCAACAAGCAGCATCTCAGATGTCCTTAGAAGGCAGAATGTGGTCTGCCAGAGGCACCTTCCTATCACCTCTGCAGTTCTGATCAGTGCAACTTAAAGAGACTCCGTAACAAAAATTGCATCCTGTTTTTTATCATCCTACAAGTTCCAAAAGCTATTCTAATGTGTTCTGGCTTACTGCAGCACTTTGTACTATCACAGTCTCTGTAATAAATCAACTTATCTCTCTCTTGTCAGACTTGTCAGCCTGTGTCTGGAAGGCTGCCAAGTTCTTCAGTGTTGTGGTTCTGCTATGAACTCCCCCTTCCAGGCCCCTCTATGCACACTGCCTGTGTGTTATTTAGATTAGAGCAGCTTCTCTCTTCTCTCTTATCTTTTACAAGCTGGATAAATTGTCCTCTTAGCTGGCTGGGCTTTGACATAGTGAGGAATTACAGACAAGGGCAAAGCTGTTTGCAGGAAGAAAAGAGCAGCCTGAAACTTCAGTGCATGAGAGATGCAGGGGGAAAGAAACACACAAATGATCTCTTGAGATTCAAAAGGAAGGCTGTATACAGCCTGCTTGTGTATGGATGTATTTTCTATGTGTGGACATACTGTACATCTACCTACTTCCTGTTTTGGTGGCCATTTTGTTTGTTTATAAACAAACTTTTTAAAACTGTTTTTAACCACTTTTAATGCGGCGGGGAGCGGCGAAATTGTGACAGAGGGTAATAGGAGATGTCCCCTAACACACTGGTATGTTTACTTTTGTGTGATTTTAACAATACAGATTCTCTTTAAGGTGTGCTAAGCAATAACTTCCTAATCTCAAAGCATGCCAGCTAAGAAAGTGATCAAACGTAACTGAGTTCTTGCATCAATATTTCATCCAGATTGGCATCAAAGAAAAATAATTGTCATTCCACTTTACAGCTCCGTCCCTTTTAACAGCACCACAACCTGCGCCGAGGAGGAATAGCTGTTCTGAATTGTTATTGCATGATCTATTATCTCCTGGGCGTCCTACTACATTAAGGAACAGGGATAGTAGAACAATTGGTTTCAAACTCAGCTACTTTAAGTGGAAATAAGAGACGTAATAGATTTGTAAATCCAAAGGCAGCTGCAGCACCCCCCCTTCCACCCCTCCCCTGCTGCAATTCTCTGTAAGATATTGTTCAGAGCTGATGCTCCAGAAAAAAAAAAGAGCTCAGAGTGGGTTAAAGCTCGGAGCCTGAAGTCATCCAATCAAGTGTCGCCCCAGGGAGGGATTGGGCCAATGGTCGTGCGGCGGGGGCGTGCCTTTCTGTGCCATTGGCTGCAGCGGGACAGGCATGCGATGGATGGAGAGAGAGAGTTTTCACACTGACTTGGTGCTGATGCTGGAGCTGAACTGGTGCTGATGCTGAGCTGGTGCTCGCGAGTGAATCCTGCAGGTAACACACTTAGGAGCCGAGAGAGAGGGAGAGACACACACACAGAGGAAAAAACTCAGGGGGATTTTATTGAAGGGGGAGAAAGAAAAGGAGGCAAGAAGGAGGAGAAATGGGAGGAAGAAGCACAGTTATATAAATCTCACTATGATGATTACACAGACTCTTGTAGATCGTCTGGCTGGATGATCATCAGCTTCATGCCAAGACAATGGGGAACAGACAGATCTTGATCCGTTGTAAAAAGAGATGCTGGAGGCTCCTAGCAGTGACCTTATAGGAGGGATGTATGCCGTGCTCCTCCACACATTCCCCACCATGATTGACATCTAGCAGAGCCCAGGACATGCCAACATCCAGGCACACATTCGCAAGCACACAGCTGATTGCCTTGCAGGGGGTGCCGGGGTGCCGTGCTCCTCATCCTCCTCTGTCCCCAGGTGACTTTTTGACCCGGACATCCAGCTTGTTGTTGGCCCCCCAGGATTCTCCTGCTCTGTGCTCTTGGATTTTTCCTCTGACATTGGCAAGAAAAGAAGAGGATTGATGATGTTCAGCTGATCTGCAGTTCCTGAACTTTCAATCTGGTATCTGGGAAAGTAGAAAGAATCGAGGACCAGCCAGTATCTACAGAGAGCTGTCGCTGGATCATTTCCTCAATTTGTATCTTATTTTTTTATTCATTTTCGTCTCTATGTGGGCAAAGCTGCAGCGGACATTTGATTGGCAGTGCCAAGGTGGTGAGGGGGCCCCCTTTGATATTGCCCTTTGGGTAAGTTGCTGCTTGAATGGTTTGCATGCTAAAAGCTTTATCTTGTTCTAGTGTTTGAAACAACAAAGGCAGCTGAATAGGCTGGCAGGGTTAGCATTTAAGTCTGCAAAGGAGATAGGATTCCCATCAGCTGTAAAGAGCTGGAATGGCTGGAGGTTAGAAGTGGATAGTTTCCAGTTGTAGCACAAACAAATGGTGTTGCATAGATGCTCCATAGGATGACACAGGAGTGTACGTGTTCATTATGTTTGGGCAACACTGCATGGCATTATTTATAGAATACTGAAGTCATTCTTGGGAAGGGGAAAGGGTGTAGAGCTGGCACCCTGGCTTCCACTTCACCTTTGCTTTGGTGGTTTCCTAGGAAGCCACAAAGACCCATGAATGGGTTAAACTTTTTTCCCTGCAATAATGCTGTAGGGCACGAGTCCATTGACCTGTTCCTTGCTAAAGAGACCCACAAGGCATTGCTCCATTAATCACTTTATCGCTGGGTTTTACGGTCTCAATGCACTGCAGAAAATCTAATAACCCTCCAGAACAGAGGTTGTGTTACCCCCCATAACTGCTAGAGGGTCCAGTGCTGCTGAATCCGTCTTCTGTGGCAGCGCAGGGGTATTTTTAGACTTGCTTTAGATTCATCTCAGAGTCTTAACTAGCAGGCCATTAACCGTTCCTCCTGCTTGGGTATTTAGACATAGGCAGTGCAGGGGGGGATGCACTTCTCCTGTTGGCCAGAATGACTTGAGGGACCCAAGCCCATCGCCAAAACAGGACCTCTTTTGTTAGTGCGGCTGTCAGTCACAGAGTGTTGGTGCACAAAGAGGAAGGATGTTCTGAGGAACACTATTGTGAACTCCTTAAAGAGCTCCTGCAGCAGCTTTGTTGTTTCACATAGCAAACTGGCCTTGTCCTCCTGATTAGCTCAGATTCATGTGTCCCTCAAAGATTTAGGAGGTTTGCCAACTCCAGAACAAGTCTTTGGACATCCTAAACAACCAGCAGAATTCAGTTGTCTATAATTACTTTAGCTAATAAGAGTCTCCAGTTCCATAATAACCACAGGCAAGTTTCTAAGTCTTCTCAAGGTGGGGCAAGGTCTAGACTAAGGGCTCTTAAAACTGTCCCCACGCCTTACTAACTGGGCATGTTCTGTGGATTCCCTCTCCAGGACACAGGTGGGTTAAGCACTGATTAAACCAATTAGCTATCTATTAGTGTGCTCCTTTGAAGAGATCTACCAAGCAGAAGCTTGAGGACAGGTATGAGAGCTCTACCATGTCAATCTCCATTTTAATAGACAGCTGCTTCAGTCCTGGGCAACCAGTGTTGTTCAGTAATGGAAAAAGGAGAGATTCAGTGAGGAATGTAAACATATCAGAGGTTCACCAGCATCAGCTAAGGCTCTTCATAGATATTGCTTCTATATACGAGTATATGCTTTTTGTAACACCTGAATCTGCTCTAGCTCAAGGTCTCTGAGGGCACTGCAGGCCGTTTTTGGAAAAATAAAAGGAAAAAAATGAATGAGCATGGAGATGACTTAATGTTCTTGATGAATGGCATCCTGTATGGAGCCACAGCTGTGCTGTCACGCTCCTGTAGGCAAATTAGAGTTCCCCCCTGTGCCCTCTGGCCACATAACAGGTTGTTTATGGAAAATTATAAAGGCACCAAGGCCTGTTTAAATGCTTTAGCTAAGTGACATCCCGCCATGCAGCTGAGGACTGGACGGCGCTGCTGTCTATAGGTTGATAAGCTTAATACCCTTTTTATACATTCTGGGATGGTAGTCTCATTTCAGTTCCATTGTAGGATTTCTTTTTTTTTTCCCGGTTATAAATTCATTGAGAATTTCCATTGGTGTACAGAGCAGCTGCAATATCATCTGATGGCTGGCTGGTACATTCTGGGCAGCGTTAGTGAGTTAGGGCAGGCTAGTTCTTGTCACATTTTGCATGAGAAAGGACTCTTGCAGTCACTTGGTACCCACACAGCCTTCTAAGCAGGGGAGGCTGGCTGTGGCGGTGCAGTGTAGGCACAATCAGTTCTAGACTTCCTTTGGTGTATTGATTACATTAAAACAATGATGTATCTGCCAGGGAAAACCTCCATTTATCCTGGAGCAGAAAGCATTGTGAGCGGCAGGGAGCGGAGTCGCAGCTTTTTCCTAGCAGTCGTTATTATACATTGGGTGTCATCTTCTTGACTCGGGGGAAGTGATTGATAGCAGCTCACATGCTTTCACTAACCCTCGCCTTTCCAGTAAAAGGCTGAGCCGTATGCCAGTGACACAATACAAGATTTCCATCCTACTGCTGAGATATTCTTTGAGCTTCTCAAGCAGCAGAATAAGAGCAAGGCTAAGGAGCGTTATGAGCAACAGAGACTCTTCAGCTGTAGAGGTGGTCATGCTGAGGTTTGTAGTTCCTCAGTGCCTAGTGGATTGCACGCCTCCACCCGAGGGCACTCTATGATAGGGAGTTATTCTGGGATTGTAATGTTTGCAGAACATGGTGGTATTTGTGCTGGTCTGGACTGGAGTTTTGAAGTACTCAACAAATGAAAGGCTGGCATTGGCAACGCTATAATTTCTCAAAATATATTGATATTTTTTCTTTGATGAGTGGATGGTATTGGAGAATTTTGTTTTCATCATTTGGTAAAACACTTTTAGTAGGGTTGATCAGTTGTACAAAGAGCAGTGGACCAGGAGTAGTGGTCCAAAATACCCAATCAGAGTTTAGTTCATTTTTGAACTTTGGTTTCGGGTTGGATGCTAGCCATTCATTACCCACTTTTACTGAATAAGCTAGTATGATAAGAGTTTTTCCCCATTTTTTTTTTTTGAGAGGGAAGGTTACATTTTTTGAGGACTGTACTCAACTGACCAAAAAATGCACATTTAAGTTAACTGCAGCAATAAGCAGTTGTTTTTAGCAATAAGTTAAGTTTCAGTGAAATTTGAATTGAGAATATGGAGGCTGCCATGTTGCTATCCTGTTTTTGAAATGTTACTTAGCTGGTACACTGATCTTCAGCAGTTTCTGAGCCACGCACCTGGAACAAATACACAACCAGTTGAGTTAGAGAAGAGTCACATCACCTGATCTGCGTCTTACTCGGGGCCAGTGATTCACAAGATATTAAAGGCAAAGGACAGTGGCGTAACTACAATTAAGGGGGCCTTCCAGCAAAACTTTGAAGGGGTCCCCCGATATTTACAGATTTGCCCGCTACAGTCTACAGGAGGCAATGAGGGAGCTGTTGAGGTTTCTTGGTGCACAACTTTGAGGTGATCAAACTCTTTTCATGTCTAGTCATTGAACAAGACTTTTTGAAAGTCTTAACGAAAAAATTGTGTGAACACTTGGAAGTACTGCTTTTTCAATAATTAAAACAAAATCTTCATGGTTACAGGGCACTAAGGTATATTTAACTATTACTGTGTTCTTTCCATTTAAAGCAATTTAGCCATCTTTAGTGCTTTTGTTTTATAGTCCCTGCGCTCTGGTGTTTATTACAGAGGTACCTACCAGCCAGATGACATTGTCTTTGCCCCCTGCAGTTTTCTCTTGACGTTCTTGCTTTGTGTTTGGTGTGATCATCAACCTGCTCCCCTTCTTTCTGTATTTGTTTCTGTTTGTAGCACAAGGATGGCTACATTTGGCAGTTTGACTGTATCCTATGCCAAGAGGAAACGCCTCTCAGTGCAAAACAAACACCTTGTTTCTGATGCCAGTATCTTAGTAAGCTCAGGCCATAGTTAGAGGAAGTGCTGGACTTTAATCTGCACTCTAGCAGAACCAGGGAAGAGGGCATTTCATTGACATTGATAGCAATTGTCAAGTTAAGGACCAACAATCAATTTATAAGCACATTATCAAACTACCAGCGCTTTTTGTGCTCACATGTAAACGGTTTCTGTAGCTGGAGTTAAATACTTATTAAGCATTTAAGAAAATGCCCCTTTTATTTCTTGGTGTACTCATTTGCTTAAACAATTATTGTGGTGTCATTAGGTTTTCAACAAAGAAATGAGTGTGTTGGAAGATGGAATACTGTAATAAGAAAACAAAAAGTGTTGTGAACTTTTCAAATTGTCTTTTTTCTCTCTATAGAATAGTTGCCACTATCGGTGCTCTATAAATCTTACTGCAAATATGCTTTGGGTCAGTGATTCCCACAGATGGGCCAGTGAAAGTCTAAAAGTGGCCACTAATGATCACATCTTTTTCATCCAATTTTACCAAAGCTATTTAGTATAAAAGTAAATTGAGTGAATATATCGAATTGATAATTTAGCCAGTTCCCTTTTACATATTACATAGAAAAAGTAAGATTGGATAAAAAAAAGATTGGATTATTAGTGGCCACCATAAGCAGTGATTATGTGTTTAGATTCTAATGCAAAAGGCAATAAGATACTTATTATAAGATAAGCGCACTAATAACTGTATTAACTTTCCCCCCAAATAACATATTGATGCAGCACAAAACCCTGCAGAATTTGCTACCTGATGAGCTTGAGAACCCGATTAGCTGCTTATTGTTTACAAGTGTTCCCCCTTCCGTATGTTGTATACACTGTACACCAGCACTTTTATTTCTGCACTGTGTTTGCTCCGCCATGACTTTCAAACAAACAGTAAGCTCCTGCAGGCCATTCTATATTTTAGCGAGCGTCCAACAACCCAGCTTCATAGTCCAGAAATGCACAAACCTATAGAAAGCTCATAGGCCTGAGACATATTGCTTGCCCTGGCTATGTGAAATGCCTTTAAAGAGAACCCGAGGTGGATTTGAAGAATATTATCTGCATACAGAGGCTGGATCTGCCTATACAGCCCAGCCTCTGTTGCTATCCCAAACCCCCCTAAGGTCCCCCTGCACTCTGCAATCCCTCATAAATCACAGCCACGCTGCTGACAAACAGCTTGTCAGAGCTGGCTGTGTTTATCTCTATAGTGTCAGTCTGCTGCTCTCCCCGCCTCCTGCAGAACTCCAGTCCCCGCCTGCATCCCTTCCCTCCCTGCTGATTGGAGGGAAGGGACGGGGGCAGGGACCGGAGCTATGCAGGAGGCGGGGAAGCATCTGAGACTGACACTACAGATGTAAACACAGCCTCACAGCACAGCTGTGATTTATGAGGGATTGCAGAGTGCAGGGGGACCTTAGTGGGGTTTGGGATAGCAACAGAGGCTGGGCTGTATAGGCAGATCCAGCCTCTGTATGCAGATAACATTCTTTAAACACACCTCGGGTTCTCTTTAAAGTTTTAAATAAAAATTGAATATTAATACAGGTTGGGATCTGGTGGCTTTGTGCACTTCTCCCCTTGCAAATCCTCCACTGATGCCCATTTCTGTGTGGAAGCTTCACTTACGTATCCACGATCTGTAACAATCTCTGATCATTGCTTTCTACATAGAATATCCCTTCTTCTGTCTGTGTGTGGCCGAGAAGCAGGAGGGAACAGAAAGGAGAGTACAGAGCGATGCTCAGACCTGATCTACAAGTCATGTAAGTAAAGCTATCACACAGGGATGCAGAGACATTAGTGCTGTTGTACAGATTATACAGGCTAAATGATGCTCAGACATGATCTACAAGTCATGTAAGTAAAGCTGTCAATTAGGACCACAGAGACAGTAGAGCTGGTGTAGAAGATATACAGACCGAGCCATGCTCAAACTGATCTAAAAGTAATGTAAGTAAAGCTATCACACGGGGATGCAGACATTAGAGCTGGTGTACAGATTATACTGGCTGAGAGATGCTCAGACCTGGTCTACAAGTCATATGAGTAAAGCTATCGCATAGGGATGCAGAGACAGTAGAGCTGATGTACAGATTATACAGGATGAGGGATGCTCAGACATGATCTACAAGTCATGTAGGTAAAGCTAACGCACAAGGATGCAGACACAGTAGAGCTGGTGTACAGATTATACAGTATGTTTAGGAGGATCTCATCAGGGCAGTAAAATCAGTAACGCTGATTCCCGTCAGACCGATGGGACGAACCGATTATTTCTTACTTCTTTGATAACTTTCTGATGCAATCATCTGAAAATCCATCCCGTTATCGTTTGAGTGCAGTTTGAGCATGTACACATGATGCAACTTCCTGCACAATTACCTGTCCATCTGATGGGAAATTGCATCGTGTGCACCTAGCATGAAAAACTGCTGATAGCAGTGTTAGAGCTGTGCTACAGTTATATCAGCATGCTGGATGTCACAGTGGGGATATGTAACATAACTGAAGGGCCATGAGTCCCTGTGCAGATCCTGGCCTTCCTCCAAGTATTGTACATTGTATTACCGGTAAAGAGCCATTACAGTGGCTGATGCAGGAGATTAGCAGCATTCTGAACCTCTGCAACTTCTATCCAGCAGACCTCATGTTCGACCACTGCTGGTGATCATCATGCAGACCAGGTGTAGCAGTCTTGATCTGGATTGTAAAACACAAGGGCGGGGGGAGGTGTTGAGTATGAAGGGGGCACAGATTCTCATGTGAAAAGATTTATTATACCAAAAGTAACACAATAGGAACACTGCCATGATTGGAGGTGATCAGATGGCCCGCTTGCAATGATCTTGGCCAGTAGCCCATCACTGATGAATGCCCCGCCTCTCTGCCACCACACTGCAGGGCTTGCATACTCCGGCCCAGGACAAAACTCTAAAATACTTCTAGGAATCACCCCCTTGTTCCTTTGGTTTTATTTAAGGCTAGACAATTACAGCTGGGAACTTAAGATTCTTAGTACTTTTATTTCAGAGTAGCAGTGTTATTGGTCAACCATCAGGCCAGATATGGCAGAAGTTTGATATATGAAATATTGTGTTCACATACATATAATAGGTATGCTGGTCCCAGAACAAAAAACATTGTAATAGTCTGTTTTCCAGTTTAGTTGCCACCTACGGTAGGTAGTATCAATATGAAAGCAATGACACTCTTACTGACAGGTTTTCAACTAGTCCATCTCTTCATGGGGGATCATCAATGCTTCCTTTATTTTCAATAGCAGTCCAGGAATAGCAATGGCATGGTCACTCGCAGAATAGAGTGCACATGAACAGGATGGCCAGTTGGCATATTTGTGTCCGTCCTTTTCAGAGTGCACTTTGAAAAAGAATAGAGCAAACTTTCAGAACACCCCATGAGGAGGTGGACTAGCCTAAAACCTGTTGGGTTCAGCCATGAGAATAATAATACCTATTGTAAGTGAGAGCTGCATATGAAAAAAGTAATTTACAATGCATTTTACTCTGAGACAAATGTATCTCTTGAGGCTCATACACACGTGCAAATATTCCATCCAACTATCATCTAAACTTGGTCTGTTGGATGATAGTTGGGTGTGTGTACCCTGGCAAAAGACAAGACATCCAACTGATAACAGGCGGATTGCCCAATCCAAATGAATGATCAACTGACCAACTATTGTGCAGGTTGGGCACGTGTGTACAAGTAGTTTGAATAACTTGTTGGTTTTGAATACGGACATGTTGGTGCGCACAGTATTTAGATATTTCAACGAGATGGTTGTCTAGTTGATCAGCGCGTGTGTACATACTTGGGGCTTGATTCACAAAGCGGTGCTAACCCAGTTAGCACGCCTAAAAGACTTTAGGCATGATAACCATTGCACCATGCGGGTGAAAAGTCAGTTTAGGCGTGATAAGTTTAGGCGTGATAAGTTTAAGCGTGATAAGTTTAGATAAGTTTAGATCGCGCGCAAAGTCCTGCATGCAAATCAGCACCATTAAACTCTATGCGAAGTGCACCAGACTTTGCTAGCGCAAAACTTTTGATCAGCTGTGCACTGCGGTGCTAACCCAGTTGGTGCTATCGTTATCACGCCTAAACTTATCACACCTAAACTTATCACACCTAAACTTATCACACCTAAACTTATCACGCCTAAACTGAGCTTAGGCGTGATAAAGGACTTTTCACCAGCGTGCTAACTGTTAGCACCGCTTTGTGAATCAAGCCCTTGGTATGTAAACAACAAGGTGTGCAGCTGATCATGACATGCAGTTGGTCATGCATTAAGTTTCACATGTGCATGAGCCTGTATATGTATACATGCATTTTAAATGATACATGTTTTAATTTTAGTGGTCCTTTAATGTTGATAAAACAGGCAGCAGTTACCAGCAGAGCTAGATAAACAACAACGGCTGCCTAGGGCCTGGAGTGAGTCTAGGGGCCCAGTGAATGCTAGCCCCCACAAATCCAACTAAAAAAGCCAGGTGACCATCAGCACCGGGCAAAAAGTACTATCTTGCCTAAGACCCCATTTCATCTTTTTCTGGTTACCAGAGACAACAGTTTGCCCACTATATCTGTCTTAGAAGCAGAGCAGCGGTACTGCTGGGCCACACCCCACGGGGGTACTTTGTACGGCTGCCACCATCAATACTATGTTGGAGTTCTTAACTCTTATCTGGGAATTTCATTGGTACTCCAGTTTTCCAATGTCACAATTAAAACCTATACAGTATCTGCACGTTTAAATTGATCTCTAAGCCGGTGGTAAACACTGACTTTTATAATGCTTGGAGACACTGCGGCACAATGTTTCAGTTATTGAAAACATGCCCTGGATTTATTCGGGGATGTCCCCCAGGCAGAGTCAGGTGTGGTGTCTCAATGTTGGGCATGCTGGGAGCTGTGGTGCATCAAACGGGTGTATACGAGGTGATGTGGTGCCTCTGTGTGCCTATTGGGTGCTGTGCTGGGCGCGGTTATGCTTTTAAGGGGGCATGCAGGGAGCTGTGTGTCTTCTATAGAGGAATGCTGGACGTTGTGGTGCCTCAATGGGAGGCCAGTGGGAGGATGAGGGAGGGTCCACTAAAAGGTCAGGGAATACTATGGTGGAGCTGCCAGATAACCTTGCAGCAGACCAGACTATTCAGCACAGAAGCCAGGTAACTGTGGCTAGTTAGGTTTAAGTGATACTGCCTATTTACAGTATGTGATGTGCTGCATTTTTTTGTATTAATGGAGAGGGAGCTCTCACCCAATATTTTCCTGGGCAGGCCTACTAAGACCACTGTTAAGTTCATGTAATTTTAGCTCCACCCATGATCACACCCACATTCTGGTGCGTGGCCACACCCATTTTCCATCTGGAGTGGCCAAAAGTGCCCCGGATCTCTTAGGATCCTAGCAACACCCCTCATTATATATATAGAGATGCAACACAGTGTTTCCTGCTTGTTTTATTGTAAGTAATCTTAATCATCTTTACTGGAGCAAACCTTTTTGTAAAAAATAAGACAGCAGACTGTAAACACAGATTTGTGTCTTACTATTGCTTAGAAACTCTGTGCAGGAGTGATTAGCTGGTCTGGAGGTACAACCATTTACTGGTCATAGTTTAAGGCTAGGCACCCACTGCCAGATCATTAATTGCAGTCGCTTAGCGCTTTTGCTAGCATTTTGTACAGAGATTTAAAGTGTACCAGAGCTGAATAATTGTAAAGATTTTATACATACCTGTAGCTTCCTCCAACCCCATTCACTCCGATCGCTCCCACGTCGCCGTCCTCCGCTGCCAGCAGCTTCGGGAACCGGGTCCCCGCACTTCCATCAGTCGGAGCCAGTCTAACATAAGAAAAGTGCGCTGTTTGCTCATCTCTCCAACAGCTGCTGGAGAGATACATAGAGGGCGCACTTCTCCTGCATAGCTGGCCGTGACTGACGTCAGTGACGGGACCCAGTTCCCGAAGCTGCGGGCAGCGGAAGACGGCGGCGTGGGAGCGATCGGAGCGGATGGGGCTGAGGGAAGGCCCAGGTATGTATAAAATCTTTTTAAATATCCAGCTCTGAGTCCCTTTAAGAGCAATATCTGGCAATTTTTAAAACTATTTTATTTTAGTGCTTGTGTTTGCAGAGTGATTTGCCATCGCAATTGGCAATATCCCTTTTTGGGGGGTTTGTGTAGTAAAATTGCTGCAAAATCGCTTTTGTACAGTAAATGAAAAGCATTTTTGCAGCGTTCCTATCTTTCGTATTGGAGCGCAATCGCTCCAAAAATGCTGCAGGCTCCAGCGATTGCGATTTGTTTAATCGCAAATGCTCCTGTCGGTTTGCCCCAAATGACTTTCATTAGCATAGTGCTTTTATAAACGCCAGCGATAGTTTGCGGTCCCACATGCTGCTAAAATCACTTTAGTGGGCCATAGCCCTTATAGTATTTTGTTTCTTTACAAAGGAACTTGTTCTCCTATCTGTAAACAATGAACTGATGAGTAGACACATCTTTGCGGCTTAAGCGACATGCACAACGTCAATAAAAATCATCTGAAACAATAATTAGTGATTATTTTGTTTGACAATTTTGGAAGAATTGCTGTTTGCCTAATTCCAAGTAGCTAGTCCTGTTCTGTGGAGAGAGGAGGAGGAACAGAAAGCAACTTTGTAGGGTGCATTATATCTGGAGGTTCTGTAATAGGGGTAGACTAACAGGGAGCACTAATTAGGGACAAAGGGTGACACGTGGAGTGAGGCACCTTTATACAGAGAATGGGATCTAAACATAGGGTGGATTCATAGGCAAACGCAGGGAGGGATTACAGCTGCCCAGAATCCCCCCTCAGACCAGGGCTGGTGCCGTGTCTGGGGATCAGTGGACACTTCCTTACCAATGTTTCGGCTGTCCTCATTATTATCTGTATCCAAACTGCTTCTGATCAATCCTGTTGTTGATCAGGAGCAGATTGGACATTTGGGAAGTAATTGTCAGGTCCTGTCAGTCGGATGGGAAATTGCATTGTGTGTACCCAGCATGATGCTGTGCATCACTGAGGGAGACCTTTCAGGAATCCCCCCCTTGAAAATCCTGGGTTTTCCCCTGGGATTATAATAAAAATTGTTGTTAGTTTCCTCTAATTCTGCTTCATTCTAGCGGTATTTTCTATTTATTATTGGTGTGTGTGATAATAAATAGCCAATTACAATATGTGTTTTATCTACACTAGCACTGCATATATTTCAAAGTACACCTAAACTGAAAGGAATGTGGCGGCTGCCATATTTATTTCCTTTCAAAAAATACCAGTTGCCTGGTTGTCCTGCTGATCCTCTGCCTCTAATACGTTTAGCCATAGACCCAGAACAAGCATGCAGATCTGATGTTTCTGAGTGAAGTCTTAGGGCTCATTTCCACTATAGCGAATCCGCATGCGTTGTCCGCATGCGGATTCGCACAGCCAATACAAGTGCATGGGCCTGTTTCCACTTGTGCGTTGTACGGAGCGTTTTTGTGTGCGGGGAAAATCTGCATGGCAGAGCCGTCAGAATTCGCTCCCCGCACACCGCAAAGCGAATCGCATACAATGTATCTAATAGGGAAATCGCATGCGATTTTGGCATGCGTTTTTCCCCGCGATTTCGCATGCGATTTCGCATAGGAGGTGATGTTAATTTACACAGGCAGTGACATGGTTAAAATCGCCCACCTACTACCCTATGCGAAATCGCATGCGAAATTGCGGGAAAAAACGCATGCAAAATCGCACCCGCATGCGATTTCGTCTGCGGTGATTTCCCGGCGATTCCGCACCGCACAAGTGGAAATGCAGCCTCACTGGTTTAGCTGCATGCTTGTTTCAGGAGCAGCTAAAGAGATCAGCAGCAGAGCCAGGCAACTGGTATTGTTTAAAAGAAAATAAATATGTCTGCCTCCATATCCCTTTCAGTTCAGGTGTCTTTTAAAACTATAGTGGATATAAACTGAGAAAACAGTATATTTTTTATTTATTTATTTTTACCCTTCATTTGTATTGAAAATGCATAATATAAAAAATGATTGGGGAAAAAGTAGTGACCCTTTGGAAATGGAAAATCCACTTTTTATCATAAAACTGCCAATAATGTAGATGTGTGACACACACGTTTTCCATTTATTTATTTTTTGCTCTTTGGTGTCATTAAAATTATATTTCTTTTTTGATCTACAGCCAACTCCAAAACTGACCGTTACGGTAACTCCAATTCTTCTTCTTTGTAACTTTGGCAGGATTATTCTGTGTAGGCTGTTTGGAGCACTGTTGCCATAAAGCTGTCTGTAAACTTCTATCCTACCATGAGGGCAATAAGTTGCAGGAGCCATTGTAAAGCCTGGTACACACTTTCAATTATGATTGGCCAATCACTGACCGATTTTGCCACGTCTATGCAGTATGAGAATCAACTGATATTGCATATTATGAGCAGAGTCTGCAGGTAAACCCTCAAACTACATAGAGGTGGTAACATTGGTCAGTGATTGGCCAATCATAATTGAAAGTGTGTACCGGGTCTTACTAATTATTTTAACTTCTTGACTAGTAGCAAAATATTATTTTAAAACAAAATTGTTTTAAAAACAAAATAATCAAGCTGCCTGAAATAATGCTTGGCGCTTATTCATTAAACACATTTTTATTTCTTTCTTAGCAAAAGTGAATTTCCCTTTTAAAACGTTATCTCATGTGTTATGTGCTTAATTTGGGGGCTTATCATCACTGTGATGTTTATTCACATTTTATCGGTTAGCGGGCTTACAAGAGAAAGGGGTTAGACACAGGACTGGCTGGAAAGACTCGTGAACCTATTTAGTAGGTGAGCTATTTCAATTATACCGTATTTTAGCAGAAAACGTATTTGTTTGTTTTGATTTCAGCTTTATCTATGATAGGCCATCAACAGCTTGATAAAATGAATACAGACATTTGTAAAGGGTACCTGAACTCATATGTGACATGATGAGATAAAAATGTGTATGTAAAGTCCCAAGCCTACATAGAACTAGACTGCATTCCTTTTTCTCACTGTAAGGATTAAAGGAATACTGTAGGGGGGTTGGGGGAAAATGAGTTGAACTTACCCGGGGCTTCTAATGGTCCCCCGCAGACATCCTGTGCCTGCACAGAGGCGCTCACTTCTGCATCTAGACCCATTGAGTTATACTCCTGTTTGCCTGATGAAGCAGGACCACACCTGCGAAACGCGTTGCACTAAGTGGAGTTAAATAAAACGATTTTTGTATTGATATATTGTGACTCAATTGAGTTCTATATTTTTGAGGGAGGTAAGTCCACCTGAACATCCCCCTCTTTTAGACGGTTTTTAAACATTTTTATTCTACTCTGGCGCCTCTGTACACCAAGCCTTGCTGAAATCTTGATTCCACCCTCGGTGGAGGGGTGCTACCCCGTTTCCTATCTACAGAGAGCGACATCTTAATAACCTGAGTGGGGTCAGGTTCTAATACTCCCCACCTGCATTTGAAGTGGTTGCCTATGGGTAACCCATGTTTGTGAGTATTTCTTAATATTTTGCTTTAAACCACAACCAACTTAACAATACTACACCATATTGGGCTCTCGATTTCTCTTTGTTCTTCCAAGCACTAGGAGTGATCCCAGACACTTTGCAATTTCCCGCAAATGACCTCTTGTGGGCAGCGATGAGCAAAAATTCCAATATTCTTTTCGTATTCACTTTCACGAAAATAATGTAAAATGTGCTGTTTTCTACATTGGAAAGAAAAATTTATTTTCCTTGACCTTATTGTAAAAATACAATGTATTTTTGTGAATATTTTCTCAAAATCGAAAATGGCAATTTCGATGTAAACATGAATTTGGCTAAAATTCGCAAGCAACACTGCCTGTGGGTCCCAGGCCTTAAAGAGACACTGAAGCGAAAAAAATATATGATATAATGAATTGGTTGTGTACTATGAATAATTACTAGAAGATTAGCAGCAAAGAAAATATTCTCATATTTTTATTTTCAGGTATATAGTGTTTTTTTCTAACATTGCATCACTCTATAATATGTCCAGATTACACAACACTCAGCATTCAAAATGAGTCTTTCAGAGCAGTCTGTGAAGTAATAAACTCTCCTTTGCTAGAGGAAAAGTAAACAGTTCAATTACAGTTGAGATAATAAAAGTCAGATAACAGCCCTCTCCACGACCAAGTTGGTCGGAGAGCTTAATAGCTTTTTTTGCATAGAGATAACAACTGGAGTTTCTCAACTCTTCCTGCACTGGAAACAATTAGACTGATGTATCTGATCTTAATGGTTTTTTTCTTAGCTGTACTACACATACAAATCATAATATCATCATTTTTTTTTCGCTTCAGTGTCTCTTTAAGTAATGCTCACAGATAACTAATTACAAGCCATAAAACTCTTGAGTGCCACATAAACACTTCTCAGTGTATTTCTGAGTGCAGGTCAATAGGTCAAGATGGGAGCTGTGGGACTATAAAAGACTGTCATTCAGTTGAGACAATAAATACAAAACATATGTTTTTAACTTTTAAACACAAAATAAAACAGTTGGATTTTAGAAAGGTGCTATTAATAGTAGGACCATAGAAAAATACCATTGTTTATTCCCTCAGTTTATTTTCAGTCAGGTTTGATTTAAAATGCAGTTATGGCAGAAAATAATGTCGATGTTTCATGCATCATTACAACAAAGATTACAGATCTTATAATAGGCCTAACAAGCCAGACAGAATATAGACATTACATAATTTTTATGGTTCACTTTCTTAGCACAACATCAAACCTGTATTTCAGCTTTGTCTACACTGTGATTAATCCAGCAACACTGACCCATTCACCCTAATAACAATGGCTGTTTACTTTCAGCAATGTAATAGCTGCCACAGGACTTAGGTCACACTATGTCTGCTGAGCCATAGATGGGAGCCTGAACTGCAGGAGGTAATATGATCTTTCAAGTGTCAGGAGAGATGGGCATTCGCCTGTGATTAAACTATCTCATAATACCCAATCAAGCTAGAAGCATTTGATCTTTTTTTACTATTGTCCCTATGGATTATTAGGTAGAATTTGCGATAATTCAGGCTGGAGCGAGCTTGAGATGTCTCTCAGGGCACCACTGCTGAATATATGCAAATTAACCATTGTACCCTTAGAAGCTAAACACACCTCCAGAACCGCTGGAATGCAATGATGTGTCAGCTTGTTAATTTGTACAGAGCCATAATAATCCAACATGCATACAGGCTGTTTCGGATTGTTTGATCCTCATCAGTGCATGGCATGATGAGGATCAAACAATCCGAAACAGCCTGTGTGCATGTTGGATTATTATGGCTCTGTACAAATTAACAAACTGACACATCATTGCATTCCAGCAGTTCTGGAGGTGTGTTTAGCTTCTAAGGGTACAATGGTTAATTTGCATATATTCAGCAGTGATGCACTGGGAGACATCCCAAGCTCGCTCCAACCTGAATTATCGCAAATTCTTTCTGTTTTAAGAAAGCAAACTTTTGTTTTTCTTAACATCTTAGTAAGGGGGCTTTTAGGACCATTGTAGTCCCTTACACACCCCAATGAGTTCTGGGTCACCATGAGCTTGCTGGTTAGTCTGATTATTAGGTAGCAAGTAAATAGTTTTATTTCGGTAGGTAATGTCTTCAACCCATGGAAAAAATAGCCAGGTGTAAGGATCCTTTTTTTTACATTTAGCAACATTTTTTTTTACAACTTAGCATATTTGCGCAACACCTTCAACCAATACATGAGGCTTCACTGAAACTCTCTTGTGTTGTGAATCCAGGGGTTCCCAAACGTTTTGGATCGAAGGCCGGGTTAACATATTTCAGACTGCTGAGGGGCCAGAGTGTACGGTACATAAAATTATCTATTTGTGGACCACCAATATTTAAAGATGTAGCTGACCGCATCTATAAGTAATACATTTTGTGTATGGGGGCCGGTAAAAAAGCCTCAGGGGGCCGCATTCGGCCCACGGGCCTTAGTTTGAGGACCACTGGTCTAATCTATCAAAGCATAATTTATACAAACCAAAAGAACAGGCAAAGAGTTCCCTCCTACTCTAAATCACAAATACTCCCATTCATTAAGCATATATGTAAAAAGGGTGCAAAGGTCATTTTGGCTCTGGAAATAGCCGCTAAAATTAAAGGGGCACTATTGCTAATTTGATCTTTTTCAGACCCTTTAACATACATGTCTCTTTGTAGTAATGTTATGGCACAGTATATAGTCCAATATAAATGTAATTGTTCACTGCCACTAATGATTTATAGCCAGGCAGTCACGTCAGTAGCTTTCCCTTTCCGACGCCAATGCAGGACTATACCATTGTATAGTAGGGAGGCATCTGTCATTGATGGTAAGAGCTGCCGTTATTTGAATCCCCTCTGGGCAGCTTATTTACTTTTCTCCGCCTTGTAACTGCACTAATGTGCAGTTACTCTGCTCACAGCAGCTGCCGTAAATCGTAGGACGCAGCCTCCTCCGTACAGCGCTGGCTGTGTGCGCTGTGTGGTGATTCGCTGCCCAGCCGCTAAGGACCCCTTTCACTAAGCTGGCAATGAAACGAACACCTATTGTTGTCCGTTTCTATGGCAACCCGATCGGCTTCTGCACTGCGTAGTCCTTGTCGGCCGGGCAGCGAATCGCCACACAGCGCACACAGCCAGCGCTGTACGGAGGAGGCTGCGTCCTAAGCTTTACGGCAGCTGCTGTGAGCAGAGTAACTGCACATTAGTGCAGTTACAAGGCGGAGAGAGGCAAATAAGCTGCCCAGAGGGGATTCAAATAACGGCAGCTCTTACCATCAATAACAGATGCCTCCCTACTATACAATGGTATAGTCCTGCATTGGCGTCGGGAAGGGAAAGCTACTGACGTGACTGCCTGGCTATATATCATTAGTGGCAGTGAACAATTACATTTATATTGGACTATTTACTGTGCCATAACATTACTACAAAGAGACATATGTATGTTAAAGGGTCTGAAAAAGATCAAATTAGCAATAGTGCCCCTTTAAGCAGGTGAAATTAACGATATTCTACTATTAGGTTCTACAGTATGTAATAATGACAGTAAAATACTGGAACTTTTTCAGATATTTTACTGTCTCCTAACCTGACCCTATTGCTTGCTACACAGCCGAAGCAGTTAGGGCACCTGTATTTTGCTGACCTGAGTAAGCGGGCAAGCACCCACGAAAACATTGTCAATTTTATATGCTCAAATAAAAGACCTTTTTTTTTCAAGAGACTGGTCAAAATTCTTCATCTCTGTTTATAAGATCAACAGCTTTATTAGCCTATCTTTTATGCATTGGGCACCTCCACCCGTTTTAGTTGTTTGTCATACCTCTTTAGAGGTGACTTTTTTTAGTTAGTCCTAAAGAACATTTGGATTGCGACTGACCAGTTCCTGTTACAGACCTATAAAACCGAGCGGGGATGCTTCATTTTCGGTCTGCTCTGATGGTGGTTGCAAGGATTTGCAACCCACCTTTGTGAGTATACACATCCTTAGCATTTTGCTTTTCGGAATCTTGCACGATTCTGCCCCATTGGGCTCCTGGTCTTCTTTTGTCTTTTAGATAAGCCTCCGGTTGTTACAATCACAGGGGTTCTTACAATCACAGGAACCATTGACATAAGCTACCCTTTGAAATCAGATCAGGGACCAAGAAGCAGAATTTTCAAATGTTGTGTCTCCACCTTCTCTACTGATGATGATGGTTGTACATTGTCAACGGACGCATGGACCAAAGAGGTGTCAACCACTTTACAAACTGCAAGAATTGTGTCAATGAAAGAACAGAATGGGATTGCACGGGGGCGCTCGCATGTCAGCAATTCGAATTTTAAAGGTGAAGATCTGTGCGGCTCCTAACTGAGATGCTTTATAGCACATTATATTGCGAAGATATTGCTAAGACTCTTAAACTGCTACAATGTATTACATAAGGGGCAGAAGATATACTGCTGAGTCTAACATCACCGCGTTTTGAAATGTACAGGACAACAGCATGAAGCTGCGTGAGCTGAGCGGAGTGATGTGTTCTTACGAGTCCCCTGTGCTGCCGTGTAACCAGTCATTTCAGTTCCCGCAGGGCACAGATGGGAACAATGTCACAGCACTAAGTGCCCACCGTTGTAGCAGAACATCCCTACGTGCTTTCTGCATATCAAGGAAATTGTACAACCTGCCTTAGCAGTGTTAAACCACAGCTGCAGCCTGCGGCATTTCAATCCACCCTTTTGATACCTACATGTTAGGTAACCCTGTACCAGGCACCAGGGCCTGGCGCCTGGTAGAGATGGAGATGATGAACAAGATGCACTTGAAAGATCATCCTCCTAAAATCTCAAAAGTTGTGTAGCTTATTTTTTTTTTATAAGTCGTTTGATTAGCTGGTGTCAACTAAATCCCTGTTGAAGTACCTGATCAGGGGCTCAAAAATAGCCCGTGGTGCAGGAAGTAGCTGTCATTGCTGCAGGCTGAAATATTCTCAGAGAAATTAAGTCTGTGTCATCCTCTTTGTGGCCTTGAACAGTATCGTGATGTAATCAACATATATATCCTGTTTCAGTGTGCCAATAATGATACTCCGTGGGAAAATTAGACCCCAATGATACTTGGAGTTTTTTCATGTCTGTCATTGTGCACATCCTGTAACATCCTGTAATCCTGCGTGTGGCTGGAATGGTTAAGGGCTCTGCCTCTGACATGGGAGACCAGGGTTCGAATCTCAGCTCTGCCTGTTCATTAAGCTAGCACCCAGGGCCGGATTTGTACTTTTTACTGCCCAAGGCCAACTATACCGTCTGTTTGGTTGTTATCTCTGTGTGTCCCAATGAGAATTCTCCTTACTCTCCATCATTGGATGCCACAGACAATAACTATTTTAGTAATATGCGTGTAGATAAGTTATGTTTTCCTTAAAGGGGAATTTCAGCCTAAACAAACATACCGTCATTAAGTGACATTAGTTATGTTAATTAGAATAGATAGGTAATATAATTTTTTACCCATCCTGTTTTAAAAGAACGGGCAAATGTTTGTGATTCATGGGGGCTGCCATCTTTGTCATGGGGGCAGCCATCTTTTTGGTTGAAAAGAGGTGACAAGGAGCAGGAGACACAGGTCCAACTGTCCTGTGTCCTGATAACCCCTCCCAGCTGCACACGCTAGGCTTCAAATGTCAAATTCAAAATGTAAAAAAAAAAAATTTGCACCAAAACAGCAGAACGAGAGCAACAACATCAGAAATACCATCATGCTTTGCACAGCATCAGGGAAAAAAAGCCCGGGCAGTTTTCTTCTGTGCAGCTAAAAATGAGGCTTGGATAAGAGAAACAAAGTTCTGATGCTGTGAAACTGTTAAAGAAACACCAGGCCTTTTCAGTGCTGCTGAGTCGATTTTTAGTCCGGAGGTTCACTTTAAGAACTTTTATGTTATGTTTGCCATCTCTTTAATGATGTACCCATTGTGTCACCATGAGAGTTAGGCTGATGTGTACCTGCAGGACAGAGCTTACAGGTCTTGCAGGGATGACAAAAGTACAGGACAGATAGTTCAAAGGTTAAAGCTGTCCTTGTAGATAGGGATGGCTCCATAGAATAGCTTTACTGCCCCTCACTGAGCCGCCCCTAAATTTCTGGTGCCCTAGGCCATGGCCTACGTGGCCTTGCCAGAAATCCGGCCCTGCTAGCACCTATTCAGTAGGAGACCTTTGGCAAGTCTCCCTACCACTGCTACTGCCTATAGAGCGCACCCTAGTGGCTGCTGCTCTGGTGCTTTGAGTCTGCCAGGAGAAAAGCGCGATATAAATGTTATTTGTCTTGTCTGTAACTCCCAGATAGTTGTACCTAAATTTAAAATCTGAATTTGGCCAATCAGAATAAACAGGAAGTGCACCAGTTTGGCCCTACTCTTAGCTGCATACAGTTAACATTGTTCTTCATGCCTCCGTAAAAGCGCCGAGTGCGCGAAACGGCTGTCAGGCAACGCAGTGCCCTGCACCCACTGCCACCGTTCGTCGCGTTATGACTAGGGCTTGATTCACTAAAGCATGATAACTCAGTTATCATGTGTAAAGGCTTTGCAAATGAGCATGCAAAGCATTATGCGTGCGAACAGTTTGCGCGTTAAGTTTTATCGTGCGAACGGCGTTACGCTTTGCGCGCTAAGTGCAGAATGCCATTGAAAGCTATGGCGCTTCACGCAATCATAGGATAAAGTTTGGCAATGAAATCAGCAATGGTGCTTAACATGTGAATTAATGTAATAAGGCGCATGCAAAGTTTTTAACGCGCGCCGCGTAATGTACTGTATACAGTAATAATTCATTATCTATATACCGTTCGCGTGATCTGCAGGGACTTCACGTGATAATGATACTTAGCACGTGATAATGGTACTTTGCGTGCGAAGCGTAACGCCGTTCGCGCGAAGTCATACCTTTACACGTGCATGATATCACGTGCAAAGCTGCTTATCACTGTCGTGCTAAGTGTCAAGCCCCGGGTATGTGCACTTATCCTATCCATCATTTTGTATGCACAAGCTGTACACCTTTTTGATGTTGTAAAGCCCCATTAAAAGCCAATAGCAGCAGTGCCGACCTCCATCTTCATCTTCCATGCACTTTAACATTTTACTCCACAACCGAGTCAAGTCTTTGTTCGTCCATCCTGGTCTGGTATGCTGGCTCCTTCATCAAAATTCAGAGGGTCATCAGCTCAGCAGAGAGAATTATCCAATTTCACCTTATAGACCTCATCTAAAACACCAGACTGTGCTTGCAGGGGTCCCCAACCCCCGGTCCGTGGCCCACTACTGGGCCGCCGACTGCGGTGACCTGGGCCGTCTGACTTGAATTCACAGAGACGCTAGTCTCTGCAGGAACCAGGATGCTGAAGAGAAACAAAGCTGTCTGTAGCCTTTCTTACTGCTGCCACCTGGTGTCAGTAATTTGTAAAGCAGAATGTTTTTTGTCTAAATGGACACTGGGTGGCAGCAGTGCGAATGACGCTCTGGTTTCTTGCCAGCCACAGAGTATGCACAGAGGTAAGCAGCTGAGGCAAAAAGTTAATGTAAATAGAATGGAAGGGAAGGGTAGACGTGAGTGAGTGGAGGAGGTAAGGGTAAAAACAAATGTGAAGAGGAGGAAAGTGTATAAGTGAATGTGGGGAGGCAGATGAGGGCAGGAAAGGCTGGAGGTGACTGCACCAGTAGATAGGGAAGCCCAGGCAGTACCCCCTCACCTTCTCTACCTGCACACCAAATGTATCTTGTGCATTGCTCCATACTCCACCAGTGAGCACTGCCCCATCAGCAAATAAAATAAAATCCAAAGTGCTGAGGGTGATTTAGGTTGGTGGCTAGGGGCTGGGGCTTCCAGGGCTTGCTTATGTGCTGACACTGTCCATAGAACAGCACCCCAGACACCCCCCCTCCGCGGTACCACACGCGCACGCACACACCGGTCCTTTGAAAAACTGCCTGATGTCGAAGCGGTCCTTGGGTCAAAAAAGGTTGGGGACCACTGCTCTAGAGCAACTTAAAGTGCAGGTGACCACTCCTACCTAGGCCATACCTTCCTCAGCAAGCTCCAATCAGGCCAGAGGTACTGGGCCATCTCTGCCATGACCACAAGGCGTAGGATCACTTTTTTCCCTGCAGTCGGTAGACTCTTGAATTCTGTCCACGCCCCTATTACCTCTGCAATCGCTAATCCTAGCCCCCCCTCCCCCCATCCCTAGTCTGTAGCTGTTCCAATTGTTACCTTCTTGCTACAGGTTGCTCTACTATTACTGTTTTTAACATCTGTAACAAGTTGGTGTTTTCTGTAAATCTGCATCGTTTTACTTACACTGTTGTATTACTTTCACTGTGCCCTGCTGTTGCCAAATCCAGTTCTGGGCACGACCCAGTCATGCTTGGCGAGATAAGATCAATTCTGACTCGAATTAGCATGTCATTGGCCATCTTGGTAAACGAGGACACGCGGCATCGGGGCATAATAGAATAGACCCCAGTGAAACGCTGTTACAGAACCCCTATTCCACCTGTAGTATAGTGTGTGTGTGTGTGTGTGTGTGTGTGTGTAGTGTGTGTATAGTGTGTGTGTGTGTGTGTGTATAGTGTGTGTGTGTGTGTGTGTGTGTGTGTGTGTGTGTGTGTGTGTGTGTGTGTGTCTATATATACTGTACATAGGTTTGCAGCAGCAGAACACTTCGGAACAATTCCCTCAGTAGCAATAAGAGGACAGTGAAAATGTCTATTTCACAATCCATTAAATTTTCCATCGCTACCTGGTGCCTCTGACACTAAACTGCCCATATAGAGAGGCGCCTCTGACACAGTGACTGTCCCTGTCCCCTACATCCATAGGAAGGCAGCCGCCTCAGGTGGGGAGCGATGCAGCTAAATATATGACTGTGTCTCCAAGTAGGGGCTCGCGCTGTTATCTGTTTCTGCGCCACAGGGGTCAGCAGTCTAATGCATTGTAAATCACTGCAGGCCGCAACCAGATTAAAAATGTATCCTCTAGCCATGAGAGGGATGCAATGCTTGTTTTTGCCCTCACCTTGTGCTTTTTTAAAAGCACTCACCCCTCCGCCGTGGCATACAGTATTGGCAGATGCTCCATTTGTACATAAGAATGCTTTCAGAGACTCATAAAACAAAAGTACCTTCTTCATACATTAAAGTTAGCACCTGGCTTGCGTTCATGTGAACAGATTACACTGTGAAATGTGGGCGCCTAAACCGTTCCTGGGCTGTTTACAAGAGGTTCAAAGGAGACCTTCGCACAGCTCCATCTATTAAACTGCGCGGTTTGTTTTTTAAGAGATAACAATATATTACAGCTGTGAGGCGTTCCTATAAAATAGCAGCAGCGTGTTATTTCCAAAATGGAGCACTGGTGATTTGCATTTCCTGTTTTTCTAGTGAATTGTATCATTACAGGGAATATTTCACTGCCTTTATAAAGATGCTGTAAATATAGATGGGTACTTCACACTTTTTTATTGCCATTTAATGTTATTAAAACATTTCTAGCTAGCTAACGGCCTCCAGAAATGACAGGAGGATTCGATCGTTCTTCTAGGCAACTCTGCCAACAGCAGTCAGTGTTCTCTGTTTGGAGTACTGTTGCCTTAGAAACTGTGCATACTGCAGCAGTAAGTAGTGGCACATGGATATCAGTATGGAAGGAAAAATGGCACCGACGATAAACACTGATATTGTGTGCCCCCCCCCCCTATGACACCTAACTTTTAGAAAATGTTAGCTAAGAAAGGAAGGAAGGGAATGTTGTTATTCTTTTAATTAATAAATTATAGCACTACATGAAAACTACAAAGTTGACAAAGCTGATGCTTGCTATGTATGGATTACTTGAAGGATACCCGAACTGACATGTGACATGATGAAATAGACATGGGTATACACAGTGCCTAGCACACAAATAACTATGCTGTGTTCATTTTTTTCTTTCTTTGCCTGAAAGAGTTAAATTTCAGGTATGTAAGTGGCTGACTTAGTCCTGACTCAGACAGGAAGTGACTACAGTGTGACCCTCACTGATAAGAAAATTCCCCTTTTTACTTCTTTCTTGCTCTCAGAAGCCATTTTGTGCTAGGAAAGTGTTTTATAGTTGGAATTTCTTATCAGTAAGGGTCACACTGTAGTCACTTCCTGTCTGAGTCAGGACTGAGTCAGCCACTTACATACCTGACATTTACCTCTTTCAGACAGAGAAAGAAAAAATGGAACACAGCATAGTTATTTGTGTGCTAGGCACTGTACATACACATGTCTATCTCATCATGTCACATGTCAGTTCGGGTATCCTTTAATATTGTGGAAAAATACTGTGCTATATAAAATATAGGACTGCTACAGGTTTTAATTGGTAATTAAAATTGGTGCCGGTGTTGATCTTTAATAGCCTAAAGGTGGCCACTAATGGTCCAATTACTAGCAAAAAATTATTCAAGTGATCAGGTAATTCTGATTGGATGTGATCGGATTGGTTGTAAATGATCTCCATTGATGGGCACTATCGATTACGAATGATTATAAAAACAGTCCACCGATTGGATTTCCGTCGAACCAAGATTTAGACTTTCCTGTCGGTTGTGAGAGATAAGAAGCAAAGATTGGTTCATTGATGGTGTAGTGAACAATGTTTTATGATATTTCAGAATTATCTGATCATTCGAACGATTTTTTGATAGAAATTGCATCGTTAGTGGCCAACTTACAGGTGCATACACACATCCAATTTTGATCAGCCAATCACTGATCAATGTTAGCACCTCCATGTAGTATGAGGCCTAACAGACTTTGAATACCATGAACAGATTGTATAGGTAAGCCCTCATGTTACATGGAAGTGGTAAAATTGGCCAATGAAAAATGGATGTGTGTACCAGGCTTTACACTGTATCAAGCAGTACAAGGGTTACATTTTGATCAGTGTTCCATTGATTTCTGTTGAAATCTATTAAGATCAACCAATCACTATCCAATCAAATTCTAATAGAGATTGATGGGTTTGTTTGCCATATCAGGTCATAATCGGCCAGTGTACGGCTAGCTTCATATGGTATCTTCTACGGTGCTGGATAGATTGAAAGAAGCACATTACGTTTTTAAAGAAGCACTGTAGTGACATATAGCAGAATGAAGAAAATGATTCAGGATACCCAATTTTACATTAATTATCCTGGTTTCAGCATCAGAAACGCTTCGAGCTTGTTCACGCCTAGGGCATTGTGCATTTTCAAAATCGCCCTAAAAACGCTTGTGCAATGATTCCCTTTGAGAGTGTTCACATCTGAGCGGTTCGTTTCTGATCCGCTCAGCAAAGCGCTGCCTGTACCATTTTTGGGGCGATTTCCCTATAATGGCAGGTATAGGGAAATCGCAAAACGCTTGATAAAGCGCTTGGTATAGTGATTTCCCCAGCACTTTTAAAAATAAATGCATTGTATTTATTCTTTTCCGGGTCAAAGAGTTCACTTCCTGATTTGCGTTAGGAAGTGAATAAACAAATCGAAAATTAGAAGAGCGCTTTAAAAAAAAAAATCAAAAGCACGCAGGTAAGCGCCGGGAGAGGAAAAAAAATCACTCACAAAATCGAAAATCTCTGGCGTCATCGATTTTAGACGTGAACAAAGCCTTCCTGTATGTATAGGTTGCTGTATATTGGTATGCAGCTCTGCCCATTCAGTGATGTCATAGCCTAGCCTAGGCTGTTTAGATATGTCTGCTCCCAGAGGATTCTGGGAGACCAGGTATTATTTCTACTGGCTTCAGAACACAGTAAACAAATGTTCCATCCGCAGTGATGCTCCTTGCCAGCAGTAAGGCCCCATTCACACTTAAAAGCGCAAAACGCCGGCGACTTTTGGCGGCGTTTTGCGGGAGTGATTTTTCCATGATTTTACATGGAAAAATCACTGGACTGTGCAGCGATTTCTCCGCGATCGCGTTTAGCGCTTCTATAGCACTGAAACGCGATCGCCGGGAAATCGCCTGAAAATAGTGCCGGCTACGCGTTTGCGTTTCACGATTTTGGGCGATTTGCGGCGATTAGCGCAAATCCCCCAAGTCAGAACGGGCCCATAGGGTTTTATTACACTAGTGCTTTCAAAAGCGCTAGTGTTTGAGCGTTTTGACGAAATCGCCGGCAAAACGCTCAAGCGTGAATGGGGCCTTAAGATGTTGTCACCTGTGATAAATGTTAAGAATGTAAATTTTTATGGTCAGTACTTTTATCAAAGCTGTATTCTATTGCCCTGAGATATCAAATTAACTGTTTTTTTTTATTGAATCAAACCTGTTTATAGATCAAAAATCTGATTAGACATATTGGTAAATACCCATGCTGGGGGTGGGGTGGGGGTGGGGGGCAGAATTGATGTCCCATAGCATTTCACTACCCTTGCATTTTGATTCGTGTTCGATTTCTGTTGAACTGACTGACCTGTGTAGGGAAAGCATCGATCATGATCTGATTGAATTCCAATCGGAAGTGCCCATACACTGGTCAGCCGATATACCCTGGCAGATTTGATCACTGTGATCAAATCTGCTGAGAACTGATGATTCAAAATTGCCTTCTGTTCCTAGTTTAGATTAGTTATTGGCCGAAATCTACTTACATTTCAGATCGGTCAGGACCTTTTTTGGTGGTTGAAAGGTTGGGAAGGGCGGTGCGCAGTGGTATCTATGAGAGGGGCCTGGAGCTGTGACAGCTCCCCGAATGTCCCCTTGCTAATACTTCTCCCTGGGGCAGAAGTCACACTCACCTGTCTGGCTGGCAGTCTACCTCCAGAGTACTCATCACCAGGTGCCAATTCTCCTTGACCCAGAGTGAGTATATACATGCTGCCGGGACTGAAAGTACGGGCGCTAGGGGATGTCAGAAGCACACAGGAGGCAGCACATCGGACGGACAGGTGAGAGTTACATCGCTACGGTACACTGCAGGGGCCCTGGTTAGCATGATAACCAGGGGAAGCACCAGGGGGAGCAGCAGTACTATTGATTTCTTAATAGATTTTTGCTAAAATCTATTAGGCCGGATTTATACCTGGCCGTTGCGTTCATGGTGCAATGCTGTGCCCCCATCGCAACGCACAAAACATCATTCATATGAACCTGCGGCAGAGTGCGCTGACAGGGTCATATGCATTGCACCGGCCCCCACGCATTCCCTGCTGGACAGGAAGTACTTCACTGGGATTCTCTGTCCTGCTCCCATCGCTCCGCACCACCGCTGCCAACATATTTAACATTTCTGCGTCGCCACGGAAGTTTGACGATAATGCGTTGTTGACTTTGCAGCAGGCAAATCGAGCACTTCCAGCGCAAAGCAATGTCGTAAGTGTGCTAGACCCCATTGCCTTGCATTATTGTTGCATTACCCAGGGGTAAAACAGGGTAACGCAATGCACACTTGCAAGGCAAGTGTGAAAGGGGCCCCACAAATCGATGTGCAGTGTGTGACAGCAGTAGATCCCTCTCTGATCAGATCTATTTTATGGGAATGTCGGAAGAAAGTCTACCGGTATGTGGATTGATCGGTTTGGAATAGCTGGAGTTCGTACAATCAACTTAAGAAGATTTGACCAAAAATGAAAAATGGGATTTCTGTATAGTCGTACAACATGTCAGTGTCACCCATGACACTTGAACGCCTCCCAACCGTCTAACGCCGATCGGCGGCGGGAGGGTGGCAGCCCCAGGACTGCCTAATGCAGATCGGCTTCAAGAGTGGTGGGTGGGGATTAGCAGGGAAGGTGCATGAATGATCCTTCCCTGCAGAGATACGGAGCTCTGCCATCGGCTTGCCAGCCCGGGATCGCGGTTGGCCGGCCATTAAAGTGAAAAAAAAAAATGATATCCTCTTTGTTTACATCTGTACAGTGCTGCGAGGCGCTGTACAAGGGACACTTAGCTGGCCCTCTGAGCGGCTCACTGATGCCTATGAGAGGACGGGGAAAGTATTGATTGTTGGTGGCAAGAAGAGGAGGGCAGATTCATTTGTGTGCTTAGTTGTATTGCCATGCAGCACACTGTTAAAACTGAAGTGTGCTTGTCACCAGGGGAGGGGGGGGGGGGGGGGGGGAGGTTAAGCCTATGGCCCTCAAGTTGTTAATACTTACTGGTTTTATTCAGTGGAGTGAATTCAGTCACATACACAGTGATGTGATGGCTGCACAGAGCTGTAATAGCTGCTCTGCTCTGTCTTGCTGCTCCCTCCCTGGCGCTGCAGTGCACTGCACTTGCACTGTGCTCTCTGGACTGCTGGGAGTTACTGGCTGCTGCAGGGCTGAAGAGTGGGCGCAGAGAAGAGGCACAGTACTGATGATGACAGAGTGAGTCAGGGGGTGGGGCTACAATAATCACAGGAAGTAAGATGCATGCATGCTTTTGCGTGGCTGGAGTCAGAGAACTGTTCTAGTTATTGTGGTTGCTTGGCACTGGCAACTCACAGGCTGCTGCTCCTTGTGTGCAGTGCACCTGCTGGATGCTGCGATGACACAGGCACACTGTTGTAAGTACAGCTACAGAAAGACACTGAGGCAGACAGAACAGTGGGGAGCAGGAGAAAATCATACCTCTTAATATATATGTACTGTACAGCGCTGCGTAAGATGTCGGCGCTATATAAATACTAAATAATAATAAAATAATAATAATAATTTCAAAAGGAGAAAGAGGGACAGACACACCAGGAGGGACAGAGTGAGTCGAGCATGTAACGAGTGGCGTGAAAGGTGGATGTAAATACATGCAATTTAAAAGACATGGCTTAAAATGAAATATACAGAGGATATATTGTAGTATTTTCAGACTATTTGGTAGCCAGAGGTTCTCCCCAGTATTAGGTATTTGGAGGTGCCCCCCCAATACTATATTAGTTAATAAGTTAATAAGTTCCCCCCCCCCCAGTATTTAGCTAGAGGTTTCCTACAGTATTATGTAATCAGAGGTCACCCCAGTATTAGGTAGGCAGAGGTGTACCCCACTATTAGGTAGACAGAGGTGTACAACAGTATTAGGTAGTCAGAGGTCCCCCCAGTATTAGGTAGCTAGAGGCCTTTGCCAGTATAAGCTTGGGTTTTCCCCAGTATTAGATAGCCGGTGGTCCCTCCTGTACTAGGTAGCTAGAGGTGTCCCCCAGTATTAGGGAGTCAGAGGTGCACCCCAGTATTAGGCAATCAGTGGTGCCCCCCCCCCCCCCCCGGCAGTATTAGGTAGTCAGAGGTCCCCCAGTTTTAGGTAGTCAGAGGACCCCCCAGTATTAGGTAGTCAGAGGTCCCCCAGTATTAGGTAGTCAGAGGTCCCCCAGTATTAGGTAGTCAAAGGTCCCCCAGTATTAGGTAGTCAAAGGTCCCCCAGTATTAGGTAGTCAGAGGACCCTTAAGTATTAGGTAGTCAGAGGTCCCCCCAGTATTAGGTAGTCAGAGGACCCCTCAGTATTAGGTAGTCAGAAATTCCCCCAGTATTAGGTAGTCAGAGGTCCCCCAGTATTAGGTAGTCAGAGGTCCCCCCAGGATTAGGTAGTCAGAAGTCCCCCCCCCCCAGTATTAGGTAGTCAAAGGTCCCCCAATATTAGGTAGTCAGAGGAACCCTCAGTATTAGGTGGTCAGAGGTCCCCCCCCCCCCCAGTATTAGGTAGTCAGAGGACCCGTAAGTATTAGGTAGTCAGAGGACCTTTAAGTATTAGGTAGTCAGAGGTCCCCCCAGTATTAGGTAGTCAGAGGACCCTTAAGTATTAGGTCGTCAGAGCCCCCCCTGTATTAGGTAGTCAGAGGTCCCCCCCTGAAAAACATGACTTTAACTCCTTTACCTGTGCTGCTTCAACTCGCATGTCCAAATCAGGACTTTTGGTTGAAGAAACCTCGTTTGATAAAACTGTGGTTACTATCAGATAGTATATGTAAATCTTTACTTCAAATGGATTTAGTCCACTTTAAAGCCTATAGTAGTTTTTTCTTAACAGCTATGGGTGTTTTTTCATAAATTGTTGGCTAATATGTGGTAAAATCTATAACCCACAGGTCACACCCACTGAAACCCAGAGAGGGTTACTGAAGGTTAGATCATTAGCAGCTGTGTGATTGCGGTCTCACGGGGGCATGCACAGTGAGAAATAAGCCGTCCTGGATGTATTAGCCGGGGAAAGGCTTTTAATGTGGATGCTGCAACCACTGGAAGCCACACAGCTACTAATTCCCACACCTCTCAGGAACCCTGACTATGATCTGAATCCCCTGCTGCATGTGCATGAAGATATCTGGAGAGGCCTCAGTAAATCGGAACAATAGGCTAAAAAAGCCTCATTAGGTAGAGGGGCTGGTATGGTGATACCTGAATGGCCCTGATCATTAGAGATGTCGCGAACATAGAATTTTCTGTTGGCGAACGCAAACTTCTGCAAATGTTCGCGAATATGGCGAACCGCTATAGACTTCAATGGGCAGGCGAATTTTAAAACCTGCAAAGACAGTTTCTGGCCACAACAGTGATGAAAAAATTGTTTCAAGGGGTCTAACACCTGGACTGTGGCATGCCAGAGGGGGGGTCCATGCCAAAAGAGGGGGGTCCATGACGCAAAGTGTCGGTTTTTAATCCCTAAAGGGCAGAAATCACATTATGCACAGCTCTGGGTGTTAGTGGGCTGTGGTGTTTCATATATGGAGAGATACAATAGTACTATCAGAATACAGTGAAATAATAATGCACTGGAGTGGTACTGTGCCTGTAAATTAATGTAGCAACAGCAGTAGTGTGCACACAGCTCTGGGGGTCAGTGGGCTGTGGAGAGTCACACACACAAAAAAACACAGGAGACTGATGTGCTAGCCCTCAATAGGGTTGTTTGAAGTGCTTTCACAGCAAGTGAGGAACAAGAACACAGGCCTAGCTAATGCTTTCCCTACCTATTTGCAGCAAGTCTGTCCCTGCTCTCACTAACAGTCAGCAGCCAGCAGACAATTAATCCAATATGGCCACCGCAACTGCTTTTTTTGATAGGAAGGTGGGGGGTCCAGGAAGGGGTGCAAGCTGATTGGCTGCCATGTGTCTGCTGACTGTGAGGTAAGAGGTCAAAGTTTAGCTCAATGATGATGTATAGGTGGCGAATCGAACACACCAAATGTTCGCTATTCGCCGTGAATGCGAACAGCTGATGTTTGCAGAATACTGCTTAAGTCACCGGTAAACTGTTTGGGCCATTTCTACTGATCATTGGTCCACACAGTGGAAGCTGACTTTGGACATGTAGGCCCATATGAAATTACCTTTTTGTCCTGAGTTTTCTCCTAGGTGATATTTTCAAACTTGCTAATAAAATGCCATTAAAGGACAACTGAAGTGAGAAGTATATGGAGGCTGCCATGTTTATTTCCTCTTAAGCAATACCAGTTGCCTGGAACCCCTGCTGGTCTATTTGGCTGCAGTAGTCTCTGAATAACACCAGAAACAAGCATGCAGCTAATCTTGTCAGAGCTGTCAATAATGTCAAAAACACCTGATCTGCTGCATGCTTGTTCAGGGGCTGTGGGTAAAAGTATTAGGGGCAGAGCATCAGCAGGACAGCCAGGCAATTGGTATTGCTTAAAAGGAAGTTAATATGGCAACCTTCATATCCCTCTTGTTACAGTTGTCCTTCAAAGTCAACAAAAAGCAAAAAAAATACTCAAAATAATTTTGATAGTACTTTGACACCTACTTTTAGGTACTTTTTCAGTTGAATTCTGTGCTGGAAAGTTATTTTAAATAGAAGATGAAAAATTATCTCCTCAGAGAAAACACAGGAGAAAAAGTTCATTGCATATGTGCTGTAGTTTTTGTTTTGTTTTGTTTTGTTTGTCTGTCTGTCAGCCGGATAGTATACTGGTAAAGTTGTTGCCTTTGATGTGAGATTTGAGCCTTTGACCAGGGTTCAAATCCCGGCTCAAGCCAGTGTGTAAAAGCAAAATGTAGTAAGGAGTCTTTGGGCAAAGCTCCCTAATAATCTTTGTCACCTGGCTGCACGCCCTAATTAGCTGCAGCCCTGTAGCACTTTGAGTCTCCCAGGAGAAAGGCTTGATATACTGTAAATGTGTCTTTAGCTAGTAACATCAAATATTACAAGTAACTTGTGTATTTTAGAAGCTCTCCCTGCGCCTTCCCCTGATAATGTCTTATATAAGGTCCCATTTCCATTAGTGCCACTGTGCATCTCTGTGATGCAAAGCATCCACTATTAGCAGTTGCAGTTTGCATTGTGGGCCATCCTGGCCCCCACTACTGAGCGGGCGACCGTTTTTGTCCTCTTGGGGGGCTTACGGTTAGGCACCATGGAAAGTTAATAGTTGTCCTGGGGGGGGGGGGGGTGTTATTATTCATCCGAGGGGGGGTTATTAGTTGTCGGGAGAGTGATTAGTTGTCCGGGGAGGATATTAGTTGCCCACTGGAGGAGGGTTCTGACAGTAGGGAGAGGTTAAGCCATATTGAGATATCAACAAATATTACTAATATTTCACTATATCAATTAAGTAAAAGAATATCGGTATATTCTAGCCAAATTAACACGCATAATTTTGAAATGTATGCCCCCAAGTTGGCTTCCAGGCCACTCCAGGCCTTTTTCCCCACTATATAGTGGTCCCCAGGGTCCTTGCAGTTTCCGTCAGGATAGCGACTCACCTATCTGGCCGGCAAGCTCCTCCATTACTCTGTGCACGCTTAGCTTTATCCTTGCAGGGGTGCTTCTCCTCTGTGACCCGCCCATGTTATTACATAATAATATAGCGCCAGCCGAGTCACTGACAAGATGCACCCAGCGGAGAGAAAGACGGGAGTGCAAGGAGTAATGGGGCAACAGCAAAGAAGTACCTGGAAGTACCGGACTTGATTATTGGGAACTTTACCACTGCTGATACCACCAGCCCATCTGTGTTTGATGCCTTCGGTCATGTAGTGATGGTCACTTGATAAAGAACCCACCTGCATTGCTCTTACTCTGTGACACTTTATCCTGGAAGGCTGGGAGATGCAGGCCTCAGTGCTGCTTATGCATCCTACTTCTGTGATGTCTAAGTTCTTCAACATTACCTTACTCCAGCCTGAAGCTTTTATTAATGAGGAAACATGGAAGAATGCAGATTTCTGAAGTGCTTTGATAAATATTCAAAAGAGCACAAGTTAGAGTGTGACCTTTCTACTTTCTTTTTATTCTCTTTACCTTTGTGTAATCTAGTTCTCTTGAATTTTAAAGCTTAACTCGAGGCAAATATTAAAGCGCCATTTATTCCAATTAGGCACTGACTGAAAAGCTATGAAATATTTTTTTTATATATACAGCTTCTGTAAGTACCTGCAACTTTCCGTTTACCAGCCTCTTGTAGTGCTTTGCACAGTACCACTCATACTGAGAGAAGGAAGGACAGCACAGTACACAGGAAGCTTGATTACAGAATGAGAGACAACAGTGATGATGTCATCAGTACTCAGCTGCTTTGACTGTCCAATCAGCAAGTTGGACCTGCCCTGACCACTTTGTATTTATTTACAGTCTAGGCAAGATACATGAGGCCATACCTCCCAACTTTTTGAGATGAGAAAGAGGGACACTTAAGCCACACCCCATGCCACACCCCTGATCACGCCCCCACCACACCCCCTAGTCACGCATACCATAAAGATTTTATAAGAAAAATATGTTGTTTTATAATTCAAACCACACTGGTCCTTTCTATCCTGCTTCATTTTCCTTCATTGTAACATTTTGCAATTAGTAATACATCAATTTAAAGGATGGGAATAAAGTTTAGAGTCAATCAAACACATTTTTTAGTAGAGAAATATATATACTTACATTGAAAGAGGGACAAAGTCCTGAAAGAGGGACTAATGAGGAGGAAAGAGGGACAGAGGGAAAAAGCTCCCCAAGAGGGACTGTCCCTCCAAAAGAGGGACAGTTGGGAGCTATGATGAGGCCAAGGAGCTGTCTGGCTTGAGAATCATAGGACTGGCAACAGATATTTTGGAGAATAAGATTTCTCCACCCCCAAACATTCTGAGAGGAGGAAGCACTTATTATTAATATTGGAACATCTTATGACGCACTATTATACAGCACTACAGTAAATAGCAGGTGCAAATGACAAACCTACCAAAGCAAACTTTGCCATGATAGGAGGGGGCGAGCACATAAATATGAAAAACAGCCCCACCCACCTCCGGACACCTCCCTGACACACCTCCAGTCATGCACTCCTTAAAGAATTTATGAACAAAATATACATTTTCATTTGTCAAAAAACACTGCTTCTTTATTTCATAGTTGCTTTTCTTTCATAGTAAGGTTAGTTCAAACGTAAAGCACACCTGAAGCGAGTCAGGTCATCTCGACGCCTGAACGGCACCACGTAGCGCCTGACTACGGTGCCGCCGTAGACCGTAATGTAAATTATGGATATAGTGGCACAGGGAGACTCCTCAAATCGAGTACATTTATTATCAGCGTGGGACATTTCGGCACAGGGTGAAGCTGAAAATTGGCTTACCCTGCTCCTGCACAAACTCCAAGCCACACTGGTTATTATAGCAACTCAGAGGCACACACCTTTTTTTTAGTAAACTGTGTGGCGCCTGGCTATAACTCTGGGTGCTCAAATCAGACATGCAGCCCTGGCACCAAAACGGTCGGCGAGCACTGCACCAAAAGCATCTGCCTCAAATCACTGTAATTGTGGTGTTGGCATAGACCGTAATGTTAAACGTTCTACAGTGGCGCAGGGGGGTTTCTCAAGAAAACTCTGTATTTTGTGTATTGGCAACAGCCTAACAACAAATTACTTGTCTCCCCCGAATTGCTACAACTCGGAGGGGGAATAGTTTTTAACATTACCCTCGACTTTCAGCAGTAGCAAGGTGAGCCATCTTTTGGCTCAACATGCGCCCAACTGAATGACGAAGGGGTAATACATACTCAGCCTCCGCACCCCCCTCAGGTCAGTTGCTCTTTAAGACTTTTAGCCATAGACCCTGAACAAGCATGCAGATCAGGCCTGGATTTACATCCCAGGAGCCAAAAGGCATGGATGTCTTGACACCCAAGACTTGGCCCTGCAAACACCTGTCAAACTGCACCGCAAGTGTGCTGGGTGTCTCAGCTGTCACTTCTCCCTTACGTCCCTTGCCCGTCATAGGTAGCTACTGGTGTCCCTTAGCATTAGGTAGCCAGAGGTGCCCCCAGTATTAAAGAGAAACTCCGACCAAGAATTGAACTTTATCCCAATCAGTAGCTGATACCCCCTTTTACATGAGTAATCTATTCCTTTTCACAAACAGACCACCAGGGGGCGCTGTATGACTGATATTGTGGTGAAATCCCTCCTACAAGAAGCTCTGAGTACCGTGGTGCTTTTGGCAGTTTTCTGTCTGTGAACCTTGTTGCATTGTGGGAAATAGTTGTTTACAGCTGTTTCCAACTGCCAAAAAAGCATGCAGCAGCTACATCACCTGCCAACAGTAAAAATGTCACCATGTGATAAATGTCAAAATGTGAATCAGGGATTTAAAAGATTTTACAATGGGCAAACACTGACTAAATCATTTATACATCATTATTGTAAAAATGAAGCACTTTTTTTATTACGATTTTCACTGGAGTTCCTCTTTAAGTAGCTAGTGGTGCCCCCGACTGTAAGGAGAACTCATCAGTGGAATCTCAAGAGCTGGGTGAGTAACCTCTCATTTATGCTCAGCTCTGAACTCTGCATAGGGAAGGAGGAAGGGAGGCCATAAAAGGAGGGCAGTGAGCTGCCTTTCCATCATCAGGTGCTTCTAGGCACTTGCCTACAGTGCCTTATGGTATATCCAGCCCTGATTATGAATATTTTCTGTTTATTTCAGTGGAAATGATGACAGCTCCACAGGCAGAGAGTCCACAGGACATCGCAGCCGCATCAAAGGCTGAGTAGGGCACGATCGCGTTTCACCAGTCTTGCATTTCCTGGCTATTGCTTAGCCGAAGCATTGCCGTTTTTATTCCTTTGGTTTAGTAAATCAGTATATCAGGCCCTTTAATAGATAAATACACTCACCACACACACAACCGTATATCAGGCCTTTTTTTAAGAGAAAGGGAGAAGGGATTTTATTACAAAAGAACGGCTGTCGAGAGAGACATGGCATGTAAACAGTATTCTTTATTTAAGCAGTTTGTTTAGCTGTCGGCCTGAAGTTCAGTTCTGTGCTGGTACAATGGAAAACTTCGAGCCAACCGACAGTTTAGAATATTATTTTTAAGTGTTTTCAGCACTGCAGATCAATCAGAAAGTGTTTGCAGCTTTTGATTTGAGGTTTTTTTTTCAGCTTAGAAAATGTCATTTAGTAGCGGTGATGCTGCCAGTGCTGAAAGCATTAGGACGAGCACTTAAAGCACAATAATCTGTGAGACGACAGTGGAAAAATGATTGTTTTTTTCTTTTTTTTTCTCTGAGATTAGTTTTATGTGTCTTGCTGGGGAATGGATACGTCTTTAGAAAAGAAGGTTCATTCAGACTCGTGCCAAGTTTCTGTTTATTACAGTCAACACCTATTCTGGCTCTGGTAACATTGATGGTTGATGCCAAAAAGAATGAGTCACATGGGCTCTTCCTAAAAGGAGAATGAATGTTAAAGCCGTGGTCCGAGATCACAAGTTAAAGCAATGCTGTCCTGGATGGCTGCACACCTAAATAGCGCTGCTAAGGCTGCATACTCAGCAGGACCTCATCTGTCACTGAGAAAGGTGCGCTCGCCTTTGGTGTAGGAGGATTAGGTGCCAGGTTTCAGCTGTGCAATTGCCGAACATCTTTGTGATGCCATTTTTGTCCGTTTTTGGTGTTTAATTTCACCGTGTTCCCCCATCCCTCCACTAATGGAGGCTGAAATCCTGATGCTTAACTTTGACCATCAGAGGCGTAACTAGAAATCACTGGGCCACCCTGCGAAACTTTCTGCACAGGTAGACTGAGAACCTATGTTATTCAATTGGCTAGTGCACACTTGAATGTGTTTTCCCCTCCGTAATGTCTCCCCTCCGTGTGCCCATCTCGTTCACACACCCTTCGCCATAAGTGTCCTGCACATGCTCAGTTCTTGAAAGAATGAACTGCGTGTGCGCAGGATGCTTACGGTGACAGATGTGCAAGCAAAATGGGCGCTGAGCGGCCAAAGTCACCACTCTAACAGAGTCACTGGGAGCAGAACAGAGGGAGCCCAGAGGACACCGGGGGATTTCATTAACTACGAGGGGCTGGAGGAAGCCCCAGGTAAGTTAGTCTGCCTGTTATAATGTACTGCTCGTGGTCCCTTTAATATCAATCCCTTTCTGGTAACAATTCTCTTCCATAAACCCACTAAGTAGTTCTTTTTAAATCTAATCTCCACGTTTGGTTAGAATATATATATATATATATATATATATATATATATATATATATATATATATATATATATACTGTGTATATATATATATATATATATATATATTACTGTGCAAATTTGCTGCATAGTTACAATGATTTCATCAGACTTTATTCCCGGTCCTTACTTATTTTTAAGCCCATATGCAGTAGAATATCGATAAAGTAAACCTATGGATATAGTAAACTCAGTCCTCACTCAGGTCCCAGCAAATGTGTCTGTATAAATATACAATGTATGACCAATTCTGATATAGTAAACCTCTGATATAGTAAACTTCTTTTCCTGGTCCCTTGAAGTTTACTATAAAGGGATTCTACTGCTCCAACAGATAGCACTGGTGTTTGGATTAGGGTTAAAATTAATTCTTCCTCAAAGCTTTGTCATTCGATTTGGAAAGTCAGACCAGAAGAACAGCAATGTTTGTGGAAGAATTCAGCATGCTATCCCCTAATACCCTGATCAACTGAAGCACTCAGTCAGCAGGCAGGAATGAGCACAGGATGTTTGTAGTCGCAGGTATCTTCTCCGATGCCTTATTCACCTAGTATATGGCCCAAGCCAGAGAATTAAAGAACCACTATAGCAGAAAAAGTAAGCACTTAAAATCTGACGAACAGCCAGGTTTGGGACTAGTCCGTCTCCTTATGGGGGATTCTCAGGGTTTTCTTTGTTTTCAATAAAATTCCTAAACAGCAGTTGCCAAGGCACAGTTCACCCTGGTGGAAAAAACCTGTTTGCAGATCATAACGGAACGGATCCTAAAGGTTGCGAATGGGTCCGATGTTAACCTATGGAACCTATGGATCCGTTCTCATTGGTCTGTTAAAACGGATCTGTTCTGCACGATCTACTGAATGAACTGCAAAATTGATTCTGCAGCAATTTTTCCGGACCCCTGAGCCCAACGGAACAGAAAAGGAAGCTGAATAAAATTGGGGGCAGTGAGAAAACGGAATTTTTCTACACAATAGTAAAGAAATGGACCGTTCTAAACAGCAAAATCCAGGTTGGTGATGGGGATCTGGGGGGATATGGGGAAAGGGAACAGAAGCAGCTGAATGGCAATGGAGTGAAAATTGATCCGATCGACCGGTAATCAGATCCATTTTCACGCATCTGTTTGCCACTTAATTGCCAGTGTGAACCGGGCCTAAGTCTAACTGCCAACATAGTAAGATACCAGCCTCCCTACTTACTTGCACACTATTTGGGCAGTTAGACTTGGCAACTGCCGCTCAAGGAATGCATTTAAAAACAAAGAAAACCCTGAGGAGATGGACTAGTCAAAAACTTGTTGGTTTTGTCTTATTTTAACTGCTTACTTTATTCACTGTAGTGGTCCTTTAACTATGTTCTGTCAGTGAAGGATCTTTTATACTGCACATCACAAATGCAATTGCATTGCATTTTTCTTGTGATTTTGAAATTTGTGTTGGTGTTTGAATTTGGCATAACATATTCAGATCACCTTGGTACTGCTAAACACCACCCTTTACCTTTAGTACTATTTCAGTACCGAACAAGTGGACAGGGTCAGGGGGAGGTCACTACTTTCACTTCACAGTGCATTTCAGAGTTAACATGCCTTATCAGAGTCAACACACCTTATCAGAGTAGCATAACGAGCTATACAAACTTATGCCTGCTAATTGGCAATGACGAGAGCTCCACTCGTCCTGCCCTTAGCCGTAGCACTCGCTATGCTACGCTGATAAGGCGTGTAGGCTCTGATAAGGCGTGTTAACTCTGATAAGGCGCATAACTCTGAAAGGGCATGCTATTTGTCTTAGTGAATCAAGCCCATTGTGACCTCCCCCTGACCCTGTACACTTGTTCTGTACTGAAATGGTGCTGAAGTGTGGTGTTCAGCAGTATTTGAGTGCCCAAAATTAATTATGCCAAATTTGAATACCAACACTATTTTAATGCTATTTTTCCACGGTTGCATTTGCAGTTTTCTCTGGATGTTAGGAAGGCAGAAGAAATGTAGCATTGCAAAATGCAAATGCAATGCAATTGCGTTTACAATTTTGCAATGCGATTTGTTGGCGATTTTGCTTGGGCAGCAGGAATTGCAGGCAAAAGGCAGCATACCATGCGATTGCAATTTTAAAAAATTGCAAATGCACTAATATAAATTACTATATGCGATTTTCTTTATTTCTACACTATTCTTGCATTTTGTGAGTCACATTTGCATGCAATCAGAATACCATCACAAGTAACACCAAGGGCTCGATTTACTAAAGTGTGATAACACAGTTATCACGTGTTAAAGCTTTTCACGCGCAAACCATTGTGAAAAGTTTAGCGATCGCGTGATCATTTTTATCGCATGTACGCCGTTGCGCTTCACACGCTTTTCACGTGATAATTACGGCGCTTCGCGTGTTAAGCAGAACTGGTACTGAAATCAGCAGTGGTGCTACGCTGATCGCGCACAAAGTTTCAAGCGGATCGCGTGATGTGCTGTGTGCAGTGATATCACGTGATACTGATGTTTATCACGTGATATCCCGTCTTTGCAAAGGAAGTCATTAGTTATCGCGCGTAAAGGTTTGCACACTTGAAATCGAACGCAAAAGCGCTTATTACCGTGATAAGCATTAACACGCTTTAATAAATCGAGCCCCAAATATGCACACAGTGTAAAAGAGGCCTGAAGGAGGTTTGCAAATTGGATCGCAATGGTATAAAAGAGTTCACACGATTTTTATTACCTTGAAGATGACCTTGCGTTTTGTGATTTGCATGTAATTGGAAACGGATTGCAAAATGCAGCAAATCACGTTTAGTGTAAGAAAGCCTTTAGCTGTGTGATTATGTACTCTGTGGAACTGCTATGTCAGCACTATATAAATAAATAATAATATCACTAAAAATAACTTCCACTTTCATTTAAAAAATATTTGACTTCTCCTTCTTCATCTCAGTGATGCTGAGGCAATACAGAGTGAAAGAACAGCATTTATAGGATCCTGTATTAGATCTTAGAAAAGGCAGGGACTGTGTCAACCTGTTAAAGTGTACCTGAGATTGCAGGTGCAGCAGTATTTATACTTACCTGGGGCTTCCTCCAACCCTATGGGGTTCATGGGCGACCCTTGCAGACATCATGGGGCCCCAAAGCAAAACTTTCATGAGGCCCTCGGATGTAGGCACTCTTAAACAATGCCACCTGCCCCAACCCTATGGATATGAGTTCACTGGGCAATTTACATTCTCATGCAAACAACACTGGACATAGTTACATGGTATCATGGGCACTGACACAAAGTCAGAGGGTAGAGAAACACCAGAGTTAATGGTGAATACATTAAGCACCACGTGGGCCCCTTATGCTCCAGGGCCCCATAGCACCTGCTATGGCTGCTATGGCTATTGCTACGCCCCTGCTCCCTTGCATTTCTCCCCGGCCGCTCCATTCTTCCGCAGTCATCTCTGCTAATTTGGCCAGTCATGCTCTTCAGCCCCATGTGGTCCGTAGACTCTCTTGCCATTCTCCCCGTCTGCTCTGTTCTCCCGTGGTCACCTCCGCCAGTTGTGCTCTTCTGCGCTTGCAAGTGTGCACGTTGCGCTTCTGGCCACTGGAAGGCATCAGGGGCACGCACACAGACCTACCATGAAGTGCAGATAAGAACAACTAGCCAAATTAGCCTAGGTGACTCAGGGAGAATGAAGCGGTCAGGGAGGAGGGTGAGGGAGCCCACACGCTACATGGGGCTGGAGGAAGCCCCAGGTAAGTATACATACTGCAGTACCTGACATCTCAGGTCACCTTTAAGCAGAGACGTCTCGTGATAGTATAAGGCTGTATTGTAAACCACTCATCATCCTCACTAACCTGTGCTGTCTGTAGGGACCACTACGGTAGTTTTGCAATTGCAGTTTATTACCCCAAGCACTGAGCAGCACTGCTTCTGTCTGCGCAGCACAGACCTTACTACTTTAAAGTGAAATTGTACCTGGGTTGAGAAACAAGCCATGCCCTCAGTTCAACTCTACAAATAGTTAGGATTAATGCCACTTAATATTTCAAATGGAATACCTTGCCGTGCATCTATCTGAGGACACATTAACCTATCTCCTCCATCATGATCCTAACAGTCTATCGGCTTGCAAATATTAATGTTGCTGCCAGTCAGTCAATTAGCACAGGTGTAGAAAATAACTATCAAGAGTTCACGCTTTATGCAGCTCATGCAATGAAAGGAAATAGCTGCACTGGCTGAACTGAAACACAGATTAGTGCACAATTTCCAAGGTAGCAAATAAATACAGTTTGTGCTTACAGTTGGTTTTGAAATTGATAGCTGGCTGTAAATTGAAATAGAGAGGTTATTTCCGATAATATTAAACTGCAAAAATGTTTTTGCAGCACTGCTTCATATTCCTAGCAAATGTCTAGTGAGAGTGGGATTTCATCAGAATCATTTCCTTGCACTGTTAGGCTTATTGTGCTATATTTGCAAATGCAGCATATTATACCATGCTTTGAGCAGAACTGCTGCTAGTTTGCACATTATAACTTTAACATAGAGGGTGGGAATATGGAGTGGTATGCAGAGCTGTTTCTGGGTACAGGCAGTCTAGGCAAAAGTCTGGCACACCCACTAGTGAGTAGGGTACAATACTATACCCCCTGTAGTAATACAATTCTGTTTTAAACAGTCTACAGTGCAAAGCGTTCTATTGTACAGCTTTTTGTGGTACCTATGATATCATTTAGCTTCCCAGTGTTCCCTGTAGTGTAATCCTTGGCTGATTTTACCCCACTTACCTCTTCCTTCATTCTCCATAGAGTGTGCCTGTGAATGCAGGGAAGGGGGGGGGGGGGAGGCGTCACTAGGTTGTTGTGACTGGGGCACCAAATAGGTCAGGCACTGCCCTGGTGGCATGTATTATATATGTTACGGCCAGAACCCGAAGTGTGACCACTTCCCGTTCTGGCCGGCCACTTCGCGTTCTGGCCGGTCAATGTGCGAACTGGCCGCTGCGCTGCGGCCAATGTTAGAAATGGAATGTTTCCTTCTGAAGTTTAATGTGTTTTCTGGCCGTCTCTGCCCAAATGTATCAAAAGTTACTTCATTTAATGAAATGAAGCCGACGGCAATTAACGGATGAAGCCGCCGGTTTCAGCTATCTCTCCTCCCCTTGTCTCTCTATCTCTCCTATGGGCGCTGCGGGGGGGGGAGACACACATGCGTGTCCCCCCAGAGTCGTTTGTGGCTGCAGGGAAGCAGAGCGGGGAGGCTGCAGACATCGCTTCTGCCAGCACCCGCTCTGCAGGAACGGCAGGATTGCCTGCCGCGACAAACGACTCTGGGGGACACATGTCCCCCCCCTCCCCCTGCTGCTAGTATTGGGGAGGAGAGGAGGCAGGGGGGAGGAGAGAGAACGGAAGCCGCCGGCTTCATTTCATTAAATAAGTAACTTTTGATACATTTGGCCAGAGACGGCCAGAAAACACATTGAAGTTCAGAGGGAAACATTCCATTTCTAACATTGGCCGCAGCGCAGCGGCCAGTTCGCACATTGGCCGGCCAGATCCCGGGTTCTGGCCGTAACATACTGTATATAAAGTGAGCAGAAAATATAATGTACACTCAGCCCAGGCCAGCAGTACTTATCAGGATTGGCACCATCTTCTGCTATGTCTCCACCTGTATGGCAAACACTTAAACACCTGATCTGATATTTTGCAGAGGGAACAACCTGCTGTAATACTGATGAATGTCGCTATTGTGAAATGAATCACTTATACGTGTTTCCTGGCATATCATACAGCAGATGCCAATTCATTTCTCTTCTCTATCTGACGGCAGGTTTAGAGTCATTGTTCCTTTATGCAGTCTGCAAAAAAATGTCTCTAACTGCTCCATCATGCCTCTTTCCCTGATGAATAGTTATCTTCTGCTCATCTGTCATGCTCGTCTCTGCTTGTCGCACATGTAAAACTTCTGGACAATTTGCATGCCTTCTTTCCTCTGAAAGAGGTGTTTTTTTGTCTTTATTTTTTTATTTCCACCTTGTGTATCAAGTAGACAGTAGTACAGTTGGCTTTATTTAAAGGATCTCTTCATTTCACATTACAGTATATTATTATTATTTATTTTATCAATAGATGGACAACAAATACATACAATGATACAAAGGATGGCAGATATAACAATGTTATACAACATAGGATAAAGCTATATAAGGCAAACAGTACAAAATACATGATCATGTGATTTTGGGCTGGTTAGGTAGGTCCAGTAATACAAGTACGGGGTGGTCATAGGAAAGGAGCACATGATCGCGTAGAATACACCAGGGAAGGGAGCATCCTGCCAAAGGCTTACTGTGCGATGGGGGTAGGTTGGCCACCTTGAAGAGGTGAGTTTTGAGGGCTTGCTTGAATGTGTTGAAGGATGGGGTAAAACTGAGATGGGTGGTGGAAGGGAGCACCAGAGGATGGGGGCGACTCTTGAGAAATCCTGCAGATGCACATGGGAGTGGGAAATATGTATATATGTGTGTGTAAATCAGTTATTTTTCACATTTACATAGGCCAGGGGTGTTGAATTCAGTTACATAAGGAGCCAAAATCTAAAACACATACTACATTGTGGGCCAAAATGTTAATTGTTTAAGATTTAAAATGTACTGATCAGTCTCAAACTAACAATTGTTCAAGCAAATGAGAAAGTGATCGGAGTGCAACACATTTTTCCCTTAATAATCGAAATATGAATATATAAGTATATATTGTTTTATTTTATTTGTTTCTCTTTAACCATATTATCAACATTAGCATCAAGCAAAATAATATTATTGTTACAATTACAAAGTAGGATATTTTGTTAACGCAATATAATCATTTGTTTTGGTTTCCAACTACATTGACTGTTGGACAATTCAATGTTTTTCTTGAAGAGTACTGTATATTTAACATACGTCACTCCATGTTGGTTTTAAAATGACAGCATATATTGTACTCCTTCGCAGCCGACACAGACACCACCATTAAAACACAAAAATACTGGTTTGTCTTGTCGAAGCATGACCATGTATACTCTTTCCATCTTTCATTAAATTATCTTCCTTCTACGTCATTGTTTCTTCTCTTGGACATTCTGAGATTGACTGTTGATAACTCTAATCTCGTTGAAAAACCAGCTGTGAGACGCTGAAGTATAAACACCTCACTTTAGTGACAGGCTGTCACTTTGAGGGTCATGACATTGAAGTGCATTGCAGGAGATGTAGTTTATGGGTTTAAATTAGCTGATAACTTATTTGAGACAACCGTGCACACTTAAAGCTCCTGCAAGTCACATAAAATGGTGATGTGTTTCAGTTTGGAACGGGGGCCTTGATTTTGATACCTGTGGTGTAGGAGGTCCATTGGTGACATCTCCTGGTGGTGGCAACAAGACATCTCCTGGTGGTGATCAAGATCCTTACATTCTCTCCACTCTTGATAAAAAAAGGGATTTAATGGGATAGTGTTATTTTCATTATTTTAGTACTTTATTTTGTGCCAACATCTTCTTCAGCGCTGTACAGAAAATATGGTCTTGTCACTTATCTGTTCCTTTAAAGGGGCTCACAATCTAATGCCTACCATAGTCCTATACCTATATATGTATCCTCCTGTGTAATGTATGTATCATAGTCTAGGGTCAATTTAGGATGGTAACAGTTAACTTATCTGTATGTTTTTGGGGTGTGGGAGGAAACCATAGTGCTCAGAGGAAACCCACACAGACATGAGGAGAACATACAAACTCCGTGCTTTTGAGATTCGAAATGGGGACTCAGTGCTGCAAGCCAAGATATATTTTGGATAACTTAAAATGAGTCTTTGATTATGAATTTAATATAGATGAATGTACGTATAGTATTATGATTATTATTTGTCCTGGTACTAAGTGTCCTTCGGAGAATCTCACAATCCAGTAGTCCCTAGTATAGTCATAGTCTAATAAAATGTAATTAATTCGCTTGCTTCCTAAGCACATGGTGTGTTGTTTCAATTGCATCTTTTAAACTAGATAATGAGCTTCAGTTTCTGCTCTCAAATCAGGAAGAAAATACGTTCAATTTAAAAATTGGAATGTTTTGCCTTTTAAAGTACCTTCTTAGATGTGCTAATAACTTTGACCTATTAATGGGTTTCAACAAGAGGATTCCAAACAAAACACTCAGTATTCAAAAGTGTTTTTTTAAACTAATAGTATAATTTTGTTTACCTAATATCCATTTCATTGAAAAGCGACATACCTGCAGGTAAATTGATTTTTTGTTTTCGGCCCTTTTTTTTTCTTTTGTGTGTAATTGCCTAATTATATGGTATAGACACAAAGGGATAAATGCAATAACACTAGATGAAAATAAGGTACTTCATACTCAGAATTATAGCCCATTAAGCTATCAGATTTGTATACTTTATATTTTGAGTGTATTGTGTTGAGAATCGCGGTGTAAAAATTCAGTATCCCTCAATCCAGATCTGCACCACTCTTCTCACTACATTCACTCTGATCCACTTTTCAAGAAGATAGAGGCGCCCACACTCATGACTGCTGCAGCTTAGGCACTTTGAGGAAGCAGGATAGTACCCGTGAAATGCGTTGTCCTATGTGTATCAATAAACATTATATCTACCTCATGTGGTTTGTTCCTTGAAGGAGGTAAGACCGAACTACTCCTACTTCTATTTTGTAATTGCACTATAAGAATTTTAGGGCGCCTCCAACAGTTTTCTTTTTCAACTTTTTGAGAAATCAGGACACAGGTTTGTCCCTATAAAGTCCATATTTCTGATGCCTTTATTACTGAACCACAAACACAGAGCATGCATAAGCACAATTGTGTCCTGTTCCATACAATTCAGAGGGACTAAACAAGACCAACCAAAATTGGTAGTTGTTGTGTTCAGTAGTCACTGACGCAGTATAATTGAAATGTAGTTTATTTACAAGATTCACCAACTCTCTACATAAGCAGCACTTTCATTCCGTGTCCCTAGCCAGGCAGTAAACAGGAGCCAACGATCCATAACAGTCTAGATAATGTTATGCAGATGCTTATCCATGAACACTAGGAATGGCCCTACCTAGGAGAACTCATGAAGAAGCATGTGATCAGCTGATAGATTTAGAAGGATCCGATCTTCTGGTCATAATCACGTGTTACACCAAGAAGTCATCAAAGCAAATTAGAACTTTACAAATCTATCAGCTGATCAAAGTGATCACATGCTTCTCCATGAGTTCTCCTAGGTAGGGCCATCTCTAGTATTCTTGTAAAGCATCTGCAGGGCCATCCCTACGGAGCACCACCTACTGTATTCCCCTCTTGTTACAAAAGCTTCTTTAAACAAGAACAACATGTTCAGTTTGTTAATTATCAAATTATAACATTCAAAACACAGATTAGTAAGCACTCATTTCCAATTTAAAATGGTCTACAGTGAAGCCTGGCAGTAAAATTATAAGGCACAGCAACTTGCACTCAAATCAACAGTAATAGAGTATGCAAGGGCTGAACAGAGTACACTATCTCCTCTAAACTGAGGAGCAAGTCTTTAGATCCCCATCCTACCACTATTGGCTTGAGAGCTAACAATCCACAACAGTCTAGATAATCTGGTGTAGATGCCTTTACAGATGTACAGTATGAACACCACAATAGTGCACAGGTAGGCCTCTTGCACACTACATGCAATTCTGATTTTTTTATACGTCCGATTTTTGATTCTGATTTAAAAAAGTACATGTTGCAACGTCTTTTAATCGGAATAAAAAAATCGGACGTATAAAAAATCGGACTCGTATGTAGTGTGCCAAAAATTGTGTTTTCAGACTATTAGTGGAAACAAAGCCTTACCACAAGTTACAACTCCTCTTACAGTGACGGGGGTCACATCTCAGGAGTCTATAGGCTTGAAAAGCCTGTCACCGTAAAGCTCTTCCTTCAAATATTTTCATGCAAATAGGATTTTTTTTTTAAATATACATACTTAAAGCAATCTTGGATTTACTTAAAATATACTTCAATCAATCAATGTGTCATGAGCAGCAAGTAACATGCTTACCAGAGTGCATGTTGTATAGAAGTGTTTCTCAACATTATTGGAAGCAGTAAAGTGTTGTACCGTGTTAGCCATGAGTAAAAGCAAGAAGTTTTGAATCAGGATGATACCATTTATTGGCTAACTTAGTGATGGATAAACAGTGATTAACATTATTAGTGATCAACATTATTGGAACATATATTCCTTCATTAATGACAGTGTTGGCTAAATACCCCCTTCAGTGGGTAACATCATCTCAAGTACTACTTTATTACCATATTTTCTGCAATATATGAAACTCCGGAATATAAGATGCACCCAGGTTTAGAGGGCCAAAAAAACAAGGTAAAAAATATATAAGCTCCTGTGTGCCGTATGTCTCCCCCATGTCTCCTGTGTCCTGCTGTGTGCCCCATGTGTGCTCCTGTGTGGCCCATGTCTCTCCCATGTGTCCTCCTGTGTGGCCCATGTCTCCGCCATGTGTCCTCCTGTGTGACCCATGTCTAGAGATGAGCGTAATGACCTAATTACGATTTCGCGAAATTTCGCGTAATTAGTGTAATTACGATTATGGCCGTAAGTACATAATCGTAATGAAGAAGGATTTCGCGAAATTTCGCGTAAGCGTAATTTTCGCGTAATTTTCGCATTACAATGGTTATTTGTTCATGCCGTAAATTCGCATTAAACGCTACCGTAATTTCGCGTTAAACCGTAACGCTCCGTATAATATAAAAAAGCCGCCGACTTTAAGGGTTAATAGCAAAGCCCCCTTAAATGCTAAGAGCCTCAAATTTGGAGAATATATTAAGGAGATCAGGAGGAATAAGAGGAAACAAATTTTTTTTCAAAAAGACGTTATAGTTTTTGAGAAAATCGATGTTAAAGTTTCAAAGTAAAAATGTATACATTTAAAAACCCGCCGACTTTAACGGTTAATAGCAAAGCCTGCTTAAAGTTTAGGAACACCAAATTCCTAGGGTATATTAAGGGGATCAGTGGGAATAAGAGGAAAATTTTTTTTTTCAAAAAGACCTTATAGTTTTTGAGAAAATCGATTTTTAAGTTTCAAGGACAAAAATGTCTTTTAAATGCGGAAAATGTCAGTTTTTTTTGCACAGGTAACAATAGTGTATTATTTTTATAGATTCCCCCAAGTGGGAAGAGTTTTACTTACTTCGTTCTGAGTGTGGGAAATATAAAAAAAAACGACGTGGGGTCCCCCCTCCCAGACCTCTTTAACCCCTTGTCCCCCATGCAGGCTGGGGTAGCCAGAATGCGGAGCACCGGCCGCGTGGGGCTCCGCACCCTGACTATACCAGCCCGCATGGTCCATGGATTGGGGGGTCTCGGAAGGGGAGGGGCAGCCAAGCTTTCCCCTCCCCCTCCGAGCCCTTGTCCAATCCGAGGACAAGGGGCTCTTCTCCACCTCCGATGGGCGGTGGAGGTGGAGGCCGCGATTTCCTGGGTGGGGGGTTCATGGTGGAATCTGGGAGTCCCCTTTAAAAAGGGGTCCCCCAGATGCCCACCCCCCCTCCCAGGAGAAATGAGTATAAAGGTACTTGTACCCCTTACCCATTTCCTTTAAGAGTTAAAAGTAAATAAACACACAAACACATAGAAAAAGTATTTTAATTGAACAAAAAACATAACCACCAAAAAAGTCCTTTAATATTCTTAATTAACCATTAATACTTACCTGTCCCTTTAAATAAATGATCCCACGCAATATCCTCGGAAATGTTCTATCAGTTACAATGTAACAAAGTTATTACAATGTAACAACTTTGTTACATTGTAACTACGCCGCACCCGACGCCACTCGCCGCTCAGCTGCCGCATACGCGTCCGTGCAGGACGCTAAGTCCCCGCAGCTCCCGCTGTCCACCCCGCCCACATCTGTCACCCACATGTCACCCACATGTGGGTGACATGTGGGTGACATGTGGGAGAGGCGGGGAGGGCAGCGGAGCCGGCGGGGACTTAGCGTCCTGCACGGACCCGACAGAGCTCTGAGCTATATAGCTCAGAGCTCTCTAAAGCATCTTTGTATTTGGGCTCCAAGGAGCCCCATTGGTCCTTAGCAGACCAATGGGGTTCCTTCAAATCAGAAGGAACCCCATTGGTCTGCTAAGGACCAATGGGGCTCCTTGGAGCCCAAATACAAAGATGCTTTCGAGGACCCTTCTGTCGGGTCCTGCAGCACAGACGCGGTGGCGGCGGCGGCGGTGAGTGACGTCGGGTGCGGCGTAGTTACAATGTAACAAAGTTGTTACATTGTAATAACTTTGTTACATTGTAACTGATAGAACATTTCCGAGGATATTGCGTGGGATCATTTATTTAAAGGGACAGGTAAGTATTAATGGTTAATTAAGAATATTAAAGGACTTTTTTCGTGGTTATGTTTTTTGTTCAATTAAAATACTTTTTCTATGTGTTTGTGTGTTTATTTACTTTTAACTCTTAAAGGAAATGGGTAAGGGGTACAAGTACCTCTATACTCATTTCTCCTGGGAGGGGGGGTGGGCATCTGGGGGACCCCTTTTTAAAGGGGACTCCCAGATTCCACCATGAACCCCCACCCAGGAAATCGCGGCCTCCACCTCCACCGCCCATCGGAGGTGGAGAAGAGCCCCTTGTCCTTGGATTGGACAAGGGCTCAGAGGGGGAGGGGAAAGCTTGGCTGCCCCTCCCCTTCCGAGACCCCCCAATCCATGGACCATGCGGGCTGGTATAGTCAGGGTGCAGAGCCCCACGCGGCCGGTGCTCCGCATTCTGGCTATCCCAGCCTGCATGGGGGACAAGGGGTTAAAGAGGTCTGGGAGGGGGGACCCCACGTCGTTTTTTTTTTATATTTCCCACACTCAGAACGAAGTAAGTAAAACTCTTCCCACTTGGGGGAATCTATGAAAATAATACACTATTGTTACCTGTGCAAAAAAAACTGACATTTTCCGCATTTAAAAGACATTTTTGTCCTTGAAACTTAAAAATCGATTTTCTCAAAAACTATAAGGTCTTTTTGAAAAAATTTTTTTCCTCTTATTCCCACTGATCCCCTTAATATACCCTAGGAATTTGGTGTTCCTAAACTTTAAGCAGGCTTTGCTATTAACCGTTAAAGTCGGCGGGTTTTTAAATGTATACATTTTTACTTTGAAACTTTAACATCGATTTTCTCAAAAACTATAAGGTCTTTTTGAAAAAAAAAAATTTCCTCTTATTCCTCCTGATCTCCTTAATATATTCTCCAAATTTGAGGCTCTTAGCATTTAAGGGGGCTTTGCTATTAACCCTTAAAGTCGGCGGCTTTTTTATATTATACGGAGCATTACGGTTTAACGCGAAATTACGGTAGCGTTTAATGCGAAATTACGGCATGAACGAAACGCGAAATTTCGCGTTGAAAATTACGCTTACGGTATTTTCAATTACGATTTTAATGGCAATTTCGCTACGCTAATTTCGCATCGTAATCGCAAATTTCGCATGCGTAATTATAGTAATGCGAAATTACGAAAATTTCAGCTCAACTCTTCCCATGTCTCCTCTCCTGTGGGCTCCTGTGTCCTGCTGTGTGCCCCATGTATCCTCCTGTGTGGCCCATGTCTCCACCATGTGTCCTCCTGTGTGGCCCATGTCTCCGCCATGTGTCCTCCTGTGTGGCCCATGTCTCCCCCATGCAGGGTTGCCAACCCAATTTCTTATTTTTCCAGGACAAAATCGTCAAAAAATCTGGACACCCCAAGAGTTTTGGATGGATGGCGGGGCGGAGTCAGCAGCGAGGTTTAAAAGGAAACATCTTGTGCTTTTTAGGAGGAGAGAAACATAGCTGCCCCCTCTCTGAAAAATTAACCTATCCCTTCTGTGTACATATATACTGTATATATATACAGTATATATATATATATATATATATATATTTATATATATATATATATATATATATATATATATATATATATATATATATATATATATATATATATATATTTTACACACACAATGGCAGGTCTAACACCTGTGCTGCTGTGCTGCTTAGCACCCCAACCCCCGGGCAGCCCTCCCTCCACATAGCATTCAACGTTCAGGCACTGGGCCCAGGCAGGCATGATGGAGCTGGCCCTGGAGGTTATTCCTTACCGCCGGTCATCTCTCAGGTAGGGTCCAGGGAGGCAGCAGGCTCTGAGTGGTGACTCTCCCTCACTCGGTCCAGTACTTGCACTGCTCCTGCATGCTGTGGTGGTAGGCTGGCAGTCAGGACAGGAGGTCACAGTTGTGGCAGGCTCAGGAAGGGACAGAAAGGCTCTGTCGGAGCGGACCCAGCTCTCTCTGCCCCCTACACAGGGAGGGCGGGGGGGCTCTATAGACTGCTTCTCTTGCTCTCTCTCTCTCATTGGCTGGAGAGTGGCAGAAGCACCAGAAAGAGCAAAGCTGATTGGAGGGCCAGAGAGAAGTAGGAAATACAGAGCTGCCCGGCGTGCTGCTCGGGGACCAGGTTGCCTGTAGCCGTGGTGCGCACACAAGATTGCGGCGTGTTAACTGTTTTGTACGGACGCCTAATTGAAAATATGGGCAACTACGGACAAGGGAAATTTCCTGTCTTCAGTACGGACTGCCCGTACTTTGACGGACGCTTGGCAACCCTGCCCCCATGTGTCCTCCTGTGTGGGTTATGTCTTCCCCTGTGTCCTCCTTTTTGGCTTATGTCTCCGCCATGTGTCCTCCTGTGTGGCTTATGTCTCCCCCTGTGTCCTCCTGTGTGGCTTATGTTTCCCCATGTGTCCTCCTGTGTGGCTTATGTCTCCCCATGTGTCCTCCTGTGTGGCTTATGTCTCCCCCTGTGTCCTCCTGTGTGGCTTATGTTTCCCCATGTGTCCTCCTGTGTGGCTTATGTCTCCCCATGTGTCCTCCTGTGTGGCTTATGTTTCCCCATGTGTCCTCCTGTGTCCCAGTGTGTGCCCGCTCCCCCCCCCCGCGCTTGCCCCCTTTCCCTAACCCTTGTGTCTTCTGCCCCCCTCCTTTTTCTCCCAATTTTTTGTTGCATAAAAGTGTGTCTTATACGCCGGAAAATATATGTCTTAGAAATAATGCATAATTGTGTATGAATACTTTTCAAGCATTCCCTGATGCTTTTAATTAACTATAAATACTGGGTTTATTTTAGACATGATTTCTATTTTTTTTTTATCTTAAAGTGAACCTTAAGTCAGAAAAAAAATGAGTTTTACTCACCTGGGGCTTCTACCAGCCCCCTGCAGCAGTCCTGTGCCCTCGCAGCCACTCACTAATCCTCTGGTCCCCCGCTGCCAGCTAGTTTCGTTTTTGCCGACAGGCCCGTCAGGACTGGCCACGCGTAACCTTTTCCGCATTCCCGACTGTAATTAGCGCTATTGTGGGCCGCAACGCTTACAAAAATATGCCTTGCTGCATTTCTATGCGTGCGTAATGCGGCAACGCGTATTTTTGTACGCGTTGCGGCCCGCAATAGCGCTAATTACAGTCGGTAATGCGGAAAAAAGCTATGCGTGGCCAGTCCTGACGGACCTGTCGGCAAAAACGAAACTAGCTGGCAGCGGGGGACCAGAGGATTAGTGAGTGGCTGCGAGGGCACAGGACTGCTGCAAGGGGCTGGTAGAAGCCCCAGGTGAGTAAAACTATTTTTTTTTCTGGCTTAAGTGTCTCTTTAAATCGTCATTAAATAGATTGAGCTGTGACAAGTTTGCGTACGCTCTGTGTGCCCTTTAGGTGATGCTGGGAGGCTTCTGAATACGTGCTAGAAAAGGGATGTCCAACTCCGGTTCTCGGGGATGAGGTCCTCACACATTGTTGGCACAGTTGAAATGAATTGATGGGACTAAATCAGGAAAGGTGGGGTTTAACAAATAAACACATTTTTTTCTTTTAAGTCCTCTGCTAGATTATCAGCTGAGACAGTTCTTAGTGTCTGCCTTGGCTACGTGTCATCTAGCTTATGTACCTATCCATGACACAAACATGTTTTAGGGACAAAGTCATGTATCTGCATCTACAGTCCTGATGAGATATGTCCTGAGAACATACAGCAAAGTCCCCATTATTCGAAACTCAGGCATCCAGAAGTCTCAACTAACTGGCCTGCCTAAGGGGGTTAACAGGGGCGAAACATTGGCAGTTTGCAGGGCAGAAATAACTTACCTATCCTCCGGGCTCCATCTTTTATGCAATTTTAAACTAAAGCAGGTATTCTTAGTAATTGCTAAGGGCAACAAGTTATTGTATGTTTCATCCTAAACACATTTTATACTTCATGCTCCAATAGGGGCCTTTTTTTAAATTATGATTAGCAAAACAAGTGAAGGGTAAACACGAGGGTGGAGCTCAGAGCAACCAATCACAGCCCTCAATCTGGCCACCTGCTTCACTTTTGCTACAATTTCATCTCTTTTGGTAAATCTGTTGCCGTGGGAATTTTTGTGTTTCTTTTTTTTCTGCGAGGAGGGATTGCTGTTTATCTAAAAGTATAACTGGGTTATGTAATGTGGGAGTGCTTGATATAAATAGCGCTGTGGAGGATACTTATTCAATTTTAAAGGTTTAATGCGGCGCCAAGGCCTTTTACGTACTTTGATAGAAGAGAAATTTAATAAGCCCGGATCCTACACTAAAACACTCATTTTTGATGTATGCAAAAAGTAATTAAGTGAAATTTTTAAATTAAAGGTGACTGAGTGTTCGTAAGAAAAGTAATTACATTAATAGGTTTTTACTTAAAAAAAAAAAAAGTAAGAAGAAAAAAAAAGATGAAGCCTTTTCACTTCTTCAAACTTATTTGGCTGCTCCCACCGGCAGTCTCTATGGTAACCGCAGCTATTTTAATGAATGTTAATGGCGGCTATTTTAACTTCTCGCGGAGAGAAATACTGAACTATTGGTATTGTCAGGAGTGATTACACAAAGTAAACACAGAAGAACTCGCAGTATATAAAGACGGAAATTGTAAGCGGGTTTGAGTGCTTGCAAGTGTTTCACATAATGGAATAAATATGCTTTATGTGGTCAGGTTGCCGTGTTCTGTTGTTTCTATGTACCTCCGCGACTTATTCGACCAATCAGCAGCAGTTAGAAGTTGAGTCGGAGAATTAAATAAAAAGGGTCATGTGATCTTCTATTAACTCAATAATCCACTGATATATTGTACTTTATTTAAAGATCTATGCCCTTCTTAAAAAGGAACTGTAGTGAAAATAACATAATTAGTAAAATGTTGTAACGGTTGGGTGTTATAACTCAGACGTCTGATTATTAGGTGTTTTGCAGTATCACCAATAATACAGACACTAAGGGCCTGATTTACAAAGTGGTGCTAACAGTTAGCACGCTGGTGAAAAGCCCTTTATCACGTCTAAACACAGTTTAGGTGTGATAAGTTTAGGCATGATAAGTTTAGGTGTGATAAGTTTAGGTGCGATAAATTTAGGTGTGATAAGTTTAAGCACCAACTGGGTTAGCACCGCAGTGCACAGCTGATCAAAAGTTTTGTGCTAGCAAAGTCTGGTGCACTTCGCATAGAGTTTAATGGCGCTGCTTTGCGTGCGGGACTTTGTGCGCGATCTAAACTTATCTAAACTTATCATGCCTAAACTTATCATGCTTAAACTTATCACGCCTAAACTGGCTTTTGGTTATCACGCCCAAAGGGCTCGATTCACAAAGCGGTGCTAACCCAGTTAGAGACTTTAGGCATGATAACCATTGCACCACGTTGGTGAAAAGCCAGCTTAGGCATGATAAGTTTAGGCGTGATAAGTTTAGGCATGATAAGTTTAGATAAGTTTAGATCGTGCGCAAAGTCCCGCACGCAAAGCAGCGCCATTAAATTCTATGCGAAGTGCACCAGACTTTGCTAGCGCAAAACTTTTGATCAGTTGTGCACTGCGGTGCTAACCCAGTTGGTGCTTAAACTTATCACACCTAAACTTATCATGCCTAAACTTATCACACCTAAACTTATCACACCTAAACGTATCATGCCTAAACTGAGTTTAGGCATGATAAAGGGCTTTTTACCAGCGTGCTAACTGTTTGCACCGCTTTGTGAATCAGGCCCAAAGTCTCTAACTGGGTTAGCACCGCTTTGTGAATCAGGCCCTATACCTGATTATGTGGTGATCTGCAGAATCACCAATAATACAAGTATAGCGGGCAAGATACTGTGAGAGTAGTGCTTGGTGCAACCGTAACTTTAATAGTTTTGCGAGACCTTACCAAAGGAGCTGGTAAGGTACTATCGGTACACAAACTGTATAGTTTGAGCAGACCTTTCCAGAGGAGCTTGGAAAGGTACTACAGTGAGAGTACAGAAATAGTATAACTAGTCCTTTACCAGAGGAGCTGGCAAGGTACTAGCAAAGAAGGTGACTGTATAGTTTAGCCAAACCTTCCCAGAGGAGCTGGAAAGGTACTATCAATCACTATCAGAGCAATGAAGATAAACCTCACCAGAAGAGCTGGTGAGTAATTATATATCAGAATCGTGAGGCAGAAGAGTAACGAGTAATCAGGCAGAGGTTCAGCAACTAGTCAGATAGGCAGAAGTACAGAAACGTTAAGCAGAGGCAAGGTCAGAGAATAGCCAGAATCATACACAGGTAATCAATAACAATAATATGACAATAGTCCTAGTCTTGTGTGAAATCCCTGGTTTCCTCCCAGATCAAAGCACACCGGATACTAGTCTAAGGTCTGAGCGCTAACGCAAAGTATTCACGACAGCAGACAGTGAGTGAATGGCGCATGAAGGCTTATGAAGCAGAGGGAGACTCCCAGCCACTCCCACCTCGGAATCAGCCAATCCGAGCGGCGAGAGTCACCCGTGACATCAGCCGACCGGCAGGTCAGCTGACGCGCCTTCTGCCCGCATAAAGGTCCTGTCTCCGCGTGCACCCGCGCGAGACAGAAACCCTATGAGCTGGAGATAGCACCGTTCCCGGCGTACTAGACGCCGAGGGAACGGATGACACTTGAGAGCCAGGGAGAAAGGCTGCTGCAGACACCCCCTGTGTGTCAGCAGCCGCCAAGTCAGTACTCGTTACAAATGTATTATTGTGTACAATATTCATTTATAGATCTTTTAGTCAGTGTTTGCCCATTGTAAAAGCTTTCCTCTCCCTGATTTGCATTCTGAAATGTATCACTGGTGGTGACATCTTTAGTTCTGCCAGGTGATCTGTACGGAATATTTGTTATTGAGCGTTCTATGCAGAGAGGGAATTACTGCTTGCTTGGCAGTTGGAAAAAGCCGTTATTTCCCACAGTGCAGTGAGGCTCACAGGCTGCAAACTGTCAGGACCACGGTCATGACATCACACTGTGGGAGGGGTTTCACCACAATATCAAGCACACAGAAACCACGATGATCTATTTGAGGAAAGGTAAAGATACCTTGTGGGAAAGGGGGTATCAACTACCGATTGGAATGAAGTTACATTTTTGGTTACAGTTCCTCTTAAATAACAATGTTTCAATGTGTGGCATAATTCCCAGAATTACTTAAAGTTAATGTAATATAGAGGCCGCCATTGTGATCTTAAAAAAAGAAAAAAAAATGTGTGTGTGTGTGTGTATATATATTTTTATGTTGGCTGGTGTTGTCATACCAATCTTTGGGTTTCAAACTCTAATGTATTTTGGACTGTTTATTGACCAAAAGTGTGATCATATACAGTGCCAAATCTCAGAAGTCACAACATTAGAAGTATTGTACTCGTATCAAAAAAGTGTTTAAAAGACATGAAACCCTGCTGTGGTTGTGAAAACAAATTGTATATAGCAAACCTTGCATACGACCCTTGCCAGACCCAACCTCCAGCATAACAATTATGGCTGTATTTGCTATGGGTGAATTAGATATCTGACGAGGAGTAAATATGATATAGATAGCAGTTGGCAATGGTTAAAATTATTTCCCATCATTTCCCACAGGAGGTAGTCAGGGAGCAGCTGGGAGGGGACAGCAGACAGTTTTTCCCTCTTCCTCCCTTTGCTGCGGAGAGATAAACTCTTTGTGGCCAGCACTAAAGCCAGAGCTTAACATAATCTTATTACTTGCTGAGCAGGTAGAAACTATACAGGAAGATAAGAAGGCTGCAGTGCTGACCACAAAGAGTTCATACATTTTAACAGTGGGTGGGCTTGGATGGGATCAGGTGATCTTCTATATGCTCCCAATCTCCTGACTGTAAGAAGCTACCGGAACCAACCAGTCAGATGCAGTACTTTCAATATATTTATTGCAAAAAGTGCAGATGCACAATGTAGAAAATGTTGTAAATGTACTCTCATATCATTTAAACCGTGGAAGGCTAAGTAAGGGGTTTAAGTGAAACTGGAATGTGTTTTTCCATAGAAACTATTTGGAATTTGTATCTGTTCAAGCATGATTCAGTTGTAGTACATTCTGTTCATGCTTCATTGTGACCTTCCTTACCCCTACAAAATAAAAATGCAAACAATGTATGGAAGCTATAAAGTGACATTTCAGAGCCTGCATGCATTTGTGCCCAATCTCTGACAGTTACAAAGATTCATTTATGCTGTTAATAGGTTTCCAATTCATACATAAATACTGTAAAATGGACTTACAATGGACAGGTTGTTTTCAAGCAATGACTTTATTTGTAAATATCACACATATATTTCACAATATATATATAAAAAAAGAACCAAAAAAATCTATAATTACATGTTTTGGAAATATTTCCAAACATATATTTCCAAAAATATAATTCTACTATGGTTTTAAGAGCCACCCACAGGCACAAGACATTTAGATAAGATTAGACATTTATAGTAAAAAAACATAATGAGAGGCAGAATTAACTCCAAACACATCATTGGCCAATCCATGGGCCCAATCCAATTCACTTTTTCTCCAAAGTTTCTCCTAGGTAATATTATCACAATATTATTTAAATGGGTTTTAAGAATGCCATTAGGACACAGAGGCTGGTTCTGCATACAATGACCAGCCTCTGTTACATTACTGTGGCCCCCCCCCCACCCCCGCACACTGCTGTCCCCCATAAATAAAACCGCCATGCTAGCAACATGCAGTGTGTCGCTAGCAGGCTGTTTACCTCTGAGTGTCTGTCACCACCGCTCCCCCGCCTCTATAGCGCCCACGTCCCTTCCCTCCCCGCTCATTGGAGGGAAGGAACGCAGGTGGGGAGCGGCGCTGTAGAGGAGGCAGGGGAGCGGTGGTGACAGACACTCAGAGGTACACAGTATAGTAACGGAGGCTGGTCATTGTATGCAGAACCAGCCTCTGTGTCCTAATGGCATTCTTAAAACCCACCTCGGGTTCTCTTTAACCACTTGCCGACCACGCACTCATAACGCGCGTCGGCAAAGTGGCAGCTGCAGGACCAGCGACGCAGTACTGCGTCGCCGGCTGCAGGCTAATTAATCAGGAAGCAGCCGCTCGCGCGAGCGGCTGCTTCCTGTCAATTCACGACGGGGGGCTCCGTGAATAGCCTGCGGGCCGCCGATCGCGGCTCGCAGGCTAAATGTAAACACAAGCGGAAATAATCCGCTTTGTTTACATTTGTACAACGCTGCTAACAGTAGCAGCGTTGTACCAGATCAGCGATCCCCGGCCAATCAGCGGCCGGGGATCGCTGTCACATGACAGCCTGTTAGAGGCTGCACAGGACAGATCTGTTCCTGTGCAGCCTCGGATCTCCGGGGAAGGGAGGAGAGGAAGGGGGGGAATCTCGCCGCGGAGGGGGGCTTTGAGGTGCCCCCCCCCCGCAACACCCATCAGGCAGGAGCGATCAGACCCCCCCAGCACATCATCCCCCTAGTGGGGAAAAAAGGGGGGCCATCTGATCGCTCTGCCTGGTGTTTGATCTGTGCTGGGGGCTGCACAGCCCACCCAGCACAGATCAGCTAAAACAGCGCTGGTCCTTAAGGGGGGTAAAGGGTGGGTCCTCAAGTGGTTAAAGCGACAAAATACCCTGAATAATTTTGACAGTACTTTTTTACCTACTAGTTTGGTATTTTTTCATTTGCAGAGTGCAAAAGTTACTTTTAAGGAAACCTGTTGGGAAATAGGGGGGTACTTGCTCCGGGAGGGGGAATCCACTGGATCCTAACAAGGCTTCTCAGCAGCCCCGACTAGCACTGGCTCCCCCAGAGAAATGTCCACCACAATATTGACATCTGTGAGACTCGCGCAGGCACAGTAGCTGCTTGTGGCTCGGGGTCTGGCAGAAAATTGCCGATCCCCATCGGCGCCTTGCACTCGTGTTTAGAGGATCCAGTAATGGAAACCGTAATGCACCTGCAAAATCTGTTGACAAGCCCTTGCCGGCTGACTTTCCATGGGGCCAAAGCTGGATCAGGGGTGCTAAGGACTATGAAGGAATCTTCATTAGTATCCAAAGTCTTCCCCCTCAACAGGTAAATACCACGTAGGGGCATTTTTTTTTATCTCACTACAGTTACTCTTTAAACAGAAGATGAAATATTAGGATAAAACTTAGAACAAGTGAATTGGATTGGAAGCAATGTGTTTCATTAGCTCATAGCCTGTTTTTAAAGGTGCATGGTGTTTATGATATGCCACACCTGTTGGCAAGTCCTACTTTAAAAAAAAAAACCACATAAAAAAAACCACAATTTGGAACCAGTGCTTGAAATGTTTGTTGGTGATTAAAAGAACACTCACACAAATACAGTATATATATATATACATACACACACACGCACGCACGCACGCACGCACGCACGCACACACACACACACACACACACACACACACACACACACACACACATATATAAATCTAAATGGTCCAGTTCTTCTTAAAGCGGAATGAAACCCAGCATTTCTTCTTTACTCTAAAAAATTTTTTACAGCATATTATATACAACCAGCATTTTTTTTTACTAGAACAGCACTCAAAGGGTTACACACAGGACTTCAAAGTTCAGTGCAGAGAAATCTGGAGGCATCCAAAGTTTAGATAATGTGACACATTCTCTGACTGTGGAGAAGCTCCTGGACACAGACAGTAGCTCAAAGCATTTATGCCTTCAATACATAATGAATAAAATCAGTTATTAATAAAATACAAAGTCAGCTCTCAAAGCAAAAAACTGTACTTTTGGGAACTTTTAATTTCTAAATGAATAATAATACTTATGCACAAATGCAAATATGATAACCGTATGGCATATAAAAAGTAGGAAAACATGTTTTTGTTGAATATTATGTCAGGGTTTTATACAGCTTTAATGCAACAGCAAGCAGCCCTTTCAAACAAACTGCAATATCTAAAAACAAACACTTATGTATAAAATGTGCATAAGACCACTTTACTATAAGTACCCTGATAAGATATGACCTACAGGTATTGTAGTAGGTGCAGGTTCCCCTTACTTCTGTAAGATTATCCAAGCAGACCCTTTACTGCTATTACAGAGTTGTTTTTGTGGCTGGCGGGACATTCTCTCTGCTTTTCAGAAGACAACAAAAAAATAATTTAGATATCAAAATTGAAATGATTGGAGTCAAGCGTTTCTGAGAAATAAGCAGCTAGGAAGTTCTCAGATTAATTCAGCAGAATGAATCAGTAATGTATATTGCATTTTATTGCTACAAGCACCCTTATATCTTAAAAGCACAAAATACCCCAAAAGCCATGCAAGTAGCATTTTCAAATAGGAGTCAGCAATGGCCTAATCCTCATGGATGGTAAATACGGTATTTACATTTTTTTAGGTTAGAAAACCGAAGTAAAAATATAGCTAAGCTATCCCATAGCACTCTGATTCAACATCATGTGACCTAAGCTGGCATATTAAAGTCACATATGCTGTGCTATGTGTACTGATATTTCCATAGTCCAATAGTACCAGTGCCATGGCTAAAGATGAACGTATGTCTTTTTCTTTAACCTGCTTAAAAATATCATAAGCAAGTACTGCCAGGTGTCTGCAGACTTCTACATGTACCTTCATGTATGTGACCCAGGAGCACATAGTTCATGAACGGTCAACTATCTACTGTTTATCGTTTACCCTGCTCCTTCTGCAGTAAACCCCACCCCTTTATGCCTTCTTAAACTGTATGACCGGTTAACCCAACTTTTCATCGTGGAACAGGGTCAATGGCCAAGCTCAGGAAGCAGGAAGAGGTAGATCTACTGCACATGGCTTGTGGTCTAAACCACGACCATCAATAACAGTCAGTATTAGGGATGCTCATTCGGATTCCGCGGAAATGCAATTTCCGAAATTCCAATCGGAAATTGCATTTCCGCATTGGAATGCGGAAATCGGTAATGCAAGTGCGGTAGGCGGATTTCCGCCGGAAATCACGGAAATTTCTGCTGACTTTAACATCGATTTTCTCAAAAACTATAAGGTCTTTTTGAAAGCTTTTTTTGCATATTGTTCACAAGATTCAGTTTAATAAACCCTGAAAATTTGGTGTTTCTAGGACTTACGGGGGCTTTGCTATTAACCGCAGATTTTTACTGTAATGTAAAATGCAGAAAATCTGCATCTGCCCATTTTCTGCATTTTACATTACAGTAAAAATCCGCCGACTTTAGCGGTTAATAGCAAAACCCCCGTAAGTCCTAGAAACACCAAATTTTTATTAAACAGAATCTTGTGAACAAGATGCAAAAAACAGTTTTCAAAAAGACCTTATAGTTTTTGAGAAAATCGATGTTAAAGTGGGGCGGAATTTCCGCGATTTCCGGTGGAAATTCCGCATTGGAATGCGGAAATTGGTAGCGGAAAGCGGAATCAGTAATTGGCAATGGCGGAATGCGGATTTACCGCGGAATTGGAAATTGGCATTTCCGACCATCCCTAGTCAGTATCTGAGTGCATGAAGAGCTCTCAACTCACATGAAAGATATGTGCACACCTGTGTCATGTATGCTAATAAAAGCGGGCGCTAGTTATAGATGTTTGAAAACAGATGCTTCTTAGGTGCAAGTACCTCAACTGTCTGCAGCTACCTTTAGGTATTCTATGTCTAACCCTAATTGGTTAACAGTGAGCATTCCACTGCGGTTTGGTCACTGTCCGACTGCAGAGAAAGTTTCATTTACAGCCCTGGATTCTTAAAGCTGGATTATCAGCCAAAAAATTAAATTCCAGTTACCCACTGCTTTGTTTATTATGCAGCCTGCAACCTTACCCTGCTGCACTGCAAGCATTCCAATCTAATCATATGTGTTTCTGCAGTAATAAATCTCATCTCAGTCAGCCTGGCTCTATTTGGTACATTGCCGACAAAAAGGAAGCTTGTTATCTCCCCACCCAGATTTCTGCTCCTCACTGAATGGCTGTTCAGTGTGACTTAAAGCCAATGGGTACCGTTTAAAAAAAGGAAAAGTCAGATATTCACCTAAGGCGAGGGAAGGCTCAGTCCTAATGAGCCTTCCCTCTCCTCTCCCGGTGCCCTCGGTGCTGCGCAGGCTCCCCCGTTCGCGTCCGCCGCCGCAGGGACTTCGGAGGTCTTAGGGAGCACTCGGGCTTCCGAAGACGGGCCGCTCCATACTACGTACGCGCGAGCGCGTCATAGAGGGCGCTTGCGCATGCGTAGTATGGAGCGGCCACGTCATCGGGATCCCGAGTGCTCCTGAAAGCTTCAGAATTCTCCCTTCGGCATGCGGAAGTGGCAGTATTTGACCAAACTGGTCGAATACTGCCACGGGGGATCCTGCGCGGGACCGGGCACCGGGAGAGGAGAGGGAAGGCTCATTAGGACCGAGCCTTCCCTCTCCTTAGGTGAGTATCTGACTTTTCCTTTTTTTGAACGGTAAACATTCACTTTAAGGCTGAGAAGGGGAGAAGCTGCTAAAATATGAGCTATGCTGCGCTAACAGGTGTTTACAAAGCTAGCTAAATATGACAGTGCAGTTTCTAGGGGGAAAAAAAGAGTAAGGGAGGAAATTACATCAGGATAGGCTTCAGTCACAAGAAGTAAAAATGAAAAGTGCCAGGACTAGTTTTCTCTCTATTTACTATATACAATTTACTGAATTGAAAACGTGGACAGTACAATACATATATTATGTAAGTAGAACAAGTATTTATCTACTTATATTTGTGTTGTTGTTTTTTCCCTGGGTTAGTATGGCTGTCCCTGCTGCTTTAACCCTCACAGTGAGAAAAAGAAACATAGCCTAGTTGTACAGTATGTAGGTCTGGAACTGCACATACACATAATTACTTCATTGTGAACCCAATTCACTACACACTTTCCATAACACACACTAATCTTAACATGCCTGTCCTACTTCAGATAGCCTTCTGGTACAAATAGCTCCAATAGAACTGCAATTCCCAAGCACCTTGAGCACACCATAAACGTGGGATTCAACTTTTTAACAAATTCTTATTAAAGAAGGTAAACTTGCGTTTACATACATTCAGAGTTGTTTGGCTTATGTTGCATTTTTTAAATACTGGCTGCTCTGTTATATTGTGTTTGAAGTTTTTTTCATGATTGCTTTGAAGTCAGTGGGTGGCTGGCTCAGGCCAAACACAATGCGAACACCTAAATGCATCCTAAATGAATTGCAAATACATACGCTTTCTTAACTTCAGGATTACATAACTGTTTGACTTTAAGATTTAGCCAGCCTTATTTTGCTCTATAACTTATCCTGTCACTCCTTTCTGTCCCATTCTGCCATTCACAAACCTTCATTGCCAAACAATGTTTTTTTTTTCAACATTTGTAGACTATAGAAAGCAGTATGGTGGAACTGTAAGCCTGAATACTGAATATTGATTAGCGAGTTCCTAAATTTATGTCACTTCCTGGGCACACAGGATATAAAGCAAAACGAAGGCAATAGCTGACCACTTGTGGTATTTTCCTGTATAGGCTGCCACCTACCTTATTGTAGATGCAGAAGAAGCAGTCAGTTTGCCAGTACTGATACTACGTGACAACCAGGTTCACTGAATATGAGCCATAACCAAATATTTCTGTGATTTTTTGGGGGGGTGACATTTAAATAGGAAGTAATCAATAAAATTGCTTATTTTTTACAATATTGATTTATACATTATTTAGTCATAGTTTGCCCATTGTAAAATCTTTCCTCTCCCTGATTTACAAGCAACTGGTATTGTTTCAAGGGAAATAAATGTGTCAGCCACCATATTCCGCTCACTTAAGATGTCCCTCAAGTTTAAACTCAGCTGTACTTTATATGTGCAATTTGCATAGTAACTATGCATTGTAACTGAAACAGTGCTGAATGCTGTTGACATTTTTATCCTATCAAATGTTACACAATTTACATCTCAACTCCAGAAAATGTTCTGTTTTTATTTTGCATAGTGTGATAAAGGGTTAGAACCACATTTGGATTTGTATTGCTGTCAACGTCTGTTTGAATTCTTTCATTCTCTTCAGACAGGAAACTGAAAGCTCTCACTGAATGTAACAGGGGCAGCAACAAGTACAAAGTGTCATAATCCTTGACTAGTTCCGTTGTTGTCCCTCATCTCCTGTTTCTGGAACTGTCTGTTTTTATATTAAAGCCAGAAACCTCCGTTGGGGTCTCACGAACAGGAAGTGAGAGAAAATCACTCTAATAATGTTAGAGACGCATTCCTATATGCAAAATTTCTCTTTCTAGATAATTTTTCAACTTCGTTTTAAAATAACTTTTCAGCATTTTATAATAAAAAAAAGTACCCAAAAAATGGATGAAAAATGACTATGAAAATTATTTTGAGTATTTTCTTGCTTGCTGGTGGCTTAAAAATGCATTTTATTGACAAGTTTGAAAATATCACCTAGCAGAGAACTCAGGAGATAAAACTCTAAAACATTTTTCTAAAAACTGGAAATGGGCTTTGAATAGTATTTGACATTATTTTTTAAGGGGTGTCCTGCCTGAAACTAATGTTTCTTTTCTTTTGTTTTAGGGAGAGAGGCTGTGAGGGGGAGAATGAAGCATTTGGCTGCGTACGAGAAGCATGAGGTGGCACCTGTACACCCGCTCTGACTGGGCATGGCTGGTGCTGACTTGGCTGTCTGTAATGCTGTGTTTGGCATCTGCCACAGCCACGATTTCTAGGCAGCATGGCTTGGCCGCTTCACCCGGGCAAGCATCACTGGACTGGTTGCTCAGTAACAGGGGTCCATTCCATGGGTCCCAACAGTATGTGGACTTTGCTGAGCGCTACCAACAAGGGTATACCACCAGGTATCGAGTGCACAGGTAAGAGTCTATCATTACTTTTATTCTACATGCAAGCAATGAAATAAGTACATATATGACATCTTCGATGCTACAGAGCTGATGTATTTGAATGAATCACACGTTTTATTGCCTTTGAGAAAACAAAGATCATTACATGACTGATTGCAGCATGTTCATTAATTAGACTATAGATTAGTTATTTTGCACTTTAATTACTGGTTTAAATAATGGTTTAAGTACCCCTGTCACTATTTTAACTCCTATAATGATAACTGGACCTATCGCTCACAGTTTGATGATGCTATGTGAAGCCTTGCGAATCAGTAAAGTAGTTAAAAGGGACTATGTGGATATTGTTGTCGATGAGTGTCTCTTGTAAGTGCTGGATTTGGACACAGGCCACTGGGATCCAATATGTCAGGGCTGCTTGTAACCATTATGGCTCAAGACATCCGTTACTCCCCAACCCAGCGCACTGGTAATGTTGGTCCGCCACTTTTACCCCCACCTCATCTCCAGTAGAGGACCTATAACTGTACTGGTGTTGAAATTGTCTGTGTGCCATTGCCCCAAGAAAACAATTAAGCTGCTGCCTATTTGATTGTAACTGCCTACCCTGGTATTCAGTTACATATAGTCTCAAAAGTTTTGAAGGACAGGGAAAGTCATAGTCCAGGACCTTCCTGTTAGTCATTAGTCAGTGTTAAGGTGACTGTATATTAGGTCACTGGCAAGGTGACCATATATGATGCAAACAAACTGATTGATTGTTCCATTTTACTAAAAAAAGAAAAAAAAGATTTCTGTGGCCCATACCCCCCCCCCCCCCCCCCAAAAAAAAATGAAATGCAAATAGCAAAGCATTTGTTACCCTGGCAACATATGTGCTACCTAAGTAACATCTGTTGCGCTAATTGCGCAATATAAACTATGTACTGTTGGAAGTGCTAGTAAAATTGCTGTGCATTCTCTGGGCGTGGCAAATTTACAGATATTTATGAGTACATCCCTTTCTGTGCCATAAAAACAAGTTTATGTTTTCCCATCACTTATTCAGACTCTGGGCTTGCTGGTTCTTGTAGCTCTAGAAGTTTACAGCAGTGAATGATCATTTATGCTTTAAAACGGATTTAGCTGTGAGGAATGAGGAAGAGAGAGAAAGCAGGAGATGAGGAGAATATAACTGTCAGATCATCTGTGCCTTGTGCCTACAGACTGACTGGTGAGAAGTGAAGCGTGGACACTACTGACAAGGCTCATTCTGCAAATCACCTCTCACCTCACAGCAGTGTAGATGCAGCAACTCTGCAGTGCTGGAACAAAAGCTGTTCTGCCTAGGCCTCAGAAAGAGCTCCAACTGGGCATACAGCTGCTCGAAAATGCGACATTTTATGTAAATAACTCCATTCCAGACTGCCTCTCACTCCTTAGGCCACAGTCTGATCTCTGGCCGGCCAATCATATAGGCAAACAATGGATTTAATCCATTTTCTGATGGCCAGTAGGTAGCTACTGCCAGTCATACAAAATAAAACATGTTCCACATATGTATGATGGCTCTTCTGTCCAATTTTTGGTTCCAAGCAAGTTCCAGCGCCTTAACTGTTTATTATTTCATTATCACTATTGTGCATTTAAATAGCTTTAATATTTTCCTGAACACTTTATAGAATACATGCCCCTTATGCTTCAGGGGAGCTTACAACTATTGCTCCTATAGTCATGGTCTAATGTCCCTACTACGGTATACCCTATGGACAACTTGATGGTATGCCAGTTAACCTACCTGTATGTTTTTGAGAGGTTGGAGGAAATGGGAGTGTGTGCTGGAAACCCAACACCATGAATAGATTCTTTGGATCCAATGGAATGTAGTGAGCTGCTTTTAGGTTTTAGCACCCAGTAATGTTACTCAAAATAGATTATGTGCTCACTGAATGTGATTATACATATAGGTAAGGGGTTATTTCGAAAAATTAGAAAAGTCTTCCAAACTTGTTTGAGTTTCTTTTGCTGTTTGTGGCCCCATTGGGGAGAACATTTATTAATTCCACAGCAGGTGGGTAGATAATGATCAACACACAAGGCTATTCTACCATCTTTACCTAGAAATTGTAAAGACACCTTCAACCAGACACTTAAACAGTTAGGGTTCATACACACCTACCAACTATCTGTCCAACTATCTGCCAAACTTATCTGTTAATGGGAAGATTCAGGGACAATAAAAAAAATTCCAAATCCACTTACCTGGGGCTTCCTCCAGCCCGTGGCAGGCAGGAGGTGCCCTCGGCGCTGCTCCGCAGGCTCCTGGTGGTCTCTGGTGGCCGACTCGACCTGGCCAGGTCGGGCTTCTTCTGCGCTCCATTATGCGTTTCACGCCGGTGCGCTGACGTCATCGGACGTCCTCCGGGCTGTACTGCGCAGGCTCAGTAGTTCTGAGCCTGCGCAGTACAGCCCGGAGGACGTCCGATGACGTCAGCGTGCCGGCGTGAAACGCATAATGGAGCGCAGAAGAAGCCCGACCTGGCCAGGTCGAGTCGGCCACCAGAGACCACCGGGAGCCTGCGGAGCGGCGCCGAGGGCACCTCCTGCTTGCCACGGGCTGGAGGAAGCCCCAGGTAAGTGGATTTGGATTTTTTTTTTTTATTGTCCCTGAACCTTCCCTTTAAGCCCCATACAACTTTTGTTGTGAAACAAGTTGAGACAACTAAAAAAAAGTATTTTGCCATTATTCAAACAGCTGGTAAGACTGATAAGAAGTCAATCCAACTGTTGTATTGACTTCTTATCAGTCTTATCAGCTTTTTGAACAATGGCAAAATACTTTGTTTAGATGTTTCAACTTGTTTCACAACAAAAGCTGTTTGACAATTGACCGCTGTTGAGCGTGTGAATGGGGCTTAAAGAGACTCTGAAGCGAGAATAAATCTCGCTTCAGAGCTCATAGTTAGCAGGGGCATGTGTGCCCCTGCTAAACCGCCGATATCCTGCGGCTAAACAAGGGTCCCTGACCCCCCGAAATCCCCTCCGAGCAGTGGGGGATCTCTTCCGGATTGAGGCAGGGCTAACCGCCGCAGCCCTGCCCCACGCGCGTCTGTCAGCGCGTATCTCCGCCTCTCCCCCGCCCCTCTCAGTCTTCCTTCACTGAGAGGGGCGGGGGAGAGGCGGCGATGCGCCGCTGATAGACGCGACTAGAGGCAGGGCTGCAGCCGTTAGCCCTGCCTCTAGGAGCAGCAAAATCTACGACCAATTTGGTCATTGATTTTGCGGGGGGGGGGGGGGGTTGGGGCTGAAGAGACCCCCGTTTAGCCGCGGGATAGCGGGCACACATGCCCCTGCTAACTATGAGCTCTGAAGCGAGAATTATTCTCGCTTCAGTGTCTCTTTAACAGACAAGTTTGGCAGATAGTTGGACAGATAAAGGTAGGTGTGTATGAACCTTTACAGTAACACCTGTGTAGTGAGCCCCTGAAAAGATAAACTGGGTTCCGTGTTTCAGACCATTTTGACCTTCCCTGTGTCCATTAAGAATGGCGCTGCTCAAATTTTGACATCAGAACTCCAAGGCCTGGGAACTTCACAGCTAGAATAAGACCCCTTTCACTTACTGTATAATAAAATACGTGTGACTTCCTTTTTTGATAAAACACGCATATTTGATGCAAGTCAATGGCATCACATTTAACTTATGTTGCTGTGCAAATTTTGGATGCAAATTTTCTGCAGAAAAAAATGTGGCGAGCATGTATGCTTTTCTTTCACACCGGACATACGAATTACATACAGTGCAAGTTATTGGGATTTGCGTATTTCAGTGTAAAAATGTGCACTCACATACTTCACATACACATACATACATGTTTCATGTAAGTCAACTTCATTGGTATGCACAAAAAAATTACATTCTGGAAATTCGCTTTAAAAATGTGCACAAACAAAAAAATGAGAACGCAGAAAGAATAACGATGCCCAAAATCACAGGTATACAGTAAGTGTGAAGGCTGCCTATACTTTGTACTCCAGGACTCTCTTGGGTTAAAGAGGAACTTCAGCCTAAACAAACAAACTGTCATTAAGTTACATTAGTTATGTCAATTAAAATAGATAGGTAATATAATCTCTTACCCACCCTGTTTTAAAAGAACAGGCAAATGTTTGATTTCATGAGGGCAGCCATCTTTTTGGTTGAAAGGAGGTGACAGGGAGCATGAGACACCGTTCCAATTGTCCTGTGTCCTGAGCAACCCTCCCAGTTGCTAGGCAATTTGAACATCAACATAGGAAATCCCATCATGCTTTGCACAGCATCAGGGAAAAAAAGCCCGGGCAGTTTTCTTTGATGGGTGGAGTTTAGCTAAAAATGCAGCTAAAAATGATGCTTTGGTAAGAAAATACCAATGCTGTGGTCTGTTCTGATGCTGTGAAACTGTTAAAGAAACAACAAGCCTTTTCAGTTCTGCTGAGTAGATTTTTAGTCCGGAGGTTCACTTTAAATAGCCACTATTATTGTCCCACTGTTGAGAGTATCTGGCAAGTGAAGCTGCGTATAGTGCATCAGTACACACACATCAACCTTTTAAGCTTGTGACAGGTGCACTTTAACATACAAAGATTATGAAGCACAAGCTCTTATCATATGGTTAATCAAAGCTGAAAAATAGGCATTTTAACGGACAAATGTTCAGATCCTACAACTGTCCCTGGAAATCGAAAAAGTTGTCGGCTGCACAGATTGCGAACAGATGCGATTCATAAATCATCGTGATCTAAATAGAGTTTGATGTCGTCTTTTTGAGAGCAGCATCAAAACAAAATTGATGAGAGTGGAGGAGTTGTGTGTAAGCAGCTGCATATCTCCATCCAGCCTGAGGCTCAGCTACACCACACAGTGAATGGTCAAAGTTTGCCTGTGATAGAACTGACAGCTTGATTTTATTTTTAGTAAGGGAGAGCTAAGGTGTCTATACACATCTGTAGCTATGAAGTAAATCGCTCTCCCATCTCAGAAGCCTAGTCATAAAATCCTGGCTCTTTAAAGTGTACCCAGTAGACAATGGTCCGCATACTCTATAAATTCAACCTATTTGGTGTATTCCACGGAGTCCATACACATATACATCTGTAACACAGATTACAGACCTATATTTGTATGGACTCTCTGGAATAAACTGCATTAGTGTGTTACAGACGTATATGTGTATAGACTCTCTGGAAGACACTAAATTGGTTAAATGATAGAGTGTACGGACCACTTTCTACTGTGTTAGGTACTGGGCTCAGGTCTACGCACCTTCAATGCAAGGACAGCGCCTAATCATATGGTTATTCTCTCTGCATACGTAATAAAAGGGCGTCTGGAAATTTGGGCGCTCAGAAAAGTTGATAGTAGAATATTGGTAAATTTACAGATATTCTACTATTAAAAATGTAAAGAAAGTCCATAAAATACGGGTATTAAACACCAATATTTTACTATAGCTAGACCTAATCCTACGCTCACAGAGAACTCTCCCCCTTTGACGTCTAACCCTATTCGTTCCACCCCCCCCCCCACGCACAGACACCCTTCTTGATGCCTAACATTTAATGCCCCCCCGCACAAATACCCTTTCTGATGCCAAAACCCAATCACCCATCCCTGCTCCTTTCACAAACACCCTACCTGACGCCTAACCTTAACCACTCCCCCACGCCTAACATTAACCACCCACCCCTCCACACCTAACCTTAACCACCCCCCCACGCCTAACCTTAACCACCCCATGTTTACCTTAACCACACTTCACACGCCTAACCTTAACCAATCCCCACACCCCCACCGTCAATTGGCACACACACACAAAAATCAAACGCTATTTTTCCAGTGCAACCATAAGCACCCATTGAATTAAAAAACCAATAGTGGCATCAAGGCCACGAGGCATGGAGGCATAATTTAGGCACCCCAAAAACATTGTGCGTTTCAAACTACACCTGCACAGTGAAAAAAAGCACTCATGGACGAATGCATACATTCGCTATTCTTGCGCAACTTGGAACTTGCGTCTGCTTAGTTCTGAGTCTTGTGCAGCCGTTAGGTGGAGCTTCCTGGGTTTTGTATTTGACTAGAGGATCCTTTTGAATATGAAGTGGACTAAGGATAGAAAACCCTAGAAAATTAACTTTATTTATGGTTCTGTCCCTGGTTCAGAGGAACTTTAAGTTGTGCTGCCCATAAACAATTCATCTCTATTAGCAGTTGGAGAAGGTGGGACGGGTTATGTGGCCTGCTTTTTGCTGGAAGAGGAGTTACTACTCTGCTGGCAATAAGGGGTTACCAGAAGCCACAAAGTACTTTCAATATATTTATTGCACTGTTTCATTCAAAGGATAGTAAATTTGCATTACCGGTAATCAGCAATGCACAAAGTTCTGTATATTGCTTAACTAATGCAAATTTACTGCAACATAAATAAAAAATGGGGAGCATGCAGTGGCAGAAGATGGCAGCGGATGTTCAATGGTTGTTCGTGCATCTCTGGGGAGTGAGGGAGCAGTGCCATGGTTCTGAAGGACAGCACCACAGCGCAAGCCCTCGCTCTCTATCACCCAGGACATGAGAGCATCGCTCACGCTTTCGCCTTAATAATGCTCTCTAACGATCAGCAATCGGACAAAGGAAACTGGCAATAGGATTTTCCAGTAAATCTCGTGCGATGACAAGGTGATAAGTAGCTTGCATCTGCAACTTTTCACCTGGAATAGGATATGGCCCTTTCAAGCTATAAAACAAAAACAGAAATAATGACCCTTTGAACTCTCCTGCAGTAAAACCTTATCACAAGCTGTCTCTCACTGTTTCTCTTCTGTTTAAGTGCTTCAGAAAAACAGGCCTGTATGGGTGGAAGAGCTCAAAAAAGTTTTTTTTAACTCTTCCTGTGTTGACTTATTTCTTTGCCACTAATGTTCTATTTCTTAGCTTTACTACACATACAATTCATTATATCATAAGCTGATTTTTTTTCTTCAGGTTTGCATTAAATGTACTTTAGCCTTATCTGACTATAATGGCATGGGCTTGTTCACACCTGTCCGTATTTGTACTATCTGCTTCATCAAAATACATTACAGTTTAGTAAAATGCACACTCTTCAGCTGCACACATACTGACAAGCACGAAAGATCCCAAGTCTCTATGGACAGCCGTAGTTAATTATAACAGGTCTCTCCCCAGCAGCAATTAACTCTAATAATTCTACATATTCCGCATTCAGTGCTAATGCCCAACACAATATTCCATTTGTCCTTTAACCACTTTTCACCTTTCAGTGCTCATCCCTTTCATTTGCCAATAGCTTAATCACTACTAATCACAATGAAATGATTTATATCTTGTTTTTTTTCACCACCAATTGGGCTTTTTGGGGTTGATATTTGTTTTCAGTAATTAGTTTATTTTCCATGCATTTTAAAGGGAAAACAAGGAAAAAAATAAAAAAATACACTATTTCTCCCAATTTCATCCCCCATGGTTTTAATATAAACACTGCTACTGTGCATAAAACCCACACATTTTATCTGCCTATTTGTCTAGGTTATTACAAGATTTTAATTATGTCTCTAGTACAAGTATGGTGACAATACATCGTTTGTAAATAAAGGTGTATTTTTTTTGGGGGGGGAGTTTCACAATTTTCACATGCACGGGAATGCACGTGCACCCGCAGGAGCGTGCAAGCACATCCGCGGGAGCGCGCACATGCACGCGCACAGCGGCAGCAGCACTGTCTGACTTATAAAAACATCCTGGAGCCATTAAGAGGCTCTAGCAGGATGTTTTTATAAGTCAGCATGTCATTAAGTGGTTAAAAGGCAAGTAATCATAATATCCCCCATCTACCCATCATGCAATAGGAATATTTTTTTCTCCAGTAAAGTGAACACCCAATCAGGAGTAAGAATGCACACTAAAAGGATACAACCAACCTGCTACACTGTATATACAACTAATATTCCTATTACTTCAAAATGTGGGTGTACAGATGGTGTAAACAGATGGTACACGCAGGTAAGGAGACTTATGGTGGAATGGGAGGCTTAGGTACTAGGGAGGAGGTAACTGCTTAATTGGTGCAGTCAGATGTTGAAGGGGCAGCAGCAATAGTGTCATCCAGGCCCACCCTTAGGATTCATAGTACTGCTTGCAAAGTGCTACTCTGATGCCTCTATTTTGGTCATTATTACTTCCTCCCTGTGCATTTGGACCAGTTATCAAAGGAAAAGAATCTGTGGGGTATCTATGGACTTGATTTGACGCTGTAGCTGCTATTCTACCAATGCCCAAATTACCTTCCTGGGGCTGCTCCTGCTGTAAAATTTGAAAGCTGAAGTTACGCTATTTATAGTGGAACTCTGGTGCCTGCCATAGCCACATTTTAAGGGCATCCGCCATAGCCGCAGCTGATCCAGCACGCAGATTACGATACCCGTGCTGGAACCCGCTGCTGAATTTCAAAGCTGGAGTTCCACTGTAGTATAGGGACTCCAGCACCTGCCAATGTCACTATTTAGCCGGCATCCAAATTACTGCCTTGCTGCTTTAATAGCCGCAATTTCTACAGTGACCTATGGTGGTGCCCAAATTATCAGGCCCCGATCTATGCCTTAATAAACTGATTTGCAGATGACGTCACTCCCTCACAATGCCCCTGTGAGGGAGACTTTGAAATTACCATCTAGGCAAAGTTTTCTGATAAGAGCTCCACGGTAATATTTTACAAATATAGCATACTGGGGCTGATTTACCAAGAGAGAGTCAAAGAAGCCCTGGGGCAAATGCTCACAGCAACCAATCGGAATCAAGTTTCATTTTACAGCTGAATTGTCTCTGGTTGCCCTGAGCAACCATGTCACATTTACTTCCATTATTTGTGCACCTGTCTTTATAAATCAGGCTACTGCTTTTGGCAAAAGAATATTATTAGTATATATGGTGAAAAAAAAACATTTATATAGTCAGACACTAAACTGAATGCAGGTAATAGGCCTGCTTTAAAGCCCATCTACAGGCTATGGTTGCAAGCAACATGGCGAAAGCAGGACAAAAAGGTCGCCGGCGACTAGTGAATGAAATGTATTTATTGTTAATACAGCAAAAAAAAAGCAGAAAAAAAGGGCACCCGAGAAATATCGTTAACAATTTTAGAACATTAAAGCTTTTGAAATATGTTATCGTTTTAGAAGCTAGCAACGTTATAGTTTTCGTCATATTATTTTTTTTTGTATGTACAGATTTTAGGTTATCAAAGATATTTTCTATGTGCAGGGGGAGTGGTTAGGGTTAGGCACCCCCAGCGATTGTGGTTAGGGTTAGGCAACAGCCGGGGGTTGGTTGGGGTTAGGCACCACCAGGGTGGGTGGTTAGGGTTAGGCACCACTGGGGAGGGGTGGTTAGTTTTAAGCACCACTAGGGGAGGGTTCAGTGTGAGAGTAGGGTTGGGTTAAGCTGTATTGTTGCATTACGTAACAATTTTTAACTAATATACTTTCGTTATCATTTCCCATCTGTTTTAAAATAGTATTAATCGTTAACCAATTTCCTTAACGATGTCTATCGTTATTGAGATTTCGTTATCCACCGGCTCCAATTTGTTATCCAGTCGGGCTCTTTTTCCTGGCGCCCTTTTTTTCATGCACCCAACATGTCTGGAGGAAAAACATCTCCCTAGTAAGTTCTGAACCCGCATACCTGTCAGTACTCCGCCCGTCAGCTTGGCGCAGGGCGAGCGGAATTATCCTGCTGCTGCTGAAATTCCCGGCGGCGCTAAATACTATTCCCCCTCCGGGTCGTAGCAACTCAGAGGGGGAAGTACTGCAGGGTCTGGAGATCGCCGAGCCATGGACTAACCATTGCTGCTTAAGTGGATCCTAAAGCTGGTCACACACCATATGTTTTAAATATCTGTTCAATTTAAGAATTGCAATCAATTTTTCTGACTGATTGTAATATTATAAAAATCTGACCAATGTACTACAGACACGTTTGTTAAATTTTTTACCCAATTTTGAAAGAAATGATTTGAAACTCTGAGAAAATTGAGTGTATACATTAATAAATTGCCATTCTACCACCACACCCCATTCAATTTAATAAAAATTAATCATGAAAATCCACCATTCCTGATTAACTTTTATCAAATAAAAACGAGAAATCCAATCAGATTTCTTGCGTGAATAATAATAATTAAAAAAAGAAGCTTTCAATTCTTCAGGAAATCTGATTTTCCTTTTTTATCAAATTGCCGTAAAATCAGATCTTTTTATTGTATTGTGTGTGGCCACCTTTAGGCCACATACAGACATCAGACCATAGTCTTTGGAAAATGAAAGATCACAGACCAATCTTACCACCCTTCATGTAGTATGAGAGCTATACTCTACACAGTCTTTTCTATGGAGCTGAACTCCACATCAGAAAAAAATCATTGCAAGATGCTGCACACACAGATGCTGTACAGACACAAAAGATCAGTATCTGCAAAAGATCTGTTCCTGCCAAAAATCCATTCCTGCAAATTGCAATGAGAGTCTATGAGATCTGCAGATCATCATACACACATGATTTAACTGACATTCATCTGCAGATCTGCAGATCTGAAAATCCATCCTGGTGGATCTGATCTGCAGATGAATGTCAGTTAAATCATGTGTGTATGATGATCTGCAGATCTCATAGACTATCATTGCAATTTGCAGGAATGGATTTTTGGCAGGAACAGATCTTTTGCAGATACTGATCTTTTGTGTCTGTACAGCATCTTTGTGTGCAGCATCTTGCCAAGATTTTTCCTGATGGGGAGTTCAGCTCCATAGAAAAGACTGTGAAGGTATGGCTCTTATACTACAGGAAGGGTGGTAAGATTGGTCTGTGATCTTTCATTTTCCAAAGACTATGGTCTGATGTCTGTATGTGGCCTAAGTCAGGCACTTTGAGGCCGGTGGTATGTGCCGAGAAGAGGCTCTTCGTCTGAACCCTCCCTCGGCCCATTGCTCAGAGGCAATAAACCCTTCCCCACATCTGCTCACCCTAATGGCCCATACTCACAGGCTACGCGGCACGCGCGTGTTGCGGCGACAGGCCGCCCGTGAGTATGAGGCACAACACGGGCACGCACCCTGAACCATCGCTCGTCGCTGCTGTCGCCAGGCGATTGGCACAGTCAATCGCCCGGCGACAGTTGCCGCCTCAACTTCGCCGCAACTGTCACTAGTCCGCGTGTGTATGCGGACTAGCGACAGCAACCAGCAGGGAATACCCTGAGCTTCCGGCAGGGGGAGGAACATCAGCGACAGCTTCCTTCGCGTCAGTTGCCAGGTCCCTCCGCCGTGTGTATGCGGAGGGACCTGGCAACGAGCTGTCGCCGGCCTGTCGCGCACACGCTCCCGTGTGCTAGCGACAGGCCACAAATGTAGCCCGTGAGTATGGGCCATAAAAGGACATGTGGCAACATAGAGGTTTATTGCCTTCTAGATAGCCAGGCAGAGACCACCCCTCCCCACACCCTTCTGAAGAGTTAACTGTCCTATAACCAGGTAAATAGGTGATAGTGTCTTTGTTGACCTCTGATTCACACGGGGTTAGAAGTAAAAAAATAAATAAATAAACATCAATAGCATTTGCGAAATTGTGAAGTAAAATAGGTTTTAAAATATACTTAGAATGTATTACAACCAGGCCCGGATTTATATCAAGGGAGCCTATAGGCACAGATGTCCTGGCACCTTAGACTTTGCCCTTCACAAAACCTACAAACCCCCGCCAAACTGCACCACAAACGTGCTGGCTGTCCCAGCTGTCACTTTTCCCTTACTTCTCTTGCCCATCATAGGTAACTACAGATGCATCTTAGTAGTGGGTAGCCACAGTAACCTCAGTATTAAATAGGTACCCCTGACTGTAGAGAGATCTTGTCTGTGGAATGCTGAGAAATGAGTGAGGAGCCTCTCATTTACACTCTGCTCGTGACTCTGCATAGGGAAGGAGGCGCTCGGGAAAAGGAGTAAGCCACCTTTATATCATCAGCCGCCTGAAGGCACGTGCCTACAGTGCCTTATGGTAAATCCAGCAACTGTGTAAGTCCATGTCAGCCACACCCTCTCAAATCCAGGATGTTGCTCACCAGTTTTTACTCATCTAGAGCTGGTGGTTCTATAATCTATAATAATAATAATATAATAAGAATGTGTGTTATGACAATTGTAAATATTTAACCCTGGCTGGTTCATACTAAGAGATCACTGGGTGACAACATTTACAATAAATGACCATTTTATGGCAAAAAAAAATTGTGCTACCTGAATTACTGATGGGCCATTGAAAGCCATGTGGGCTGATAAGCTTGGAACGGGCTACATTCCCACAGTCACCTTTTCCTGCAGACCACCGGTTTGTGTTGGCTAGACCAGTGTTTCTCAACATTGCATTATTATGTACCGCTTCTGAAAGCCTGTGCTCTAGTGATAAGCCAAAAGTTTGTGTTTTTATAATAACAACACAAAGTTTGCAGTTACGACATAAAATTGTAATTCGTAATTATCAAAAAATTCGTAATTCTTAATTTTGTGTCATAATTTCGCATTAAAATGTAATTTTGTGTTTAATTTCGAGTTACTCATAATTTCTTGTAAAACAAGAAGATAACACAAAATAACAAGATTAAAGGCAGCACAAAATCATAGTTCTGTGTTTTACAAGACAATTCATCCCAAAGAATACCTGTAATTATGAACATTTTAGTAATTATAAAAATGCAATCTAAAAAATGATCGTAATTCCAAAAATGATTGTAATTATGAAAAATGTGTGTATGGTCGTAATTATGCAAAATTTTGCGTAATTTTTTGTGATTACAATTTTTCCATTACAATCATAATAGTAATTACGAAAATGAAGTGAGAGTTCTCAAAATTGTAATTAGCACGTCACAATCATCACTGAATGTGCTCACAAAGTACCATCTGGTATGGCAAATATTATCTCAGGTACCCCGTAACACAGATAAAATTACCCTCTAGAGCAGCTTATCTCAACCTTTCTACCCTGGAGGAACCCTGCAAATAATTTTGGGTCTCAAGGAACCCCTGCATTTATTTTGCAGGAGGCGTGGTCTTTAAAAGTAGGTGTGGCTGTTTATTTCATGACCCCCTATTACAGTTCCCTTCATTATACTGTCTCCTTTTCCTAGTGCTTTTTATTAATGTGCTCATTATTATTTTAACCTCCAATTTAGTGCTTCTTTTTACAGTACTCCCTATTATAATGTGCTCTATTATACTTTCCCCACAATGGGGGAAAATGCCAGGGGACCCCTGCAGAGCACTCAAGGAACCCTGGTTGAGAAAGCCTGCTCTAGATTGTAAGCTTGCAAGGGCAGGGACCTCCTCCTATTGTTCCTTATTTTACAGTAATTTATCTTATCAACTGTACCTGTACCAATTTTAGTGATACCCTCTTTCTCTGAAAATAAGACCTACCCTGAAAATAAGCCCTACCTGGAATTTTGAACATGCTTGAAATATAAGCCCTACCCCGAAAATAAGCCCTAGCAGAAGTTAGAGGAGGAAGAGGCAGCCAGTAAGTGGGAACACAGCAGTACAGTGCCAATCGGACACTGATCCTGTCATCCCAGCACACAGCAAGGTTATCAGCTGTGTGCAGAGGAGACAGGGCAGGTGCCTGATCAGTACAGTAGCATACTTTCAAATCCATAAACATCACAATACAAAAGAGCAGGAAATGTTCTGCTGAGACACTTCCTAATAGAAATATGAGACATCCCCTGAAAATAAGCCCCAGCACATCTTTTAGAGCAAAAATTAATATAAGACAGTGTCTTATTTTCGGGGAAAGACGGTATCACAAAAAAACATATTACCTATGCACAGTATGTATTTTCGCTTGTATTGCTGGATGTAATTATCATACACTGGGCTTGAGTGACAAAAGAGTGCAATTAAACGTTTGTGCGCGCAAACATGAATTTTCCCGCAAAATCGTTATCGTTTCGCGATCGCGCGCAAACGCGAAAATTCATGCGAAAACGGCCGTGCTAACAGTTAGCACTCTTTTGTGAATCAAGTCCACTGTCTTCAACTTCAATTATATATATATATATATATATATATATATATATATATATATATATATATATATATATATATATATATATATATATATTTCCCAATATTTGTTTTGCACTATGTAAGGAAGATTTTGGAGCTATATAATTAAAAAAATAATAACAAAAAAAGTGGTCCATTGCTTTTAATTAGCTAATTTGGAGTTGTCTACATACTGTATGTTTTATCATTTTATCAACTAAATTTGTTATATTTAATTAACAACATCAAGCCACAAGCAGGGGCGTAACTAGACTTAATAGGGCCCCCCTGCAAAATGATAGCATGGGGCTCCCTTGTTCCCCGAACACCACGTGATTGGGAGCCAGTGAATGGCAGCAGAGAGCGTTTCTGTCTCTAGAAGCAGGAAAACATTACACACGCTCCTGCATCCGTTTTTTTTGAGTGAATGGGGAAGTTTCTTTGCTAATTGGCAGCACTTGTGGTTGTGGAAAGAAAGGAGGAGGAGCCCCCAAAGCCTCTGGGCCCCCCTACGGTGGCAGGGGTCGCGTGGTGATTGCTACTCCCATGGCCCCAAGTACCCCCTGGACACTTCAGATGTCCCCCCCTGGGTACACTTATTTGGAGTTGGACAGCAGGATGACACCCTTTTGCATTATTTTAGGTTAAACGTTCTGCATCAGTCGAGAAAAAGTGGCACACTTCTCCTCCCCCTTCCTCCCCTATTTTAACATACTTTGCTGACACAATTATTAGTGTACATTTTGAGAAGTTTGTTTTTCTTATTTGTCACATGCTCGCTCCACCCCACTTATAGAGGAACTCCAACCAAGAATTTTACTTTATCCCAATCAGTAGCTTATACCCCCTTTTACATGAGAAATATATTGCTTTTCACAAACAGACCATCAGGGGGCGCTGTATGACTGATATTGTGGTGAAACCCCTCCCACAAGAAACTCTGAGGACCCCGGTGCTCCTGGCAAACTGCCACAATGTAACAATGTTCAGAGACAGGAAATAGCTGTAAACAGCTAGCAGCAGCTACATATCCTGCCCAGAGTAAAAATGTCACCATGTAATAAATGTCAGAATGTAAATCAGGGAGAGGAAAGATTTTACAATGAGCAAACACTGACTAAATCATTTATACATAATTATTGTAAAAATGAAGCACTTTTTTATTACATTATTTTCACTGGAGTTCCTCTTTAAGCAATAGAAAAAAAAAAATACGAATTCATAATATTTTTCTTAAAGAGGAACTCCAGTGAAAATAATGTAATTAAAAAAGTGCTTCATTTTTACAATAATTATGTATAAATGATTTAGTCAGTGTTTGCCCACTGTAAAATCTTTTAAATCCCTGACTTACATTTGACATTTATCACATGGTGACATTTTTACTGCTGGCAGGTGATGTAGCTGCTGCATGGTTTTTTGGCAGTTGGAAACAGCTGTAAACAGCTGTTTCCCACAATGCAGCAAGTTTCACAGACAGGAAACTGCCAGGAGTAGTACTCAGAATTTCTTTTGGGAGGGGTTTCTTGTGGGAGGGGTTTCACCACAATATCAGCCATACAGCACCCCCTGATGGTCTGTTTGTGAAAAGGAATAGATTTCTCATGTAAAAGGGGGGTACCAGCTACTGATCGGGATAAAGTTCAATTCTTCGTCGGAGTTTCTCTTGAAACGATCAAACTTCCTTTGACAGGAAGAAAGAAACGTAAAAAAAATCATGAGAAAAAAAATTTCAGTTTTTTGCTCATCACTATTCTTGCCAATGCTAAGCACCGTGGAGGAGTGCAATGAATTGTTCTGGCTGTCGTCTTTGTAAACAGTAGAGCAGGTTTGAACTGAGCGACAGCCTGCCTACACTCTCTGGCGTTTGGCAAATCTCTTTCAGCTGGAACTTTTGTCAAACACAGTTTTTAGTGCTGCATGTGCATGGCTTTGTGAGCCGATAAGCACTACAGTACTATAGTTCAGCTTCGTGAAAGGTTATCTCTCTATTGTCTGGCAGTTTACTTCCATAGGTCAACCAGAGGTGCCGTTCACTAATTAGTGGTAATGAAACATGATGTCATATGCATATGTGCATGTGGCCACTGTCGTCATACTTTAGTCACAGCACCTGATCTACATACATGTTCTGTGTCTGTCATTTTAGTGTAGCATAGTGGTTAGCACTGATGCCTTGCAGCACTGGGTCCCCGGGTTTGAAACCCAGCCAGGGCACTATCTGCATGGAGTTTGTATGTTCTCCCCGCGTCTGTGTGAGTTTCCTTCGGGCACTCCGGTTTCCTCCCTCATCCCAAAGACATACAGAGAAGTTTATTAGCTTCCCCCTAAATTGGCCCTAGACCACGATACATACATTACACGATATACAGTATACATAGACATAAGACTATGGTAGGGATTAGATTGTGAGCCCCTCTGAGGGACAGTTAAGTGACAAGACAATATACTCTGTATAAATATAATAATAACAATACTATATTGTGTATATATACATAAGGCAACATTCACAGTGTGCGTTGTATTCCCTGTAACAGCAGGAATGCAATGGATCGAGAAAAAGCGGAGCTGCAAATTATCCAATCGCTGCATTGCATACAGCGAAGCATGCAGTCAAAGAAAAGTATGCTTCACTGTAACCGTTAACTGACATGTTTTACAATGCATTACCATGCCGCACTCTGTTATACCGTAATGCACCTGCCGCACTATGAATAGGTTGCATAGGTGGTGCAGTTTGGCAAGCAATTTTGCAAAGCGCCCATTATGCTCCACTGCAACACACCACTGTTAACATGGCTTTACCCACACACTATTACATTTTAACGTTAACCACTACAGGAAGTGCCCTTCTCTGCTGTATAGTTGCCATTCCTAGAAGCTCAGATATAGTCAGGATGATTAAGGGAAGACACTTGCAGGGCCATCTTCTCCTGCGATTCGTGGGTCTCCATCGGCTTTTGCTATCATGTTTTCCGCAAAAGTTTTGCAGCGATCATTCTGTGATTTTGTTGTTTGCGGTGGCATATACTGTAATTAGGAATGAGCACATCACGTGGGAAAAAGCAGAAAGCTGAAAAATGTGAATGAGCGAGCGTTTCAGAACGAGGCTATTGACTTAGCCTGTGGAACTGTATGCATTTTACAGTCTGCGGCAGAACACGCACAATCGCAGCTTAAAAAAAAATAGAATACATTGAATTATAGATGTTTTTGTACCACCTGTGGCAGCATCCTTGACTAGTCTGAAGGCAAGTCTGTCCCTGGCTATGAATGTATTGCAGCTACCTCTAGGTCCTGCTACTTGCTTCACAGGATGAACTTATTCATTGTATTCAGTAGTACATTTCTCCCATGGTGATGCTGAATCATGTACAGATCACTGATGTTGTCAGAGACTACAGTTTTGTCTAGCCAGCTAACCAGTGGCGTAGCAATAGGGGGTGCAGAGGTAGCAACCACATTGAGGCCCACCCCTCAAACATAGTATTAGCTCTTTATTGATCCTGTGCTGATAATATTCACTTCTATAGTTGATTTGAATAGTAGTGATCATTAACACACATTTTCCCATCTCCATCTTGCACCTCTGGTTGTCCTTGACTGGTTTTGGTGCGCCGCATCAATTGTTATGTATAGTGTGCTTGGGGGGCCCCAATGCTAAACTTGCACCGGGGCCCACGGCTTCTTAGCTACGCCACTGAAGCTAACCACTTCTGCCCTGGCCTAAACAAAACCTACACTTACGTGGAACTTCCATCTAGCCACACACAGTTCAGTAGCAGAATAATCCAGCAAAAGATTGATCGACCCCTGCCTGTAAACGGGAGAAGCAATCAATTTACATCCATGCACTATTCATTTCTAGAATCAATGAAACCACTACCACCACTGGCGTTGCACATTGTGTACAAACTTATGTGGCCATCAATGCCGTGCCACCCTCCCCCCGCCTAACCGAAAAACATTTACAGTCAATACAGATCATGCTTTCTATCACTAAACTCCTGAAACTGATAAAAAGATTTTCAGGCAGTTTGCCGGGGTCTATCAATCACTGGCAGCCAATGGCGTAGCTAAGGAGCCTTGTGCCCCGATGCAAGTTTTACAATGGGGCCCCCCAAGCATTCTATACATAACAATTGATACGGTGCACCAAAACCTGCCAATGGCAACTACAGTGTCTGAGGTGAAAAGAAGGGGATGGGGAACAGTTTGTTAATGATTGCCACTATTCAAATATCTATAGAATAGATTATTATGAGCACAGGACCAATATTGCAGTTGAGGGAGTGCCCTTCGGGGCCCCTCTGGCTCAGGGCCCCGATGCAGTTGCTACCTCTGCTACCCCTATTGCTACACCCCTGCTGGCAGATTTAATCAAAGTAACCACACCTGCCAGAAATTTGATTATGTATGACCACTTTAGCATTAACTCTTCCAGCCCTTAGGGCTGAGACACACCAGGAAAGCTCCCCAAACGCTAGAGGTTTCAAAACCTCTTCCCAATGTAATGCTATGTTTTTTTTTTACAAAACCTCATCACTCCAGTGTGCACAGACACATAGGATAACATTAGCAAGAGGTTTCAAAAACTAAAAACGCTCAGAAAAACTCCTCTGGTGTGCACCAGGCCTTAGTGTTCTAGACCTTCCCATCCAGGGTTGCTCTCCAAATTTGCAAATTTCTAATTTACCCGTTACCCAGTTTTTTATGAATCCAGAAGTCGAATTCAAAGATCGATACCGATCACGAATTTGAATGTATCCGAATTTTACTCTCGAATTGGGCCGTGATCACGGGTGTTAAACCCGTGATCACAAATTCGGATTCAACTACCGTCGCCCAAAACCCGACAACTTTAAGGGTTAATAGAAAAACCCCTTAAATGCCAGAATCACCAAATTTGCAGGTTATGTTAAGAAGAAAAGTGGGAGCAAGGGGAAATTTTTTTTTTCAAAAAGACCTTATACTTTTTAAGAAAATCGATTTTAAAAGTTCGAAGGAAAAAACGATACATTTAAATGCCAGTCAATGACAGATCATGGGAAATATTTTCCAGCAGTTAATAGCAAAGGCCCCTTACATCCTAGCAATACCAAATTTGCAGGATATGTTAAAAAGATAGTGGGAAACAATATTTAAAAAAAATATTAAACATTTTGTTTTTGGGGAATGTTCTAAGTGTGAGAAATCTGAAAAAATTGTGGTGGTGCATTGTAGGTAACTACAGATGTTCACTTAAAGCTGAATTATCGCAAATTCCCTCTGTTTTAAGAAGGCAAACCACACTATCAACTGTAACAAAGAAATGTTTTTCTTTAACCACTTGAGGACCCAGGGCTTAACTCCCCCCCAGTGACCAGGCCATTTTTTTTTTACAAAATAGGCCACTGCAGCTGGGCCGTACAACTAGCACACAAGTGATTCCTCCCCCTCTTTTCTGCCCACCAACATTGCTTTCTGTTGGTGGGCTGTGATGGCTCCCAGGATGTCTGTTTTTTTTAAATAAATATATATTATTATTATTTTTTAATTAAAAAAGCTATTTTTTTTATTATTTTACACCCCTCCCTCCCTCTGCCAGCCTATGACAGCTGATTGCTCTCCTGCGTCCCACGGCTGTCCCCAGTACAGCGCTGCCGTAGATTGCAGCGCTGTACAGACTAAATAGACGGCACACGCGATCTCCTGCAAAACACGCCCCCAGGACTGCACACTGATCAGCGTTAGGCTGTTCTGGGGCTGCCGCCATGATCATGCCCATCAGCGTGACGCGGTTGTGAACTTGGTAAAGGATATTATGCTGTTGCGTATCTTTTAGAGAAGAGAGGAAGTCCTGAGTTCAGGTCCACTTTAAGATGGCTTTGCTTTGGCTTGGCTCTGCGCCCGGATGGTCAGTGGTGGAAATTGCAGCTTCACTGGCAAAGTATCAAAGAGCATTAAAATGAGAGAGCAAAGAAGGAATTTGCACTTGTTTTTAAAATACCTTGAAATGTAGGATCTGAAAAAAATCCCCAAGTTTGCACTGGCTTTGGTTCTACGCAGACCGCGCTGTGAATGCGTGTACGAGAAAATGAGGCGGATGAAGAAGGCAGAGCAGCTTAGGGAGCAGTGTTGGATAAAGCCTCCCCGCTTGATCTTTAGACGTTCTGTCGGATGTGAACAGAATTTAGAGGTCGCAGTTGCTGTGACCTTGGAGCAATATTTCATGACCTGCCATAGAATCCACAGGTAGCAATGGCATCACGTGGCAAGACATGGTTAATCTGTACTGACACTTTCCGTTTTTTTTTTCCAAGAAAGATCAATGGTATCAGAAACAACGAGGCAAGATAAGTGGAAGGCTCTTTGGCACAGAGGGGCGGGAGGTGAGATATTGAGGTAGTTATCTTGGATACACACCACATGTCATTTCCTGTATCAGGTGGCAGAAAGAGCAGTGTCTATCCCCAGCTAATTATCACTTGGCTGTTAACCCTTACATACCACACACACCGCTTCAATAAGGATTATAGATACAGGGCTATGAATAGGTGACGACACAACTGTCAGCAGTATAGACAGGTGTTAGTGTACAATGCAGTGTTAGTGAGCAGTGCCTGTTAGGAAGCTGGGAATCTCAGTGCAGCACTCCCGGTTGGCTGTCAGAATTACACTAGGCTTTGAATCATGAGTCATGCGCTGCATTTTGATTAGCAAGTTCGCGGACAGCATGAAAGTAAGGCAGTGTGTACAAGAATAAGGTATTTATAGAACTGTAAACATGGAGGATGTGCAGCTGCAGACGTGGGGGTGATGTTGAGAGGTGAACAATGAAAGGCTGAAATGAGGAAACTGGCAGTGACGAGAACAGGATCTTCTTCAATTAACGGCACAGTGCAGGCTCCGGGGCAGCGCAGTGCGCAAACAGGGTTGGGATCAAATGTTAATGTGCATAAAGAGCTGGTAGTCACAGATCAATGCACACAGGCAGCTCAGGCTTACAGATCGGTGCACACATAGAGGTGATAGTCACAGATCAGTGCACACAGGGAGCTGATACTCACAGGTCAGTACGTGCACAGGTGATAGTCACACATCACTGCACACCTGAAGTGATAGGTATAGGTCACTGCACACAGGAAGCTAATATGATGCACACAAAGAGGTCATACAGGGCCAGGCCTTTTGACCATTTTTGTTGTAGTCATCTTTCTGTGTGTACCAATCCCTCCTTCCCCTTACATCTTGCTCCCTTTCTATGTGCAGCCTCCTCTTACATGTGCAGCCTCCATGTGCAGCAGCCCCTTTCTCCTTGTACTGAGGCCCTTCTCTCCCATGTGAAGGCCCCTTGGGAAGCAGCCTGCCCATTCTATGTTTTATCCCCTTCCATTCCACATACAGTCATCTTTACATGTGCATCTTCCATGTACAGCACCTCTTTCTGATACATAGAGAAGGCCATCTCTTCCATGTGCAGTCTCCCGTCTAAAGGGGCGTACACACCTTTTGACGGATGTCACTCGTTGGGGATCAGAACCTTGGAGAACAATGCTGGGCCAGGCTGCACACACACGTGTCAGCTATGTAGCTGATGAAGCGCTATGTTGCTATGCGAGGGGCTACGGAGGGTCGAAGAGCAGTGGGGGGGGGGGGGGGGGCGCGAACAATGGGATCGGCAGGGGAGCAACATAGCTGGGTGTCAGTAGAATCGTTAACTTACCTCACTGGTCGGTAATTTAAGTGTCCTTTCAGTAACAGCGTTAGTAAATTGACATTTCACTAAATGTTGGGTAAAATCACCTGTTTTCTGCATGACCACATGCAATAAGGCTTTGTGAATTGAGGCCAATGTGTAGCATCCATTTATATTGTGTAATGAGCAGCCATTTCTCCAATCTTACAAGAGCTCTCATCATACCCTCCCATAAGATGTCCTGCCATTATTTCCCCAATGTAAAAAGAGCAGCTGTAATGTTCACAATAACAAGTGCAGTCAACATTTTATCCATCTAACAAGTGTAGCCATAATTGTGGTGTTCTTACATCTGGTCTACAGATTACACTGTTCTACTTGCATTGTTGATAAGATGATCTGTACTGCTGTGTGTTGTTAGTAGTGCTGCTCGGATACCCCTTTTCAATCCGGGTCAGATATCCGAGTTCAAACTTTTCTGATCCGAATCCGAATCAGATATCCGACCTCAGTATCCGGGGTATCGGTCATCTGGATAGAAAAACCGGAAGTGGCCTTTAAATTGTTTTAAAAACGTTTTTTAGGGTAAATGAGGCATGTAGAATCATTATTTTTTAAAGGGAAACACTAATTGATGATGTGGGGACTTAAAATCCCCCCCTCCCAAAAAAAATGGCTGTCAATTAACATCAGGACTAGGTTCCAGACAGGGGTCGTGCAGCCCACATTGTGTCCAAAGTCCAACTGCACAACTGGGACATGGCAGTTTTCAGCCCAGACACCTCCAAAAAATTACGCAGCAATTGTGTTTTGGGGTAAATATAGGTTTTTATCAGCACAGCAGCAGTGGCCTGTGGCACCCTGGTGGTGGGAGCAGCAAAGGCAGCAGGAACAGGGCAATGCAGCAGCAGCAGGTGTGACGTCTGCCAGGAGCATGCCGGACATGGCACTTGGCAGTGGCACTTGACATGTGGCACTTGGCACTTTGCATTTGGCACATGGCACTTTGCACTTTGCACTTGGCACTTTGCACATGGCACTTTGCACTTGGCACGTGGCACTTAACACTTGGCACGTGGCACCTTGCACTTGGCACGTGGCACTTGGCACTTTGCACGTGACACGGGCCAAGTGCCACTTGCCACATGCAAAGTGCCACGTGCAAAGTGCCACGTGCAAAGTGCCAGTGGCTACGTGCCAAGTGCCACGTGCAAAGTGCGACATGCAAAGTGCCAAGGGCCATGTGCCAAGTGCCATGTGCAAAGTGCCAAGGGCCACGTGCAAAGTGCCAAGGGCCACGTGCCAAGTGCCACATGCAAAGTGCCACGTGCAAAGTGCCAAGGGCCACGTGAAAAGTGCCAAGGGCTACGTGCAAAGTGACAAGTTTCAAGGGCCAAGTGCCAAGGGCCACCTGCCAAGTGCCATGTGCCGAGTGACAGTCAGACAGCAGAGGAGACACTAACTGTCAGCGCTGCATATTATGTTGGCGCTTTATAAATACAATAAATAAATAAATACACTGGCACTGCTCAGCAGCACAGCAGTTCTGTAGTAAGCTAACACAGTAGTACTACTACTCTAACAACTACTAGCACTGACTGCAGTACTACAGTACTAACTACACAATAACACAGTAATCCTATTCCCTAATCCCTAACCTAACCTATACTGTAGCTAGCTAAGGCTAATAGCTGGCCAGCAGGCAGCAGCTGGCCTGGTCTGTGCACAGCACACACACAGACACAGAGCAGCTGCAGCAGCCCTGCAGCACACACTCTGACTGTCACACAATGAAATCAAGCTAATTAACAATACATCAATAGTGTAGTGATAGTGAAGGGGTTAATCACTGAACAGCTTTAGGTTTATCACTGTGTACAGCACTTGCTAGGCCAGCAGCACTGGAGCATGTCTCTCAGTGAGCATTCACAAGCAAGGACGATATTTCTCATCATGGCAGCCCTCCTTATTATACAGGGGGGGCCTGGCCAGGGTTCCTTTCTGTGATTGGGTGCCAGGGCTTAGGCTGGGAGCCCTCTGATTGGCTCAATGAGGTCAGGTGGGACTGGCCAGGGTTCCCCTCTGTGATTGGTTGCTAGGGCTTCTGCTGGGAACCCTCTGATTGGTTCAATGATGTAATCTCCTTAGTTACAGTATTCGGATACGGATATCCGCCGGATATCCGCGGATATCTGGGTATGCGACCAAATATCCGCAGATAGCTATCCGGATTTGCACATAAATCCGGAATCCGAATCGGATAGCTGAAAAAAGTTGGAATCTGGATGAGCAGCACTGGTTGTTGGTTCCTGTTTGTATGTATGCTGGACACATGGAGGAAACTGCTGCTTTATGTAGAGAGCTGCCGAAGCTTGTTAATACATTTAGTTACAGTTATTTAATCTGCATCCGTTATTACTCATCACAACAATAATGCACTTTCCCCGTAACAAGTGCAATCATAATTTCTCTCATTTCTCCCATATAACAAGTGCAGCTATAATGTCCTCTTAAGTGTTGACATAGTGATAGTACCAGTCCCCATAACAACAGCAACCTGTATTTCCCTTATCTAATTAGAGCAACTGTAATATATCCCATAACAATGCAGCTGTAACACTCCTATAAAAATGTAGCCATCATTCTTTTAATAATGCTTATCAGTGCACACATCAATGTGACAGTTCCAGATCAGCGCACACAAGGTGTGATAGTCATAGCTCAGCGAATATAGAGGAAGTTGTGACAGACCAATATGCACACAGGGGAAGTCTTTCCAGATCTGAGGATAAATGACTTGTCTCTGTGTACATAGAGCTATACACATGAAAGATATACACCTAAGGGATTTAGCCTAGGAAGGGGAACTGAATGAGAACACACATGACAGTGACACAGATCAGGGGACACACACGATGTGCAGTGGGAAGCTGATGTAGATCACCGCACACGGGATGATGTCAGAGATAGCTGCATGCACAGATCAGTGCACAACGCTGCTTACAGCCGCGCACTGGAGCACACACACGCTACTTGCCCGCGTCGTCTCAGAGCAGCATGTGGTGTGAGGAAAAAAACATTCAGGGAAATGTCTCTTTGTTCATAGCAGCATTATATGCGGCAGAATGCCTTCATATGGAACATTCATGATTTTCCAAGCAGTTAGCTCAGGTGGTGTTCTGCCTGGAGCTTCGCTCGAACAAATCCTGACTAAACGCCCTCCGAGCACTTGTCTCAGCGAGTCTTAATGGCAGAAAATCATGCATATTCAGGATTACGGCAGCGCGCAGCCGAGAGCGGCTTGCCTGACCGGCAGAGGTGTCAGGACCCCGGAATCAGTGAATGTGATGCCTGCGCGATTTCATCATCAGATCAGCAGTCCCGGGTCTGCCAAGAACATGTTCAGGGTTATTCAGGAAGGGAATGCAAAGGACAAAGCCAGTGTGCAGCAAAGTAGCACACATTGTTAGCAGCCCCTTATTAGGAGAACTATACCTTATTTTCTGATTTTCATTCAAGGCACAGGTTGGCATTCCTCTGTTTCCTCAGCCAGACGTTTATATTGAATTCCGTAGACATAACTTGCAGAGGCATAGCTAGTAATTGTGGGGCCCCACGGAGAAATATTGCAACAGCCCTGGCTTTAGGCACACTTGAGTGATGATGATTTTCTTTTCCCTTTCTCTAAAGACATAAGTGAACATGGCAATGTATAGTCACATACAGTGTTTGGTGCATACAGTGTGTGCACACAGAGAGCCATAATAAGTACCTCCACAGATACCAAACCTGCTGAAAAGCTGTGCTTGGCAGCCCATCACCTCAGTTTACTACTGCGATACCAGTGCATCCCAAACCTACTCCATTAGCTATAGTGAACTATTTGAATACAAGCTCGCCAAAGAGTGGAAGATTGCAATATATATATATGTGTGTGTGTGTGTGTGTGTGTGTGTGTGTGTGTGTGTGTGTGTATATATATATATATATATATATATATATATTGAACAGGTCAGGGACAACTGGGCTTGCTGCCTATTCTGGACCCCCTAGCAGCCGTTATGTGTGGTATGGTCCATAGGTCTAGACAGGTTAATTGGGCACTGTGCACAGGGCCGGATTTGTACTCTTTACTACCCAAAGCAGCCGCCCCCTCCCCAGTATATATATCCTGATGACCCTTCAGTATAGATAGCCATATGACTCTCCCCCCCCCTCCAGTTAAGATAACCTGATGACCCCCCCCCTTCCCTCCAGTATAGGTATCCTGATGACCCCTTCCCCTTTCCACTAGTATAAGAATCCAGATGACCCTCCCCTCCCTTTCATATAGATATCCTGATGACCCCCTCCCTCCAGTATAGGTAGCCAGATGACCTTCCCATCACCCTAGTATAGTCTGCTGCCCACCCGCCCTTGATTCTGTGGTGCCCTAGGCCATGGCCTATGTGGCGTTTGCTTGAATCCGGCCCTGTCTTTGCAGTGCCTGCAATTTTGGTGCCGCCTTAGACCATAATATGAATTACGGCTGTAGCAGCACTCAACGCATATTTTGGGCTATGGCTGTAGCTGGAGCACAAATTACCATACAGTGCCTCCACAGATACAAAACCTGCAGAAAAGCTGTGCTTGGCAGCCTGTCACCTCCGTTTACTACTGATAACACCAGTACATCCCAACTCACTCCAATAGCTCTAGTGGGCTATGTACATACAAGGTATTCGTCACCAAAGGGTGGAAGATTGCAAAATAAAGAAAAAATATATTGGTTTAGTGAACAGGTTAGGGACAACCTGGGCTTACTGCCAATTCTGGACCCCCTAGCAGCTGTTATGTGTGGTATGGTCCATAGGTTGAGACAGGTAAATTGCAATTCGGATGCTGCCATAGACCATAATGTGAATTATGGCTATAGCCGCTTTGACTGAGTATCTTGGGTGCTGGCAATAGTTGGCACACAAATTACCATACAAGAAAAACTGTGTAATTTGGGCACCAAAACCACCTGGAGCCCAAATTACATGAGGAACTAAAATATTTGGTAGTCAGGGTGGGAATAGGAGATTAGCTAGAGCAGGTTGAGCCATCTCCCGACTCACCCTGCCCCCCAAAGTTCCTCACACAATTTTTAGATGCATGCCTATCAGTACCTCATTGATACAATGGCCCTTATCCAAGTCACTTTTCACAAAGCAATATTACTCTGTAAGGCATGGGTTTACACATTATGCTATGTAACAATTTACGCAAATATAGTCTTACTGCTCAAAACTTAACAGCCATTAGCTATATGATGCATAAATATATCAAGCCATCATATAATACATGGCAAAGCAAAAACATTGCACCTGTTATTTGCTTGCTCACCCATTATGTTATGTGTTTAATAATTAACACATGTTAAGTGTTGAGTGGTAAGACTTGTATACCCATAAACTATAATGTGCATAAATCCTTGTGCTGCAGCGTAATGCTGCTATAAGAACTGGCCTTCACTGGAAAAATAAAGCTTGGAGGAACATGGAAGGTACATTTGTGGCTGATACTTGACAGGTTGTACAGAGTTCACGTTTTTATATATTTGTTTTAGATAGAGAAGAAAAGGGTTAGAACCTCATTGAGTAAATATTCTCTGGATCTTTCTCTTGATATAATTCCCTTCACTTTCAGCTCTGACAAAAAGAGGACAAGTCTCCCCTAAAGAGATGTACAGACTAACCAGCAAGCCCATGGTGACCCAGAACTCATTGGAGTGTGTAAGGGACTACAATGGTCCTAAAAGCCCCATTACTAAGATGTTAAGAAAAAACAAAAGTTTGCTTTCTTAAAACAGAAAGAATTTGCGATTATTCAGGTTGGAGTGAGCTTGAGATGTCTGCCAGTGCATCACTGCTGAATATTTGCAAATTAACCATTGTACCCTTAGAAAATGAGATGTAGGAGCTTGTTTTTGAAAGTAGAGAATGTGAGGAGGAGCATAGTGGAGAACAGTGTTCTTCCAGACACCCTGCTGCCACTTTTGGCACTTTAAAAAGTGGCAACGGGCAGAGGGAACAGAAGTCAATGGTAACCAAGTTTTGAAGGAAAACAGCCAATCACCAAATGCAGTCTGAGACCCCATTCAAGTGGATGAAGCTGTGGATTGCTACATTTGGGTAATTATATTAGAGAGTCAAAGCACTGATTACCACATTAATTAATGAAATCAGTTTACAAGGGGATATTAAGTGTTGGATTACTTCTCAAGAAGACACAAAACTTTAATTAAGTCACAACTTTATTTAGCACCTCGAGACAACACATTTCCTTGGTTGATCACTCTACTTCTTCATGCTATTAATTGCCAAGGTGATGGCATTTGTCAGCTGGGTGCTTAGCTCACTAGTGCCCTCATCAGTTTAGCACTTAACAAAGTTAGATGAACAAACCACAAAACATTTCTTCTTGAGCTGCTAAATAAAGTTGTTGTATAATTTGCAGTTGATCTTGACGGGCAAGCTAATACTTATTCTCTGTTTTTAATGTTTTATTATTTTTGGTGCCACTATGATGTTCTAGTCCAGTGTTCCTTAACATTATTATGGAATAGACCTCTTTATTATTGACCACATTGGACTAGTACTTCCTTTCGGGATCTACATCATCTCAAGTCCCCGCTAATTGGATATAAATCTTTTTCACACACTGCTTGATTCTTCTACTTAACTATATACATAATTGCTCAGATTCTTTTATAGGACTTATCATTTTTTGGTCTTTAAAAGCTTACTATAATAAATTGACTATGACAAGTACAAGTAACCCCTGTGTGCCTTGAAAGAAAAAAAGTTAGATATTCACCTATGGAAAGGGAAGGCTCTGGATCCCATAGAGGCTTCCTGGTCCTCTGTGTGCCCTCAGTCCTTAACTGTCCCCCCAGTTGGAGTTACTTTACCATGCCTTCAGGAGTGGGTGTCCCCCCCCCCCCCCCCCACACACACACACACACACAAAGTCCGCAAAATGCTCAGAGCCTCTGGAGTGTAATCTGCAGTATAGCCTGTTTATTTACAGAACTTATGTCTTCCAAGTCCTATTCATAGAGCTACATCAACCTATGCCTGCCACTGATGAAGACAAACTTAGCCTGAAACAGCTGGCTGTGAGTTAGGTTAGGTTATATGGCTTTAACAAATTAATAGTACGGTAAATAAAAATACTATATAGCATTAGCAATGGCTATGGCTGTATGCCTTGCTTTTAAAGGTCATAATGGAATAATTTACATATTCACCAACTGAGCAGAAACTGGACAACATCATTCATATTAACTTTTCTCCTGAGTTTTCTCCTAGGAGATAATTTTTCATGTAAATATAATGTCAATTAAGGGAGCCCTTCTGTCAATTACCACTACTCAGTAGGAGCACGCTGGTAAAACACATGCAAGTTCCAAATAAATATAAGTATGCCAGCAGCTACAAGGTAATGCACTTTATTGCACAATTACATTCCTTGAACTCATTTAAAAACTTATTTTTTTTATCTTATCTAAAAAGTAATTTTTTCAGTATTCAGCAATTGAAAAGGTACTAAAAAGTAGGTAAAAAGTTCATATCAAACCTATTTTCAGTAACGTGTTGCCTGCTGGGAACTTTAAAAGTATTTTATTGGCAAGGTTTGAAAATATTAACTTGGAGAGAACTCAGGAGAAAAATAAGTAGGATACAGCCCAATATGATTTACAGGAGTACTTGTTTATTTAAAGTTGATGTTTGCAAGAAGGCAAAATTATATGTAGCCTAGCTGTTTCAGTGAAAGGTGGGGGGGCGGGGTCCCAGTGACACAGAGGGCTTTAAAGAGAACCTGAACTGAAAATAAAAATTCAAAATAACAATACACAGGTCATACTTGCCTCCAATGTAGTCTGCTCAGCAATCTCTTTCTCCTCTCCTGCGTCCTGTTTGTCCACTGTGATTGATGGAATTCTCCGTCCTCCATATTGAAAATGGCCAATACCCCATAACAGCTTCCTGGTCAGTACACGGTTAAACTGTTATATCGCCCACTTGAGCCATAGGAAAACATGGACATTAACTGATAGCAACTGATATATAACTGACAGCAACTGGTCAACTGGTATATTTCAGTTCTGACAAAATCGTGTCAGAACTGGAAGGGATCACTGCTAGAAGAAAATGGTGAGCTTCTGAAAGGAACTGATGGCGAGATAAGTATGTAATATTCATTTGCAGCTACATCATGTGTTTATTTTAAATAATTATACTCAGTTCTGGTTCCCTTTAAAGTAGACCTGAACTCTTGCACTGGACAGAAGGAAAACATAGAGAAATGCACCCTATAGGTACTTAGAGAGTTTAACCTGTCTAATTCCCCCTTATCTGTGACTAAGCTCAAGTTGTAATTTGATCTCTCCCCGTGTCTGATGACTGCCACGGCAGAAAGCTCATTTGTAAACACAGGATGTTAACAATATGTCTGCTTCCATGAAAGCAGGAAGTAGATGCACTGCAGATTTATTGCAGGATTTCTATCAGCTGTAACAAAGAAATGTTTACATCATACAGCATAAGGTTATTATGCTGCTGCTTATCTTTTAGAGCTGCGAAGTTCTGCTTTGTGCGGTATCAAGACTTTCAAACATTCAGCAATATTTCTTTAATTTACCAAAAAAGCTGTATGACAATTTAGTAAGCGTTTAACCTCATTCAGTATTTTAAGGAATCATGCAGTATTTAATTTGACATTTGAAGGATTATTACAATACAGGGAAAAATGGATGAAAGGTGTGATGCAGATAGCATTTTGTTTTATTATACTGACAAGTAAAATTTGTATCAGATCTAAACCATTAGTTTCCTATTAACCACTTGAGGACCCCCCCTTTACCCCCCCTTAAGGACCAGCGCTGTGTTGAGTGATCTGTGCTGGGTGGGCTCTACAGCCCCCAGCACAGATCAAACACCAGGCAGAGAGATCAGATCACCCCCCTTTTTTCCCCACTAGGGGGATGATGTGCTGGGGGGGTCCGATCTCTCCTGCCTGCGTGTGGCTGGCGGGGGGCACCTCAAAGCCCCCCTCCGTGGCGAAATTCCGCTTCCCCCTCTCCTACCTGGCCCCCTGGTGATCGGGGCTGCACAGGACGCTATCCGTCCTGTGCAGCCTGTGTGTGTCCCCTGTCACATGGTGGCGATCCCCGGCCGCTGATTGGCCAGGGATTGCTGATCTGCCGGATTATTTCCGCTTGTGTTTACATTTAGCCTGCGAGCCGCGATCGGCGGCCCGCAGGCTATTCACGGAGCCCCCCGCCGTGAATTGACAGGAAGCAGCCGCTCGCGCGAGCAGCTGCTTCCTGATTAATTAGCCTGCAGCCGGTGACGCAGAACTGCGTCGCTGGTCCTGCAGCTGCCACTTTGCCGACGCGCGGTATGAGTGCGCGGTCGGCAAGTGGTTAAAGAGTACCCGAGCCAAAGATTGGGTGCACAATTAGATACTTACCTAAAGAGAGGGACCTTATTGAGGCTTCCCTCACTACTCTATTGCCCCCTGTTGCAGAGCGCGGACCCCGAAAGATTAGCGGCAAGGCAATGTCCCTAATCACATCGAGGTGGTGCAGCTCCTCTTTCTATAGCATGGTCATGTAATAGCCAGCTGAGCCTCCCCGCGCATGCACAGTAAGCCGAGCCGTGGGCTCCGTGCTACTGCACATGCATGAGTGGGCTCGCGCGGCTACTGCGCGGCCAAGCTATAGGAAGAGGAGCTCAGCAACGGGGGATCACAGAGTAAAAAGGGAATCCTTGGTAGGATCCTGAGGCTTCCCTCTCTTCAGGTACGTATCTGAATTTGATCCCAAGCTTTGGCTCTGGATCACTTTAACTAATTTTAATTACATATGGCATGATGATCTATTCGAGAAAAAAAAGATTTCTCATGGGAAAGGGGGTATTGGTTATTGATTGGGATGACGTTCAATCCTTGGTTATAGTTCCTTTTTAAATACCTTGTTATTTCTAATTTTGACAGTAGTATTGTTGTCTGATTTCGTGACCAGTGACCACGGGGTTCGGAACCTGAACAGCCACATTCAGCATTATTTCAGCACCGGACAGCAGGGTGGGGTGAGTTTCGTTTAGCTCTGATTCTTTCTGATTCCAAGCTGGAAAGAGGAAATATCAGAGCTAAATGGAACACACCCAGTCCACCTGTCCAGTGCTGAAATGGCGCTGAACGTGGCTGTTCAGGTTCAAAAGCACATGGAGAAGAAGAATTCGAACAACAGCTTTATTTGACAATAGCAATTTATGCCTAGATCGATATGCATAGTTTAATGCGTTAAATTGTTTGCCATGAATCTTAATTACCATGAAGCTAATCATACACGTATCAACTTAGGTTTGACTGGTTTTCATTTGATTGCTTGACTAGTTTGATAAAAATTGTTGAAGGCTTTACTACTCAGAGGAGCAGATAATCAGCCATCAGGAAAGGGGGAAAACAAATCTTATAGTGTGAATATTCACAGAAAACTAACATCATGCTGCCCACAGCAAGCCTATGGTGGTAAATGAGTACATGCAGCGAGCTGTACACATAGGGATCGGATAATCAGATCACAGCTCAAAGGGAGCTCACAGTCTCACACCAGCACACAGTGAGCACATTATCATAGATCAGCGGACGCAAGAAGATGTGTCTCTCAATGTGAAACTGAGTGTTATCCATCACCGAGCTGTCACATGCCGCTGGTTGCAGATAAGCGCAAAGACAACACGAGAGGACGGTATAGATGTGTCTATAGCCAAAGAGCTCTCTGCAGATGGGGGTCACAGCTTCCTGCGCGCTGCTCTCCGAGTCACACAACGCTGCACACAGGTTCTTGACAGCCAGATTTCAAAGCAAGCTGAACTAGAAGTCCTGGAGCAAAGGACAAAATAAACCAGTGCGCCTGTGCCAGCAAAGACGATGTGCCCAAAATCTATTATAATCTCAGCAATAAACAGACTGACAATGTGCTGTTTTTATTCTCCATAAGCTTTATGGCAGGTACCTTCTTATTGGAGCAGCCAGTAAAACTCAGATACTGCCAGCTGAGAAGTGGGCACACTGAGCATCTGGTGCCATCAGTTCTGCCACACCTGTTGCCATGGTACCCTGGTGCCATGGAGAGAAAGAGGGAGGGTGGAGGTGTTGTATTGTTTCCACCTCTGTGCCAGCGGGGCCTCTATGCCTCTCTTGGGGCCTTGTAGTGACGGAGGAGGGACAGGAAGGAGATTTCTCGAGGGGGCCATAGTTACTTCCACACATACAACAGCAAGTTGCTGCTGAGTCTGCAGCGGGGATGTACAATTAAAGAAGAGAAATGGTGTTTTTAGCTACTCATATGAAAACAATCAATATATGATTCAATGTAAAAGTAATTGTTGCACATACAAATGTGATGATGGTTGTCAATACCTTATTTCTTGGGAAGGGATATTAGAAATGTATTTCAATTCATTTTCTTAGTGAAAGCTGATCGATTTAGGATTAAGAGTACAGTCTAGGAGCAAGGTCTGAAATCTACTTTTATGACCACAGCTTGACTGTAAAGGATAACTAACACTTAAAGGGATACTCAAACCAGTATTAGAGGAAGAGAATCAGCAGGAAAGCCGGGCAACTGGTATTGCTTAAAAGGAAATAAATATGGCAGCTGCCATATCCCTCTTGCTTCAGTTGTTCTTTCAATAGATGGTATTCATGTTTGGGTTGATCAGTGCATATGAAAGATTATAATTAAAAGGATACTTAAGCCACCTAAAAAAAAAAGTTTAACTTACCTGGGGCTTCTAGCAGCCCCCTGCAGCTGTCCTGTGCCCGCGCCGGACGCTATTGGGGACGGGAACCCGAAAAAGGATAGGTGTGGCCAGGGCTGCGCGGGCATAGTCGCCCGCCGACTATGAGTCGGCAAAAAAAAAACGTATCCGCTGCGGGGGAATGGAGGATCGTTGCAGACTGGCACAGGCACATGGCAGACTTGCCTGCACATGGGAGGAAACCCTGGGTCTTTACTTTCCAGGGTCTCTGGTTTCCTTTAAGTTACTATCCCTTCCTCATCTGTAGTATTAGCTTTCTATTGGTCCTGTGCTCATAATAATCACTTCTATAGATACTTTGAATAGTGGTAATCATGAAAAAACAGCTCCGCATTCCCTTCTTGCACCTCTGACACTGTAGTAGCTATTGGCAGGTTTTGGTGGGCCGTATCAATTATGTGTAGAGTGCTTGTGGGGGGCCCCGATGCAAGTTTTGCATCGGGGTCCGCAGCGCCTTAGCTACGCCACTGGCTGCAGTTCAGCAGCATAGCGTGCTCTGAGTTTCAGCTCCCCTGATTACGCTTGCTACACTGCCATTAGCACGCAGGGAGACAGAAATAAGGCTCACTGATTCACTAGTGCGCATAACAGTAGCTAACTCGCTCTGTTACTTGGCGCTATGCTTAGTGAATCAAGCCCAAAATATGTGATTTATCACACCAAGCCACGTTCAACCACTGCTTCATAGTCCACCCCCGGTGTTCACATGCACATTGTATGCACTTTTGATGGTGGATTGGATCAGCATGGGCACTCTGGCTGGTCTGAGGCTGCACAACTTCATATGTAGCAAGCTGCAATGCTCAGTGTGTCCTGACACCTTTCTCTCATGGCCAGCATTACATTTGTCACCCATTTGTGGTATATTACAGATTTTGTGGAAGTGGATTAAACAGGCTAAGATGCATCATACGAGGTGGGGCTGAGCTTCTAGTCCTTGACAAGGACAATAGCACTTTGCCGCTCACTTGAGGAGCTCTTTCCATGTCATAGACTATGCAGGCTGATATTCTCCATGTGGCAGGATCCCCACTGTCCAGCTTTGTTTTTTCTGGCTATATCAGCCTTCATGGGTTCATAAGAGGGAAGAATGGAACAAAACAATTGATTGCAAAATTTGAAAGCAACTTAAAGGATGACATGTGACATGATAAGATGAGACATGTATGTACAGTGCCAAGCACACAAATAACTATGGTGTGTTCCTTTTTTCTTTCTCTGCCTGAAAGAGTTAAACATCAGGTATGTAAGTGGCAGTTGCTGTCTGAGTCAGGACTGGGTCAGACAACAGTGTGACCATCACTGATAAGAAATTCCAACTAAAAAACACTTTCCTAGCAGAAGATGGCTTCTGAGAGCAGGAAAGAGATAAAAAGAGTTAATAGTTCATAGATTTTAGGTCTGGCATACTTCAATGAATGTGTCATTGAGCAAAAACAATAAATCAGTAAAAACTTAAAAAGTAAATTTCAAAATAAAAAATAAAACTGTGGAATATTTTAAAAAGTCATTTTCAGGAAAAGGAGGATAGATACAATTGTTGATTTCATTAGTTTATTTTCACCTCAGGTGTCCTTTAAGCCTTGTAAGTTGTACATACACTAGATGGTTTTTAGCCAAGGTGGGCATCCCCTGTTGGACATCTAACATGTGTACCTCTCGATGACTTTGCCAGCCTGGCCGATCACTGGCTGGCTCTCCCCTCCATAGCAACAGAGTGCTTTGCTGGGCAGGAAGCTAGTGACACATCTGTACAGCCCCGCCCCAAAACTGTTGCCTGAGTGATTGAGTCACGATCCCGCCCAGGCAATAGTCCTTGTACGTGTATATGAGGCTTAAAGGATACACAAGGTAAAAATAAACTAATGAGATAACCAATTGTATCTGTCCTCCTCCTAAAAAAATACTTTTTAGATATCCCACTGTTTTATTTTATACAGTGGGTTGCAAAAGTATTCGGCCCCCTTGAAGTTTTCCACATTTTGTCACATTACTGCCACAAACATGCATCAATTTTATTGGAATTCCACGTGACAGACCAATACAAAGTGGTGTACCCGTGAGAAGTGGATAGAAAATCATACATGATTCCAAACATTTTTTACAAATAAATAACTGCAAAGTGAGGTGTGCGTAATTATTTGGCCCCCTGAGTCAATACTTTGTAGAACCACCTTTTGCTGCAACTACAGCTGCCAGTCTTTTAGGGTATGTCTCTACCAGCTTTGCACATCTAGAGACTGAAATCCTTGCCCATTCTTCTTTGCAAAACAGCTCCAGCTCAGTCAGATTAGATGGACAGTGTTTGTGAACAGCAGTTTTTAGATCTTGCCACAGATTCTCGATTGGATTTAGATCTGGACTTTGACTGGGATATTCTAACACATACAGTGGTGTGAAAAACTATTTGCCCCCTTCCTGATTTCTTATTCTTTTGCATGTTTGTCACACTTAAATGTTTCTGCTCATCAAAAACCGTTAACTATTAGTCAAAGATAACATAATTGAACACAAAATGCACTTTTAAATGATGGTTTTTATTATTTAGTGAGAAAAATAACTCCAAATCTACATGGCCCCTTGTGAAAAAGTGATTGCCCCCCTTGTTAAAAAATAACTGTGGTTTATCACACCTGAGTTCAATTTCTGTAGTTACCCCCAGGCCTGATTACTGCCACACCTGTTTCAATCAAGAAATCACTTAAATAGAAGCTATCTGACACAGAGAAGTAGACCAAAAGCACCTCAAAAGCTAGACATCATGCCAAGATCCAAAGAAATTCAGGAACAAATGAGAACAAAAGTACTGTAATTGAGATCTATCAGTCTGGTAAAGGTTATAAAGCCATTTCTAAAGCTTTGGGACTCCAGCGAACCACAGTGAGAGCCATTATCCACAAATGGCAAAAACATGTAACAGTGATGAACCTTCCCAGGAGTGGCCGGCCGTCCAAAATTACCCCAAGAGCGCAGAGAAAACTCATCCGAGAGGCCACAAAAGACCCCAGGACAACATCTAAAGAACTGCAGGCCTCTCTTGACTAAATTAAGGTCAGTGTTCACGACTCCACCATAAGAAAGAGACTGGGCAAAAACGGCCTGCATGGCAGATATCCAAGGCGCAAACCACTTTTAAGCAAAAAGAACATTAAGGCTCGTCTCAATTTTGCTAAAAAAAACATCTCAATGATTGCCAAGACTTTTGGGAAAATACCTTGTGGACCGACGAGACAAAAGTTGAACTTTTTGGAAGGTGCGTGTCCCGTAACATCTGGCGTAGAAGTAACACAACATTTCAGCAAAAGAACATCATACCAACAGTAAAATATGGTGGTGCTAGTGTGATGGTCTGGGGTTGTTTTGCTGCTTCAGGACCTGGAAGGCTTGCTGTGATAGATGGAACCATGAATTCTACTGTCTACCAAAAAATCCTGAAGGAGAATGTCCGGCCATCTGTTCGTCAACTCAAGCTGAAGCGATCTTGGGTGCTGCAGCAGGACAATGACCCAAAACACACCAGCAAATCCACCTCTGAATGGCTGAAGAAAAACAAAACGAAGACTTTGGAGTGGCCTAGTCAAAGTCCTGACCTGAATCCTATTGAGATGTTGTGGCATGACCTTAAAAAGGAGGTTCATGCTAGAAAACCCTCAAATAAAGCTGAATTACAACAATTCTGCAAAGATGAGTGGACCAAAATTCCTCCAGAGCGCTGTAAAAGACTTGTTGCAAGTTATCGCAAACGCTTGATTGCAGTTATTGCTGCTAAGGGTGGCCCAACCAGTTATTAGGTTCAGGGGGCAATTTCTTTTTCACACAGGGCCATGTAGGTTTTGAGGTTTTTTTCTCACTAAATAATAAAAACCATCATTTAAAATTGCATTTTGTGTTCAATTATGTTATCTTTGACTAATAGTTAACGGTTTTTGATGAGCAGAAACATTTAAGTGTGACAAACATGCAAAAGAATAAGAAATCAGGAAGGGGGCAAATAGTTTTTCACACCACTGTAGATATGTTTTGTTTTAAACCATTCCATTGTTGCCCTAGCTTTATGTTTAGGGTCATTGTCCTGCTGGAAGGTGAACCTCCGCCCCAATCTCAAGTCTTTTTCAGACTCCAAGAGGTTTTCTTCCAAGTTTGCCCTGTATTTTGCTCCATCCATCTTCCCATCAACTCTGACCAGCTTCCCTGTCCCTGCTGAAGAGATGCACCCCCCGAGCATGATGCTGCCACCACCATAGTTTTCCGCCACACATAGCGTTTTGCATTTTGGTCAAAAAGTTCCATTTTGGTCTCAACTGACCAGAGCACCTTCTTCCACATGGTTGCTGTGTCCCCCACATGGCTTGTGGCAAACTGCAAACGGGACTTCTTATGCTTTCTGTTAACAATAGGGAATGCCAATTTCTGATTCCACGGTAATGCCGCATTCCGCCATTGCCAAATACCGATTCCGCTTTCCGCTACCAATTTCCACATTCCAATGCGGAATTTCCGCCAGAAATCGCGGAAATTCCGCCCGATTTTAACATTGATTTTCTTAAAAACTATAAGGTCTTTTTGAAAACTTTTTTTGCATCTTGTTCAGAAGATTCTGTTTAATAAACTCTGAAAATTTGTTGTTTCTAGGACGTACGGGGACTTTGCTATTAACCGTTAAAGTCGGCGGATTTTTCCAGTAATGTAAATGCAGAAAATAGGCAGAAGCAGATTTTCTGCATTTTACATTACAGTAAAAATCCGCCGAATTTAGCGGTTAATAGCAAAGCCCCCGTAAGTCCTAGAAACACCACATTTTCAGGCTTTATTAAACAGAATCTTCTGAACAAGATGCAAAAAAAGAGTTTTCAAAAAGACCTTATAGTTTTTGATAAAATCAATGTTAAAGTCGGGCCGAAATTCCACGATTAATTTCCAGCGGAAATCCACCTAACGCACTTGCATTACCGATTTCCGTATTCCGATGCGGATATGCAATTTCCGATCGGAATTTCGGAAATTGCATTTCCGCGGAATCCGAATGAGCATCCCTAGTTAACAGTGCCTTTCTTCTTGCCACTCTTCCATAAAGGCCAACTTTGTGCAGTGCACGACTAATAGTTGTCCTATGGACAGAGTCTCCCATCTAAGCTGTAGATCTCTGCAGCTCGTCCAGAGTCACCATGGGCCTCTTGACTGCATTTCTGATCAGCGCTCTCCTTGTTCGGCCTGTGAGTTTAGGTGTATGGCCTTGTCTTGGTAGGTTTACAGTTGAGCCATACTCCCATCTCTGAATGATCGCTTGAACAGTGCTCCGTGGGATGTTCAAGGCTTTGGAAATCTTTTTGTAGCCTAAGCCTGCTTTAAATTCCTCAATAACTTGATCCCTGACCTGTCTGGTGTGTTCTTTGGACTTCACGGTGTTGTTGCTCCCAATATTCTCTTAGACAACCTCTGAGGCCCTCACAGAGCAGCTGTATTTGTACTGGCATTAGATTACACACAGGTGCACTCTAGTTAGTAATTAGCACTCATCAGGCAATGTCTATAGGCAACTGACTGCACTCAGATCAAAGGGGGCCGAATAATTATGCACACACCACTTTGCAGTTATTTATTTGTAAAAAATATTTGGAATGATGTATGATTTTCATTCCACTTCTCACATGTACACCACTTTGTATTGGTCTTGCACGTAGAATTCCAATAAAATTGATTCATGTTTGTGGCAGTAATATGACAAAATGTGGAAACCGTCAAGGGGGCCAAATACTTTTGCAACCCACTGTATATAAATCAACGTTTTAAGTTTTTGTTTCATTGTCTCTGCTCCGTTTCATTGTCTCCGCTTAATGACACATTCATTGAAGAATGCCAGAGCTAAAATCTATACACTATTGACCCTTTTAATCTTTTTCCTGCTCTCAGAAGCCATTCTCTGCCAGGAAATTGTTTTATGGCTGTCATTCCTTATCAGTGAGGGTTACGCTATAGTCAGGTTCCGACTGGACAGAAACTATCACTTGCATTCCTGATGTGTAACTCTTTCTGGCAGAAATAAAAAAAAGTAACACAGCATAGTTGTTTGTGTGCTAGGCACTGTACTTGCACATGTCTATCTCCTTATGTCACGTCACCTCATGTTTTCTTTAACCACTTTTGCCTCCTGGACATAGTAGCTAAATCCAGAAGACCATGTGCGCGTCCGCCCGCTCCCGCGGCCGATCGCACGCGTGTACGCACGCCCAGTCGCGGATCGTTACCCCAGGAATCAATGAATCGGGCTATGGTGCCCGATCACTGATTGCTCTCCCCCACAGAAAAAGCGACAGCTTCTCTCGGAAGCTCTCGCGTCCCCATGCGCCCCTTTAAGCGTATATGTTACGCTTAGAGTGACGTCATGTAAACAAACTCATGGCTAGTAAAACTACAACTAAATGTAAAAAAAAATACAAATCAACACATATTTACAGAAAAAAATTACTGTTTACATCCCACCCTCCCAAAAATACGCAAATAAAATGTTTAATATATAAAAAAAAAAAAAAATTACAATAAAAAAAAAAAAAAGTAAATATTTACCTAAGGGTCTAAACTTTGTAAATATCAATGTAAAGATGAAATATTTCTATTTTTTATTTTTTTCAATTTTAAACTTGTAAATAGTGATGGATGCAAAATGGAAAAAATGCACCTTAATTTCCAAATAAAATATTGTCGCCATACATTGTGATATGGACATAATTTAAACGGTGTAAAAACCGGGACAAATGGGCACATACAATACGTGAGTTTTAATTATGGAGGCATATATTATTTTAAAACTATAATGGCTAAAACTGAGAAATAATGCATTTTATTCCGTTTTTTTTCTTATTCTTCCTGTTAGAATGCATTTACAGTAAAGTGGCTCTTAGCAAAATGTACCACCCAAAGAAAGCCTAATTGGTGGCGGAAAAAACAAGATATAGATCAGTTCATTGTGATAAGTAGTGATAAAGTTATAGGCTAATGAATGGGAGGTGAACAATGCTCGGATGCATAAAGTGAAAACGACTGAAGGCTGAAATCCTTTAAGTTCAGTCTGAGTTTCACAGGTTTGGAATTCGCAGAATAAATCTGAATTTGTGGAGTTCAGAGCTGGTTTGTAACACAATGTACCTTCCGTGTAAACCAATGTGACCTGCCCAGAGCTAATCAACCATGCAGAATGTGGCCTGAACATTGTTCCCGTCCTGCTAGTATAAAAAGAAGCTTTCTCCCAGCTTGCCTCATTCTGCAGCTCACCTGGGAGGGAGAGCATAGTGCAAGACAGCTTGTTGGATTAAGGTCAGAGATAGGCAGGATTGTCTCTGATTTATCCACCATGAAATACGTAGCTTTCCAAACACCTTAGTGTAGGATGTTTGTTGTCTATTTAACAAACAATATAGGCTCTATAGCTAGAATCCCAAGATTACGCTACATAAGGTTTTCTGTCCATGCAGACACTGCTACAGGGCAGGCTTTGTGAATTCTTCTTGTCGCACTTTTATTAATGCCAGCAAATGGCCAGTGAATCAACACATTTTTTTTTGTTATTGTCGTGCAAACACTTCATAGCATATTAAGAGCAGAGTTCCTCAAGAAGGTACATATAGAGTCAGCATTGATCCATTTATCATGAATGATTCCCAAAATGAAATACCAAAAATAATTTCCAACACTTGTATAATTCAAGTATGCAACATAGTTATTGGTGGTGTTATACTTATCATTACTTCCAGGGGCGTAACTAGAAGTCCCCGGGCCCCCCTGCAAGAATTTGAGCGCCCTCCCCCCTGGGGCCCGCTCGTGGCCATTTTGGGGGGGGGGGCAGGAGGGGTCGCAGCTTGAGGGGAGAGCTTTGCACATCAGCGGGGAGGGTAGGGACAGTCCCCCCTCCCTCACTTTGGGCTCTTCCCTCTGCACTCCCCTCCTGCATCTATCTAACGGGCAGCAGCAACGGCGGCAGCTATAATTACCTCCATTCACCACCAGAGGTCACTGATCTGCAAGGGCTTCACATTACTTCCTGTTAAAACTCCACCAGTGGTGAATGGAGGTAATTATAACTGCTGCCGCGCCGCTGCTGCCCTTTAGATAGATGCAGGAGGGGAGCACAGAGGGGAGGGCCCGAGGTGAGGGGGGGACTGCCCCCTCCCCGCTGATGTGCACAGCTCTCCCCCTGAGGCGTAGCTAGGGCTTTCAGCGCCCGGGGACAAAGACTATTAATGCGCCCCCTAAGGTGAAGGGTGCGCCGCACCAAAAGGGGCGTGACCACATTAATTGTGGGCGTGGTTATGGGTGGAGCCAAATGTACAGGAAGTTAGCAGGCTCACGCTCACCCACCCTCCCTCAGTATGTACCTTCCAGCATGTTCCAAGACAAATTCAGCAATCATGAGCCCCCCCCCCCCCTCCCATCAAGACAAAATGAGCAATCATGAGGCCCCCAACATGACCAACTCAGCAATCATGAGGCCCCCAACAAGACAAATTTAGCAATCATGAGGCCCCCAACAAGACAAATTCAGCAATCTTGAGAACCCCCAACAAATCATGAGGCCCCCAACAAGACAAATTCAGTAACCATGAGGCCCCCAACAAGACAAATTCAGCAGTCATGAGGCACATAAATAGACAGCATTTCACATAAATAGGCAGATGCCCCCTTAATATGGTAGACACCTCTCACCTGGCAGCAGTTCCCCAAAATACACTCAATCTGACAGCAGTGGTTCCCCAAAAATAGGTAGCCCCAGGTCTATAGGTGTCCCCAGAATAGGTGGCCAGCAGTATAGATGTCCCCAGAATAGGTGGCCAGCGGTATAATGTCCCCAGAACAGGTAGCCAGGGGTAGAAATGTCCACAGAACAGGTAGCCAGGGGTATATGTGCCCAGTATATGTAGCCAGGGGTATATGTGCCCAGTATATGTAGTCAGGGGGTATATGTGCCCAGTATATATGTAGCCAGGGGTATATGTGCCCAGTATATGTAGCCAGGGGTATATGTGCCCAGTATATGTAGCCGGGGGGTATATGTCCCCAAAATAGGTAGTGAGGTGTGCCCCCCAGCCGGAGGAGACCAGCGCAGTGGAGGGAGCTGTGAGCAGTGGTGAGGAAGGGGGGCCATCTCCCCCCTTCCCTCACCTTAGGGGGCTCTCCCTCACTCGCTGTCCCCTCCAGAAGTAATGTCCGGGTGGCTGGCAGCGGCGGGCGAAACTTACCTCCGTCTCGTCGCAGCGCGCAATGGATTTGCCGCTACTCTGGTCTGGTCCAGACCAGAGCAGCGGCTGCGGCACCCGACTACCCTTTCTTTTCCCCAGGGGTGCTTCTCCTAAGCAGCCAATGGCCTGGACAACACCTCCTCAACCCACAACAACCCCCTTCCTTTCCCCAGAAAGCATGCCTTTTAAAAAAAACAAAACACACACACACATACATACTCTGACACAAATACACACATACACACACTTTGAGACACACTGTAGGTACACAAGCTCTGGCACACAAATTGTGGACACAAAGACACGCACGCTCACACTGTGGGTACACACACACACACACACACACACACACAAACACTTTGGTACACCCACACACTGTGGACACACACACTGTGGACACACACACTGTGGACACACACACTGTGGACACACACACTCTGTACGCACACACTCTGTACGCACACACTCTGTACGCACACACTCTGTACGCACACACCGTGGACACACACACTGTGGACACACACACTCTGGCACACACTGTACACACACATACACACACTGTACACACTGTACACACACATACTCTGGCACACACCACAATGTACACACATTGTACAATGCCCCCTCTCTAACCTCCGGACAATCCAACAGCCCAAAGAAGAAAAAAAAATACTTTACCAGCGCAGGCAGCCTTTGAAGTTTCCTCCTGAGGTGGGGGCCTGGGGGACATCCCACACTCTCTCTCCAGCTGAAGCCTGCTCCGTCACACCTCTCCGAAGATAAAGCTCATGCTTGAGCGGCTACACTTTACCTAGAGAGCCCCGACGGAAGTTTACGCACACCGCCCCTTCCCCCTGTCACAGGGGTTGTAATGCCGACAGAGTCGGAGAGATGTAGAGCAGAGTGGGGTGGCATCGCAGTTGGGATAAGCGGACGCGATGTAGTATCCGATGCACAGCAGGGCCGGATGTGGAGCGGGGGCGGCAGAGCTGTCCCAAAAAAAACAAAAAAGCACACGCAGCTCAGAGTCAGCTGGGCGCCCTTGGGGACCTAGCGCCCCGGGGCACGTGTCCTACCCCGACCCCCCCCTAGCTCCGCGCCTGCTCTCCCCTCATGCTGCGACCCCTCCTGCCCCCCCAAAACGTCCATGAGCGGACCCCAGGGGGGCAGTGGCTGCTTCGCCTATTGTTACGCCAGTGATTACTTCTCCTTCATCCATATTCTTAGCAACTTTCTAAAGCCTATTGCTAACCCCTCCCCCCCCCCTCCATTAACCTTGATCTCCTAGTTATACCTTTTAAATCTAAATTGCTTCCAACCCTTTACCCTAATACTAACCCTCCTCGTTGATGCCCAAATCTAGCCAACACTCTCCTTTTCACACCACAAACCGCAACAAAAACAATAGCAGAAGGATCAGTCCTCCAAAGCACTATTGGGGTCCCTGGCAGGTGAACTGCAAGGAGCAGAACACCTATATAAGCAGCACATTACTGGATCAAGGAGAACTGCTATCTCTCTGGCATTCCTGTAAAAAGGCGCCTGGAAAAAAGGTCACTGAGAATCGCTGCTACTAGAATATCAGTAAATCAGGGATATTCTACTACTCAATTCCAATAGCAAAAATATATTTACTGATATTTTACTATGTCTTAACCTAACCGTACTCTCACACAGAACCCTCCCTCTTCCAATGCCTAATCCTAAGACCTCCCTCTACCGATGCCTAACCCTAAGACCTCCCTCTACCAATGCCTAAACCTAAGACCTCCCTCTACTAATGCCTAACTCAAAGACCTCCCTCTACCGATGCCTAACCCTAAGACCTCCCTCTACCAATGTCTAACCCTAAGACTTCCCTCTACTGATGCCTAACCCTAAGACCTCCCTCTACCGATGTCTAACCCTAAGACCTTCCTCTACCGATGCCTAAACCTAAGATCTCCACGACTGATGCCTAACCCTAAGACCTCCCTCTACCGATGCCTAACCCTAAGACCTTCCTCTACCGATGCCTAAACCTAAGACCTCCCTCTACCGATGCCTAAACTTAAGACCTCCCTCTACCAATGCCCACCCTAAGGATTCCCTCTACCGATGCCTAACCCTAAGACCTCCCTCTACCGATGCCTAAACCTAAGACCTCCCTCTACCGATGCCTAACCATAAGACCTCCCTCTACCGATGCCTAAACCTAAGATCTCCATGACTGATGCCTAACCCTAAGACCTCCCTCTACCGATGCCTAACCATAAGACCTCCCTCTACCGATGCCTAACCCTAAGACCTCCCTCTACAGATGCCTAACTCTAAGACTTCTCTCTACCGATGCCTAACCCTAAGACCTTCTTCTACCAAATCCGATGTCTAGCCCTAAGACCTCCCTCTGCTGATGCCTAACTCTAAGACTTCCCTCTACCGATGTACAGTTAGTGACATGCCTATATACACTATGTGAAGGCCTGCTGAAGATGTCATCACTATTTAAAGTGGACCTGAACTCTTGCACAGGACTGAATGAAAACATAGAGAAACGCACCCTGTATGTATTTAGAGAGTTTGGCATGTCTAATTCCCAGTGCCGGATTTACCATAAGGCACTGTACGCACCTGCCTACAGGCGCCTGATGATGGAAAGGCGTCTCACTCCCCTGCCGGAGTGCCTCCTTCCCTATGCAGAGTCCTGATGAGAGTGTACATGAGAGGTTACTCACCCTGCTCTCAGCATTCCACTGACTAAATCTCCCTACATTCAGGGGCTCCTCTAGCTACTTAATACTGAGGGTACTTCAGGTTACCTAATACTGAGGAGCACCTGTAGCTACCTATGACAGGCAGGCGAAGTAAGGGAGGAGTGACAGCTGGGCCAGCCTGCACAGTTGTGGTGCGGTTCAGCGGTTGTTTGTAGGTTTATGGAGAGCGTGGTCTAAAGAACCAGGACATCTGTGCCTATAGGCTCCTGAGATATAAATCCGGGCCTGCTAATTCCCCTTCATTTTTGTCTAATCGCATGTTGTAATTTGATCTCTCCCCGTGTCAGATGACTGCCACAGTAGATTAGCTCATTTGATCGCACAGGATGTTAACAATATGTCTGCTTCCATGAAAGCAGGAAGTAGAAACAGTGCAGATTCATTGTAGGGTTTGTATCCGCTGTAACAAAGAAATGTTTTTCTTAAAAGGTTATAATACTGTTTCATATCTTTTAGAGCAGAGAGGAAGTTCTGAGTTCAGGTCTGCTTTAATTACACAATACTAATACAAATAATCTAATTGACCATCCCTGATCCCTATTCGTGACAGGGTCTCTTCACAAATCAGCAGTTCTTGAACATAGAATTTTTTTTCTCCTACCTATGATATGTCTTTAAGTGAAAGGAAGAAGATAAATGGTCATAAAAAAGCAGAATAGATCAGGGGGTGCGGAGAAAATGCAGATGAAAGGCAGACTAAGAGAGAGCAATATTGCAGAAGTACATCTTACTCAGCCACAATACATTATTAAAATCACATTCTCTGACTTTCTTCCTGAGCTCCAGCTTCTCATTATTCGTATTAAGAAAATAAATATACCCTGAGAGCCGCGTTTTCTCATACCGGCTTTTATGTGTTGCATAAATATGTAAGCAAGTCTATGGAAGACAAACTTTCCCCCCCCCCTTCTCCCCCCCCCCCCCCCCCCTTTCCTTTTTACATTTTAGAACTTTACCAGTGAAAGCGACACAAGGAGGGGAAAATATATATTTTTTCCCCGGCTATTTTCATTTCCTATCATATTAAAGGTTGCCATGGCAACATTAGTGGCACTGATTCCGATGCCTTTAGGCTTTAAACTTTTATCAGAATGAGAAAAAAAAGGCTGGATTTTTTATTAGAGCTCCTCTTACTTGTCCCTGTTTTAATAGGTAACATAATAGAGGTTCACCTTTCTGTAATCATGTTAACGGTGGGAGAATGAATATCTGAGCCCGAGTGTAATAACGTCCCCTCGCCCAAATCATTTCATGCACATATTTTACATTTCCAACACGCTGTATGCCTTTGCTTGTTACGTTACTAGAAGCAACTGGCGTAATAAAAATATCATTGTGAGTGTCCGATACAGTTATTATTATTATTATTATTATTATTATTTAGTATTTATATAGCGCCGACATATTACGCAGCGCTGTACAGTGTATATATATATTGTCTTGTTACTAACTGTCCCTCAAAGGAGCTCACAATCTAATCCCTACCATTTCCATATATCTATATTATGTCGTGTGCATAGACCTCTGTCACCTGCAACCACTGCACTGGTGTGACGCCGCGTTTATGGGACATTTATATGCTGTTATTAGTGCAGGAAGGAGTTCTCATAAACAGCCACTGCACGTGGGATGTGGTAATTATCGGGCATGAAATAAAAAATCAATTCTTTATTGTTATCTGGTAAACAAGTAATAAGGATGCTAACCAGGCAATCCAAAAGTTAAAATCACTATTACTTTTCTTGTTGATAAATGATCATCCCCCAGTTTACTTGGCTCTTATTTGGTACACACAACATTTGGTACACAAAAAGGAAGTTGCAGGGCATGCTGGGTTGTCCTTTTTTGCTTCTCTATTTCCCCTCAGACGTAACTAATGCAGCCTGATTGGTTGAAGCCTCTTTCCCTCCTGTTTTCCCCTCCCACACCCCTGTTCCTCTTTGATTGGCCAATATTTCTCAGGCTGAAACAATGCACTTTCTATAGTGAAGAGTGGGCAAATCAGGCAAAGGAGAGTAGGGCAGGAAATGACTTCAGGATTGGCTTCAAAATAGCCACACTTAAAATGGAGTATTTAAAAATCGCAATTGCTGGTCTGCAAAATCTTTGGTGCATTTGCATCCCTATTCTTTGTTTAGGAGAGCAGAAAAAGTGCATAGCGATAGCGCAGTCATACTGTACATCACCATAGATCATGGCGCAAATGCAGAATCACAATCGCAAATCGCAGTAGTGGAAATCGAATGGAATATGACTGCATCACATCGATTGCGATTCTGCAATATATACTCTTTTTTGTTTATAAAAAAGCGTTAAATGTAAAAATGCATATGTATTAAAAAGACAAATATTGTATTTTAATATAAATATTATAGTATATAATATAAATATACACTCACCTAAAGGATTATTAGGAACACCATACTAATACGTTTTTTCAGCTCTGCCTTAATTCTACGTGGCATTGATTCAACATGGTGTTGAAAGCATTCTTTAGAAATGTTGGCCCATATTGATAGCATAGCATCTTGCAGTTGATGGAGATTTGTGGGATTCACATTCAGGGCACGAAGCTCCCGTTCCATCACATCCCAAAGATGCTCTATTGCAGGGGTCACCAAACTTTTTCCGTCAAGGGCCGGTTCAACATACTTCAAACTAATGGGGGGCCGGAGTATACATGATAAGATGTAGAAAACATTACATTGAACCTAGGTAGTGTAAACTATTACCTCTTTACACGTGCAGCCCTTTTGTCTCCCATTTAACCAAAACAGATATTATGCCCCCAATACAGCATGTGCAGATAGTAAAAAACTCTTTTCGCCAGACAGTGAAACATACTCAGGGAGCAACCTGTCTTCCAATTGGACAGCAGTGTTACCTGATGCGGAATTGGATTGGAAGCCAGCGAATGACTGCTCGCTGGCTTCCCTGTGGATTGATGGTACCAGCACTGCTATTCTATATGCGAGATACCAATATTTAAGGATGCAGTGGACTGCATCTATAAGTAATATATTTTGTGAGTAGGGGGCCAGTGAAAAAGCCTCAGGGGACCGCATTCGGCCCGCAGGCCTTAGTTTGAGGACCACTGCTCTATTGGGTTGAGATTTGGTGACTGTGGGGGCCATTTTAGTACAGTGAACTCATGTTCAAGAAACCAATTTGAAATGGTTCGAGCTTTGTGACATGGTGCATTATCCTACTGGAAGTAGCTATCAGAGGATGGGTACATGGTGGTCATTAAGGGATGGACATTGTCAGAAACAATGCCCAGGTAGTCAGTGGCATTTAAACGATGCCCAGTTGGCACTAAGGGGCCTAAAGTGTGCCAAGAAAACATCCCCCACACCATTACACCACCACCAGCCTGAACAGTGGTAACAAGGCATGATGGATCCATGTTCTCATTCTGTTTATGCCAAATTCTGACTCTATCAAGACTCTTCAGACCAGGCAACATTTTTCCAGTCTTCAACTGTCAAATTTTGTTGAGCTCATGCAAATTGTAGCCTCTTTTTCCTATTTGTAGTGGAGATGAGTGGTACCCAGTGGGGTCTTCTGCTGTTGTAGCATCATCCGCCTCAAGGTTGTGCATGTTGTGGCTTCACAAATGCTTTGCTGCATACCTTGGTTGTAACGAGTGGTTATTTCAGTCAACGTTGCTCTTCTTTCAGCTTGAATCAGTCGGCCCATTCTCCTCTGACTTCTAGCATCAACAAGGCATTTTTGCCCACAGGACTGCCGCATGCTGGATGTTTTTCCCTGTTCACACCATTATTTGTAAACCCTAGAAATGGTTGTGCATGAAAATTCCAGTAACTGAGCAGATTGGGAAATACTCAGACCGGCCCATCTGGCACCAACAACCATGCCACGCTCAAAATTGATTAAATCACCTTACTTTCCCATTCTGACATTCAGTTTGGAGTTCAGGAGATTCTTGACCAGGACCACACCCCTAAATGCATTGAAGCAACTGCCATGTGATTGGTTGATTAGATAATTGCATTAATGAGAAATTGAACAGGTGTTCCTAATAATTCTTTTGGTGAGTGTATACATATATTTTTGGCCTATTATTGTCATCTGTACTTTTCAGTTTGTGTCTTTATCCTTCTTTTTCTTTATACTTATTCTCTTTGTTTATACTTCTGCTTGTTTATACTTTTATTTTCTCTTTCATGTCATTTCTTCGTTTCTATACTAGTATTGACTTCATCTTTTGTATACTTCTATGTTCTTTTGGAATTTTCATCTTATGTTCTTCCATTGAGTAAAGTAGAAACAGAGTTTTTGGACACAAAGGCGACAGGCATGCTACAGCAGTTCCATAGACCACAGTGCAAATTTCAGCTATGGTTAGGAGGTTAGTGTTAGGCATAGAGAGAGGAGGTTAATGTTAGATATAGAGAGGGGGGGTTAGTGTTAGGCAAAGAGAGGGGAGGTTAGTGTTAGGCATAGAGAGGTTAGTGTTTGGCAGAAAAGTGGGGGAGATTAGTGTTAGGCATAGAGAAAGAAGGTTAGATTTAGGCATGGAGAGGGGAGGTTAGTGTTAGGCATAGAGAGAGGAAGTTAGTGTTAGGCATAAAGAGGGGGGTTAGTGTTAGGCATAGAGAGGGGAGGTTAGTGTTAGGCATAGAGAGAGGAGGATATTGTTAGGCATAGAGAGAGGAGATTAGTGTTAGGCATAGAGAGGGGAGGTTTGAGGGGAGCTTAGTGTTGGGCATATAAAAGTTAGTATTAGGTAGATAAGAGGAGGAGGCTAGTGTCAGGCATAGATAGTGGAGGTTTGTGTTAGGCATGAAAAGGGAAGGTTAGTGTTAAGCAGTAGGCATGGAGAGGGGAGGTTAGTGTCAGGCAGAGGAGAGAGGAGGCTAGTGTTAGGCAGATGAGAGGTTATTGTTAGGCATGGGGGGGGGGGAGGGTAGTGTCAGGGACAGGCAGAGGAGAGAAGAGGCTCGTATTAGGCAGAGAAGAGGGGGAGGTTAGTGTTAGGAATACTGTAGAGAGAGGAGGTTAGTGTTAGGCATGGAGAGATTAGATTGGTGTTAGGCATAGATAGGGGAGGTTTAAGGGGAGCTTAATGTTAGACATAGAGAAATTAGTATTAGGCAGAGAAGAGGAGGAGGTTAGTGTTAGGCATGGAGAGGAGAGGTTAGTGTCAGGCATGGAGAGGGGAGGTGAGTGTTAGGCATGGAGAGGAGAGGTTAGTGTCAGACATCGAGAGGGGAGGTTAGTGTTAGGGAGTGGGAGGACAGCTTTGTGTGAGGAAGGGAGAAAGTGTAGATATTACCAATATTTTCAATACCAGTAATATCTTGTGCAGGATTCATCCGTGCTTGTTCTAAATGTACGCTTTTAAAGCATACTTACAGATTAGCCGGAAATGATAGTATTGAGCTCTTCATCTGATACAGATGCGGCATAGTAACCAATATTTGAACATAATTACATACAAATCCTTATTTATCCTGAAATCTTGTTTGCCTAGTATATCTTTCTGGCATATGCCTCGTTTATATATTCTGTGACTGTAATTTATTTGTTTGTCTGATCAATCTGGTTTAGCCGTCTGCCTCATCAATCATTCTTATGAACCTCTTCATCTATTCTTTTGATATTGTCAAAGATACGGCTCATGTTCTCTGCCTGTTTCTCTACTGTTTAAGCAGACCTTTTACATTAAATCATTTTGCCGATACTACTGTTTAAAGGAAAGCTATATTGCTCTTTTTAATCAATTAGATTAGTTTGGGGGGGGGGGGGGGGGGTTGGGTTGAGTGCCTAGAATTTTGCATAATACATTATTTTATTATTTAGGCCAAAACTTTCTTTTGAAATGAGATAATGTGGTTTATTTAATATTTAATTTATATGGTATTTATTTAGTTTATTTTGTGAAGTTTTGGGCTTTCAAGTAATAAAATACAGCAGAAGTCGAATGTTACATTTAGTCTACTTGCACACTGGGGCAGCTGAAAAATAGATCAGCAATTATTTAATTACAAGACAATATGATTCTTTGTCCTACATACAACAGCAATGTTTTTAATTATCTTCAGTGAAATCTAAATATGCTTTCCAATGGCATAGTATTAAAGCAAGAGAGTCAGCCGTACTATGCCATGAAAAAAAACACATATATAAGTAGATAAATACTTGATCTACTTACAAAACAGATGTATTGTACTGTCCACGTTTTGATTTCAGTGAATTTTATGTAGTAAATGAAAATAATTATTTTCCTGGCAGTTTGTTATGCCTTTTCCGCACAAGCTGAAGCTAAATCCTGATGTCATTTCTTTTCTTAGTTCTCCTTCAATCTGCTGTGTCATTCTGGCTTGCTTTCTAACCACATGTGAGCACAAGAGCCAAGCCTATCACACTGCAGTGTGCTCAGCCCAATCAATGAGAAGCAGGAATGTGGGAGGAGAAATGACAAGCTTCCCGCTCTCAATGCCTTGAGATAAGATAATTACAGCAGAGACATTCCTGAATAGATAGGAGAGCTTGCACTGCAGGGTGAGATTCCTGGCAGCATTATTAACACAGTGCAGTGTTTAAATGGAATTTGATTTTGTGGCTGACAATCCACATGTACACACGCTGGTGTGTGTAGCAGTGGCAGATGATAATGATGTTATTTTGAGTTTCATACAACTATACGCTGTACTTCTTTTCTCCCTGGTGACAGTGGCTTAGTGACTGCACAGGTGTCCAATCCCTGATTACCCTTCTGCATGGCTATAACCTGGCCTATTCGGGCAGGTGTCTGTTGCTCTAGAAAAGAGGGCAGCTATTTTAGCAGAGAGGATCATCCACTTTATTGTCTTTAGCCATAGTTTTGTTTAGTTGAGGAATGGTCATCCAGCTTTGTCAGATGAACATGTGTACATCAAAAAAGGCACCTGTAAATGTATCTAACCTTAACCGGTCCTTGCCACTGGCAATATTCAAGCGCCCGCTATTTGTAGTTCTATTTTGTATTGTGTGGGCATCCCCAACTCTTGATATTTATTGGACACCAAGGGTGCCCAAAATTCCAGTCATTGACGATATTTCAGTGGTGGCACCCAAGCTTTCTTCGCTAGCGGATGCCCAAATTTCCTGTTTCTGATGGACATACAGGTATGTTCAGGTGGTTGGTTGGCATGTGTTGAGGTAGGTTCACATTTATTGTTATGTTTTGAGGTTAACTTCAAATAAAAGCCAACATGTTTTAGGTCACAATTTAAGCATTTATATTTTAATGTAATAGAAATAGTATTAATGGTTTGGGCTGTGGTCTCAAGTGTCAGCCCATAACCAATGACCCAGTCCACAGATAAATCTAGAGAGAACAGCAAGCAAGTTGTACTTGAGACGCACATTTCAGTAATGAATAAGTAATTTTGGCAACCTTGTGACTTCATTAATAACTGCTTATCAGCATGATTGTGGCTAGAACAGCCTTAGTTTAATTTTGGGTTTAGCTGGGCTTTAACCTGTACTCCTACAGCAACCTGTGAATGAAAAGTCTTACACAACAACAGGCCTGTTTACTTCGCTGATTACTGTATGAGAACTTCCCTTGCTTCCAGAGCTGGGTAAATTGTCTACGCTATGTCAACTCTCTGACATGCCTGCAACTTCCTTTATGACAATGCTGAGGCCTGTTGATGGGTCACTTAGGAACAAAGCCTGCTCTTTGGATTGTAGAGCACTCAGAATGGGTCGATAGATAAAAGTTAAGGTTTATTCTGGCACCACAGGGTGTCTGTTTTTTTGTGTAAGGTATTGATTTTCAGGTTTGGGAATAATTACGGTTGCGTTAAGTAACTGCGGACAAAAAGGACCTGGGAAACATGAAAGGTACGAATTGTAGAAGTGTGAAGTTCTCCCTTCAGTCTCTAGAGGCGGTGAATGAGATGCCAAGAATTCCAGCTTGTATGTAAGCCATTTTTATATATATACAGTAAGGATGGTCTCCAGTATGTCTTTAGGCTTGCTAATGTGCCCAACTTGTCCAGGAGCTGTTGAAAAGGGCGCAAGCCAGGGCCCGTTCCCTCATGAAGCAAGGTGAAACGCTTGCATCAGGCACAGAGATTACAGGGGCAGCATATTTGTACTTTGTGTTTACACTTACAGCATGCAGTCAGAGTAGGAGGAGAAGTGAGAGGAGAGCAAGCAAGGTGAAGAGGTCATCATCAGCTTGTGCTGTGTAGGGAGTCTAACAGTGAGTGAGGAGGTGGGATGGCAGGAGAGCAGAACTGTTTCATTTGACTTTCACAGCAGAAGGGAGGTGGCGGCACTGCTGTCTTGAATGAGGAGGAATAAAATGGCTGAGGGTGAGCAGTTTGTTTGTCACAGACTTACAGCCAGCCAGCGTGCTATTGTGTTGAGCGGCAGCGTGTCATGTGAGAACAATAAATGTGGCAGAGTAAATTGTCAAATGCTGTGCGATCATTCCAAATCAGGGGGTGCATCCTCAACAAGTTTGCCTTAGGCAGTAAAAAGTCTAGAACCAGCCCTGGCGCCAGCTATAATCGCAGACACAGGGCCCCACAGGGACTCACCCGCCTTGGTGCACATTGTGTGAAACTCCTGCTTCTTGAAGAGGCCTTGCTTTCTCTTTTGCACTGAATTCCTTGTTGCCGCCGTTGCAATTCTCCTGTTATGGTTAATGTGGTTGCTGTAAAGGTGAGGGACGCCAGCAGGGTTATGTACAAAGTTAAAAAAGAATTGCAGGGAGCGTAGCGCATGTTGTCCTAAAACAAATTGTGTTACATAGATAATCTGGGTCACACTAACAAAATTTAAAGAGACCTAGGCCCCTATGCAATTACGTTTTTCTCCCAAGTTTTCTCCTAAGAGATAATTTTCCATCTTTTAAAATAATTTTTCAGCATTTCACAATTGAGAAACCACCAAAAAGGAGGTGCAAAAGTACTATCAAAATTATTTTGAATAGTTTCCTGCTTGCGGTGGTTTAAAAAGCATTTAGTTGACAAGATGTGAAAACATTACCTAGGAGAAAAGTTATTTGCATATGGGCCGTGGGCTCAAAACTCACAGATCGCCAGCGGCTAACACAGCATTCACAATAGCATATGGGTTAAGTCCCTCAGCTGGGTACATACAAAAATGGCGCCTGGGAATAATGGTGCATGGTAATGCCACTAATCCGTCTTTCGCTTATTGTTAATTAACAATAACACTAAATTGTTAATTACCGTTTTAAAAGCGTCTTCTAAAAAACCAAGGACACCATTTTTTCACAATTTGTTTTTAATAAAATAAAGAGTAGGAGGAGGAATATATATATATATATATATATATATATATATATATATATATATGTATTTATATAAAATAAAATATAATGTTTTATTAAATATTACATTAGATTCGAATTCATTTAAAGTACTTGCACTAAAGTTAGTCTAAGTTATGTCACAATGTATTTCGTTATTAAAGAGGAAAAAAAATTGCTCACCGATACACAATCACAGGGGGTAAATTTTAATTTAATTATAAAAATTGATATTTACATATAAACACATCCAAGTATATAAATTTTTAGCTATATTTAAAATGTAATGCAGTGCGCAGTCCGATCCTGCAAAGTCAAAGTGTATTAGAGTTAATTAATGATAAGAGTACTGTACATTACAGGTACAAATTAGCTAACGTTGTTAACGTTAAGATTTTTTTTAATTTAAAACCTCCAATCCTGCACAGTCACAGTGTATTAAAGTTAGTTAACGTTTACAGTACTGCACATTACTTGAACCAAGTTGATAACGTTAATAACGTTAATATGTGTTCTTTAAATCCTCAATCTGGGACATCTTTAGAATTTTTACCAGTGTTACATTAAATCCATTCGCCGTTTTGCAGTTAAATAACATCTGCTGTTTGACTTATGTACGGCGCTATTGATAAATAACGTCACTGTACACTGTTTTTCTTCATTTTTCTCCGCGTGCCATTATTATGCAGTACTATTGTTAAATAGAGTTAAGCGTATGTTTTCAATGCGGTGCCATTTTAAAGCATAGGCGCTGTGCGCCATTATTCTCTGACCCGCCTCTGCTGGTGTCAAGGCCTGTATCCTAGCGGGGTCCCTACGGTAATGCTGGATGCATCTGCATCCTACACATAGTATGAACGTACACACAATTGGACACATCCGATATGGAATAAAAAGCCTGAGAGCAAACTTATCTGAGGTTACACACAGGGCCTTGAGCCCCTAACTCATAGGATGTAGGCTGATATTGGGGGGAACCACCAGCAGATCCCCCTCTGCCTCTGCACACACCAAACAATACACAGCAAAAAGTTAGTAGTAACTCAATCAGGCTGACAACCATCACATGAGAAGCTCACAAGGCTGGGCGAATATACAAAGAAAAATTTTAAGGCACCTGGGCTAAAAACTCACAGATCATCAGCGGTTAACACAACATCCCAAACTAAACAAGATTGCGCTAATTGCGCAATGCTTACTAACTTGTCAGCGTAAGTAACTGAAATTGCTGCTATCTACGCATTGCAACTTTATCAAACTTTTGCAAATATGTCACCTTGTTGTTTTTCTGTAAATCAGAATTTGAGTTTTGTTGAGAAATTGTGTTTTGATTTTTATTTTATTAGCATCTTCATGCTTCAGTCTATAATAGGTTTTTTTTCTGTCCTGAGTCAATTTGTAAAAGTTTTAAAATGTTAAGTGACAGAACACATAACAAAAACAACATCCCCCGAAGCACCCATTAAATACATTAAGGCTTTGATCAAGACAAAATAGTGCTGCCAAGAAGCAGTGATAAGGAGTGCGATTTCTACAGTTGTAGCTGTACTCTAATTGGCTATGAGAACAAAGAACACATCAGTTTCTAGACTTCCTAATTATGTATATTTGAATCTCAATTTATATATTTTCGTTTTGAAATTTGTTTACAGCCGTGAGCTTAAATGAAAGTGAACCAGACCTAAAATTCTGCACAGAGTGGGCTTCAGCAGAGGGGGCTACAGGGGCACCAAGTAGGGTCTATAGTGGGGTGGGAAGGGGGGAGTTCAGGTGCACGAAGCAGGGTTTGAACCACCACATTTATTTTTCTATAAATGAGACCCGTAACAAGCTGAATGCTGAGCGTGGAGGTCAGCATGACATCAGTACTCACGATAGTCGTAACCTTCTGATGATCATTTACTAATTGTAGGCAAAATGACTCACGTGGCTTCTTTGGAACAAATTCTTCAATTATGTCAAAAGAAACCGCTTGTTCACACATCTTGAGTGTTGCTTTTCACAGGCTGTAATCCTTTTTTCCAGACATACTGCTCAATATTCCATACATTTTCATTACAACTGTTAACGAGCCATGTGAAAATGATACTTGCTGAAATGCATCGGTCTAAGTAAAAAATAACAAAAATAAAGAATAAAGAGAAAGAATGCTAAATGGTCTTACAAAATGATTTGCAAAGCATCTGCTCATAAACTAGCCAAAGCTGATTGAAATGTTAATTTTTCCCACAATTGATTTCGTAGTTAAAAGTGGTACTTGAAAAGATTTAAAATGTTGCTGCAGTCTAATAGTTGGCTATTGCATGAGATGTGCATGGGGTGTTTGAGAATGTGAATGTGTTTGAGAATGTTGTGAATGTGTTTGAGAATACATTTGTCAATTTTGCCATGATGGGTAGGGGTGTGTTAAGGCAGTACCATAGACTGCGATTTTAAATTGAGGCCATGTGGTTTCAGGGTGCTTGAGTTTGTTAGAAGGTTTGGCTTGCGACAGAAAATGATCGGTTGGTGGCATTGGCCCTGGCAACTGTTTGGGAAATGATCAGTAAACAGCGCCGGCTTCAACAACTGTTTTGTAAGATGTAATAGTAATCGATAAGTTTCACCTAGTTAGAGGGTTAGTGTATTATGCTCATTGATAAGGAGGTTATTGTTAAGAAAATCGGTAAGAAGGTTAGTGTAAGGTGTATCACACCGGTAGAAGGTTTTGTGATAGAGGATAGGGTAGGGGGAGGTAAGAGAAGGGTAACGATGTGAATATGTGATAACAGTATGTTTTCAGTATTTGAACTCCCCTCACAATCCATGCCCGAATTCCATTGCGGCATTTATAAACGTATTGGGCTGAGAATGCATAAATCTGGGAGTAGTGCAGCTAAGAGGTTTCTAGGATTGTGTAAGGATAGGTTTAGTAGAAAGAGGAGTCTGTAGAACATTGTTAGCTCCGTATTACATTTGGTGGCTCTAAGTGGCTCTAAGAGGTCAGTATGGGGGACATTGAAGTTATGGGGGGTTAAGTATTGGGTTTGTTGGAGGACTAAGGAGAGGTTAGTTACAAAAAATGAGGAAAATAACGTAAGCTTTGTCATTTATTTTGCAAATCTATTACATAAATAGTATTTTTTTTTACTTCATGAAATTATTTTGGCACCTATTGCTCTCCGTCTCTCTGGCTTTTCTACCATTGTCAAAGTACTCTCAGCCGGCAGGTTTTGTACCACGAAGGTTCTGTATATTTCATAGCTCAAGGACTTGCCTGCATGTTATTTTTCAAGAACTGTCTCTTTTATAACGCCATTCCACATACTCTTGACTTGTCAGCTCAACCCTCTGAATACACGTTTTAAAGGTCTATCTAATAATAGATACTGAAATACACTGGAAGCACTTCTCAATAGAACCCTCGGGTAGAGGGCCTGCATGTTAAAACTAGGCAAGATAAATAAAAATATCTGAGACTGTGTCGCTTGTATAATACAGAGGGACATACAGTGTTACTGTATAAGATGAGGCGGCCTCAGTTTAGATCTAGTCTCAGGTGCACTGGTTTTTAGCAATATCTTTGCATCAGTGAAAAATCTAACATGAGTTTGGTATCTAACATCCTCATAACACAGCTATTCTTCGTCTTTTCACTCTGTGACTGAATTACCCATCTGCATAATGCCTGATTCATACCTATCCAGCTTTGTTGCATTGAGGAACAAGTTATCCAGAAATAAAATGTAATGTGGGCCTAGGAAAATCCAGGCTTCCTTTGAATTAATAGTTTATAAGTCAGCATTACCAAGTCATTGTTATTTGAAAAAAAGTAAAATGCCACTTTTTCATCTTAAGCAGGAACACTGTGAGCTTCAGAAAAGGGATGTCAGGTGATATATATATATATATATATATATATATATATATATATATATATATATATATATATATATATATAGTGTATATACAGTGGGTTGCAAAAGTATTCAGACCCCCTTGAAGTTTTTAACATTTTGTCACATTACTGCCACAAACATGCATCAATTTTATTGGAATTCCACATGAAAGACCAATACAAAGTGGTGTACATGTGAGAAGTGGATCGAAAATCATACATGATTCCAAACATTTTTTACAAATAAATAACTGCAAAGTGGGGTGTGCGTAATTATTTGGCCCCCTGAGTCAATACTTTGTAGAACCTTTTGCTGCAATTACAGCTGCCAGTCTTTTAGGGTATGTCTCTACCAGCTTTGCACATCTAGAGACTGAAATCCTTGCCCATTCTTCTTTGCAATTTTTCTTTGCAAGACAGCTCCAGCTAAGTCTGATTAGATGGACTGAACAGCAGTTTTCAGATCTCGCCACAGATTCTCGATTGGATTTAGATCTGGACTTTGACTGGGCCATTCTAACACATAGATATGTTTTGTTTTAAACCATTCCATTGTTGCCCTGGCTTTATGTTTAGGGTCATTGTCCTGCTGGAACCTCCGCCCCAGTCTCTAGTCTTTTGCAGTCTCCAAGAGGTTTTTGTAACGATCGGTGTAACACAGAGAGGATCTGATTACCGGTGATCTGCAGTATCACTGGCAATACAGATATATACCCGATTATTGATGATCTGCAGTATCACCGATAATCAGATATACAAGCTAACCTCTGGACACCTGAGTAGAGTGTTTGGTGCAAACAGTAATATTGAGAGGACTGTGCCTCAGCGCAGTAAGGAGTACTGCACAATTCCTTCTGGACTCTCCCGAAGGGAGGAGTCAGGCTGAGAGAAGGAATGTCAGAACGAGAGTGACACTCAAGAGGAAGTGTCACTATCAGGACTGGGAACCGCCTATAACAGTAAGGTCGGTTCTCGAGGTCGGACAGATCAGGTCGTAACCACACGGACAGACAAGGTACAGAATCAGAAGGCAAAGGCGGAGTCTAAAGCACAGGCAGGGTTCGGCAACAGGGTATCAGAAATATCGAGGTACAAAATCGGAAGGCAGATGCAGAGTCTAAGGACGAGCCGGGGTTCGGCAACAGAGTATCAGAAAGGCAAAGTACAGGATCAGAGTTCAGGAGAATGGTCAGGCAGGCAGAAGGTCATAACAGATAATCACAATCAAACTAGTACTTTAAACTATCAACAATCTCTAGCTAAGTGTAGGATTACAGCTCCAGCTGGTCCCGGCACACTTTCGGATTTGACTCAGGTCTGCGTGCTACCACGTAGTGATCGCAACGCCAGACCACCAGCAACTGAACAGCCAGCAGTATATATACACAGACACTCTCCAGGCCCCTCCCTAATTGCTGGACCAATGAGAGTTGTAGAAAATGTCAGCTGACCAGCCTGGTCAGCTGACTAACTTCTGGCTGTTATATAAGCTCTGCCTCTGCGCGCGCGTGTCACTCTGAATCTTGGTGCACTATCAGTCCCCGCCACACCAGTACTGTCTTGCAATGTATCCATCGGACCGAGCGTGGGAGCCGCCGCACTGCTCCCTACACCAGCGGCGGCTTCCCCACGCTCAGCCCCCTTGTCAGGGACACTGCCCTGCGGCAAGTCCGCAGCCTCCAATGCGGATTCCGCCGCTCCCAATGCGGATTCCGCTGCTCCCAATGCGGATTCCGCCGCTCTGCCAATGCGGCATGCGACGGTTTTTCCGCGTTGTGACGCCATGCTGGACGCGGAAACAGCCGCCTCACCCTGAGAAGCGGCGGCTTTTCCGCGTTTCTTCACAGTACCCCCCCCTGAGGAGTGGACTCCGGACAACTCCTCCCAGGTTTCTCGGGATGTAAGGCATGAAACTCCTTCCTTAACTCGTCCGCATGCATGCGAGTCCCCGGTACCCATTGTCACTCCTCAATGCCATACCCTCTCCAATGCACCAGATATTGTACCGAATTCTGGACCATGCGTGAGTCTAATATTTTCTCTACCTCATACTCAGGTTTCTCATCCACCATCACAGGAGGAGGAGGAGTGGGACCCACATGGACTGCAGGTTTAAGCAGGGAAACGTGGAAAGATCTTACGCCCCGCATGCTGGCCGGAAGATCCACAGCATAAGTGACATTGTTGATCTTTCTGGCTATCGGGAAAGGACCGACAAACCTGGGACCCAACTTGTCTGAGGGCTGTTTCAGGGTCAAGTGACGTGTGAATACCCAAACCAAGTCTCCTGGTTGGAATCTCCACTCCAAAGACCGTTTCTTGTCAGCTTGACCCTTCTGACTCAGAAACGCCTTTTCCAAACTGTCTCTCACCGTCCGCCAAATGTCTTTAAAAGACCTTTGCCAGGCCTCCAGAGCTGGAAACGGAGTGGGGGCCACTGGTAATGGTGAAAATTTGGGCAATCTTCCAGACACTACCTGGAACGGAGAAAATCCGGTGGAAGAACTTTTCAAATTATTTTGTGCAAATTCTGCAAAGGGCAAAAATTTTACCCAGTCATTCTGCGCCTCTGCAACGTAGCATCTCAAAAACTGCTCTAATGACTGGTTGACCCTCTCCGTCTGACCATTGGTCTGTGGGTGGTAGCCTGATGAAAAAGACAGCTTCATGCCCATTTGGTGGTAGAATGCCCTCCAGAATCTAGACACGAATTGGACTCCCCGATCGGACACTATGTTTTCCGGAATGCCGTGCAGCCGGAACACGTGTATGATAAACAAGTTGGCCAATTTCTGGGCCGAGGGGAGTCCTTTCAAGGGCACAAAATGGGCCTTCTTGCTGAAGCGGTCGACTACCACCCAAATGACCGACATGCCCTCTGACCTGGGAAGCTCACCCACAAAATCCATGGATAAGTGGGTCCATGGCTCACTCGGGGTGGGTAAAGGCTGCAACGTACCTACAGGTGCCAGCCGGGAGGGTTTGCTTTTAGCACATACTGCACATTCCTTAACAAATTCTTTGCAGTCAGCTGCCAGAGAAGGCCACCAAGCACACCTGGCCACAAGATCCTGCGTTCTAGATGCCCCAGGATGTCCCGCATTCTTGTGTGAATGGAACATCTGTAGCACCCGGAGATGGAATGGCAGAGGCACAAATAAAACCCCCTCAGGCTTCCCCTCAGGGACATCCTGCTGAAAAGGACTCAAGGTCTCTGTCCAGTCTTCCCAAGTCTCCGTTACTGCTAGCACCAAATTCTGTGGGATAATGGTCTCTGGGGCAGAGGGCTGTGCTGTCTCCAACTCAAAGCATCTGGACAGGGCATCTGCCTTAATGTTCTTGCTACCCGGGGTATACGTAATTACGAACCTCAACCTCGAAAAAAATAAAGACCATCGAGCCTGACGGGGACTTAATCTCTTAGCCCCCTTGATGTATTCTAAATTCTTGTGATCCATGTATACAGTAATCATATGTTTTGCTCCTTCCAGCCAGTGACGCCACTCCTCAAAAGCAAGTTTAATGGCAAGAAGCTCTCTGTTGCCTATATCGTAGTTTCTCTCTGCCGGAGAGAACCTACGAGAGAAATAAGCACAAGGGTGTAGCCTTCCCTGCAACCCTGACCGCTGAGACAGCACAGCCCCTACCCCAACCTCCGAGGCATCTACCTCAACAATAAAAGGATAAGAGGTGTCTACATGTCTCAGGATGGGTGCGGAACAAAACAAATCTTTTAAAGTGGAGAAAGCACTTAATGCTTCAGGAGACCAGTGGGTGGTATCTGCCCCTTTTTTCATAAGACAGGTGAGGGGTGCAATGACCGTGGAATACCCCTTTATGAACCTTCTATAATAATTCGCAAAGCCTAAAAACCGCTGTAAAGACTTCAACCCAACCGGCTGAGGCCATTCCAAAACAGCGGAGACTTTGGCGGGGTCCATAGACAGGCCCGTGGTGGAAATTATGTACCCCAGAAAGGCGACAGATGTTACTTCAAAAATACACTTCTCAAGTTTAGCGTAAAGTGAGTTTTGCCTTAGTTTGTTTAATACAAATTTTACATACGTTCTGTGCTCAGCGAGGTTGTTGGAGAAAACAAGTATATCGTCTAGATAGACTAGAACAAATCTCCCCAACACCTCTCTGAAGACCTTGTTGATGAGTTCCTGGAAAACGGCCGGGGCATTACATAACCCAAAGGGCATCACCAGGTACTCGTAATGCCCATCTGGCGTGTTAAAGGCCGTTTTCCACTCATCGCCCTTTCTTATGCGTACCAGGTTGTACGCGCCCTGCAAATCCAGCTTTGAGAAGATCTTAGCGTCGGTGACCTGTGTAAATAAATCGTCTATCAGGGGCAACGGATAGCGATTCTTCACCGTGATTTTATTTAGTCCCCGGTAATCAATACAGGGCCACAGGCCCCCGTCTTTCTTTTTAACAAAAAAGAAACCTGCTCCAGCAGGCGATCGGGACGGGCGAATGAAGCCCTTGGCCAAATTCTCACGGATATATTCTTGCATAGCCAACTTTTCTGGCCCAGATAAATTGTACAAATGACCCCGAGGGGGCATACAACCTGAAAGGATATCAATGGGGCAATCGAAAGAACGATGTGGGGGTAATTTGTCTTCTGCCTTGGTACAGAATACATCAGAGTATTCCAAATATTGCTCAGGTACCCCCTGTACATGAACCCTGGTTTGGCCCAATGTCACCTTCCCTAAACATTGCTGAAAGCAGTGTGCTGACCAAGAAATTAGTTGGCCGGTGGCCCAATCAATGTGTGGAGAATGTAGGTGCAACCACGGCATGCCGAGTATAATGGTGGAGGTTGTCATATGCAATACAAAGAACTGTAACTTTTCCCAGTGCAGTACCCCTATGGTGACTCCCACCTCTGGTGTCTGAGACAGTGGGTGATTCCCTTGCAGAGGAGAGTCATCCACTGCCGTAACCTGCATGGGTGGTTGTACTGGTGTGAGCGGAAAACACAATCTCTTAGCAAACTCAAAATCCATAAAATTTGCCGCGGAGCCTGAATCGATAAAGGCTTCCATGACCTCGGTCTTATCTTCCCACGTGACGGTACAGGGAAGAAGCAACCGTTTTTCTTCTAGGGGTAAAAGTCGTACGCCTAGGGTGTTACCCCCTACAACTCCTAGGCGGTAGCGTTTCCCGGTTTATTGGGACAGCCTCGTACTCTATGCCCCCCTTCAGCACAATACAGACACAGCTGTTCGGTCATTCTCCGTCTTCGCTCCACCTGGGTCAGTTTTGACCGACCAATCTGCATCGGCTCGGGTGGAGGCAAGACCGGAGTAGGAGGTGGAGTCACTGGAGCTGTGGCGTAAGACATCGTTCTGACACGGGAACTACCCCTGGTCTGCTTTTGGTAGCGCAGCCTGCGGTCAATGCGAATGGCCGATGAAATGGCCTCATCAATGGTTCTGGGCTCGGGCTGACTCAACATTAGATCAGAGACCTCATCAGATAGGCCTGACAAAAAGCAGTCCAACAGGGCATAGGTGTCCCACCTAGCTGTAACTGACCACCTTCTAAATTCAGCCGCATAATCTTCGACCGGACCTTTGCCTTGACGCAAAAGCTTGAGCTTCCGCTTAGAAGTCGAGGCAAGGCCTGGATCGTTGTAAATTACTGCCATGGCTTTAAAGAACTCCTCCACAGAGGTAAGGGCTAAGTCACCGGCAGGCAAATTGTACGCCCAGGTCTGGGAGTCACCAGATAGCAAGGTTTTAATAAATATGACCCGTTGGGCCTCAGTCCCTGAGGATCGAAATATGATAACACTCTACTCTTAAAATTCCGGAAGTCAGACTTGTGGCCGGAAAATTTATCAGGTACGGGCATACGTATGTCATCACTAGGAGGGGATCGCACCTCATCAACTGACGTCTAGAGGGTTCGCACAGAGCCTGATAGGGCATCAATTAATGCTTTGTGCTGGCCCAGTGCTTGATGGATGTTATCCACCGAAGTGGCAAGCACACCCAGAGGGTCAGTGCGTGCGTCCATCTGTTTTTTGGGTCTGGCGTTCTGTAACGATCGGTGTAACACAGAGAGGATCTGATTACCGGTGATCTGCAGTATCACTGGCAATACAGATATATACCCGATTATTGATGATCTGCAGTATCACCGATAATCAGATATACAAGCTAACCTCTGGACACCTGAGTAGAGTGTTTGGTGCAAACAGTAATATTGAGAGGACTCTGCCTCAGCGCAGTAAGGAGTACTGCACAATTCCTTCTGGACTCTCCCGGAGGGAGGAGTCAGGCTGAGAGAAGGAATGTCAGAACGGGAGTGACACTCAAGAGGAAGTGTCATTTTCAGGACTGGGAACCGCCTCTAACAGTAAGGTCGGTTCTCGAGGTCGGACAGATCAGGTCGTAACCACACGGACAGACAAGGTACAGAATCAGAAGGCAAAGGCGGAGTCTAAAGCACAGGCAGGGTTCGGCAACAGGGTATCAGAAATATCGAGGTACAAAATCGGAATTCAGATGCAGAGACTAAGGACGAGCCGGGGTTCGGCAACAGAGTATCAGAAAGGCAAAGTACAGGATCAGAGTTCAGGAGAATGGTCAGGCAGGCAGAAGGTCATAACAGATAATCACAATCAAACTAGTACTTTAAACTATCAACAATCTCTAGCTAAGTGTAGGATTACAGCTCCAGCTGGTCCCGGCACACTTTCGGATCCGACTCAGGTCTGCGTGCTACCACGTAGTGATCGCAACGCCAGACCACCAGCAACTGAACAGCCAGCAGTATATATACACAGACACTCTCCAGGCCCCTCCCTAATTGCTGGACCAATGAGAGTTGTAGAAAATGTCAGCTGACCAGCCTGGTCAGCTGACTAACTTCTGGCTGTTATATAAGCTCTGCCTCTGCGCGCGCGCGTCACTCTGAATCTTGGTGGACTATCAGTCCCCGCCACACCAGTACTGTCTTGTAATGTATCCATCGGACCGAGCGTGGGAGCCGCCGCACCGCTCCCTACACCAGCGGCGGATTCCGCCGCTCTGCCTATGCGGCATGCGGCGGTTTTTCTGCGTTGTGACGCCATGCTGAACGCGGAAACAGCCGCCTCACCCTGAGAAGCAGCGGCTTTTCCGCGTTTCTTTACAGTTTTCTTCCAAGTTTGCCCTGTATTTGGCTCCATCCATCTTCCCATCAACTCTGACCAGCTTCCCTGTCCCTGCTGAAGAGATGCACACCCCGAGCATGATGCTGCCACCACCATATTTGACAGGTGGGGGTTGGTGTGTTCAGAGTGATGTGCAGTGTTAGTTTTCTGCCACACATAGCGTTTTGCATTTTGGCCAAAAAGTTCCATTTTGGTCTCATCTGACCAGAGCACCTTCTTCCACATGGTTGCTGTGTCCCTCACATGGCTTGTGGCAAACTGCAAACGGGACTTCTTATACTTTCTGTTAACAATGCCTTTCTTCTTGCCACTCTTCCATAAAGGCCAACTTTGTACAGTGCATGACTAATAGTTGTCCTATGGACAGAGTCTCCCACCTGAGCTGTAGATCTCTGCAGCTCGTCCAGAGTCACCATAGGCCTCTTGACAGCATTTCCGATCAGCGCTCTACTTGTTCGGCCTGTGAGTTTAGGTGAACGGCTTTGTCTTGGTAGGTTTACAGTTGTGCCATACTCCTTCCATTTCTGAATGATCGCTTGAACAGTGCTCCGTGGGATGTTCAAGGCTTTGGAAATCTTTTTGTAGCCTAAGCCTGCTTTAACTTTCTCAATAACTTGATCCATGACCTGTCTTGGACCTGTCTTGTCTGTTCTTTGGACTTCACGGTGTTGTTGCTCCCAATATTCTCTTAGACAACCTCTAAAGCCCTCACAGAGCAGCTGCATTTGTACTGACATTAGATTACACACAGGTGCATTCTATTTAGTCATTAGCACTCATCAGGCAATGACTATATTCAACTGACTGCACTCAGATCAAAGGGGGCCGAATAATTATGCACACACCACTTTGCAGTTATTTATTTGGAAAAAATGTTTGAAATCATGTATGATTTTCGCTCCACATCTCATTTGTACACCACTTTGTGTTTGTCTTTCATGTGGCATTCCAATAAAATGTATTCATGTTTGTGGCAGTAATATGACAAAATGTGGAACATTTCAAGGGGGCCGAATACTTTTGCAACCCACTGTATATATATATATAGTGCTGCACGTAATTATTCATACCCCTGGCAAATTGGGCAAATTATGACTTAGGGCTCTTTCCCACTAAGACGTTGCGTTAGATGCGACGTTAAGGTCGCATAACGTGCCCCTAATGCAACGCATGTGAGCTTTGAAGTTGGACATTATATAGAGTCGCGTTATGCGTCTCTTGAAGCGTCCGTGATGCATACTTTTTGATGCACACTATCGGATACGCATGCGACAAAAGACTGTGGAGACCACGTGATCAGAACACTCCGCATCACGTGGTCCCGCCAGCCAATAAGCGGCCAGTGCAGTGCATATTAATTAGCCATGTGGCTGGCCACAATAACAGACTCTCCCCTCCTCTTCTCCTGCACGAAAAAATAAAAAAAACACACATTACTGAGCATGTGCAAACAGTCTAACGCGGCTAAAACCACGTGTAACGCACAGCATGCTGCACCTTCTTTAAACGTCCAGCGTTACACTGTAACGGAGCGTGGGCACTGTGAACAGCCCATTGTTTCTTCATTACTGTGAGTTGGGCTGCGTTACAGGCTGCTCTAACGTGCGCCTGTAACGTCCCACTGTGAAAGCAGCCTGTAAAAGTTACTTTTGTTCAACCAGCAAGTTATTTTTTGATAGGAAATGACATAGGTGTCTCCCAAAAGATAATAAGATGATGTACAAGAGGCATTATTGAGGGAAAAAAAACATTTCAAAGCTTTTATTTACATTTGAACAAAAAGTGTCCAGTTCACAATTATACATTATGATGTCCACACATGTTTAATGACCATCGCAAGATGGGCTTCCAGGCTGTGAGGATGTAACTCTGAAAAGAAAGGATAGAACAAGTACACATTTGAAGTTGACAAATTATGGAATCCATGAATGAACCAAAGCATATTCTAAATTATTCACTCATCAAAGTAGACACTTTAGATCGATTTAACAGCTAAACACACTCATTCTTTCTGCACTGAAAATCAAATATTCTTTATAAATGTCTTCTCAACTTTGTTGCAGAGGTTCCCACAAATATGGGGCAGTCTTCTGTCCAGCTCATCACTAACCAGCTAAATAAGGTTTAATTTTGGAAACTGTGCAAGCCCCTTCATGTTTACAAGCCCACCATATTCTCCTTTTTTCCTAAGGTAGTTCTGACATAGCTTGAACTTGAATGTTGTGGGTCATTATCTTACTGAAGGACGAGTCCCTGATCAACTAGACGCATACCAGAGGATGCTGCATAACATTGCAGGTTACTGTGATACCATGATGGTTCTGGGTGCCTCTCACTCTGTACTTGTCCCCGACCCTGGATCCAGCAAAACAGCCCCAGACCATCACATGACTTCCTCCGTGGTTTGACAGTTGACGTCACATATATATCTTGACAAGGCAGAAGGTAGCAAGTCAGTTGACAAAACTGTCAAGGAAGAAGGTGACAAGGCTGGAGGTGACAAAAGAAGATATAAGGTGACAAGGTAGGAGGTAATAGGAGGAGGCAGAATGTGACTGCAGAAGGTGAATGTGACAGATGAACAGAAGAAGCAGATAAACATATATTGTATGGCAAACAGCCTAGTGAGAACAAACACTGTCCTATCCCATAGACTTTCATTGATTCCGTCAGCATATGCAGCGTATGCAGTATCGGGAGTTATCATGCACGGACCGCTCAAACCTGTGTCTGCTCAATGAAATTGAAGCAATGAATCAGTTGGCAACAGAAATGTTTGTAACTTCTATAACACACTATGCGCTGCCTCACAGTCCACTAAAGGTGTGGAAGTCCCAAATCCCACAGTACTCAAAAATGATATAATCCTCTTCAATCTTCAACCCAATGCATCTCATGCAGAAAAGGAAACAAAAAGACAAAAAATCTTCATCGCATAGGTTGCCAAAACAATCAAGCAATCTTCCACCAACTATGGCCCGTGCACAGTTTTACACGATATCACCACTCGTTGTGCACACCACCACCCGCGGTGATTGCTCTCACCTTACGCTATGGCTGCCCAGACCCACAGACAGCTAACACAGCATGTGATTCCAAACGATCATTCACTTATCTTCAAATGCGGTTCATAGGTAGATCTCCCAAAAAAACACAGTTAAAAAAATCATTGCGCAGGCTGTATGACTGGTATTGGGAAGTAGCCCCTTGCCGGGATGTATCACCGTGTTCTAAATTATGGGGGCCACCAATAGCACACCGTGTCACCCCCACCTTCCGGGACCGTGCTCACCTGATAAATAGGCTGCCCAGATCACAGACAGCTCCACAACGTGTGTGCACGATCTCGTGCTACCCAGCAACTTCAGCCCACTCGTGGATAAACTTTCCCAGCTTCCAGCCAAAAGATACAGCTCACTGCAACTAAAAGCTTAATATAGCATAAAACCCTTTTATTCAGGTATAAAAAGATAAGTAGCGCTACTCACAAACGAAGATACAATTCAGCATATCAATATTAAAAGTTCAGGACGTCTCCTTATGCACTGCCGCTTCCTGCCCGTTTAAGCCACGCCCTACACGTTTCGTCTCTTGACTCATCAGGGGCTATGGGTCAGGATTGGCTAGCAGTGCTCAAATACCCACCCCTCATGCATATGTATGCATATGTACTCCTGTACTCCCACCCTCAAAATCCCCCGTGACTGGCAGAAATACAATATTACTTATGATGCATAAAACCTGCATTCTAACACATAGATATGTTTTGTTTTAAACCATTCCATTGTTGCCCTGGCTTTATGTTTAGGGTTATTGTCCTGCTGGAAGGTGAACCTCCGCCCCAGTCTCAAGTCTTTTGCAGTCTCCAAGAGGTTTTCTTCCAAGTTTGCCCTGTATTTGGCTCCATCCATCTTCCCATCAACTCTAACCAGCTTCCCTGTCCCTGCTGAAGAGATGCACCCCGAGCATGATGCTGCCACCACCATATTTGACAATGGGGGTTGTGTGTTCAGAGTGATGTGCAGTGTTAGTTTTTCACCACACATAGCTTTTTGCATTTTGGCCAAAAAGTTCAATTTTGGTCTCATCTGACCAGAGCATCTTCTTCCACATGGTTGCTGTGTCCCCCACATGGCTTGTGGCAAACTGCAAACAGGACTTCTTATGCTTTCTGTTAACAATGCCTTTCTTCTTGCCACTCTTCCATAAAGGACAACTTTGTACAGTGCATGACTAATAGTTGTCCTATGGGCAGAGTCTCCCACCTGAGCTGTAGATCTCTGCAGCTCATCCAGAGTCACCATGGGCCTCTTGACTGTATTTCTGATCAGCGCTCTCCTTGTTCGGCCTGTGAGTTTAGGTGAATGGCCTTGTCTTGGTAGGTTTACATTTGTGCCTTACTCCTTCCGTTTCTGAATGATCGCTTGAACAGAGCTCCGTGGGATGTTCAAGGCTTTGGAAAAATTTTTGTAGCCTAAGCCTGCTTTAAATTTCTCAATAACTTGATCCCTGACCTGTGTTGTGTGTTCTTTGGACTTCACGGTGTTGTTGCTCCCAATATTCTCTTAGACAACCTCTGAGGCCCTCACAGAGCAGCTGTATTTGTACTGACATTAGATTACACACAGGTGCACTCAGATCAAAGGGGGCCGAATAATTATGCACACACCAGTTTATTTGTAAAAAATATTTGGAATCATGTATGATTTTCATTCCACTTCTCACATGTACACCACTTTGTGCTGGTCTTTCATGTGGAATTCCAATAAAATTGATTCATGTTTGTGGCAGTAATGTGACAAAATGTGGAAAACTTCAAGGGGGCCGAATACTTATGCAACCCACTGTATATATATATATATATATATATATATATATATATATATATATATATATGTATATATATATATATATATATATATATATATACACACACACACACACACACACACACATCACTTCCTGGTTAGCGGCCATGTTTTTCGTTTGTAAACACTGCCTAAAACTGGCGATTAAAAGCCAGGATCACGGCAAGGAGCGGCAGAAATGGCAAAGTAGGATCCAGGAGATCACAGTGACTCCATTGGTACGTTTTTTTATTCTACAAATCGGACAGTACAGATTCTCTTTAACCCCTTGGGGCCCATCTCACAAGGGGCTTGATTCACAAAGCGGTGCTAACTGTTAGCACGCCTGTGAAAACCCCCTTAGCACGTCTAAACAAACTTTTCGCGCATAAAACTTTACGCGCGCAAAACTTTATGCGCGTAAAACTTTACGCGCGTACTGCACAGAGCGCAGGGCGCTCCGCGCGAAGTGCCCATTAAAGCCTATGGGACTTAGCGCGCATAAAACTTTGCGCGCGTAAAACTTTGCGCGCGCAAAGTTACCGCGCGATCTGATTGAGAAATCCGGTGCTAACCTACTTAGCACCCTGGTTAGCGCGTCTAAAGACTTTAGACGTGCTAAGTAGGTTAGCACCGCTTTGTGAATCAAGCCCAAGGTCATAAAACTAGTGTGGCCATCATGATCTTCATACCCCTAATGGGTGTAGCCACAGAAACACCAGATCTGAAGTATAGTACCTTGTATTGGAAGAATGGAAGGTTAGGAGTAGTGGCCCCCACAGCTCTGGGCCCTCTGCATTCACAGGTGCTGCTCCCCTCTAATTACACCCAAGGATAAATCTTTCATCTAGCCGTCACAGTTTGACTGTCGTTAGAGTTGTTAAGATCTTTAGGTGCCTTAATTTTTCCCGCTTCCCACACATTAGTAACCACCTCATTCACACTTATTAATATGCATGCATTTTTGCACAGGTGATTTGTGACAAATGCGCGTTCATATGTGTTAGAATGTATATGTCCATGGCTACTTGTAATACATTAAATACAAAAAAAAATGTGCATGGTCTGTGGAAAAGAGCAGTACACTTTTAGGTTAATTTATTTTTTCTTCTTCATTACAAACATGAAAATATGTTAGATGTGATTGAGCCCAATGATTAACTCGGCCTGTCAGTTCTAATGCCTTTCTGCATTGCAGTAACATGCAAAAACAAGAAACTGACATAGTATAAATGAGGCTTTATAAACAGACTATTTACTCTGTGCCTAATTTATCCCACTCATTGACAGGTGCCATTGTAATGAGATAATTAAAGTTATTTGTGCCACCTGTTAGTGAGTTTAAAGTTAAGGCTGCTCAGTGTATGTATACATATGTTTATTTATACCCTATTAGATAGATGCATGTCCACTAAATAGCTGTAAAATTACCATGTACTTGTGCCACTGATATGGCCCAAGTTGCACGATAGCTTAACCTACATAACTTACATTACCTACATAATGCTTGTATTACCAGTGTAATGCCTGTTACTCAAGTAGCGCAGCATGTGCTATAGTAGCAAACCAAATGTTACCTAGGGAACATGGGCGTAACTAACGGAGCACCCACTGCGACTGCTGGGGGGCCCAACTACTACTTCACTCCCTCCGATAAAGGGGTCCATAGTTCAGATCAGGTGTTTTTGTGGTTACACTTGTTATGGGTGTAAAAATTATGATAGCCACACTTGTTTTATGACCCTTGCAAGATGGGCCCACAGGCTGTGTCACATGAGAGAGATAAGATAAAGGGTGGGAACATTGGGGCCCCATCAGTTTTGCTGGGGGGGCCCATGATTTGTAGTTATGCCCCTGCTAGGAAGCATACCTGTATATACTCGCAAATAAGCCGACCCATGTATAAGCTGAAGCACCCACTTTTCCCTCAGAAACCAAGAAAAAGTTATTGGCTCGTGTATAAGCCCCCCCCCCCCAGTATAGCCCCATCCACAGTAGCCAGATGTTCCCCCAGTACCAGTCATCCCTCCTTACCCATAGCCAGATGTGCCCCAAGGATGATACAGCTGTGTCTGAAGAGGCCACTAGATGGTGTCATAGATATTAGACACAGCGATTGCCACACAGGAAGAATCCCTGATCATTGCACCGCTGACATGTTGCTTGCATGCTCTGATCCACAAGCCAGGAGACACAGGTAGTCTTGAGCAGCAGACTCTGCACACCATGTTACAGGGAATGGAGGGCACGGACACAGCAGGGAGCCAGCTGGCAAGAGCAGGATCACTAGTGCACAATCCTTACACTCCTCTGCCTGTAAAAAAAACCTGCTGCATCATCTGTTTTGCTCCATTGACTCACATATAAGCCGAGGGGGTAACTTTTAAGCACATTTTTTATGTTGAAAAATTAGGCTTATACGCGAATATATACAGTAAGTTGGGCTACTTGCACAAGGCACGCTATGTCAGTGGCATAAATACTAGTATGCCCTTACTTCAGTGTAGTGCCCTAAATTAGGTGGCCTCACGGGATGTATACAGAAGGAGTAGTAGACCAGCAGCTTGTGATTTCATGTCCTGTTTTATGCATCCCAGAATCCCATGTTCTGTATAATGCCCACCTGGATTGGTAGGCTGTTAGTTTTAAAGACGCCCTGTAGTGGCATAAAGTAGAATGCAGTAAATTATTCAGGATTCCCACTGTCACAGTACTTTTCCTGGTTTTAGCATCAGAAACTCCTCCTATTTTATTGCTGCATACTGGTATGTCTAGCCTAGGCTGTTTAGCTATGTGGAATTCTCCTCCCAATCCCAGAAGATTCTGACAGACCAGGCATTTTTTTCATTGGCTTCAGAATATCTGTAAACAAACATTCCACAGAGCTGCACCTGACAGGACTAAAGATGTCACGATGTGTGATAATTTTCATTATTGTAATTAATTGAATCAGGGTGAAGATTGATCTTCCAATGGACAAACACTGACTACATAATTTATAAACAAAAGTAGTAAAAAAAATAAGCTATTTTATTAATTACGTTATTTTATCTACAGTTCCTCTTTAATGTTTTTGTGTTGTGTTGTCTGTTTGGCAGGGAGTTTGGTCGCTGGAAGGTAAAGAACATGGCGTTGGAGAGTAAGGAGTTTCCCAATCTCACGCTGGCTCCAGAGTTTGTGCGCACCATCCGACAGCTGGGGAGGAGACCCTCTGCAGCTCAGATTACAGAGAACCTGATAAAGAAGTATGGCACGCATATTCTGCTGTCTGCTGTGCTCGGAGGTGAGTCTAACAACCTGCACAATGCAAAAACCCCGGCTTTATGTGCTTGAAATGATCCTGAGGCTTTACACACGCACTTAACACAGGAAACTTTCTTGGGGATGCAAAGAACTAGAGATAATGTCACCGACTGTGTTTATTCCGTACCTGATATCGGTGAGATCAAAAGCACTTCGCCCTTTCACCATGGCAACAGATCACACAGGTGACAACATCCCGCAAGGACAGATGTGTGACAATGTGTCTTTCTTTATCATGTTTGTGCTTTATCTTTACATAGCCAGGGGCTTTTTTTGTCAATTCAGAGAATAATTCCAGCACACTAACATACAATCTAATCTTTAAAAGAAGGAGTAATTAAGTTTTAATTATAATACAAAATGATAATATAATAGTATTTAGAATCGAAAATGTGAACTTGAAGCACTACCTTAGGAAAACATTGATGGCCCTATTATATAAGAACTCCACTAAAGGCCCATACCCACTTAGCGATTATTATATAAGAACTCCACTAAAGGCCCATACCCACTTAGCGATTATTATATAAGAACTCCACTAAAGGCCCATACCCACTTAGTGATTATTATATAAGAACTCCACTAAAGGCCCATACCCACTTAGCGATTATTATATAAGAACCCCACTAAAGGCCCATATCCACTTAGCGATTTTTACTAATGATTTTGCACAACAAATTATTTTTTGTACATTATCGTGCAACATCTTTTAACAAAAATGTGTTAAACAATGATTAACGGCGCACTCCGCTCATGGCAATAATTTGTTTTTGATTGACTGATATGTCTAATTAAGTTGTTGAGTATTATTTAGATCTTCATTGACTTGCGTGGGTTTTACAGCAATCGTGTCAACGATCATTCATATGATTTTTCACTTTCGCTGCCACAAACGTCACTTGCAGATTCGGCCAAATGGATCAGGGAAATTATTGTTCGTTTGGCGGAGATCCCCAATCTATCTGCCCTTATCTGGGTACGTAGCTTTAGTGATGTGCCATAGTATGGATAAAGGTGAGTTGAGTTGTGGTTGGTGTTTCATGCAACTCAGGTTCAGGTTCTTAGAAGTCTTTTGCTCAAATGGTTTCCTGTAGTGACAATGAGCATGATGGGATAAGGAATGTATATACATGCCAACCCTAATTACAATAGCAATGTGGCTGTTTTCCCTTTCTCTTATTTTGTCTGTAGCTTAACAATCGTGCGTAATACATCTTAGTCTCTCTCCAGTTAATTGAAATTAGACTTCAGCACAATTCTCTCTGAAAACTAATAAGAGGTCATAAAACTTGTGTGTGGGTGTAACAAACACTCCTGGCAGCAGGGAAGCGGAAAAGTACTTTCACAGGCAGGGGCATACCTAGAAATCCCCTGGCCCCCCTGCAAAAAAAAAAAGGGCTTCCCCCACCCCTAGGGCCCGCTCAGGGACTTTTGTGGGGCGGGAGGGGCCGCAGCATAAGGGGAGAGCGTGGCCGCAGATCGGTGAGGAGGGGGGGACACATTCCCCAACCCCCTCCCTCACCTCATGCTCTCCTCTCAGTGCTTTCCCTCCTCCTGCAATCATTGGTGGCAGCGGGCTGCGGCAGGCAGGCTGAGCACATACCTCCTTCTCGCCGGAGGTCTTCCGATCACTAAGTGCTTTATTTAACTTCCTGTGTAAACAGGAAGTAGCATGAAGCTCTTAGAGATCGGAAGACCTCCGCCGCTAAGGAGGTATGTGTTCAGCCTGCCTGCCGCCGCTGCTGCCACCAATGATTGCAGGAGGGAAAGTACTGAGAGGAGAGCCCGAGGTGAGGGAGGGGGTCGGGGAATGTGTCCCCCCCTCCCCACCGATCTGCGCCCACGCTCTCCTCTTATGCTGCGACCCCTCCTGCCCCACAAAAGTCCCTGAGCGGGCTCCCCCCCCCCCCCCACGTCGGGGTCACATCCCCTATTGTTACGCCAGTGTTCACAGGTCTTCGTTACTCTGTATGGTAGCTGAATGAACAAATACACATAAAGTAAAGGAGTGGATAGGCGAGATCATCAAACATAGATTTTTTTAACTCTCTCGAATAAATTACGGGATTCTAGGAAAGTCCTTTGTAGGATCATTACTACAGATACAAGTGTTTATCTCATCAGTTTATTTTCACTTCAGGTTTACACAAGTTTGCAACTCTTTATTGGCTGTTGGGAACCCTTTTTCCATACTTTATTTCTGTTTTGGATGACAATTATCAGTTTCTGGGGTAGATTTGTCCAATTGAAGGTAGAGGAGAATAATACAGTAAGTGCAATAGTTGTGTACTCAATGGTAGCAGGAAACCTGGACTGAGCTGTTTCAAAGGGAGATTTCTGCAGACCATCAGAACCCGGTGATGAAACACATCTGTACCCAGGCTATCTTATGGCACTGTGAAACTATAAGAACCTATTAACACTAGAAAAGGTCCTAGAGGTACACACCATCCAGCACTGCTACTTGCTGTCATGGTGGGTTTGGCAGCTTAAAGGACAACTGAAGCTAGGGGTATATGGAGACTGCCATATTTATTTCATTTTAAGGGCCCTTTTCCACTAGCAATCACAATCACAAACGCCAAAGATTGCGATTTTTCATTAATTTTGTTATGCGATCGCGATTTTTCATTTGCATTGCATTATTCCTCTTAAAATCGTTCCAGATTCAAATCGAATCACTATAGTGGAAAATACTTCTCATGATTTCTGTGATAAAGTAGCAACTGTAGTGATTTAAAAATCACTAGCGATTCAGCTGTGTAGTGGAAAAAGGTCCTAGTGATACCGGTTGCCTGGATGTCCTGCTGATCCTCTTCCTTTAATACTTTTAGGGCCCTTTCACACTGGGGCAGGGCGGTATGTTTACCGCACCCCACCGCCGGGCAATGAAAGTCTATGGAGACTTTGATACTGCTACGGTACGGCGTGATACGATGGAAGTGATGTTTTTTCGCCACATCCCCGACTCTAGGACAAAACTACGTTAGCATGTGTACTTGCGTCGCTCTCCGTCAGGTCGGAAGTCATGTTACTCTATGGCGACGCGGGGATTTTTAAATTATTGGTGTTGCGGCGCACATGCGTGGAAGTGTATTTTAACAATACGCTTCCATGCACTTCCGCTTTCTCCAACCCCATCCGCACAGATCTCTCCCTCGCCACCGTCCTCAGTCTTCTGCAGCGCCGGTACCTGGTCCCGGAACTTCAGCCAGTCTGGGCCAGTCTACGCAGGAAAAGTGGGCCCTCTACGTATCTCTCCAGCGGCTGCTGGAGAGATACGCAAAGAGTGCACTTCTCTTACGTCAGACTGGCTGCGACTGGCTGAAGTGATGGGACCCGGTATCGGCGCTACAGAGGACTGAGAACGGCGGCGTGGGAGCAATGTGTGCGGATGGGGCTGAAGAAAGCCCCAGGTATGTATAAGGACCCATTCACACTTGAGTGTTTTGCTGGCGATTTCGGCAAAAAACGCTCAAGCGCTAGCGCTTTTTAAAGCGCTAGTGCTATAATACGGTACCCTATGGGCCCATTCTTACTTGAGCGATTTGCGTTAATCACCGGCGACTAATGCAAATCGCCAAACGCAAACGTGTAGCCTGCACCATTTTCAGGCGATTTCCTGGCGATTGCGTTTCAGTGCTATAGAAGCGCTAAATGCGATCGCGGGAAAAATCGCAGCAGTGTTGTTAAATCGCAGAAAATTTTTTTAACTCTGGTACACTTTAACCTTGGGGTAGCCATGGAATCCAAGTCTGTAGCGAGAGGTATATGGGGCTGCCATATTTATTTCTTTTTAAGCAATACCAGTTGCCTGGCTATCCTGCTGTCCCTCTGCCTCTAAAACTTTTAGCCATAGACCCTGAATAAGCATGCAACATATCATGAGTTTCTGACATTATTGTCAGATCTGACAAGATTAGCGGAATGCTTGTTTCTGGTGTAATTCAGACACTACTGCAGCCAAACAGATCAGCAGGGTTGCCAGGCAACTGGTATTGTTTAACAGGAAATAAATATGGCAGCCTCTGTATGCTTCTCGCTACAGTTGTCCTGTAAAGTGAACAACGGTTTAATGCAGCCATTGTGGTGTCCGTGCTAAGCGCACAATTCTTTTGAAAATAGTTGATTTTAAACCAATCTCCTTACATTATCAATTTTAAAACAATCGCAAAAGAATCTAAAATGCTGCAATGCTTTACAGTGATCAATACCATTCAAGGCTGTCAAGATTCCTCAGCTTTCCCATTCGGTAAAATACTTGCATTTAATCACACAGTAATACTTTGCCAGTCTGATGATGCATAGATGTAATAGTTTCATCAAATCAAAAGTGCCATTGAACAATCACAGCTGAAATGTGTGGCCAGCATAAGGCTGTGTAATAGAACTTTTCAGTTAGTGGAATTATGCAGTCTTTGTGCCGCTGCTCCAATTTGTATCCGCTCCTGGGGGTTACAAGTGAACCCTGGAATTAACCCAGGGTTATCTAACTCCAGTCGTCAAGAGCCAGGAACCTCACACGTAATATCATTGCTCTAATTAACAAATGGAAATTAATGAGACGAGGTTTGGTTCAGCACGTAAAATGTGAAGTGGACTAAAAAGGGACAACCTTGGCTTAGCCCAAAATATGCTTTAACCCACCTAAAGGCCTAGTCTTTTCACCTACCTGCTTACAAAGCAGTTACTAATTCTAAACATGGGGGTGTATTTAGCAAATGTTGGTGAAACTGCACACAGTAGTTTTACCGGTACTACCGACATGTTGTGCGCATTGCGCAATTAGCGCAACCCACTCTACCAAGTTAATGCATATGTCAATCTGGTATACAATAATTAGGAGCATCACTGCCTTAATTTATCCACCCTTGTGACCCAGGGAGCACTGCAACCCCACATTATACCATGGCATATGACACTGACACCGTACTGCCACGTTACACCAGGACAAATGACACCACACCCTCTCCCATATGACACTGTACCCTCACATTATTACACCAGCATGTATAACACTGCACCCCCACATTACACCAGGACGTATGACACCGCACCCCCACATTACACCAGGACATATAACACCGCACCTTCTCCCATATGACACTGTACCCACACATTATTACACCCGCATGTATAACATTGCACCCCCACATTACACCCGCATGTATACCACTGCACCCCCACATTACACCCGCTTGTATACCACTGCACCCCCATATTATACCAGGGCATATGACACTGCTTCTTCTCACACATGACACTGTACGCACATATAACAGTGTACCCCAACATTACACCAGGACATATGACTCTGCACCCTCTCACACATGACACTGTACGCGCACATTACACCAGCACATATAACACCGTACCCCAACATTACACCAGGACATATGACTCTGCACCCCCTCACACATGACACTGTACACGCACATTACACCAGCACATATAACACCGTACCCCAACATTACACCAGGACATATGACACTGCACCCTCTCACACATGACACTGTATTCTCACATTATTACACCAGCATGTATAACACTGCACCCCCACATTACACGAGGACGTATGACACCGCACCCCCACATTACACCAGGACGTATGACACCGCACCCCCACATTACACCAGGACATATGACTCTGCACCCCCTCACACATGACACTGTACGCGCACATTACACCAGCACATATAACACCGTACCCCAACATTACACCAGGACATATGACACTGCACCCTCTCCCATATGACACTGTATTCTCACATTATTACATCAGCATGTATAACACTGCACCCCCACATTACACCAGGACGTATGACACCGCACCCCCACATTAGACCAGGACATATGACTCTGCACCCTCTCACACATGACACTGTACGCGCACATTACACCAGCACATATAACACTGTACCCCAACATTACACCAGGACATATGACTCTGCACCCTCTCACACATGACACTGTACGCGCACATTACACCAGCACATATAACACCGTACCCCAATATTACACCAGGACATATGACTCTGCACCCTCTCACACATGACACTGTACGCGCACATTACACCAGCACATATAACACTGTACCTCAACATTACACCAGGACATATGACTCTGCACACTCTCACACATGACACTGTACCCTCACATTATTACACCCGCATGTATAACATTGCACCCCCACATTACACCCACATGTATACCACTGCACCCCCACATTACACCCGCTTGTATACCACTGCACCCTTCATATTATACCAGGGCATATGACACTGCTTCTTCTCACACATTACACTGTACGCACATATAACAGTGTACCCCAACATTACACCAGGACATATGACTCTGCACCCTCTCACACACGACACAGTACGCACACATTACACCAGCACATATAACACTGTACCCCAACATTACACCAGGACATATGACTGCACCCTCTCACACATGACACTGTACGCGCACATTACACCAGCACATATAACACTGTACCCCAACAGTACACCAGGACATATGACTGCACCCTCTCACACATGACACTGTACGCGCATATACCACTGTACCCCAACATTACACCCGCTTGTATACCACTGCACCCCCACATTACACCCGCTTGTATACCACTGCACCCCCATATTATACCAGGGCATATGACACTGCTTCTTCTCACACATGACACTGTACGCACATATAACAGTGTACCCCAACATTACACCAGGACATATGACTCTGCGCCATCTCACACATGACACTGTACGCGCACATTACACCAGCACATATAACACTGTACCCCAACATTACACCAGGACATATGACTGCACCCTCTCACACATGACACTGTATGCGCACATTACACCAGCACATATAACACTGTACCCCAACATTACACCAGGACATATGACTGCACCCTCTCACACATGACACTGTACGCGCACATTACACCAGCACATATAACACTGTACCCCAGCATTACACCAGGACATATGACTGCACCCTCTCACACATGACACTGTACGCGCACATTACACCAGCACATATAACACCGTACCCCAACAGTACACCAGGACATATGACACTGCACCCTCTCCCATATGACACTGTATTCTCACATTATTACACCAGCATGTATAACACTGCACCCCCACATTACACCAGGACGTATGACACTGCACCCCCACATTACACCAGGACATATGACTCTGCACCCTCTCACACATGACACTGTACGCGCACATTACACCAGCACATATAACACTGTACCCCAACATTACACCAGGACATATGACTCTGCACCCTCTCACACATGACACTGTACGCGCACATTACACCAGCACATATAACACCGTACCCCAACATTACACCAGGACATATGACTCTGCACCCTCTCACACATGACACTGTACGCGCACATTACACCAGCACATATAACACTGTACCTCAACATTACACCAGGACATATGACTCTGCACACTCTCACACATGACACTGTACCCTCACATTATTACACCCGCATGTATAACATTGCACCCCCACATTACACCCACATGTATACCACTGCACCCCCACATTACACCTGCTTGTATACCACTGCACCCCCATATTATACCAGGGCATATGACACTGCTTATTCTCACACATTACACTGTACGCACATATAACAGTGTACCCCAACATTACACCAGGACATATGACTCTGCACCCTCTCACACATGACACAGTACGCACACATTACACCAGCACATATAACACTGTACCCCAACATTACACCAGGACATATGACTGCACCCTCTCACACATGACACTGTATGCGCACATTACACCAGAACATATAACACTGTACCCCAACATTACACCAGGACATATGACTGCACCCTCTCACACATGACACTGTACGCGCACATTACACCAGCACATATAACACTGTACCCCAACATTACACCAGGACATATGACTGCACCCTCTCACACATGACACTGTACGCGCATATACCACTGTACCCCAACATTACACCAGGACATATGACTGCACCCTCTCACACATGACACTGTACGCGCACATTACACCAGCACATATAACACTGTACCCCAACAGTACACCAGGACATATGACTGCACCCTCTCACACATGACACTGTACGCGCATATACCACTGTACCCCAACATTACATCCGCTTGTATACCACTGCACCCCCACATTACACCTGCTTGTATACCACTGCACCCCCATATTATACCAGGGCATATGACACTGCTTCTTCTCACACATGACACTGTACGCACATATAACAGTGTACCCCAACATTACACCAGGACATATGACTCTGCACCATCTCACACATGACACTGTACGCGCACATTACACCAGCACATATAACACTGTACCCCAACATTACACCAGGACATATGACTGCACCCTCTCACACATGACACTGTATGCGCACATTACACCAGCACATATAACACTGTACCCCAACATTACACCAGGACATATGACTGCACCCTCTCACACATGACACTGTACGCGCACATTACACCAGCACATATAACACTGTACCCCAACATTACACCAGGACATATGACTGCACCCTCTCACACATCACACTGTACGCACACATTACACCAGCACATATAACACTGTACCCCAACATTACACCAGGACATATGACTGCACCCTCTCACACATGACACTGTACGCGCACATTACACCAGCACATATAACACTGTACCCCAACATTACACCAGGACATATGACTGCACCCTCTCACACATGACACTGTACGCGCACATTACACTGTACGCACATATAACAGTGTACCCCAACATTACACCAGGGCATATGACTCTGCACCCTCTCACACATGACACTGTACGTGCACATTACACCAGCACATATAACACTGTACCTCAACATTACACCAGGACATATGACACTGCACCCTCTCCCATATGACACTGTACTCTCACATTATTACACCAGCATGTATAACACTGCACCCCCACATTACACCAGGACACATGACACCACACCCCCACATTACACCAGGGCATATGACTCTGCACCCCCACATTACACCAGGGCATATGACTCTGCACCCCCACATTACACCAAGGCATATGACACTGCACCCTCTCACATATGACTCTGCACCCCCACATTACACCAGGGCATATGACACTGCACCCTCGCACACATGACACTGTACGCGCACAATATTCATGTGAACTTCACATTTAAATACTACTAAACTCTGTCAGAATCAGAGAGCAGAACAAAAAGTGTAATGAAGCTTTTTTTGTAACAACAATTGCTGGTTATAATAAAAACAATTAGCTGTAATAGTAGATTATTGAAATTCAGCCATTCCACATTGAAAACTATGCTGCTCCATTTCTGCGACTGGAATAATACTTCCCATTTTGTGCAAGGAAAACGAGAGAGGAAGGGAGCGAGCGCGAGGCATCCGTGACCCGGGACAAGGTCCTCCAGCACCCAAGGCTGAGACACCAAAGTGCGCCCCTCCATCCCTCCCACCCCAACCACCACACAGTGATTGCTATTAGACTAAGAGGCGCCACAGGGCACACAACCTCCCCAACACCTTAATATCTAGTTATCTGGCTTGCAGTCACTGCCTTGTATCCCCTTTTCTTATTTTTTTCTGCTTCAAACACAATTAGGAATGACAGCTGAATGAATTCTGCGCCCCCTCCTACCCTGCGCCCTGAGGCTGGAGCCTCTCCAGCCTATGCCTCGGCCCGGCCCTGCGTGACATCATCATTCACACTTCCGCACATTACTGGAGTTCATTTATATCACGAGTTTATGCTTTATATCGAAAAATGCAGCCTGAGCCTCGCACCATCATATATCTGCTATCGCAGTATGATAACTTACTGCGTCATTAATATTAATGCACACAGGAGGCTGCTGGGGTGCACAATTATCGCATATATAATGAATGAAGCTGGCATCAATTGATGTTACTCTGTGGACTAGACTTTGGTCTAGATTAGTTTAGCCTTTGGCTCCTCCACTTGCAGCAATATACATATGCTGAACTTTCTGGGACTCGCTGTTTGACAGAGACTGGAGAGATATTGGCCAGCTACTGCTTAGATTTATTTACAAGCTATGTACAGTGGATAACGATGTGCAGCAATAACAGATGAATAAATGTATCTGCCAGCCAAATGCAGCCAAGATCAAATCAATTCATCATCTATGCAGGGATGATCCAGCTTACATGCCTTCTCCATTTACACAAATATGTGTGCACCTTTCCAGGGGCGTAGCAATGGGGGTTGCAGAGGTTGCGACCGCATTGGGCCCCTTGGTCCTAAGGGGCCTTCCTCAAACACAGTATTAGCTCTCTATTGGTCCTGTGCTGGTAATAATCACTTCTATAGATGCTCTAAATAGTTGTAATCATTAACAAGCTGTTTCCCATCCCCTACTTGCACCTCTGACACTGTGGTTGTCCTTGGCAGGTTCTGGTGCACCATATCAATTGTTATGTAAAGAGTGCTTGGGGAGCCCCATGTAAAATTTGCACCGGGGCCCATAGCTCCTACGTGTAACGGTTGGGCGTAGCAACTCAGATGTCTGATCATATGGTGATTATGTGGTGATTTGCAGAATAACCAATAATACTAGTATAGCTTCAAGGATGATATGAGTGTAGTGCTTGGTGCAACCGTAACTTTAATAGTTTGCAAAGCCTTACCAGAGGGGCTGGTAAGGTACTATCAGTACACTGACTGTACAGCTTTGAACAGACCTTCCCAGAGGACTGGAGAAGGTACTAACAGCGAGAATACAGAAAATAGGCTAACTAGTCCTTACCAGAGGAGCTGGCTAGGGACTACTGACGAATAAATAACGAGTGCTCATCAGTGGAGCTGATGAGCCTCAGAATCAATAAGGCTAGGCCTCTCCAGAGGTGCTGGTGGGCCCTAGCTGCGAGAGCACTGATATGTACAGCCAGACCTTCCAGAGGGGATGGCTACGTACTATCAGATACGGTAACTGTATAACTTGGCTAAACCTTCCCAGAGGGGCTGGCAAGGTACTATCAGCTACAGAAACCGTATAATTTGGTCAGACCTTACCAGAGAGGCTGGTAAGGTACCATCAGTCACGACAACTGTATAGTTTGGCAAAACCTTACCAGAGGAGCTGGTAAGGTACTATCAGTTTAGGTGACAATCTACTAGGAGCAGAGCTCGTGACCAAATAGTTTAGCTAGACCTTACCAGTGGAGCTGGCAAGGTACTATTAGTCACTTTAAGGAAGAGATAGAATCTCCCGAGGAGCGGGTGATTCAGACTGTACTGCAGCCTAGTAAACACCTGAGGAGCAGGAGTTACAAACAGTACTGCAACTAATGATCACCTGAGGAGCAGATGATTCTATACTAGAAATTCCTCACCAGAGGCTAGACCCACTGGTGAGGACAGAGTGGTCAGACAGGCTAAGTTCGGCAACAGAGAGGAAGTATCGAAACAGAATCGTGAGGCAAAGGATAACGGGTAAACAGGCAGAGGTTCAGCAACAAGTCAGATAGGCAGAAGTACAGAATCAATGAGCAGATGCAAGGTCAGAATATAGCCAGAATCAAACACAGATAATCAATAACATAGCAATATCCTAGTCTAGGTATGAAGTCCTTGGTTTCAACACCTGGGATCTAGTCTAAGGTCTGAGCGCTAACACTGAAGTATTCACGACAGCAGACAGCGCCAGACTGAAGCCCGGAGGCTTAAGAAGCAGAGGAGACCTCACTGGCAAGCCCCCTGCTCACAGCCAATCTGGGGCGCTGTGAGTCTCCTCTGAGGTCAGCTGACCAGCCGGTCAGCTGACGAGTCTTCTCCTAGCATAAAGGTCCTGTCTGTGCGTGCGCCCGCGCGAGACAGCGACCCTATGGGTAAATAACAGCCCCGTCCTCGGCGTCCTAGACACCGGCGGGACGGGCAGGGGAACAGAGGCAGCTGCGACGGCGATGCCGTTCGCCGCAGCTGCACTCGTTACACTACCCCACTGGGCTTAGCTAAAAATCAAGGAGCCCCATAGCAAAAATTGTGATTGCCCCCCCCCCCCCCCCTCCAAAAAAAAGAAAATGTATAAGTTACCTTTGTGCCCCAGGTAACCCCTCAGTATAGAAGTATAGAGAGATATCAGGATAGAAGTAACATACCTCTCCAGGCTCCACTCCTGATGTACCTTCTCTATGCATCCAAGTTTCTATGATTATAGTGCTCTGTAGTGCACTGTAGTCATTGATATGAGGGCACTATGGGTAAAGTAGCTCCGCGGTGGAGCCCAGAGAGGTATGACATTTCTCTTCAGCACTCCACTATTTACAATTCAGAGGGTCAATAGTGGACCCCCTTATCCCTGCCCGAAACTGCTGGACCCCCCCCCCCCCCCCCCTTGGCTACAGGCCCCATAGCAGCTGCTACAGTGATCCTTATACCACTGTGGCTTTCCCTGTTTTTAGTCAAAGATTCCTCTGCCTGAGAATCAAATGTCCAGTAACAGCAATCACATACTAGGACAAGGCTTTTGGTTCAAACCTTTGGGGTGCCCTTGAATGAAATGACATTTAGTGGTAGTATTAGGAGAGTAGGGTCAGGGTAGGGTTAATGTTAGGAGACTGTTCAGATAGTTCCTTTTTAACTGGCCACATCAGCATTTAATGCAGATCCATGCATGCATCCATCCCAACTCATGCTTAACCCCCACCTCTAAGTGCCTAAACCGAACCTTGTTAACCACACTCTCAAACTGCTTGATGTAGCAGATCAGCTACTACCATTCATTCCAGTGTGGTAGTCTATTGCCCACAACCCACATTGGGCGCCCAACTCACTGATTGGGCGCCCGTCGCCAATAACCGATAAATAACACAGGCATTTATTAGATTCCTGGCGATCCCTGTGCCCAAATGACCTAATTCGCCCAGTGCCACCTTCACCAGCCTTTAGTGCATTGCATGCTGATACTTGGCAGAGACACTTCGAATATGAAAAATATGTTCAGGTTCTAGCAGAGTCCTCAGATTAAAAAAAAACAGGAAGTGAGGAAAAATCAACCCACCTTAGACATAGGCAGCAGTATAAACCTTATAGAAGTAAAAACTAAACTAGTATAAACATTAAAACATTAACTGGGACACATACACTTGGGGTAAAAGTGGTGGAATAAGTTGCCTGCAGCATTATGCTTTTTTAACTATTATAATTCTACATGCTGTGGGAGATGAGAGAGAATACGAAGTTCCATTTCTTTTTTTCTCCTACTGCTAGTATCGTAGTGTAGCGGGAGAAATGTGTTTTCATGCAGAGTGTTGTTTATTCGCTCTACAGCTGTTTACTGGATGTATTTACGCTTTATAAATAACTTGAACCTCTAAGAGCCCTTTCTACTTCTTAAATTCCTCCAATCTGGTCTGAAAGTCTATAATTTTACATGATTTTTCTCGAGCTTTATCGAGTAATGACACGTCCCTAATTAATGGAGCACTCACATATATCTGCAGAGCACCTTACTGAGAAGTAATTTAAATCCTTTTAAAACACAGAGGACATTTCTACCCTTCTCCTCTATATATAAGAATTTGTATATTTTCTCGCCATCTAGTAGAAGGAATATTTTAGGTTTAGAGCTTTGCTGTCAGCTGCTAGCCATTTCAATTACCTGGTGTGGGAGGACTGTAGAGCACTACTGTTTATCTGTATGTTGTTTTTTTTTTTTTGTGTAAAGTAAAGATTACACTGTTGCTCGATGCCCCAGGTGCCCCTTGGGGAATTGTGGTGGCCCTGGGTCATGGTGGCAGGGGTGTATTTTAAAGTTGTCTGAAACTCTGACATAATATTCTATAAAAATGTGTTTTCCTACTTTTTATTACTCATACAGTTACCATATTTGCTTTTGTGCACCCGTAATATTGTCTGTTTATGTTTTCTTACCCTGAAAGTTGGCATTGCATTTTATTTTTTTTCTATTATAACTGCTTTTTATTATATATTAAAATCTTCTAATGAGCTATTCTGAACTCTGTGTGTGCCTGAAGCAGAGACAGTTTCTCAGAGAGTGGTTGTTTACATTCCAGTGTTGATACATTTGTGTTTAACAAGTAAAAAATATACTGTTATCTACAGTTTGGATGCAGATTTGAAGCCGAATAGCAGGAGAAAGTGCTTTGTTTAACCATTTCAGTGATGTTCTGCTAGATTTTTTTGGGGCATGGATAGTAGCTTTCAAGCTGTGAGGAATCTTTAAGAGCAAAGTAGAAATGCTACCTTTCAGTCCACTTTAAAGAAGCTATTCAAAGCAAACCTGAAGCGAAAAAACTTATGATATAATGAATCATATATGTAATATGGATAATGTAGAACATTAGTAGCAAAGAAAAGGTCTCATATTTTTTTCTTTAGTTATTTAGCTTTTTTTAAAACATTGCATCATTCTGTCATATTTGCAGCTTACAAACCACACACTGTATTTTAAACTATAAAACAGAGCAAAGCTAATGCCCCTTGGAACTTTACTGCAGTGAAACCTTAAACAAACAAGAAACAGTGAGAGACAGGTTGAGATAAGTGCTTCAGAAAACACTGTAGGACCCAAGTTGGGTCAGAGAGCTTAGAGAAGCTCTTTTGCATAAATAACATCTGAAGTTTCTTAACTCTTCCTGTACTGGAAACAATTTGAGACTCTTTTCTTTGCTACTAATGTTCTATTTCTAAGCTGTACTACACATACAGTTCATTATATCATAAGTTTATTTTTGCTTTAGTGTCACTTTAAATGCACAATTTACTGAGATTGGGATTGTCTCAGCAATCTCCTCATTGCCTGTTAGAAAGGCAGCCGATCCAATTGGGTTGACACCCTCGTTCTATATAACTTACATAACCTTTTTAACACCGTTCTTCACCAGGATTTGTAAGACAGAGGCGCTAGGCGTTATCATGACATATTACTGTTAGATACTTCTTTGTGTTATTGCCCGAGGAAGTGGGAAATACCTGCGAAACGCGTTGCAGCTTTGTTTTCTGGAGTATGTCAATAAATTTAAACTTTTGAAAAATGTCTGCTTCAGGGAGGTAAGTCCACCACTGCCTCCCTAGCATTTTTAGAGTTTTTAACATATTTTATCCTGTTGGCGCCTCTGTTCACTTCCTGCGATACTTGTGCCCACCCCTGGTGGAGGGCGGATATACCCCCTTCTTTCCGATCTACAGAGCGCGACTTCTTAATCCTGAGTGGGGACAGGTCTTAATCTCCCCACCTGCATTTATAGTGGTTGCCTAATCGGGTAACCCTGGTTTGTGAGTATTATTTTACTTACCTACATCTTCTACCTTCTCCAATACATACTACACTATATTGGGCTCTCAGTGTTTTCTTCCTTTTGTAGGATTTGTAATTTAGTTCCCTTAACTTGCCCATTTGCTGAAAACATATCTTCAAGCACATATTCATGTGATACAAGGAGCAGTTTAATGTCCCATCTCACGCATAAAGTCTAAATGCCAAAATATAGGCAACGATTATCACTCTCAGATTGAGGCAACCTGATTCGTTTCTTATCTGCACCGATTAAGTGGGCTACAGCAAGAGGGGAGGGACTAGAAGTCTTTTCAGCCTGTATTTTCACCATTAATATAGAGTAGGCATTTGATTGGGTCAACTGGCAATTTCTAAAAACAACCTTTGCCCAAATGTATCTATTAGAAGACTTAATAAAAAAATATATATAGATATATATATAGCTTTCTACAGCCACCCAAGTGTCAAAGAGACTATCAATGGTGTTCTTTAAATAACAAATGACACATGACGAGAATGCCCCTTGTCCCCCCCATTATTCATCCACACAATGGAGCACTTGGGTGAGGTTATCATGAGAGCTAACCTTTCTATTCACTGGATTCATGTGGGCTAATCTCATTACAAACTAGCTCTTTATGCCGACAATCTCCCAATTCATGTATGGTCTCCAAGGATCGGCCTTATTAACATTGTGAGAGAGTTTAGGTGATTTGGGAAATGTATTATTTCCTGGTGAATAATAATAAATCTGACATTTTTATATAACTTTAACCCAAGAACAGATCTGTTCCTTGTAAGCAAATTCTCTTCCGGTACTCCTCAGGCTATTAAATATATTATTAAGCGTATCTACTTATAGATAGAAACTTAAAGGAAACCCAAAGTAAAAATAAACTGATGAGATAAACAACTGTATTTATTCTCCAAATCCGAAAAATAACTTTTTTAGAATCCTGCCATTTAATTTTCCGTGTATCAGCTAAGAAAATAATGTTTCATGTGGTATTGTCTCATATATTGTCCCACTGAGCGGATCAGTCAAAATCCGTCTTATCAGTCTGATGACAGCTTGTTCTCACGTGAAACTGTCGTCAGAATGTCAGTAGCATGGTGGAGGGTCAATCATGCTTTGGGACTGTTTTGCTTCTGCAGGTACAGGGAAGCGTCAGCGTGTGCAAGGTACCATGAATTCTCTTCAGTAGTACCAGGAAATATTGGATGAAAATGCGATGCAGTCCATCGCAAACCTGATGTTTGGGAGACATTGGACCTTTCAACAGGACAATGATCCCAAGCATACTTCCAAGTCCACTAGAGCATGGTTGCAGATTAAAGGCTGGAACATTTTGGAGTGGCCATCACAGTCACCAGACTTAAATCCGATTGAGAACCTCTGGTGGGACTTAAAGAAAGCAGTTGCAGCGCGCAAGCCAAAGAATGTGACTGAACTGGAGGCTTTTTCCCATGAAGAATGGGCTAAGATACCCGTAGATCGCTGCAAAACACTTGTGTCAAGCTATGTTTCACGTTTAAAAGCTGGAAAAGGATGTTGTACTAAGCACTAAGAATGAATGTCACTTGGGGGTTGAATAAAACTGATAATGATGTGAGCACAGAAAAGACATTTGTGGTTATTTCATTATAAATGTTATGTTATATTTGTCTGACTTACAAGTGCCTCTTTGATTTAATTGTAAACAAGATGACTGAAGTAATTAAAATCAATGTCAAAATGGCCAAAACACTCAATTTCAGTGGGGGTTGAATAATTTTGAGTATGTTATAACGAGATTATTCTGTATATATTTCAAGCCATTCCAATACAACTTCCTAGAACCTTCAACCACAATACTCAGCACCCAAACGAATACCCACCTTTACTCTACTTACTCGGTGAGTGCGGTGTGGCTGGCATAAACAAGTTTTTGCTAGTGCTCATATTATCTATTTTTTTAGACTTTGGACAAAATTCTGTGAAACTGGTTCAGTTTTAGGCTTAGAGAAGATTTGACAGAATGAAGAGCTTTTGCTGGAAATGTATAGTGACATTTCAGTAATAATGACTATATTCCCAACCAGTCTAAAAAGATATTTAACTGTGAAGTAAGCTCTGAACATTTTGCTGTGAACTTAAAAATGTTTGAGCTACATGCAGTGCAATGGCATTTCTTGTCTTTTGCTTTGACCACTTTGGCCATACTTAAAGAGTTTTCTGGAAACTGAATGATTTCTAAAGGTTCGTGGTCTGACCTAGCAAGTCCAGACCTGTTCCATGTGAAGTTATCTGAAGAACACAGTGTAACGCTTACAATAAGGGGAACTAAAAATGAAAATCACTGAGGCATTTTTTTTCCTTTTTTCCTTGAGCTCAGAAGCTCTCTGACCCACCAAGAGCTCCCTGACTGTCTCTAACTTAAATTTAGATCGGTAGACTTACATCATAGCTTGAGGAGAAAAAACAATACAAAGAAGAGGCAAAGAAAGCTAATTAACGAAGGTAGCGGTTTGATAGGGAGGTACAGAGAGGATCTGTGGAGAATTGAAAGACAAAAGGTTACAGGAACAGAAAAATAAAAAGGGAGGAGAAAGAAAGGGGGGAAAAAAGGGTATAAGTACAGGACAGAAAACAGAAAAATGGTTTTAGTTTGTTTCGGTCTGGTAATCAATCTTATCTCTATCTGCAGTTTTCAGCAAGGGAAAAAAATGAGCTACTTTATTCTAAATTCGTTCTTAATTGTTTTTGAGGAGTCAATCCAAAGAAGGAATCCTGCTGCTCCGGTGGTGAAGTAAAAGTCCAATCTTTATTGCAGCTTTAGTGGACAACACAGTAAAATATCTCCCGCGTATCGGAGCAGAAACATGGCTTCTTAATCATAGCTAGCTGTTTTTGAGGAGTGACAAATGTTAAAGAGGAACTCTTATCAAGACTTGAACTTAATTCCAATTAGTAGCTGATACCCCCTTTCCCATGAGAAATCTTTACCGTTTCTCGAGTAGATCATCAGGGGGATCTTTACGGCTGATATTGTGGTAAAACCCCTCCCACAGTGTGATGTCAGGGCAGTTTCCTGTCTGTGAAACTTGTTGAACTGTGGCTGTTTGTAAGTGCCAAGCAAGCAGTATTTCCCTCTGTGCATACAGTATGTATATCTATAAAACAACATCCTTTTAGCCTATCAACATGTTAGTGGGTGGGGTAATAAATAATGGCAGTTGGAGCTGTCTGTTTTTTTTCATGTCTGCCAGTAGTAAAGACGATGACATGCACGTTCATTCTGGATCAAATAACATGAACAATTTACATGGCAAATATCAATCATTTCTTGAACTTTCTTATATTTTTTAACTTCTTAACTGCCTATAGAGCGCACCCTGGTGGCTACAGCTCAAGCGCTTTGAGTCAGCAAAGAGAAAAGCAGAATATAAATGTTGTCTTGACTAGTAAAATGTTTGTCTGAATAATTTTGCCTAGTAGGAGATGCCCGGTTTAGCAGTTTTAGATAATGACATGTATAAATCAGATTCTAGTATTTAATTTATACTAGTTGGTAAGTTAGATTTAACATAACTGTGTATTTGATTAAACTGGAGTCAAGTATTAGAACGGATTTTTTATTTTGTTTGTGCTGTTTGCTATGCAGGGTAATATGATAAAAATAATTGTATGCATAGGAGAGTTATGAGGTGTTTCAGAAGTTTGAGTTGAAGATAAGAGTTTTTCCTGCAAAGTCTCATACTTTTTTGGTGTCCCGGAACAGTGGATTCAGAACGAAAGTTTTAGACAAGTACTTTTTTTTTTTTTCAATTCTTGCAGTACTTTTTATTGAGCTGTTAATATATATTTTTATTGCAAAGAATGGTCACAATATGAAATATACAGTAACTAGTGAAAAGCTTTGAAACATTGCCAGAAATATGATGCAACTTAAAGCGGATCCGAGATGAAAAACTAACTATAACAAGTAACTTGTCGATATATCTTATCTGAAGTTTAGATAGTTTACACAGCAAATATAGCTGCAAACAGCTTTAATAGAAAATTATTATTTCTTCCTGTGATACAATGACAGCAGCCATGTTGTTTGTAAACATTACACAGAGGCAGGCTTATCTGTATCTTGATCACTAAGCCTGTGAAAAAACCAAATCCCCCCTCCTCGCTCCTCCCCTCTGCCTCTGAAATCAATGGCTAGTAACACCTCCTCCTGCCAAGACTGAGCTCCCATGAGCCCTTGCTACTGCCAATGCTCTCTGATAACCTGTGGGCGTGGTTTATTTAGTTTACAGGGAATTAGAGTATTAAAACAAAAACAAAAACATATTTGGCTTGAGGAACGCCCTATAAACAATAGGAAAGGAACACGATTATGCAATGAGTAAAAGTTCACCTCGGATCCACTTTAACCAAATATGTGAAAAGCAGTATGAAGGCCACTTTAACGCGTACATGAAAAAGAGGCGTGGGGAAAATTGGGCACTCAATTTCGGCAAGAAGAATATTGGCAAATTTACAGATATTCTACCTTTTCAAAGTGTAGATTACGATAGTAAAATTTTGGTAAATAATACTCATATTTTACTACAACTAAACCTGACCCCGTTCTGACACTGAACCCTCCCACTACTGATGCCTCATTTTAACCCCCCCATGGCTAACCTTAACCACGCACCCCATGGCTAACCTTACACCCAACCCCAGGGCTACCCTCAACCCCCATCCCCCCCCCCCCACACACACACACTTAACCTTAACACCCCACACACACACTTAATCTTAACCCCCCTCCCCTTTTCCTGCCACAAAATGAAGAAAAAAAACCCTGCAATGATAATTAATACACATGCACAAATGATAATTATGGGCGCGCAAATTTCTGGCGATACTACCCGCTGTTTCCACTTTAACTGAACAATTATATTCTGGCGAACTCAAATCACCAGAGTTGCTGCCACTAGGACGCACTCTATAGGCAGTAGCAGTGTTAGGGAGTCTTGCCCAAGGTCTCCTCACTGAATAAGTGCTGGATTACTGCACAGGAAGAGCCAAGATTCGAAGCTCCTGTGTCAGAGACTAACCTTAACACCTCACGCCAGGGCTACCAACACACATACTTAACTAAGGGTGCTCACCGCATTCCGCTGAATTCCGTTTTCCGCGATTCCGGTCGGAAATTGGCAATTCCGTTCCGTCGCATCAGAACTGAATTGCTATAGCGCTAAGCGGAAATTCCAGAATTGCTATGGGGAATTCCGTTGGAATGCGGATTTTTTCAGCCAATCAGAAGGAAGACCCTAGACAGAAGCTTCTAAGTGAAAACAACACGATTTCTGCATGAAAATAGGAATTTCTGCACCAATTAGAGTCTTAAGAAAAACCAACCAATCCTACGTTATCAACCAGCTCCCTAGCTACCTATCAGCAGCTACCCCACCCATTTTGTATATAAGAGAGCTGTGCAGTCACGAAGCTTGTGGGTTTCAGTCTGGTGTTACAGAAAGAGGAGAGACAGACCCATTTTAGTTGTTTTAACATAAAACAAAAGTCTTTTTAAAGACTGTATATAAACCAAAAGTCTTTTTGAAGACTCTGTGAGAGAAAGTTAGATAGAGTGTGAGCTATATTAGAAGTAGTAGTAGCTCGGTGTTTTTGTGACTGAGAGAGTGACAGTAGATAGTTAGTTTGAGTGATAGATTGTAGTATAGTGTGCTAGTACTAGTTGCTGTGTGGAGAGGGTTAGACAGAGCCAGCCAGGCCGCAGGCTTAGTGTTTGACAGAGTGAGAGTGAGTTAGGTGATTGATTAGTTGAGTGTAGTGCAAGTTTTCTTTTTGTTTTCTAAGTTCATTTTGTTTTTGTTTTTTGTTTTCTTTATTTTGTTTTTTTGATTTATTTTCTTTATTTCACCCCCTTATTTTCTGATCTGTTCTGTCGCTCATACCCCTTCCCCAATAAAGTTTATGGCCCCAAAATAATGGAGCGAGAGCAGCAGCAATTTCCTGCCACTCCTAAAAGGAAATGGGAGTGTTGATGGTGTTGGTGGATCACGTCAAGTACGTGATCAGGTTGAGGGTGGCAGTAGCAGCAGGAAGTATTCCCCCCTGGTCAGAGATGTCTTCCCTGTGTTCACACGCAGGAAAATATTGACAGAGCAGGAGGCGAAGAGTGCTGTGGATTATTTAGATCAGGAACCAGCAGCCTGCAAGTGCTTTCCCGTCTGTCAGTCCAATGCTGAGAATCGAGGTGCTAGAACAGGTCGCACCACTGTTTCCACGTGCACGCAAAAAAGTGGTCAGTGAGGAGCACTGCAGCATATCAGAGGTGCTCCCTCTTGTCTTCATGCTAGACAAGGCTCTTGACAAACTGCTCGAACAGGGGGAGGAAGCCCTACTGAACAGTGGTCAGTCAAGTGGGGGAATGAGTGAGCATGCTCCAGTCCGGGATGAGGAGGCAGAGCTTGTGGAAGCGGAAGAGCCCATTGTCCGGGGGTGAGAAGAATATTCAGATGATGTGGAGCTGGAGCATGACAACAGTTCTGACAGCCAGGAAGAGGTGATAAATGGCAGACATCTCTTACCTATGGCTGCACATATGCTCCAGTGCCTCCGTAAGGACCCCCGGATTAAAACTCTAAAATCAAGGCTCGACATGTGAATGGCCACCATCTTAGATCCCCGGTGCAAGGGGAAAATGCGCCAGTTCATACCCCCCTCCCAAGCAGACGCCAGGATTAGCAACATTCAGGATGCCCTTCTTTGTTGGGTAGAAGATGCGTTTCCTGCACCTGTATCCCGGGCCCAAGCTACCAAGCCTCATCACACTCAGCAAAGGTTTGGTGGTCCCACGCCCAGCAGCAGCACCAATAGCCAATCTGTGAACCTGCTGAGTATGCTGAAGGAATTTTATCAGCCAATGCCAGATACTTCTTCTAGCAGCAGCACCACCAGCGGACAAAGTGGTCACTGCCAGCGGCTGGCCCGTATGGTGAACTTGGGGTCGGCCAGTGCTCCAGACAATATGGAGAGTATTGATGACCCCATGGATGACCGCATGGAGTATTGGACAAAGCAACTGGATACCTCCTGGCCTGAACTCTCTCAGTATGCACTGGAGGTTCTTGCATGCCCCGCCGCCAGTGTTATTTCTGAGCGAGTATTTAGCGCTGCAGGTGAAGTGGTCACCGACCAACGGACCCGTCTGTCCACAGACAATGTGGACATACTAGCGTTCATAAAAATGAACGAGTCATGGAGGATCAGTGACAATTACAAGGCCCCTCTCATTGATTCATAAGATAATTATACAATACAATAATAAGATGACTACATTACAATAATTGGCCTACGACAACTCCTGCTGCTGCAAACAAAAAAATTGTATGACTGCCGTGGAACCTCCTCTAGGTCCCATGGCCTACGACAACTCCTGCTGCTGCAAACTACATTTTTTTATGACTGTCGTGGAACCACCTCTAGGTCCCATGGCCTACGACAACTCCTGCTGCTCCAAAAAAAAAAAAATCACCAGTGTAACAGCCACTAGGTCCCATGGCCTACGATGTTTAAAAAAAGAGGTTTCAAGTGAGATTACTAAAATTGTACCGCCGAAATACCGCCGGAATGTAACGGAATTTCGTTCTGACAGAATTCCGGATTTCCGTGGAATCAGAAATTGCACTTTCCGATCATCCCTACACTTAACCTTAACTCCAACTCCCCCTCCCCCCTTCCCACTTTTAACCAGTACATATAAGGTAGACTGAGTAAAACATTTTTCAGTATAAATATTCTCGATTTACTTTTAGGCTAAACAGCGATAACTACAAAGCAATGCTCATTTGTTAGGGAACTATAGTTCCTAAACCCTTGTACCCTCGGTATAAAAAATCACACAAGAATACAACGAACAACGGATCCTTCCTTTTCCATGACGCAATACAATACCAAATAAATAAATATATAATGTGATGTTTCCTCCTCATAATAATAACCCTTATTTTTGGAACAGAGAGGAAGTCTCTTCCTGTGAGAGAAGTGATCTGACTTATTATTAACTTTCCAGGCCAACCCACCTCATTACACCTTGTAATTACACTCTTTCCGCAACATAAATCATCACCTTTCACGCAGATGTACGTCAACTAATTACACAATCCCAAACAACAAACAGGTCACTTTCGCTAGTCATAAAAGTCTAACGTATGCCATGGTACATTTCAATTCAAGGCGGAAAGAAGGAAAAAACAACAAAGACATAACCTCAGCATAATTGACCAATGTTTCATACAGTACTGAATCGATCAACATTTTGAAACAAGTTGAAAAACTTCTATTTGGTAAACAGCAGTACATTATTACAAACTTCCTACAATACAAAAAGTAATTACATGAAATGTAGTCCCGACTGAACAAGGCGACAGGCAGAAAAAAAATTATAACAGAGCCGTCATTGATTACAGACTGCTATTTATTTATAAGTTAAACTCTGCTGCTTTTGATATATTATGTACATGGCTGTTTTCAAGAATCCTGTACAAAATGTATTAAATGTTACTTAATATATTCAGGAGCCATAAAAGTTACAGTGGTTTTCGGAATATAAGACGAGGGGGGGAGAGGGGAGTTGGTGTGCCATATATTCTGCAGATATGGTAAAATGTGGTGCAGAGTGCACAGGAAAGCACTTACCTGATCCTGCCGCCACGCTCCTCTCCCCCTCGCTCTGGTCCTTTTGATGCAGATGTGCTCCTCATCTCTTCCTGCAGCTGCTGGTGATATCCCAGTATACTGCAGCCGCCTGGTGATATACAGTTCCGGGTCCTCCGTACTTCCTGGTGCCGTACTTTCTCATTAGTGGTTATTACTGTACCCTCAGTGGTGCATGTGCGCCGGGGTTAAGCATGACATACGGCGTGCGTGCGCTGCTGAGGTTACACTAACAACCACTAATGAGGGAGTACAGAATCAGGAAGTATGGAAGACCCGGAGTTGTAGAGCAGTAGGAGGAGAAGAGGAGTACATCTGCTTAACAGCACCGGAGCGAGGGGGAGAGGAGCGCAGCGAAGGATCAGGTGAGAGTTGAAGTGTTATTGTAGTGAAGTGTTATTGTAGTGAAGTGTTATTGTAGTGAAGTGTTATTGTAGTGAAGTGTTATTGTAGTGAAGTGTTAGTGTAGTGAAGTGTTAGTGTAGTATTAGTTAACCACTTCCGGGTTTCGGGTGGTTTTGCTGATCGGTGCTGCGTAGGCTCTCCAGCCCGCAGCACCGATCAGATAGCAGCCAGGCCGATCAGACTTCCCCCCTTTTTTCCCCACTAGGGGGATGTCCTGCTGGGGGGGTCTGATCGCCGTCGGCTGCTTGCGCTTGCGGGGGCTCTTCAAAGCCCCCCTCCTCAGCGCTTCCTGGCCTCCTTCCCCTTCCCTCCCTCTCCCTCCCCCTCTGAGCGGCGCAGGACGGATTGCCGTCCTGTGCCTGATGGGATAGGCTTTAGCCTATCAGATGCCAGCGATCCCCGGCCAATAAGAGGCCGGGGATCGCCGATCTCCTCTACGGCGCTGCTGCGCAGCAGCGCCGTATATACGTAAACACCGGGGAAGATCTTCCCCGTGTGTTTACATTTACCCTGCGAGTTGCGATCGGAGGCTCGCAGGGTGTTCACAGAGACACCCTCCGTGAACTGACATGGAACGGCCGCTCATACGAGCGGCCGTTTCCATGGAAACCACTTCAGGATTCAGGGGCGTACTTAAGCCTACGCAGAATCCTGAAGTGGTTAAATACAGTGTAGTGTGTAGTGTAAGTTCAACGTAGAGGAGTGTTAGTGTAGTGCAGGGCTGTGTAGCTTAACTGGTGGAGCAGCAGGGGTTAGTAAAGTGTAGGGTAATGTAGTGTAACTGGTGGGTGCAGCAGGGGTTAGTGTAGTGTAGGTAGGCAGTGTAGCTTATATAGACTAGCTTACAGACAGCTTGGGGGGAAAAGGTCCATAAGAGGCCCCTGCACCATAGATGCACCAAGTTTAGTATTTTTTCCCTGATTTTTGCCTAAACCTTGGTGCATCTTATAGTCCGGAGCATCTGATAGTCCTAAAAATACGGTAATTCAGAATCCGTTTAGTTTAGAAAACTGAGATTGCTGTATATGGCTTAACCACTTCACAACAAAGGTTTTTTTTCCCTTGTGGACCAGATCAATTTTCACATTTCAGTGCTTCTTACCTTTCATTTACAAATAACTTTATCACTACTTATCACACCAAAATTAATGATATCTTGCTTTTTTACACCACAAATTAGGCTTTTTGGGGGTGATATTTTGTTTTCAGTAATTACTTTACTTTCTATGCATTTTAATGGGAAAAAAACATGAAAAATACACTATTTCTCCAATTATATCCCCTATAGTTGTAAAATAAATAAATCTACTCTAAATAAAACACACGGATGCACACGCAAGCACGTTGGCAGCAGTGGAAAGCGATGCATCAAAACATCCTGTTGCCATTAACAAAGTCATAGTCAGAAAGAGACCCTTAAAGCAAACGTAAATTAAAAGTCAGATTAAACATACACATGTCACACTTACCTCCCGTTTAGTCTCCTCTCCTGTGTCCTGTTTGTTCACTTTGATCAATGGAATTCTCTGTCCTCTGTAATATCCCACTTGAACCAAGGGAAACATGGACATTGCCTTGCTCATCAGGGGTCTTTTCAGTTTTAACTGACAACAACTGATATATTTCAGTTCTGACAAAATCTTGTCAGAACTGTTAGGAATCATTGTAAGAAGAAAATGATGAACTGCTGGCGAGGTAAGTATGTACTATTCATTTGCAGGTACACCATGTGTTTGTTTTAAATAATTTTACAATTTTAATAATTTTACAGTTCAGGTTCACTTTAAAGAATAGAGTAACGTAAAAATCCCTGCTGAAATTTAAGTCGCAAAGCCAATTGTAAAATCCTAGTAATTTTACTTTACCAGTGTATTCTAATATTTGGCCTTAGCACACATCCAACGTATCCATGCATATTAACCGCATGCACCAAATGCACACACTATCACCATCAATAACACAATGGATCGTACTCAAAATGGGAGACTGTTAGCAGTGGGGTCCCACAGGGGTCTGTTCTGGGTCCAGTGCTCTTCAATTTATTTATTAATGACCTAGTAGATGCAGTAGTGAGCAATGTTGCTATTTTTGCAGATGATACAAAATTGTGCAGAATCATCAACTCTCAGGAAGATAGTGTCATATTGCAACAGGATCTGGATAGGGTGGCTATATGGGCACATACATGGCAGATGAAATTCAATGTTGACAAATGTAAGGTCATGCATTTTGGACGTACTAATGGTCTAGCACCATACAAAATAAATGGGATACAGTTGGGGACATCAAACTTGGAGAAGGACTTAGGAGTACTCATTGACAACAAGTCAAATAATCGTACTCAATGCCAAGCAGCTGCAGCTAAAGCTAACAAAATTTTGGGATGCATTAAAAGGGAAATAAAAACTCGAGATGCTAGCATAATATTGCCCCTGTTTAACTCTCTAGTAAGGCCACATCTGGAATATGGAATTCAGTTCTGGGCACCACATTACAAAAAAGATATTGCAGTTTTAGAGCAGGTGCAGAGACGAGCAACAAAATTGATACGTGGGATGGAAGGTCTCACTTATCGAGAAAGGTTAGATAAACTGGGTTTATTTAGTCTAGAGAAAAGACGCCTTAGAGGGGATCGAATTAACATGTATAAATACATCAGAGGGCAATATAATACCTTGGCGGATGAGCTTTTTGTCCCTAGGCCTTCTCAAAGGACTAGAGGACATGATCTGCGCATGGAGGAAAAACTTTTTAACCATTTATTTAGGAAAGGGTTCTTTACAGTAAGAGTGATTAAGATGTGGAATGCATTGCCACAGGAAGTCGTTATGGCAAACTCTATACCTGCATTTAAAGGGGGCTTAGATGCTTTCCTTGCGTTGAAAGACATCCATGGCTACAATTACTAGGTAATGCCTAATGATGTTGATCCAGGGATTTTATCTGATTGCCATCTGGAGTCGGGAAGGAATCTTTCCCTTTAGGGGCTAATTGGACCATGCCTTGTAAGGGTTTTTTCGCCTTCCTCTGGATCAACAGGGATATGTGAGGGAGCAGGCTGGTGTTGTACTTTATACTGGTTGAACTCGATGGACGTATGTCTTTTTTCAACCAAAATAACTATGTAACTATGTAACACTGCATACAGGAAACTTAAAGAGGCACAATTACAATTCTAGTAAAAATATATTATCCATGATAACCAATTTTATGCTAATTTTCCTGGTTTCATCAAGAGAAACACTTCCTATATTAATATATTGCTGTATATTTGTTCATAACCACGCCCCCCCCCCCCCACACTTATATTTAGCTTAGGCTATTTAGTTAGCCCTGGTTTCAGCATCAGAAACACTTCCCATATTAATATATTACTGTATATTTGTATATTGCCACGCTCCGCAACTGATATTTATCCTGGGCTATTTCGTTTGCCCTGGTTTCAGCATCCGAATCACTTCCTATATTAATACACTGCTGTATAATTGTATGAAACCCTGTCCTCCCGCTGATCTTTAGCCTAAGCTGTTTAGTTATGCAGCCTTCTGCCCCAGTGCATTCTGGGAGGCCAGGTGTTGTTTCTGCTTACTTCGGTGCGCACAACAAACAAACATTCTGCAACTTTTCCGCCTCTCTCTTCCAGAGCCCCTACATCATAGATCATGGTGGCTTTTTGACTTTTTATCAATAATATTTGTTCTCTTTCTTTAATCACAAAAAAAGTAAGTACTTTCCACTTACAAAAACTGCCATATGGAGACTTAAATAAAGCATATGACAACAGGTGTTATCTGAGGTTATGTGCTTGTTTTAGAATAGTTGATGTTAATACAACTGTTTTACTTCTGTTCTCTCAGCTCATGCTGTTGAAACATATTGCTAATGCTGCAATCCAGCCAGATATTTTTAATTGCATCTTTTAGAAGTACCCACGTTTGTTGTTTCACAACCGCCCATTTTCTTCATTATTCTAGAAGAGAGGGGGGGGGTCCTCTTTTGCAGTGCACAATGCTGTCAGTTTGAAATAGGGAGCTTGCTGCATGGAGGACAGACTAACACGGTCCAGTCAGTATAGTGATTTTGACCTCTTCTTCAACCTTCTGCAAAACAGAGAAAATCATCCTCGTTTATAACTGTGCTGAGATGAAACTTAATATCAGATATGCTGAAGTTTCCCTCTTATGGAGAAATTCCATTTTATTCGGGAGAAAAAAAAGTGTTTTCAAATGTACCGTATACCAAACAAACAAAAGGATTTATACTAATGTGGGCTCCCCTCCGGTCCCATTCATTTTACCACAGTTAAAAACAAGGAACACCAAGAGCCCCAATAGTGTAATATGTACTGGTAAATGGTTATTAGATAGGGTAAATAATAATACTCACAAACCAGGGTTACCATTAGGCAACCACTGTAAAGGCAGGTGGGGAGATTTTCCTGACCCCACTCAGGAATAAGAAGTCGCTCTCTGTAGATGAGAAAAAGGGGGTTCAACCCTCCACCCAGGGTGGACTCAATGTTATGCAGGAGAACAGAGGCGCCAAAAGGATAAAAGGAAGCTAAATGAGCTTAAAAACCAAATTCTTGGTAAATAGAGGAGGTAGTGGTGGGCTTACCTCCTCCAAGTAGACACACAACGACTGTAGTGAAGACAGTCAATATATTTTATTTATGAACTCCAAATATGCAACGCATTTCACAGGTTTGATCCCGCTTCATCAGGCGATAACAATGGAGCAATAGCATGTGGTCAGTAGAAGAGCCAGGCACCTCTTTCAAGAATTTGGTTTTTAAGCTCATTTAGCTTCCTTGTATCCTTTTGGCGCCTCTGTTCTCCTGCATAATTTTACCACAGTTAGCTACAGTTTAGTCCCCTACTGCGCATGCAAGGTCCTAGCTGCATGCCTCCTTGAAACAATGTTTGCCATTAACCCATTAGCAGCTTCAATAGAGTTATCTTGTTTGAGATAAGTGCACTGCTTTTGACCTCAGTCAGCAGAACTTGTGATGTAAATTCTTGGAATGCTTTGATCTCTCTCTCTAGCAGAAAATATAGAAACTGAAAGCAGAAGTCATCTGGTATTGTCTCACCCTGCCCCCTAGTGACAAGTGGCCATACATACACATTACAGCATTACCAATTAGAAGCAGGGGATGTAACAAATACGAAAGAAAAAAAATGTGCTAATATAATTTGGCCAGGAGCTCTTGTAAGCTTCTTAATAAATTGGCTGATAAAGGGTTAATCCTTGCAATATATAAAGCCAAATTCAGAGCTAAAGTGAAATCATTGAGGTTTTTCTTAACCAAAGTAAAATCACCTTCTAAGCTTTCCACTTTTCTCCCACTTTACTAAATTAGAACCTTACATGATTTTTTTTTTTTTTTTTAAATCTACCACTAGTTGGAAAGAACAATCACGCACCGACCTTTTCATGCTTGCTATCTTTAAGTGAAAATCTCAGTTTTATCTCAACAGGAGAGTCAGTGGGAGATGCACTGTATGATTGAGTTTTAAAGCCACTTTATTGAAGTCCAGCTGTCAGTTTGTCTATCCTGAAAATGTACACGGCTACCAGAGTTCTCTAGTGAGCCTTATATTCTGGCATTTTCAGTCTACCGGACTTGCCCAAAGAGGAAAAGAATATTATTTTAAACTTTATGTATTACGTTTGCACAAATTGATTTTTATATAGTTTGCAAACAATTGCTGATGTGGTTTTCAAACAATTTATCATATCTAAAAAACTTTTTTTTTTCCCAAAGAAAATGTTTCCAAAGAAAATGTTATTCATCCATAAAGATCATGAACATCATTCTTGTCTTTTTTATACAAATAAGCATCAGTGGCATTCAATGCATTCCCCAGGAGTATAGGCGAGTAAACAAGATAGGTCCCTTTAATTTACTCTGCTAGGAGAGAGGAAAAGGGAGTCACTGGTTTGGATTTTGCATTATTCGTTTAGCCCATTCAAAAGACACAGACATGTCAACTCGATTAGGTTAAGCATAAGCTATTACTCTGTGCCTTCACCCTAACTGGACGAAAATTTTCGTCCAGTTAGGCTGCACGCACTCCCGTGGGTCGCGCGCGCTCCCGGGCCCCCCCCCCCTGTGCGCGCTCCCGCCGCCGGCCGTTAGCCCAGCCATCAATGAAAGGGATTATAGATCCCTTTCATTGATCGGACCCCCCGGAGAAAAGCCGACAGCGTCTCTTCAGACGCTGCGGTTTTTCTGAGCTCTGGTCTTCTTTCTTCTTCCTGGGAGCAAGATCGATTGCTCTCAGGACTTTTTGACTGTGGCCATCTTGTGGCCAAATAGTAAAACGACACCCCAAACCACATTTTATTAAAGAAATACATTTTTACACATTTAAAATCCCCTGTTTACCTCCCACACCAAAAATACCCACATACAAGTTTTAATAAAAAATAAAATAAAAAATTACAATAATAAAAAAAAAACATAAATAGTTACCTAAGGGTCTGAACTTTTTAAATATTCATGTCAAAGGAGTATATCAATATGATTTATTAAATTATGGGCTTCTAAATAGTGATGGACGCAAATTGAAAAAAAGGCGGCATACATTGTGATAGGGGCATAATTTAAATGGTGTAATAAGCTGGAGAAATTGGTAAATAAAGTACATAGGTTTTAATTATGGTAGCATGTATTAATTTCAAACTATAATGGCCAAAAACTGAGCAATAATGATTTTTTTTCCATTTCTTTCTTAATATTCCTGTTAAAATGAATTTAGAATAAATTAATTCTCAGCAAAATGTATCACCCACAGAAAGCCTAATTGGTGGCGGAAAAAACAAGCTATAGATCAATTCATTGTGATGAGTAGTGATAAAGTTATTGGCAAATGAATGGGAGGTGAAAGTTGCTCAGATGTAAAAAAAAAATCTTAACCCTGTAGGCTGAAGTGGTTACTACTTAAAATAGTAAACAGGCTACAACATGTGCTGATCTCTGCCTATATCTTTCCTAACTGTTTCTACAGAGTTAAAATTACTCTCTACACTCATAATTATCCTTCTACCATTATCATTATTGTTGATTTATAAAGCGCCACATATATTTCGTGGCACTGTACAAAGTTCTATTCAACTGTTGCAAACATTAAGAAGTTTTGAATCAATAATATACCATTTATTGGCTAACTTAGAGATAAATAAAAAGTAACCTTTCGGCTAATAAGCCTTCATCCGACTGAGGGTCAACATGATGTATAAACTGATTTCAAACACAAGTGTCAAAAAGAACTGTTTGAGCATGTGCAAAGCTTTGAGAACGAACGATCAACGACCGATCGTTGTACAGACATTACTTTTTGAACTATGGTCGTTGGAAAAGATCTGGCAGAATGGATCGTTCTTTACCAATGACATATCTCGTTGGTCGGTCGTTTTAATGATCGCTTGTGCACTTTTTACGAATGATCGTCGGGCAATGCCGTCGGTAACGATCGTTTCAAACGACTATAGTAGCATGTCTGTACGCACCCTTAGTTCCTGAATATACTCAACTAAGTCAGATGAAGGCTTATTAGCAAAAAGCTTACTTTTTATTTATCTCTAAGTTAGCCAATAAATTGTATCATCTGGATTCACAACTTCTTCCTTTTACTGATGGCTAACACGGAACAACACTCTACTGTTAAAACACTAAATAAAGAGAACTGGTTTCTGATTACCTATTTCTGTGTAAATGGTGGTAGGAGACAAGACTGTGCTGTAAAATAGAAGAAAAATGAGTAATACAATTACACTTCATCATTTATCACAGCCTCAGATAAGTTATTTTTTTAGCCTTCTAAATAGCCTCATACATAGACTAAAGGTGCGTACAAAACTGAGCTGTATACAGTAGCTGTTGATGTGCTCTGTTCCTGTGCGGGGAGGCGGATGAACAATTGGTGGATCACTTGCAGGGCGGGGGTTGGGGACTACCGTACACATGCCTGATAATTAGCTGAGCCAGTCATTAGCAGACTTTAATCATGCATGTGTTTGTAGTTTAAGACTCTAACATGTTAATCCACATTAGTATCAATATGTATGTCACATCTATCATCACTAGGGCTGCCCAATTAATGTTAATAATTCTGAATTAATGCAGATTTTATGCATCTTAAAAACGAACCAATCATATTCAATATTGTTATATTTCATTGCTCCATTTTTAAGCTTTTTAAATTTGCATATGCTTTACATCAACTCAAAATGATTAGCATCTCATTGACTATCCCTAATCATCACTATATGACTCATTTTGTAACTAAATGCCATTATCTTACAACTGCGGGCTGCAGCTGGTATACGCTTTTTTTTCTCTTATGAAAGTTGCTGGAAACCATAGCAGCAGTATATGGTTTGATATTAAAGATACCCAGAAACCCCCTTTCTCTGTTTGGTTCATCGATTCATAGGTGTGCACAAAGAAATAGCCAAAATGTATTGCACCGTTCACATTCTTAAAACGTAGTCTACTGCAAGAACATGTTCATTTTACAGAAAGGAGGGATCGTACATATCCACAGGGAGTACAGTTGGTAGTATCCACTCCCATGTGAGCAACGGCTGACATAGCTATCACAGTGAAACAGGTAGATCTATTGAGCAGTGGCCTGCACAAACACCAGAGTAATTGCATAGATGCCTATGTATGTAAAAATTATTTAGGGATTGTTTTTTCCTATCATGGTGGTGGCCTCGTCTAGACTGCACTTGACACACATAACTAACAGCTCTGATAAAACTAGCCATCTCCACGGTGACAGGGTGGGACGTTTTTAGACATAAGAAAACTAGGCAGATGCCTGGGGTGACACCTGCTAGAGGGGGCACCACAGAGCTATCCCTACTGTTAGTTCCAATAAGAGATGGATAGCAATTAATTTTAACACCCAAATAGGGACTGCTAATTAACATAGCAAAAGATGCCTGAATAACACAACAATGATATGGGAGGTGCTATTAACCTACTAATTTGTACATGTTTTAGATTTGGTCTGTATTGAGTTTTACAACTCTAATGGATTTCCACAACATTATTCTGACCTGTAAAGATATAGGCTGTGTATAAACAGTATTATTTGTGACTTCCCACCCCTCATAATGATAGGAATGGTTTGTTACGTGGGTTGAAGGAGGGCCAGTGTCTCTAGCCCAGTAATAATTTACGTAAGCTTTCTAGATATGTTTTGAGAGATAACATAATTTAATCTGCAAATAACCTATTAATTCATTATTGGTGTCAGGAAAACCAATAATATATAAGGAAGGAAAGGCAAAATGTGCCTCGCCTGGGGCACCAAAATGGCCAGAAAGAAACTGACCTGGTGACAGCCATCTATACTTTCCATGCAACAATGACCTTAGGGCTGACAATTTTATTTGTATAATTTAGATAGCATCAGAGTTGTATGGTAAATTATTGTTAATACTGTATTTCCTTCTATTTTATATAGATTCTCATTAAAGATAATATCATAAAAAGATCAATCAAAAATGTAGAAAAAGAAAAAAAATCAATTTACTGTATCCTGTATGGCTATTGTCATGCCTCTGCATGTATTTGACATATTTTCCCCACTTGTGCATGGAGATCACATCCGTTCTGTATAAATACGGCAGTATCACAATGCATAGCTGTCATCTCAGTTATGATTACTTTATTTCAGTGTATAGATATCAGCTTTCTTTCCTGAATATGGTGTGCACTTACAGCAAGGTTAGCAAGATGTGTCCCCGCTCTGCTATTCTCTCTCCCTGACATTGACTTATTAGCTCTTTTTGCAGAGTCTAGGCTTGACTAACCAATGTTCAGATTAGTTCTGGCTGTGCTGGCTGTATACCCTGGATTGCAGTGTACCCGATGTGTTTGTGCTTTGCCTCCATGCTTGTGGCTGTAAAATATCTTTCAGTTTAACTTCCCTTTGTGTGTTTGGGATATTTTTAGCATAGGCTGTGACATTCCGGCACATTTTATCATAATGATTTCATAGCAGCTACTCCCATGGTACATGAACATATACAAAGGAAGTGGGGGAATAATTCCAGTTCTTTCACAGGTGAAAACTGGTTTATGTTATTTTTTTTTAACTGAGGATTGTGTTTTCTTCACCTCTAGCTTTGATCAGGCGTTTTCATGTATCTTTTTTCTAAGCATAGTTGAAGGCATTTATATGTAAACATGTGCTTATTAAAGATGAACAGAAATGCCAGAGTGTGACCTGCATAAGAAGGACAAGAAGCACACTGGCGCTGTATGTTCCTAATGGGGCATTCTATAGAGCGGCATATAGCCAGTATATAAGACGTGTTTATTTACTGGTGGCGTGCCTGTTCTAGACATAATTATCATTAACACTTTGCATGAATGTTTGAGGGATGTTTGAGAAATTTAGCTGCACGGAAATACAGAATAAAAGTGTGTGGTTTTGGGCCCACTGAAAATAAACACCTTGGTACCCACTGCGGCTTGACACAGACTGTACTTTGGCACTTCAGCACCCACTGCAAGTTAGCACAAACTTGACCTTTGTATTTTACCACCCACTGCATCTGAGCCCCCACTGCACCTTTGCATTTACTGCAGTTTTGCACCTGCTTTTTCTTTGCCTAAAATGAGCCTAAATGAGCTTGGGTGCTGATCAGGAGGGACAGAGATTTCAGTCATGATAGGTGAGTCCATGTCTACATCAGGCTGCCCAATTTAATAGTGGGCATCTACTATCACTGCTGATTTGAAGGTGGTGGAGCCAAAAGACTTGGTTGGAAGGAGACACAAAAGTCTACCTGATACTGCTATAAAGGAGGGGGGGGGGGGAGCTAAGACTGCCTAATACTGCTTTCTGGAGAGGGGTATTACATACACAATTTAGCACAAATTATTGATTGATTGATTAGGGCCCCTTTTTCAAATTTGAGCACCACTCCTTGAGGATCCTCTGCATGGCCCTGGTTTTGGACACCTGGGTTTTCTGCATATGAAATGAGTTGCACAAGGCATGAAGAAATAATGCACGTTTGTAAAAAGCAAAAAAAAAAAAAAAAAAAAAAAAGGTCTTAGCTCCTTTTGCTTCATTTATCTCCTTCTAAATGGCTCCTTTACTGCGGGTCCTAAAGCTGATATTCTCCATGCTGATCTTAGGGGTTAGGTCAAGAGGAGGACTGAACTGAAGGGAGGCAATTGGCAGTCCAGCTACTTTGAACATAAATTGGGCTTCTTCAGAGCCATTTATGACTGCTGGTATTTGTTATTATTAAATAATAATCTTGGTGGCTCTCTTCTTAAGATGACTGCTGGTATTATTTATAGTTATTATTTATAGCACCGACATCTTCCGCAGAGCTGTACAGAGTATATTGTCTTGTCACTAACTGTCCCTTAGAGAGGCTCACAATCTAATCCCTACCATAGTCACATGTCTATGTATGTATCATGTAGTCAGTGCATGTATTGTAGTCTACGGCCAATTTAGGGGGAAGCCAATTAAATGATCTGTATGTTTTTGGGATGTGGTATGAAACCAGAGTGCCTGGAGGAAACCCACGCATACAAGGGGAGAACATACAAACTTCTTGCAGATGTTGACCTGGCTGGGATTCGAACCAGAGACTCAGCGTTGCAAGGCGAGAGCGCTAACCACTACGCCACTGTGCTGGTAGAAATATGGGGCTACACTGTGATACTCACCTGACCCTTTATGCACCACTGCTCCTCTTGATCCAGTCTACCATCTACACAAAGTTGCAGTTTCCACTGATCCCTACTTCCATGTTCCCAGTCCTCTTCTGAATAGTGGTGGACAGCAGTTGAAACTGTGCTTAGTTTGTGGCCAGCATACAGGAGTGAAATTTCAGTAGGATGGTTGGAATTAGTGTTGGGCGAACACCTGGATGTTCGGGTTCGGGCCGAACAGGCCGAACATGGGCCAGATGTTCGGCATGTTCGGCCCGAACCCCGAACTCAATGCAAGTCAATGGGGACCCGAACATGCCGCAATACGGCCCCCCTATGGGGTCGCAGGCATAAGGGGGGAGCATGCCCCGATCGCGGGGGGGGGGGGGTCGGAAATTCCCCCCACCCCCTCTGCTAGGCGCTAGCGCTCCCCCCTCTGCCTGCTTCCCCATAAAAAAGTTTGCGTAAAGTTACAGGGGCCCTGTTCGGCCGGGCATTGAGCAGTTCGGGCGAACCCGAACTAAAAGGCCGAACACCATCAGGTGTTCGGCTGAACTCGAACATCACCCGAACAGTGGCTAACACTGTTCGCCCAACACTAGTTGGAATCAGGTGGGAGACAATGTAGGTCCCTATTTTGCCTTTTATAGGCCTAAGTCTGTCCTAGCAGTAACAGGAAGCCATATCTCTTATAGAAGTCGCAGTGGGCCTTAAAACAGCGTACATATTAGTACTCCTCTGTTGAGTTGGGCGGCGGGAGAGCTGAATGATGGTTCTACTTGCTGCTGCTAAACTCCCCGAAGGCATTAAGTACTATACCCCCTCCAAGTCGTCGCAACTTGGAGAGAGGTGTAATTCGTGGTCCAGCGATTGCTGGAGCCCCAAATTACTTTTACGCGCCTCGCACACCATAACATTGCTGCTATGGGGTGCCTGCTTTTGATGAAACCACTTGCTTCACTAAATCACCCTCAGAACTCACAAGTTGTACTCACTCTACCGAGGAAGTCACAGTACCTTTTATTCACTGCCATTAGCCACAGGTGGTCCAAAATACCTACCAGAAATCAAAGGAAGCCCTGATTCTCTGCCTGGAATTCTCATGCACACCATGGGCGCCCTACAGAGCTGCTGGAGGGGGCACTAGAAAATTTCACCATAATATTGCAACACACGATGTAGCCAAACACCACATGTTTATGTAAAGAGGAAGCATTGTGTGAAACTAGCCTTCGATTGGCCAATGAGATCACCATTGCCAACAGAGACTTTCCATCCTTGATGATCTACATCTTCCTGTAAAGAGCCAGGGATCAGCTACAGTGGCAATTCATAGTTAATCTTGAGTGGGGGGATAGTTGTGCTTGTTCCGAACATAGTATCATCTGTGCTAGTACAGATGCAAGGGAGAAAAAGTGAGCACGACCCATGACCTGATGTATGTATGTCTTCTTTGAAAACCTATATAAAGCACAGCTTTTCATAAAAAAAGAAACAGACAAATAACCACTATTTTTTTCTGTGAAATTAATTTCACAGCTTACAGTTCACTCCAATGGGTGGGCATAGTGTTTAAGAGGAACTGCAGTGACATCACACTGTGGGAGGGGTTCCACCACAATATCAGCCACACAGATCACCCTGATGATCTATTGGAGAAAAGGCAAAAATTTCTCATGGGAAAGGGGGTTTTGGCTACTGATTGGGAGGAAGTTCAATGGTAAATTTCATCTACATTTTTCTCTTATACTTCCAGTTTAAAGGAAACCTTACAGAATGAAGAATGTGGAATGTCCTATTTCCTTAAAATTAATCATTGTCTTGGTGTCTTTCTGATGTTTAGGCATTTTTGGTGACCTGTACAAAGAATGGACTTAAGTAAGCCAGCATTAAAGAGGAACCATGATGACATATAGTAAAATGTAATCAATTATTCAGCATACCTATATTAACCTTAGTAATCCTGGTTTCCAAAACACTTCTTATGTATATATTGGTATGTAACCCTCCCCCCAGTGATGTTTAGCCTAGGCTATGATGTCATGCAGCCCTTTCCCCCAGAGCACTCTGCAAGATCATGTCATTATCCTGCTCACTTCACAAATGCATTCTGCAATGATTCACATTGCCAGCGGTAAAGCTGCCAGCATTTCTTAGACATTTAAAGGAAACCTGGGGCAAATGGATATAAAAGTTTTATAGATACCTGGAGTTTCCTCCAGCCCCCTCTGCACCGATCACTCCCACACCATCTTCTTCCGCCTCCACGCTTGGCCAGTAGAAGCCAGTCAGCTTCACCATTTGTGGTGTACTGTGCATGCGCATCACTGGCCACGTGTGCGCCTGTACAGTACTATTGCTCAGGCACAGAATGCTCTCAGCCACGGGAGCGAGATGAGGGTGCGCACATGAGCAAACTGGGCCTGCACTCACTGGCTCTGACTGGCTAAGCTATTGGGGCTTCTACTGGGCAAACGAGAAGGCGGAGGAAGACGGCGTGGGAGCAAATGGTGCGGAGGGGGCTGGAGGAAGCCCTAGGTATGTTAAAACTTTTATATCCATTTATCTTAGATACACTTTAATAATATAAAGAAGGCTGAGGTAAGATTTGACAATTAAGAAACAGCGACTTAATACATTTATAAATGAATATATGAAAATAAACAATTTTATTAATTAAGTTATATACACAGCAAGAACATCACCTGATCTCCCAGAGTGCTCTGGGGCAGAAGGCTGTGTGACATCATAACCGAAACTAAGCATTAATGGGACAATGGGGTTACATACCAATTTATATCAATATGTAGATATTAGGTAAAAAGTGCTTATGATGCTAAAACCAAGATGATAAAGGTAAAATGGCTATGCTGAATTAATTATTTATTACAGTCTATTGTATGTCATTATGGTTCTGGTTATGTGACTCACACATTAAAGAAATATGTTGTTCAACAATGCAACTGCCAGGCATATGGAGTGTTTCATTTTTTTTTTAATAGAGAATAAGTATGGCAGTTCCATTACCATATACGGTAACTACAGCTTCAATTTAATTGTGAGCTGGTATGGGATTATTATGGATCCTCCATGGGGCAATGCTTTTATATTATGACACAAATCCCCTACATGCCATTACCGAGGCCTTTAACATCATGCTACGAAAGCATGACTGCCGAGTGTGCAACCACTGAGTGAGCAGAACATTAGTGAACTGATAAATGACCCAAAAGACTACTTTACTGATTCACCATGCAGATAGTGTGTTACAAGTACCCAACAGACAACATCTGTGGCATCCACGCCTAGATTTGTATCACATATGCAATTTCTGATGAAATTTATGTGCATGCAGCTGGCCATATGTTAGCAGATATTTTTAAGAGCAATGAATAAATTCATTGTATTCCTGTAGTAGTTTCCACTCAGTGCACAGATGGGATCCGTAAATCACGTGATACCAACGTTGCTGAAGATGTAAGCAAACAAGATAAAAGAAATCTTACAGCATTTATACAGATTGAATCTCCCACAGTGCCTTTTCTGAGTGCTTCCATCACCCTATAGAGTATAGCAGAACTGTTCAATACTCCTGAAATATTTAATGCCCATCCTCAGAACTCTGATAAGATGTCTTCTTTAATGTGCCCTGGTTATCTGTGAGGCTCATGTTCTTGTCGTGTTTCTACATGGCTTTGGCTAAGAATAGCTACTACAAGCCAGGATGAAGAGCTTTGAACTTAGGCACATGGGGGATTCCTTTGCTAGTGGCTAAACAACAGTGGGAAATCTTCTAGATGCTATCGTTCTGGCCGGTTGGAACTGCTCAGACACACACGAGACTAGTCTTTGCATGCTGATTGGCTAGATCTACTAGTCAATTCACACTGGGATTTTCCAAGAGCTTAACTAGAGGCAACGTGGAGGAAAACCATTCTTCATCTGAGATGGTACTTTAAGTCTGTGCTTGCTTTGTAGCTAAACACCATTGCAATGGATTTGTTTAAGTGGACCCAAGCTTACCAGATGGAATGGTTTCCAAGCATGCAGCATATTGCAAGAAATACATTCAGTGTTGCCAGCTCTCATATACATTGAAGGTTCTCAATTCCATTTGCATGGTTTCACTGTGGATTCCTGCATGAGTCTTGAGGGAGAGAAACAAGGTGATTTGGTGCTGGTATTTAAATATAACCTCTGTTTGGGCCAAGGGTAGTAGGCTAGTAGGGTACAAGGAGATTTTCTTTATTAATTAGGACATTAAGGTTACACATCAGGAAGGACATTTTTGTTAAGGGTAAGGTTAGGGTTAGGTGTCAGGATGGGTTTTTTTAGCAGGAAGGAAACTTTCATGAAGAAGTGGAGGTTCAAGCTAGGCAATAGGAAGGGGGACACAAGAAAGGTATGGTGACGGTGTTAGTCCAGCATTCCAGTTCCAGTGCCATTTTTGATTCGATTGTGATTAGTTCATTGCAATAAATGGAAATCGCAATGCGTTTGTAGTAAATCACAATGAATCCCAACACATGTATGGGAACATCAGACAGTGCAGGCTATGCAATTCAGATGTCCCCGCTGATCTCATTGCACTGACGCAAATCCTGGCAAAAAACAAGTGTGTAGAAGGGGCCTTAAAGAGAATCTGTATTGTTAAAATCGCACAGAAGTAAACATACCAGTGCGTTAGGGGACATCTCCTATTCCCCTCTGTCACAATTTCGCCACTCCCCGCCACATTAAGGGCTTGATTCACGAAAGAGTGCTAACTCTTAGCACGGCCGTTTTCGTGCGAATTTTCGCATTGCGCGCGATCGCGAATGTTCATGTGAAACGATAACGTTTTAGCGCGCAAACGCAAATTTTTGCGCAAAATCGATATTGTTTTAACTAAAAAAATTCGCATTTGCGCGTGAAACCATTATCAATTAGCGCGAAAATTCGCGATCACGAACTCTTTGGTGAATCAAGCCCTAAAAGTGGTCAAAAACAGTTTTAAAAAGTTTGTTTATAAACAAACAAAATGGCTACCAAAGCCGGAAGTAGGTTGATGTACAGTATGTCCACACATAGAAAATACATCCATACACAAGCAGGCTGTATACAGCCTTCCTTTTGAATCTCAATAGATTATTTATGTGTTTATCCCCTGCAGCTCTCATCCACTGAAGAGTGACAGGCTGATTGTTTCTTCCTGCAGACAGCTCTGCCCGGTGACATTTTTGTGACAGAGTCTCTTTAAAGAGGATCTTCAGCCTAAACAAACATACTGTCATTAAGTTACATTAGTTATGTTAATCAAAATAGATAGGTAATATAATCTCTTACATACCCTGTTTTAAAAGAACAGGCAAATGTTTGATTTCATGAGGGCAGCCATCTTTTTGGTTGAAAGGAGGTGACAGGGAGCATGAGACACAGTTCCAACTGTCCTGTGTGCTGATCACCCCTCCCAGTTTCTAGGCATCGTGAATAACAACATAGGAAAACCCATCATGCTTTGCACAGCATCAGGGGAAAAAAGCCCGGGCAGTTTTCTTTGATGGGTGGAGCTTAGCTAAAAATGCAGCTAAAATGATGCTTTGGTAAGAAAAACAAAGTTCTGATGCTGTGAAACTGTCAAAGAAACACCAAGCCTTTTCAGTTCTGCTGAGTAGATTTTTAGTCCGGAGGTTCACTTTAAGGTTAGAAAAAAGGTTTTCATCAGAGGTAAAAAAATGTTTTAGGCATGGAGGGGTGAGTTAGGTTTAGTCACATGATTGTGAACAGAGCCAAAAAAATGCTTAAACCATCTGCAGGACAATGTTGTGACGCCAAAACTTCCTATAAACCTGAAACACAGAGACACCAGCAACAAATCCACACCTCTGCAGTTTTGCACTTGACTCAGTTACTTCAGATTCCATTTATATACTGCTTTGTGTTTATTATGCAGGCTACATGCAGTCTGCATTGCAAGCATTCTAATGTAAGGAATCTTATCTCAGTCAGCCTGGCTCTATTCTGGTACATTGTAAAGCCCCATCTACACCATGGGACATTGAAGCGATCCGGCGGCTCGATTAGCCGCCGGATCGCCTCTTCCGCGTGCCCGCCGCGTCCCCGCTCGCCGCGCGTGCGCCGCATTCGATTCCCCGCTCGTGCCCGCTCGTCCCCGCCGGCGCCGCTTATCTCCCACACGATTCCCTGCCATTGTCCCCTCTCGGGGATCGAGCAGGGAATCGGCGGTGAGAAGATCCGTCCTGTCGGATCTTATCAATCGAGCCGCATCAGCGGCTCGATTGATAAGGAGCATCGCGGCCGCATCTACTCGTGTAGATGCGGCTTAAGGGACAAGCAAGCTTGTTATCTCTCCTCCCGCATTCCTACTCCTTGCTAATTGGCTGAGGGCAGTTTAGTGTGACAGGAGGCTGAGAAGGGAAATGCACCTCAGCTCTTTGCAGTAGCTGCTGAAATACCATCTATGCTGTGCTCACATGTTTACAAAGCAAGCTAGATATGACAGTGAGGTTTCTAGAAGAAAAGAATAAGGGAGGAGATGATATCAAGATTCAGTCAGTAACAGTAAAGATGGGAAATGCCTGAAACGGTTTTCTATTTATTCACTACATTAACCATTTCCCACATGAGGGGTTTTACCCCTTGACCACCAGAGCAATTTTCACCTTTCAGCGCTTCTTCCATACATTCGTCTATAACTTTATTATTACGTATCGCAATGAAATGAACTATATCTTGTTTTTTTCGCCACCAATTAGGCTTTCTTTAGGTGGGACATTATGCCAAGAATTATTTTATTCTAAATGTGTTTTAATGGGAAAATAGGATAAAATGTGGGGAAAATGTATTATTTTTCAGTTTTCGGCCTTTATAGTTTTTAAATAATGCATGCTACTGTAATTAAAACATATGAAATGTATTTGCCCATTTGTCCCGGTTATAAAACCGTTTAACTTATGTCCCTATCACAATGTTTGGCGCCAATATTTTATTTGGAAATAAAGGTGATTTTTTTTTTCAGTTTTGCATCCATCCCTAATTACAAGCCCATAGTTTATAAAGTAGCAGTGTTATACCCTTTTGACATAAATATTTAAAAAGTTCAGTCCCTAAGGTAACTATTTATGTGTTTTGTTTTTTTTATTGTAATTTTTTTTTTTTTTAGTACAAAAAAAAAAAAAAATTGGGGAGTGTGGGAGGTAAGGAGTTAATTTTTTGTGTAGAACTAATTTATTTGTATGTGAAAAATGCTTTAGGGTGTAGTTTTACTATTTGGCCACAAGATGGCAACAGTAACCTTTTGTATAATGCGACCTGCAAGCGTCCTTCCGGACGCTTGCAGGAAAACTAGGAGGCTGTGAAAGTTTTTTTTTTCCACAATGATCGCGCTGCTTATCGGAGAAGCAGCGGATCATCACAGGGCTTAGATCAACGAACGGGAATGGATTTTCCTGTTCATTGATCTCCGGGCGAGCGGCCAGCGGCATGTTTACGAGCGGGAGTGCTAGCTAGAGCAAGCGGGAGCGCAGGCAGCGGCGGGAGCGCGGAAAGTACGGATTTCTCCATCCCTGGGGGTGAAAGGATGGAAAAAGGGATGGAGAAATTCGTACGCATGGGGGTAAAGTGGTTAAATTCACTGAAATCAAAACAAGGACAGTACAATACATATGTTATGTAAGTAGAACAAGTGTTTATCTACTTACTATATATATATATATATATATATATATATGTTGTTGTTTTTTTTTTCAGATAGTATGGCTGTTCCTGCTGCTTGATGCTGTGAATACATGGTACGTTTTTTTTATTATCAATCGGGCCTCTGATGGCTCGATTGATAATATCCGACGTGTCCGATACCCCGCCGGATCGATTCCGCGCTCGATACCGGCAGGCAGGACAAAAGAATAAACGAAGCAGAAGATAAGGAAGCGCCCGCGGGGACGAACGGGAATCAATCCAGGCGCGCGGGGACGCACCGTAATCGAGCCAGCGGCTCGATACACGGTACAGAAACGTACCGTGTATTCACAGCATTAAACTCATCTCATCCAGTCAGTGGCAACCTGTGACACCACAGACAGGCAAAATGGCTTCTTCTGTCTGAGCAACAAGTATAAATCAGGATGAGCTCAGCTAGAGGTGGAGGGACCAGGAGACTTTTCACGGCTCTCTCAGTGTTTGTGACAACTCCATAATCATTGTGGTGTGACATAATTATTTTAATTGAATCAGGCCCACCAGGGGTATAATTTAAACATTATTTCTTCAGATCTCCTCTGGTGTCAAGCAGTTTACATTGCGGAGCATTACATTTACATTCCCTGCATTAGACTTATATTCTAATTATATTTTATTTGTGAATATGTATTTTTTTTCTATTAGCTTGTTTGTGCTCCGTTAGTTCAAATGATATTACTAAAATCTTAGCAGCATGGGATGTGAAATAATATTGTTAGCTAATTAGTGCATTTTCTGGTTGAAAAAAAAAAAAAGAAGCTTCATTAAGTATTTACCTAATCTAGGAGTGATAAATAATCCGCTAAGTTTGTGTTAACGTATTCTTTCGAGATGTTTTATGTATGTGCGGTTGCTATATTATTTTGCCTGTGTGACACATCGCGGTGGGAATAAGAGGCTATGGATTGCGTGCATCATCAAGTATGGCGAGCCTTTCAAAAAATGTGTTTTTTTTCAAGCTGGTTTTATGAAAAGTTTGAGTCTTGGGACGGCTGCAGATGACGGTGAGATGAGACAACTGCCTGCCGTCTTCCTGATCACCGAGCTACCGGGAGAAGATCTCTGCAGTGATAATGAGGCTTCCCAGGCTTGGACAAGCTCATTATTGCTCATATCTTAAAGTGAACCTGTCACGATAAAAAAGTAGGACAGCTGCTGTTGCTGCCTGAAGTTGCTAGCTTCCGCACTTTCATTAGAGCCTGGCTCCAAATGCAGAGCTTAATACGCCATCTGATGGCTCAATTAGCAGAGTACGCAAATTATAGCAAATGATACTATTTTTACTTGAAAAGCAGCTTCTCAAGCTTGAGAAGAAAAACCTTTTTAAGGATTTCACCAGGTGATCTGACAACAGCCCAGTAGAAAGACGAAAGCTATTTGTATAATGAACATCTATAGTACAACTGTATAATAAGCAACCTTTTCACTATTGCAGTTTTATTCCCCATAATGGGGCTCTCCTGAGCTCTGGTGTGCCCTGAGGACAACTGGACTACCTTGTTTAGCCACATCTCTTCTCATGCCTTCCTGACCACATACAGCAGTGTAGAGGCCAGGCGGCTATCATATGGAAGGGGAGGGGGGTGTAATGGCAGTCTTCCCACCAGCACATATTTTGGTGGCCCCGGATGGCTTAAAGGGAACCAGAGAGGACGAAGAAACGCTTTTATACATACCTGGGGCTTCCTCCAGCCCCATATGCCTGGATCGCTCCCACGCTGCCGTCCTCCGCTGCCTGGATCCACCGGTACCGGGTCCCGCCATTGCCGCGAGTCGGCCAGTCGGCCGGCGGGCGCGGCCAATTCTCTGCATCACAGGGGGCTCCCTCCATACAGGTACGCGTGTGGCTGCTTACTGCGCAGCCGCATGCGTACGGGTATGGAGGGAGCCCCTGTGATGCGGACAATTGGCCGTGTCCGCCGGAAGTGATGGGCCCGGTACCGGCGGATCCAGGAAACGGAGAATGGCGGAGTGGGAGCAAACCAGGCTTATGGGGCTGAAAGAAGCCCCAGGTATGTATAAAATCTTTTTTCTATACAGCCCTGCAGCTTTAAGGCCAAGCTGCAGGGCCCCACAACACAGCACACAAGTAATTCCCCCCCCCCCCTTGCTCCCCACCAACAGAGCTCTCTGTTGGTGGGGTCTGATCGCCCCCCCCCAGTTGTTTGTTTTTTTTGCAAATATTTATTATTATTTATTTTTATTAAATGTACATATTTTTTTATTTATTCTCCCTCTCCCTCCCGCCCACCCGCCGCCAGCCAATCACGGTGATCGGCTGTCATAGGCTTCAGCACTTGTCGCAAACTAAGAAAAGGAGCTGCAGCAACTTATTACAGGATTTTGTTGTGCCTGGCAACTATTTTCTATGTGTCAACGCCAGAAAGACCGTTGTTATGGTTCAAGGAACAGACCAGCAGCCCAACATCATGTTGGATGGTGCTACTTTTGAAGTTGTTGAACATTTTTGTTATCCTGGCTCCACAACAACATCTGCACTATCCAATAGCAAAGAAATAGACTCTCACATCAGCAAGGCATCAACAACGTTTGGGATGCTTCATGCTCGCATTTAACCTTTTGGGGACTGACGTAGGTTGAATCTACGTCCAGCACGTGGTGCTGCCGCCCTGACTGGACGTTGATTCAACGTCCACCCTAATGAACCGCCCGATCGTGAGCACCGGAGAGGGGAGATTAAGCTGTCATATGACAGGTGACATCTCCCCTCAGTGATCAGCAGCAATTGCGTATGGCTGCTGATCACGTGATCACTACAATCGCCGGCGGATCGTAGTGATCACTTTGACAGCGGCGCCGGCGGGGGGGGGGGGGGGGAGGGAAGAGAATCCACTCACCTCCCTGCCAATCCTGCTACGATCGGCACCCCCCTCTGCTCTGACCAGCATCTATGCTCCTAATGCCGCTCAGTTCTGGGTCCCGACTTGATGACGTCATCAAGCCACAACCCGGAACTGAGCGGCATTAGGAGCAGAGATGCCGGCCGGAGAAGAGGGGGCTACTGCGGCTCATTGCTGAAGCCTGGAAGGTGAGTGATGGCTGCTGGCAAAAGGGGGGACACCTGCCACCATGGGGTGACACTGCCCAGCCAGCCACAGAGGGGATCCATCCACCTGACTCCCCCCAAACGTGCACACCCCCCTCACGCCGCAAAATGCCTGGTCCTTAAGGGGGGTTAGGCAGCCGGTCCCGAAATGGTTAAGGAAAAACAAAAAAACCTTGTGTACCAGACTTGCATCCTGAACACTCTTTTGTATGCAGCAGAGACATGAACAACATACAGCAAACAAGAACACCAACTAAATGATTTCCAAATGTGCTGTCTAATCTATTTTGGGAGTCACATGGAAGGACAAAATGAGCAATGAGGCTGTTCTCTCGAATACACACTGTACCAGTATCATGGCAATAATGGCAGAGAAGACGCCGCTGGCTGGGTCACGTATATATAATGGACTCAGAAAGATTACCTCAACAGGTTCTGTTGGGTCAAATTGCGCATGCAAAAAGACTAGTTGGATGAACTGTGCATCAATTCTTGCAAGCATGATATGGATTGCTTTGGCATCAATACTGGAGGCTGGGAGAAACGTGCTGAAATTAGATCCTTATGGCGTCAAGACCTAAGTATCAGCTCTAAAAGACACAACAAAATCTGGCTTTCTTTCTAAAGCAGAAAGACTTTGCATCACTTCGGCCGCGGCGTCAGATTCACATTTTATCTGCGACAAATGTGGCAAGAAATGCCTTACTGCTATTGGCTTATTTAGCCACAAGCGAAGATGGGGCAACACTAACAGATGATAACCACAGATGAAGCAACAATCATATGAAAAAGATGTGGTGGGTGGCCAATGATGATGTGATGTGTTGTTTTCACTTCAGTTCATTTTTAAAAGGCGTGGGTCTCAAAGAGCACAGACTGAGCTGTTTGAGATTATAGCTTTAACTGAACAAATACTTTAACAGTAATTTACTTCATATGATCTTATGAAGGGGCTTTTGCAATGATGAAAACATGGTCTTCTATTGAGAGACTTTCTAGAACTAGAAAAACATGTCTGTCTGGAGTTAAATTTAAATTCCTCTTGGTCCTGGTTCTCTGGTATTCTGTATACTTGTTGGACTATTTAGTCTGGTGCATTGGCTTTAGAGTTGTTGTTAGACTGCTCCAAGTCTCTTTCTCCTTGCTGCAGAGCACATATTGCAGTATATGGTATTAATAACTGATCAGTATATTGACTCACTCATTCTTGCTCATAGTTTTGCCCCACTGTTCACAATCTGCTCTGTCCATTACCCACTTATGGCACTTCCGCCGGGAAGAGCAGAGAAAATGTGAGAAGCGTGAGACTCTGAAGCAATGCAGGCAATGTGGGTGCATATATAGAAAAAGGCACTCCACAGGCTCCAAACTTGCGTTTGTAGTTTATTGAGCAAGACACACTACATGTTACGAGTCTACTGACCCTTCCTCAAGTGTCCCACCCACTGTGGGTGCATAGTGGGCCTGGGAACTTGGGCACCGTCATAGAATGCAATGTAAAATTCTGCCTAAGGCAGGACAAACTGGACATTTTGGGTGCCAAAGTTTGGCTGTTATATAGCTGAGCTATGGCTATCATTCAGGAGGAGGAAGTGTTGCCACACAGAGTTCAGGACTTCAAGCAGCAGAAAGCGGGGGTGGTTAAGATCGCGGCAAAGGTTAAAATAATGGAGGTGGTTAAAATAGCAGCGGAGGTTTGTTAGACAGACCAGATCTTACCGCAAGAATCAATTCAGTTTCCTATAGCCACTACTGCAATGAATGACTGATAGCGGAAGACACATTATTGTGGCACGGATGATTAAAACGAGCGTCCAAATCTTACAGCCACTTCTACTGGTTGGGTATAGTGGCTTCATCACCAGCTCAAATTTAACCGAACCTGATGTTCCACTAAAGGTCCAATAGAAGGTTTTACATTACAACAGCCAAGTCGTTGGTACATACGATAAGAAATTAGTAGACCGACAGTAAAACCGATTACTTTTTTTTTTTAATTTGAAATTTCAACTGGTTATACAATTCTGCTTGTAGCGGCTACATCCAGCTTACAAATTTCCAGGGGCCTTTCCTAAATGTGCCTGTCAGAGGGACACAGGCAGGGAAATTTGAAAGGTTGATTGCTGCTGGAACTGGGCTGCTCTAGAATTGAGCATGAATGTGGGGGGCATTCAGGTGGTCACAGTAAGCGCCAGCTAGGGAAAGGGACCCACTGGCCCCAATGTGGTGCAGACAATGGTTATTAGAGGAAGGACATAAGGTTAGCACCGCACAAGTTATGAGTTCATCTGTCACTGATATTATTCTTGTGTGTTTCATACTTGGTCCTAAGATGTTTTGAGCAAAGAGCTATATATCTTGGTTAATAAACTCAATATAGTATTGAGTTTTCACAGACACTGCTTGGTTGGTAGGTTACTGCACAAATTCTGTTTTTATTTTTTTTCTTTGTAAATTTTGAAATTTTAGAAGTAAAAATCTTTCCCCCTTAAAAGGATGTGTGCCACTGTGTCATGGGCAGCTTGCCTATAATGCTTGCTTGTGGCCCAGTGACTTATTAGGCATATTATATGGGTAAGGGTTAAGCATATAGCCTACGTTCACAAGCTTATGTTATACCCTTTATATACTCGTGCCTGCAATCTGTCATAACAAGTTTCCATTATTATCATGCTGCAAAGTGTGCTCCTCTCATTTCCTTCTGTTAGTTCCAGGGATGGTCGTAGTCAGCCAACTTCGCTACGCTGGAACTACGCGTAGTTTTACGCAATTACGCTTCGCCAAACTACGGCTTCAAAACCAAATAATTGCTTTGTATGCATTTCGTAGAATACGCATTAAAATACGCAATTATGCGTAGTGCGTAGCATAGTACATGCGGACGCTTATGCCAGTATGCATGAAAATGTACGCATGAATTCCTCTGCAAAGGTTTGCAACAGTAACTTTTCTATGCGTACATTACCCTTTCCAATGCGTAATTTTGTATGCATACAATCGTACGCGGAAAAATAGACGCAAATAATGCATTCGTAGTTTACTTCGCAATACACATGGGAACTACATGTAGGGGCGTAAACTACGCGTAACGGTACTTCGCTGCGCGTAAATTCGTATGCGTAGTTTTGAGACTTCGCCTACGAACTACGATGCGTAGATGCGAACTACGATGCGAAAATTTGCACTGCCGTAGTTTCTGCTCATCCCTGGTTAGTTCCCAGAGGAGCCACAGATCGTCTGGAATCCTAGCAACACCCCCTGCCTCTAATATGTGTCAGCTACAGCTTTCCAGTACTTCTCACTGCTCTCCGTTTCATGTTATGAGTGTAGAGTTCTTATTAACCCTCTGGGGGATAATCCCGAGCTGAGCTCGGGGTAAGCCGCCACAGAGGATTTCTCAGGCCCTGGTGGGCCGATTTGCATAATTTTTTTTTTGTTGCACGCAGCTAGCACTTTGCTAGCTGCGTGTATATACCGATCGCCGCCGCTCCGCGCTGATTCGCCGCTACCCGCCGTACCGCGCTGCTCCCCCCCCCCAATCCAATTTCCAATCGGTTTCTGATTTCCGAGTAGTGTTTTGTTTTTTGTCATTTTTTGCATTGGCCAAATACTTTTGAGTTGATTCTGCATTCTCTGATTGGTCCATTAATTTTGAGTTCAGCAATTGACCTAAAATTACCGAGTTGTGGTAATGCAGTATTTCTGTAGAAATCCGATTTCCAAGTTCCGTTTTCCGATCGGAAAGTCAGATTTCCAGTTGGAGATTCGGAAATTTCTATTCAGTGAAATCAGAATAAGCATCCCTACTCTTAAGTGACACCCTGTCACAGGCCTAATGGCAGTCCTCAGCCACTCACCTTTCCAGGCTTCTCCTGGATTACAAGTACTGGAGTCCAACTCCCTCCAGCACTTCAGCAACTTCTCTGCTGCACCAGGCCTGGCAGCCCCCTTTGCTGCACCAGGCCTGGCAGCCCTCTTTGCTGCACAGCCTTTCAGGAGCTTCCTTGCTCCACACACAGCCCACTGCATACTGAGGAATGCAGCTTCTTATGCAAATGATGCAACTGCAGCAAGTGAGCTGGTTAACCCTCCCTCTCATACCTCCCAACCTTTAGAGATGAGAAAGAGGGTCACTTAAGCCACACCCCTGCCACACCCCTGATCACGCCCCACCACACCCCTAGTCACGCATACCATAACGATTTCATAAGAAAAATATGTTGTTTTATAGCTCAAACCACACTGGTTCTTTCTATCCTGATTCATTTTCCTTTATAGTAACATTTTAAAATTAGTAATATATCAATTTAAAGGATGGGAATAAAGTTTTGAGTCAATCAAACACATTTTAGTAGAGAAATGTATATATTTACATAGAAAGAGAGACACCGTCCTGAAAGAGGGACAAATGAGGAGGAAAAGGGGACAGAGCTCCCAAAGAGGGACTGTCCCTCCAAAAAAGGGACAGTTGGGAGCTATGCTCCCTCTGCCAGACGCAGGCCTGGACTTGGAGGAGTGGCATGTAAGGACCACCCTTCTCCCAATACACGCCAGTCCTAGATCCTAAACTAATCTGCATGATATTGGTGCTGCTAACCTGCAACATTCACTATCCGGTACCTTTTCCTCCAAATTCACACCAGAAACATGCAGACATCTGCCCTGAACCTCACAGTATACATGCATATATTCATTGGCTTCCCCCTAAATTGGCCATGGACTATGATGTACATATGACTTTGATAGGGACTGGAATGTGAGTTACAGTGAGGGACAGTTAAGTGACAAGACTATACACTGTACAGCGCTGTGGAAGATGGTCAGTGCTATATAAATACTAATATATATATATATTGCGGATCTGCATTGCACTTGATTCCCCGGGGGGCAGAGCTTGTGAACCCATTCATTGTAATGAATGGGACTGCGGGCGCAAATGGGCCAAAATGCAGGCAACCCTGCGCTGCGATTCAGCAGTGAAGTGCAGTGCATGTATGGAAACATCACACAGTGCAGTCTATGCGCTCTCTGATGTCCCTGCGATCACGTTTCCATAAGCCTGGCTGAAAGCGCTCATATGGAATCGAGCCCTAAGTGTCATTTGAAAGCCTCCAGTAAAACAGTTTGTTCTGCTGCTAGAGCTTAGTGCTATTATCAATGTTCCCTTCTTGGTAGTTCTGTGTCTTTCAAGTGACCTTTTTAAGTTTTCACACATAATGACATAAATTCAGGTGTGTGACGCAAGGCATATGTTTTAATTTACCTGCAGTATTTTTATGTCAAACATATCTGCACTTTCTAATAAACTTGGACTAAAAGATGAGCACTGGCACCACTTAACACAACTCTTAACATTTGTTTGCGAGTGAATAAACATGTGTTAGTCTTACCATATCAGCATACATATAATTCAGCCGCCGGGAAATTTGGGCGCAGGATACAGCCGATATACGTCTTACCCTGCTCCTGCATAATTCTTATTACGGCCTATGGTGGCCCCGGCTGCACCCAAATCTCCTGCACTGTTTTTCCAGCGCTCGCCTTATCAGGTCTGGTAGGCTAAGAACAACAAATAGGTTTATTCAGCACACATAAGTGTGGAGACCTTACGCATTTTCCAACCTTCCTCATCCCTTCCCATGTTTTCTGGGTTCACAGCCGGCAGTAATCAGAAGATCAATCGTTCAAAATGAGAAGTGTGGGATATTTATTGTGGAGAGATTACATGGAAGATTACTTAGTAACAGTTACAAGAAACACCTGCTGACATAGGCTTACAATTATAAGATGGTATTAAGAAGTGAAACTACTCAGCTGGATCAGTGGCTTCATTTCATTTGGCTGGAGGCTCCTGCTGCCCCCTCCGGATCAACTAATTGCAGTGGCGCTACGATAAACTCATGGCCATCCAGCATGTTACAGTGTATTTTTTAGTGCAAGTTTGGATGGTCCCGTGAATGAGTACAAGACTAGAGCAAAACCATCCCATTTAGTGCGGAATACATAGAAAAAGGTGGGCTTTACATGGAATAGGTGTGAGTTACACAGGATATTAGCATATCCCATATTTCTTAAACGCTAAGGGCTCTTTTCCTCTACCTTGAGTTTTGCCATCTGATTCTGATCGCTAATGGATCGGAAAACTCACGGTACAGTTAAACCGATGGAATTGGCGGACACCGTTTCAAGTAATGCCATCCATTTGCAGCGTAATTATGTCCTGAGCACAATTGTCGTCCTACGGCATATTGGGTGCGGTTGAGCTCTTAAGGTGCCCATGAACGGTACAATACTTTCATCACAGCGCAGTGTTTTGTAAAAATCGATGTGAAAACATTCCTTGGTCGATTGGAACTGAAATTCCGTCAATCCAAAAGTTGGATTTTATGATTGTATTTGAAGAGAGAAAATGTCCTAATCGGCTCATTTATGGGAATAATCGGTAATTACCTTCCAATTACTTTCAATCACAAAAAGTGCGTCAAAAGATTGCATCTGATTAAAGAATTGTATCGCTAATGGGCATCTTAAAACTGAACATAGTAGCCCAACTGCAGTTAAAATTGCAGTAGTGAAAATTAGGAGGAATGCGATCGGATCGCCACAGAACTGCACTCGCATTTCCTAGTGAAGAAAATCCCTAACACAAACTGTTATTTATTTTGCCAGGTGTCTAACCCTGGTAAGACAAAAAGGGGTGTATTCACTAGACTGCTGTAAGCAAAATATTGTGCGTAAACTTCTTACCTCATGATGAGTAGAGCAGAATGCAATCCATTACATGCAATGCGTTACACTGTACTCATCGATGTGTACAATTTTACACGTTATTTTGCTTACTGCAGTTTAATGAATCTACCCCAAAGTTACAACCGCTTCCTTTGTACAGTGACAGAACTATTTTGCTTAACTACTTTAGGACCTTGATGATTGAAATCTACTCCCTGTTTCGATGGATACCTGGCTGGCAGGGCGTAGATTTCAATCCACCAAACGCTGCGTGTTCTCTTCGCTTTCGTCACTCCCGATGATCTCGCTGCTGTCTCTCTATAATGGCAGAGCCCTGCGAGCGGGTCAGGCGCCCATTTCATGGGCTCCTGACCCTGTCTATTAATGTAACCGGCTCCCATTGGCTTACATTGATAGGCAGCAGAGCTGGGACAAGGTCCTCCAGCACCCAAGGCTGAGACAACAAAGTGCGCCCCTCCATCCCTCCCACCCCAGCCGTCACACACTGATTGCTATTAGACTAAGAGGGCCACAGGGCCCACAACCTCCCCAACACATTAATATCTAGTTATCTGGCTTGCAGTCACTGCTATGTATCCCCTTTTCTTATTTCTTTCTGCTTCAAACACAATTAGGAATGACAGCTGAATGAATTGTGCGCCCCCTCCTACACTGCGCCCTGAGGCTGGAGCCTCTCCAGCCTATGCCTCGGCCCGGCCCTGATAGGCAGGCTCCTCACCGGCTCACAGGAATTCTGCTGTCATAGAGACAGCAGAGCAGGTGGCCCAGGTTCCCGATGTGTGGCGATAACGGCGATTGCGGCGGGTATGTGTGGCGATTCGTCGGTATTGGTTGCTATTCCGCCGTTTCTTGCACCAGCGGTCTCTGGTCCTTAAAGCGGAAGGAAACCCAGCAATTCTTCTTGGCTCTAAAACATTATTTACAGCATATTATATACTACCAGCAATTTTTTTTTTACTAGAACAGCATTCAAAGGGTTAAACACAGGACAGAAAAGCTCAGTGCCGGGAAAGCTGGACGATTCTGAATCTGTTATCTTGTGTTTACTTGTATCAAGTGAGGAATGTAAGCAAACACTTCTCTGAAACTGCAGTTTCCTGAACAAAGAGGCCTAGTGCACACCAGAGCGGTTTGGCTGCGTTTTGCGATCCACTTGCGGCTGCGGATACGCTTGGGTAATGTATTTCAATGGGCTGGTGCACACCAGAGCGGGAGGCGTTTTGCAGAAACGCATACTCCCGGGCTGCTGCAGATTTTGGATTGCGGAGGCGTTTCTGCCTCCAATGTAAAGTATAGGAAAAACGCAAACCGCTCTGAAAAACGGCAGTTCAGAGCGGTTTTGCAGGTGTTTTTGTTACAGAAGCTGTTCAGTAACAGCTTTACTGTAACAATATATGAAATCTACTACACCAAAACCGCTTCCCAAAACCGCAAAATGCTAGCTGAAACTCTACAGAAAAATAAGAAAAAGCGTTTCAAAATCTGCTAGCATTTTGCGGATCTGCTAGCGGTTTTTGGTGTGCTCCGGGCCAGACAGACAGTCAGAAAGTATTTCTGCTTATATTTCAACATGAAAAAAAACAGTTATGAATAAAATGCAAAGTCAGCTCTCAAAGCAAAAAAAGTGTACTTTGGAAACTTGTATTTTCTAAATCAATAATAATACTTATGTACACGCACAAAAGCAAATATGATAACCGTATGGCATATAACAAGTAGGAAAACAGGTTTTTATTGAATATTATGTCAGGGTTTTATACTACTTTAAGGGGCAGAGACCACTGGTACTTAAGTGGTTAAGTGTATCTGATTATTTGTGAAAGGACCCATGAAATTACTGTTTTTTTCATGTATTCCTGACAGCACCTTTGATATTTAATTTACCTGGCAGCCCCACACTAAGGCCTCGATTCATAAAGCATTACCTCATGCTGTACTGCTGAAAACAGCAGACTTTACCGACCACTTAGCAAAATGTCAATTCATAAAGGCTGTTACCGCATGAAAAGCTGACATTACCGACCAGGGAGATAAATTACCGACTTGGCTGCAGTTACCGACAACACATGTCAGTAAATCGTCAGCAAGTGTCAATTCATAAAGCCTTCAACAAGCGGTAAGCCTGGCGGTAGTTACCGACAACTCTGGTGAGGTCTTAACAAGTTACCGACAGCTCTGACAGCTCTGATTAATGCAAAATGCAGAGAGCCGAAGTCTGTTTGATTCATCTGTGGAGAGAGCCAGAGAGCCCTCTATGTGAATCATTTCAGCAGGCAGGGAAAGACTGTGTGACTCATCTGTCTGAGTCATCAGTGGAAAGAGCCGTCTGTGTGAGTAATTTCTGCAGGCAGGGAAAGACTGTGTGACTCATCTGTCTGAGTCATCAGTGGGAGAGCCAGAGAGAGCCGTCTGTGTGATTCATTTCTGCAGGGTAAAGAGGGAATCGGGACACTGCTCTACTCTACCGCTCAATGGGCTGCGGTAATTTACCGACCTCCAAGGGCAGCTGGGGAAATCTTTATGAATTAGCACACAGACCGGTAAAATACCGAGTGCGGTATTTTCCCGACAAGATTTTTTTCATCACACTGCTGTTTATGAATCGAGGCCCAAATGTTAAAACTGTACAGACAAAGCAGACAAATATATAAACAAGGAAAACTTGTGCCAGGTATAGCAATTGATGGATATTCTCTCCAATGGGGACACAGAAAGCAGTAAAAGGTCTATTCACATGTTATTGAAAAGTAAAATAATGAAAAAATAAATAAAAAAAACAGAATAAAAAGATCCTGAAATCAGGCTTGAAAGTCACCCTGAAGTCCCAGAAAATGGACAATGATAAATAGAATGCCAAGAAAATGAGGAGGCACAGGTGCTCTAAGCTTCTTCTTACTCATTGTTATGTGTCGCAGAATGGTTAGTTCTTTATTAGAATATATCTGGTAGCAATGATATTTTTGTTATTCTTACTGCAGCCACATCAAACACCATTCCAATTTCCTGCTGCGTATTAATTGGCTAAAAAATGTCATCATAATCCTGCTCCCAAGCCCTTGAAGTTACAGTAGCTGCCATTCATAAATAAATCATTCACATATTAGTATACTTATATTTAAGTGTAATTAAAATGATTTAAAGCACAACCAAACCCTGGTAGCAAAATAACTGCTAGAGTTTGTCCTTATTAACCATTAACAGACTGATTTGTTTCCCCCTTTGTTCAGTGAGGGTGCTGGATGGAGGTCTCTGCACAACAGAACAGTGTGCTGCAGAGACAGCAGCTACCACCTGGCTGCAGAGCAGTGCAGCTCCTATTCACTTGTATTAGGTATCCCTGTGAAGGCAGGTGGAAGCTGATGTCACTGCAGCAGACTGCTCTGTGCAGTGTCCTGTTTGACTCCCTTTCTGAAGCAAAACACTTTTTCATACTACAGTAGAATAGAGTAGAACTCATCATTTAGCCAAGTACTGGACTTCTTTTAAAGATGGTGTAATAAACATAATAAAATAAAAAAATGCCAAAAAATAGTGAGTGCCCAAAAATATATATAACCTCCTTTTTTTCTAAAATAGGTTCCTATATGTATCCTGTTTTCTTTTTTTTTTTTTTTTTTTTTTCACCTGGTCTGGGTGCCTTTGCCCAACTGCAGCTGCTGTGCAGTGCCAGTGGGATTGTGGGAAGGTTTTTATTTTCATTATTTCATTAACTACATTAAAAAGCATATCTCAGCATGCAAATAACAGAAAGCTTCATATTGCAGATAAGATAAGGACACTATGAGCAGAAGTTAATTTAAGCTCCCCCCCCCCCCCCCCCCCCCAGCCTTTAAGTGTTTACACAGTGTTGCAAGCCTGTTGTCTATTGCCGGGAATACACGGTTCGTTTCTGGCTCTCGATTCTCCTCTCAATCGTTTTGGCTGCTCGATTCTGCAGTCGATTATATTCTGCTCGTTTTTCTTATCTTTTTCAATTCACAACTGTCAGAATTTGCGCGGCAAAAGGATGGAAAGGGAGATCGGACATGTCGGAAATTATCTATCGAACCATCTAACCACCTCAAGAACGAACTGTTTATTCCCAGCATAAGTGATATTTGCTGTGGGAGGGACAGTAAGCTGTGGCAGTAGGGAGGGAAAATTAACAATGAGCTGGGGTGAAAAAAAACTTTTGTCATTTTTGACATCAGTGAAACAGTAAGGATGGAAAGGAGTGGAAATATTCTTCCTTTTTTCATATCACATTTCTCATACATCTGACAGTGAAGACTAAAAACAACAGGATAGGTAAGTTAAATAAGACATTTCTTATTGGATGATTTATTTATTTATTTATTATTATTTTTTAGTTAAAGAAAATCTGTGACAAAAAAAAAAGTCCCCTGGGGGGTACTCACCTCGGGTGGGGGAAGCCTCCGGATCCTATTGAGGCTTCCCCCGTCCTCCTCGGTCCCACGGTGGCGGCGAAAATCCTCCCAGAGCGGCGGCGATGTAAATATTTACCTCCGTGGCTCCAGCGCAGGCACAGTATCCGCTCTTCTGACGGAGAGAGGCGGAAATAGCCGATCTCCGTCGGGCCACTCTACTGCGCAGGTGCAAGTCTCCTGCGCCTGTACAGTAGAGCGGACCCGACGGAGATCAGCTATTTCCGCCTCTCTCCGTCAGAAGAGCTGCAACAGCGCCCCCGCTGGAGCCTGGAAAGGCAAATATTGAACAGGCTGTTGAGTCTGTCGGGCCACTGTTCGGAGGGCTGCAGCGAGACCCCGTGGTCCAGAGGAGGACGGGGGAAGCCTCATTAGGATCCGGAGTCTTCCCCCTCCCGAGGTGAGTACCCCCAGGGGACGTTTTTATTGTTACAGAGTCTCTTTAAAGAGAACCCGTGTCAGCATAATACGGTAGTATATAAAAAAAAAAAACATACTACCTGATCCAGGGGTTCCTTCCCACCACCGTTCCCTGCCACTTCTGTATAGTTTGATGCTTTAGTTTCAGTTTTATAAAAAAAATAAAATTAAAAAAAAGCCGTGTCCCTGGGGTCATTACACTGCAGACTCGGCTCTCTGCTCCTGGTTCCAAAATCGCAAGTGCTATTGAGAGCATCTCTCCCAGAATTGCAAATGCAAAAAAAATCCTGCATTGTTTGCATTTGCATTTTTGCCGTTGCTTTTGCGGTTCATGTTTTTTAGATGGTGGCAGCCTTGATTTGATACAGGAACCCACTTATCAGAAAATGTCAGCAGTGGGTGAGGATTAGCTAGGTAGTACCATTGTACTTTCCATTAATATTTCTGTGAGTGCAATATATTCACTATATTTTCTATACTGTGCAGATCATTAGTGGACTTATTAGTTTGCTTTTCCCAGGATGTGGTTTTAAAAACTATTTTTATGTTCCTCTCTGAAACACGTTGAACTGCATTCCTTTATTTTGTAACTGTGAATGCCCATTCTTCCAATACTCCCACTCACTGCCAGCACTCTTGCTGGCAGGTTACAGGGTAACATCTGAGCAATTGGACTTCACAGAAATAAAGTAAAGGTATGCAGCTAATCAAGCTCCAGAAGAGAACATACAACAACTATTTTTTTTAAAGGGAACCCGAGGTGAGAATAATATGGAGGCTTACATATGTATATCCTTTTAAGCAATACCAGTTGCCTGGCTGCCCTGCTGGTCCTCTGCCTCTAATACTTTCAACCACAGACCCTGAACAAGCATGCAGCAGGTCGGGGGTTTCTGACAATATTGTCAGAACTGACAAGATTAGCTGCATGCTTGTTTCTGGTGTAATTCAGTTCACTACTGCAGCCAAATAGATCAGCAGGGCTGCCTGGCAACTAGTATTGTAAGAAAATAAATATGGCAGCCTCCATATCACTCTCACCCCGGGTTCACTTTAAAGATATATTAACAAGGCTGGATTTATACTTTTTGTGCCCCTATTTCGAGTATGTTGTGGATTCCCTCTCATGTGCAGCAACGCCGCTCCCATTCCATGTGCAACTTCCTCTTCTATGTATATCATCCATGCCTCTTTCTTTCATGAACAGCCCACTTGGGCATCAGCTTCTCTTTTTCATGTGCTGCTCCCCATTTTCAGCCTCCCTTTCATATGTAGCAGCCCCTCTTTCATGTTCAGGTGCTCCCTTGGGCTGCAGCTGCCCAAGGCCCAGGCCTTTGTGGATATTTTGTATATGAAGTTCAGGTACATTTTTCAGTTTGCTGTCATGAGAAAAGTGGAGGGTCTCCCGCGAGGCTGAAGAGTCACATGTGTTTTGTTTTGCTGCTATGAAGCCAGCATCAGGGCTTGCTTGTCACGCTGAGAGATTAGTACGGCACCTGAGACTGAAAGCAGAGTATTTATGATCAAGGACCCCTTGTTTTCTAAATAACTTATTGCCTTAGTATGTAGTCAAGAGAGATAGATGGATTTTCTTCACAGGAGTCCAGGATAGTTGTCTCAATTCAGCCTTGATGGAGGTTAAAATGGAGAAAAATAATGATAATAGGACAAGATAAAATGCTACAAATTGACAAAATTGCCTGAGTTATAGACGGTGTCAGGAAATAGCTATTGTAGTCAGGGAACACGCAGGCTAGGAATACGGCGTTTTATCATGAAAGGTCTATGCCTAGACACCGGAAGAAATAGGAGGACCTAATGTTTTACCTGTAACAACAACCAATCATGTGCAGCCGAAAAATGACAATAGAGAGTTCAGTTTATACATTCTACAATGGGAAGTTAGGTCTCTTTTACACTTGCCTTGCAAACCTGTGCTGCGTTACCCCGTTTTACCACAGGGTAATGCAATGGCAATGGGGCCTAGCACATTTACTGCGTCGAGTTGAGCCAGAAGTGCCTGATCCATCTCCGAGCTACCGCAAATTCAACAGCTGGCGGTGGCAGTGTGGCGCCCATGTACGGAACAACAGGAATAAGATGGGGAAAACCAGGAATCAGACCCCACAAACAGAGAGCTCTGTTGGTGGGGAGAAAAGGGGGGGAATCACTAGTGTGCTGTGCTTGGCCTTAAAGCTGCAGTGGCCAGTTATGAAAAAAATAGCTTGGTCTTTAGGGGGGTTTACCACTGTGGTCCTCAAGTGGTTAAAGAAAATCTGTAACGAAGAAAGTTCCCCTGGGGGGTACTCACCTCGGGTGGGGGAAGCCTCCGGATCCTATTGAGGCTTCCCCCGTCCTCCTCGGTCCCACGGCGGCAATCCTCCTGGAACGGCGGGGATGTAAATATTTACCTCCCGGGCTTCAGCGCAGGCGCAGTATCGGCTCTCCGCCTCACAGATAGGCGGAAATAGCAGATCGCTGTCAGGCAGCTCTGCTGCGCAGTCGCAAGTCTCCTGCGCTTGCGCAGTACAGCGGACTCGACGGAGATCAGCTTTTTTCGCCTATCTCCGTCAGAAGAGCCGCAACAGTGCCCCTGCTGGAACCAGGAACGGTAAATATTGCACCGCCTGACAAATTGTCGGCTGTGTGTCCCGTGGGCTGCAGCGAGACTGCCGTGGGACACAGGAGGACGGGGGATGCCTTGATAGGGTCCAGAGGCTTCCCCCTACCGAGGTGAGTACCCTCCAGAGGAACTTTGTTTCGTTACAGAGTCTCTTTAAATGATGAAACAGAGCAGAGCTAATGACCCTTTGAACTTCCTGGCAGTAAAACAAAAAAGAAACAGTGAGAGACAGGTTGATATAAGTGCTTCAGAAAACAGCACTGTAGCCGACCCAAGTTGGGTCGGAGAGCTCAGAGAAGCTCTTTTGCATAGATAACAACCAAAGTGTCCTAACTCTTCCTAACTGGAAACAATATGATACTCATATCTGTGCTACTAATGTTCTAATTCTTTGCTGTACTACACATACCAGGCAAGGACTGGCCAGGGGGGAAGGGGGGAGATTTCCCCCCAGGCTGCCTCTCATGTAATGATTTAGGGCTGGCCGATCCACCAATCTTTTCGATAATTATTATTGAATCAGATGAAAACCTGTGCTGCGCATGCCCAATCAACAATTTGACTGATTTGGGGTGGAAGTTAGTTGAATGTATTGATCTGAGATGCTGGGAAATCTCAGGTCGATGTGTTCGATCAAGTGCAGCAATCACAAACGATGAATGTGACGGAAACCTGGGCCACTGTCCCTCAAAATATATTATGTGCCCCCCCCCCCCCCCCGATGCCTGTGCATTATACTTTACCTGTCACGCTGTCCCTCAAGTGTCCTTGCTGTATTTCTGCATTGGCGCCCCACGTGACCGTCGGCATATAGCATGTGGGGAGCATGTTTGACATCATTTGGGCTAGGGCTGCCATGAAAACGGGCCTCTAGTTTGTGTTTCCCCCCCCAGGCCAAAAGGCCCCAGTCCTCCCCTGACACATACAATAGGTTTATTTTCACTTCAGATTCCCTTTAAAGTAGAATTTAGTAAAATGTAGATTTTACAGATAGCAGGCTCAGTGTCATGTACGTTTTACAGATAGCAGGCCCCGTGACCAGCAATGCAAAACAATACTATACTAATTATAAACTGTGCTTTAATATCTCCGTATCGAGGGGTCATGTGACTGCTGCCCTTCTGTAAAGCTGGCCCCAGACTGCCAGGCAATGCTCATCAAGGTTCAGCAGCATCCTGGCAGTCTGAACGATGCCCCCATCCTATAGGGCACTGCAAAAAAATGAGAGGTGATGCATCATTACCGTGGAAAGCAATCTAAAAATGTAATTGCTGATAGCTCGTGTCAAGAGTAGAGCATCATTAGTTTTTGACTTCTGTTATTGTGTTTTAATGTCACTAAAAGCCACCTTTTCATTTGAATTTGCAGTTATAAGTTATAACTTTCCAAGACTGACCATAAGCACAAAATGCATCTTCTTTGTACTCTTTTATCCAGTAAAGCAGCCCCGGTATTTCCTGTTCCTGTATGAGTGGCAAGGCAAGAGATCTTGTTTTCCATGCTTGCTGCAACTGAGTGACTGGCTACAACATGAACACTCTCAACCAGGTGGATTGTATTGAGACAGAGATGTAGCTAGCAGTGATGAGCGAAAATGCAAAAATTCTTTTCGCCAAATGTTCACCTAATTTCGTTTCGACAGGCGAATTTTCGATCAAATATTTTCGCGTTAATTTTCGCCTAATGCCCGTTATTTTCATGTTTAATTTGTAGTTCATCGCGTACGTATTTCCGCGTAGTCGTAGTATCGTACGCGTGCGGTAACTGCGTCTATACGCATGTGTTAGCGGATTATTGCGGACATTTTTCCACATAAGGGCATAAGCATCCGCATACAGTGACGTTTCTTGAGGATTATTGCGGAAATTTTTCCGCATAAAGGCATAAGCGTCCGCATAAAGCGAAGTTTCTTGCGGCTTATTGCGGACATTTTTCCGCATAAGGGCATAAGCTTCCGCATACAGCGAAGTTTCTTGCGGCTTATTGCGGACATTTTTCCGCATAAGGGCATAAGCTTCCGCATACAGCGAAGTTTCTTGCGGATTATTGCGGACATTTTTCCGCATAAGGGCATAAACGTCTGCATACAGTGAAGTTTCTTCAATTTTCGATGCTGTTCAAAAACGCAAATATTTCTGAAGATTTTCACGAAACTTCGCTAAATTCGAAAATGGGATTTTCGATGCGAAAATTACTTTGGCGAAAATTCGCAAGCAACACTGGTAGCTAGGGATAGACGAATCAAACGGCTACTTGGGGCCTCACCCACAGCAGGGGCCTCCCGTGCTGCAAGGCTGCTCTGATTGGGACTTGTACGACCATCCCTGCCTCCTCGTCACTCATGCACAGACCTCAGATCAGTGACAAATGTGAACAGAGGGGAGAGCGACTCAGCAACCACAGAGTACACGTCAGATGCGGAAGTGAGGTCATTGCTCATTTCCTGCATGTAAGGTGTGCTGCACAGTTACTATGTGCTGCTCTCTACTTTTTGTGTCGCTGACAACCTGCAGGTGAGTGAATGTTGTGGATGGGGAGCCAGAAGGATCATGCTACATACGCCCCACTTTACACTAATGCCCTATATGGGGGGCTCCTTTGGATTCCTATTATAATGGGGAAAGGGGCCTCTGATGAGGGGGGAGCACAAATGATGTGGCACTAGAGGCCACAAAAACCTTAGCAGCACCCCTGTGTTAAAGAGAACCCGAGGTGTGTTTAAAGAATGTTATCTGCATACAGAGGCTGGATCTGCCTATACAGCCCAGCCTCTGTTGCTATCCCAAATCCCACTAAGGTCCCCCTGCACTCTGCAATCCCTCATAAATCACAGCCGTGCTGTGAGGCTGTGTTTACATCTGTAGTGTCAGTCTCAGCTGCTCCCCCGCCTCCTGCATAGCTCCAGTCCCTGCCCCCGTCCCTTCCCTCCAATCAGCAGGGAGGGAAGGGATGCAGGCGGGGACTGGAGTTCTGCAGGAGGCGGGACGAGCAGCAGACTGACACTATAGAGATAAACACAGCCAGCTCTGACAAGCTGTTTGTCAGCAGAGTGGCTGTGATTTATGAGGGATTGCAGAGTGCAGGGGGACCTTAGGGGGGTTTGGGATAGCAACAGAGGCTGGGCTGTATAGGCAGATCCAGCCTCTGTATGCAGATAATATTCTTCAAACCCACCTCGGGTTCTCTTTAAGATCATACATACACACACTGGAATAAGGGACAGTCGATAAAGACTACTTAGGGCGAGAATCTGATGTATGTGTGGAAAGCCCATGATTATTCCTTAACCACTTGCCGACCAGTGGCTTTCTGGCTGATCTGTGCTGCGTAGGCTCTCCAGCCCGCAGCACAGATCAGGTTTTAGCCAGGGCGATCAGACTTACCCCCTTTTTTCCCCACTAGGGGGATGTCCTGCTGGGGGGGTCTGATCGCCGCCGGCTCTCTGCGCTTTGCGGGGGGGGCTCTTCAAAGACCCCCTCCGCAGCGTTTTCGGCGCTCCCTGGCTTCCCGTCCCTCCCTCTCCCTCCATGGCCTGCGCAGGACGGTTATCCGTCCTGCGCATTGAAGGATAGGCTTCAGCCTATCATATGCCGGCGATCCCCGGCCAATCAGAGGCCGGGGATCGCCGATCTGGCTTACGGCGCTGCTGCGCAGCAGCGCCGTATGATGTAAACAGCGGGGATTTCTTCCCCGCGTGTTTACATTTTGCCGGAGAGCCGCGATCGGCGGCTCTCCGGCTGTTCACGGAGACAGCCTCCGTGAATGGACATGGAAAGGCCGCTCGAACGAGCGGCCGTTTCCATGGAAACTTGCAGACGACCAGTTTACGCCAATCGGCGTTAGCTGGTCGTCAAGAGGTTAAGAAAACGCTGTCCAATGCCCAGAGCTCATTCATTCTTTGTATGGGTGGTCGGTTGTGTGGTCATGCTGCTGTGGCCGATGATTAACAGAGAGTGATCTCCCCATTTGCACCTTATGGGTCTATTTAAATTGTTAACGTCTGGTGTTACTATATGGTAGAAGAAGAAAGCCCTTAAAAAAGCACCTCCCACGGCGGTGGGAGGTGCTATTTTTTAAGGGCTTTCTTCTTCTACCATATAATTGCTCTTGTTTTGAGCCCTAGCACACACAGTTATTTGGTTGAGGTGTTGCAGACACTTTCCAGAAACTAACGTCTGGTGTTACAGTATAAGTTACATAGTTTGGTTGAAAAAAAGACGTTCAACCAGATTAAAAAACAAAAACAAAAAAAATTCAAATAAACAAGCATTAGGTATCTTTGTCTCCTGCACTCTCACATATCCCAGTTGAGCCAGTTCATAAACAAAACTGTACCTCCTGGGTTATAAACATCCATAGTTAAAAACAACCTGTTGATACACATGGAATGCCTGTTGCAACAACTCCAAAGAAGAAGGAGAGCACAGAAAGCCTGTTGGAGCTCCATGGGACAGTTTCAGCAGTAAGTAAATACGGTAACAAAGGAGGCACAGTGCAGACACAGAGGGCAGAGGGGGACGCTGAAGGTACAGTGGAGGCACAAGAGGACTGAGGGGGAGACTGGAGACATAGATAGGAGGGGATCACAATGTTCTGACTTACCTACAAATTCAACTTATAGATATACTTGACTGAAAGATAGTAGAGGGGAAAGTAAATCAACACACTGCAAAGTGAGAAGTTAAAAAAAGTAGACCGAGAAATGATTCATTCACTTGCTGTAAGGGTTCACACTTGGCGCTTAGCCTGCGATTGCGTTCGGCTCTGTGATCGCGATTTGCGGGCAAAATCTTGCGATTCAGCACGATTTGCGCTTGTGATTTCCATTCAATAGAACAAGAATCACAGAGCAATCGCCCCCAAAATGCTGCATGCAGCGCGTTTGCGATTAATCGAAATCACAACCGCTGCAGTGTAAATGTATCCATAGCCATACATTGTAGCAGCGCTTCGCGGATCGCCGGCAATCAGCAAAGCGCTGAAGAATCGTCCCAATGTGAACCAGCCCTTACAACTTGTTTACTGTGAGCTTGCAGGTGATCTTCTTTACTGCTATCAGACGAGGGGGGAGGGGGAAGGAGACAGCACCAATTGCCATTATTTATAAACACTCCCTCTAACAATCTGATAAGCTAATACACACGTGCAGATCTGGCAAACAGTCTTGCCTTTTATTATGAAAGGTTTGCGACATGACGTTCAAACGTCACAGCGTCTGAACGTCTAGACGTTTACCGTCATCACGCAGAGCACTTTGTGACGTACACTGTATTGTCGTTAATTAATCCTTTCGTGTGTACGCTTCTCAACGAACGACGGACTCCGCTTTTCAGTCTGTTGAGCGACTGTCCTCTCAGTTTGTCGTTCGTCTTATCGTCCCTGTGTATGTGACGGTCCAACGACTTTTTGCTGGAAAAGTCGTTCAGACGTCTGATCCAAACTACAGTCTGTAAAAAAATCAGACGTGTGTATGCTAAGTTTGAATGTATGTATGAGTGACTGTACAATTTATTTGCATTTTGGGAGAATGATGTTATCTGTACTATGTAACCACCCTCACAGAGGGGGAGAGGAGCATTAGTATTACCTACCGCTAGGAGAAAGCTGTTACCCAAATCCTGGGAACAGATCAGTATGGCTGCTCCCATGCCAGTAGAGCCACAGATGTGAGCAACGCGCATTCACAGATATTACTTCATGGATAATTTGGTTTTCAGTTGGAGTTTTTTAATAAGTGTAGCTTTCAGCCGCGTCCCCGCACAGTATAGGTCCACTTTAACAACGGGTTTTAATGTAGAGTCTGATTGCCAGCGAGTTGAAATACATTTCTTTCTCGCCTTTATTTGTGAATATAAACTTTCATTTTCGTGTCATCGCGTTTAATAATAGAGACAGTTTGTTATCTGGTTTCAGAGGATGATTTCTGCAGTGCGGAGGAAATTTGCCCTTTAAATCGCAAATAAATATTTTAAAAGATGGATCCGGAGCTGATGTCTAATAAGCGTTTCTAAATTCAGCAGAAAATAATCTAATTGGGCTGTTACTTTTTATTAGAAAGTATAGAGCAGTGTTTTCCTCTTGGCTGCTTTCAGATCATTGACAGGATCCTGCTGTTACCGATGCTCCATGAATCTCACCTTAATATGTCATGCTTTGTTTGTTTTCTCCCTGACTGCATTACCTTCTCTCCAGACTTAGATTTTCTTCCACCAGCCAGATACGGTGCTGAAAATAAAGTGTACCTGCCGTCTTCACAGTCAGAGCAGCCATTTGTGATGTGCAGCGGCGTTGCAGAGCCTGTCGCTTTAGAAAATAACTCATGTTTGCACTATCAGAGTTTATTGTTTGCTGGGATGCTCGATGTTCACAGTACACACGCAGGCTGAGTAACTCAATAAGGTGTGTCTAGGCTTCCTTCTCTAAAGCAAACAAAAGATCTGTACTGCACAGAACATAATAACTTCATGTTACAGACACCTTTTATATTTTAAACAGTTTCTGTAACCATGTATTGAACTCCATCCCAATCAGTAGCTGATACCCACCTTCTCATGAGAAATCTTTACCTTTTCTCAAAAAGATCATCAGGAGGACTGTATGGTTGATATTGGGATGAAAACCCTCCCACAGTGTGATGTCATGACCTACGTTTCCTGTCTGTTAGCCTTGTTGCCTTGGGAAATAATGGCTGTTTCCAACTGCCAAGCAACCAGTATCTCCCTCTGTGCATATGTATATCTATAAAAAACCAACCTTTTAGCCTACCCCTTTGTTAGTGGGTGTGGTTACAGAGTATGGCAGTGATGCTGTCTGTTCCTTTTTCTTGTCTGTCAGTAGTAAAGATGATTACATGCAGGGTGATTGCAGATCAAACAATATGAACAAATATCATGGTAAATATAAATCATTTCCTGATCTCTTTTCTATTTTTTTACTTCTCAGTTTGCAATATATTGATTTATTTGTTCCCTCTGTTTGCTAAAGTTCCTCTTTATAGGATACCTAAAGTGACATTTAACATGGGGGTATATGCACAAGAGAATGGTAAAGTGGCAAGAACGGATGGGATTTTTACCATTGCTTATGGGACAAAGTAGCACCCATTGCGCAAGTAGCGTAGCATGCACTACCCTAGCAACTCCTGACTCAAAGCACTTTACAACCTAGCTGGTAGCTGTAGTTGGCATAAGAAATGGTAAGATGATCTCTGCATATGGCAGCTTTACTGATGTTCAGTGAATATGGCTTGGTCTACCTTCTAAGCTCCTTAACCACTATATTCCATAGAATAAAGGGAACAAATGTGCACACGCAGTACTCCGGCGTTGTGATTGCACATGGAAGAAGTTACTGAGAAACATTAGTGAACATAACTTAATGAAAATTACTTATTTTTTTACAGTATTACTTTATAAATTATTTAGTCAGTGTTTAGCCACTATGAAAAATCTACAGCATTACACTACAACATCTGGTCGCCCAGAATTCTCTGGGAGGAGAAGACTACATAAGTAAATAGCCTAGGTTAAACATCACTGGAAGGGCGGGTTTGCATATCAATACACAGCAATATATACACTCACCTAAAGGATTATTAGGAACACCTGTTCAATTTCTCATTAATGCAATTATCTAATCAACCAGTCACATGGCAGTTGCTTCAATGCTTTTAGGGGTGTGGTCCTGGTCAAGACCATCTCCTGAACTCCAAACTGAATGTCAGAATGGGAAAGAAAGGTGATTTAAGCAATTTTGAGCGTGGCATGGTTGTTGGTGCCAGATGGGCCGGTCTGAGTATTTAACAATTTGCTCAGTTACTGGGATTTTCACGCACAGCCATTTCGAGGGTTTACAAAGAATGGTGTGAAAAGAGAAAAAACATCCAGTATGCGGCAGTCCTGTGGGCGGAAATGCCTTGTTGATGCTAGAGGTCAGAGGAGAATGGGCCGACTGATGCAAGCTGAAAGAAGAGCAACAATGACTGAAATAACCACTCATTACAACCAAGGTATGCAGCGAAGCATTTGTGAAGCCACAACACGCACAACCTTGAGGTGGATGGGCTACAACAGCAGAAGACTCCACCGGCTAACGCTCATCTCCACTACAAATAGGAAAAAGAGGCTACAATTTGCACAAGCTCACCAAAATTGGACAGTTGAAGACTGGAAAAATGTTGCCTGGTCTGATGAGTCTCGATAGAGTCAGAATTTGGCGTAAACAGAATGAGAACATGGATCCATCATGCTTTTTTACCACTGTGCAGGCTGGTGGTGGTGGTGTAATGGTGTGGGGGATGTTTTCTTGGCACACTTCAGGCTCCTTAGTGCCAATTGGGCATTGTTTAAATGCCACGAGCTACCTAAACATTGTTTCTGACCACGTCCATCCCTTCATGACCACCATGTACCCATCCTCTGATGGCTACTTCCAGCAGGATAATGCACCATGTCACAAAGCTCGAATCATTTCAAATTGGTTTCTTGAACATGACAATGAGTTCACTGTACTAAAATGACCCCCACAGTCACCCAATAGAGCATCTTTGGGATATGATGGAACGGGAGCTTCGAGCCCTGGATGTGCATCCCACAAATCTCCATCAACTGCAAGATGCTATCCTATCAATATGGGCCAACATTTCTAAAGAATGCTTTCAGCACCTTGTTGAATCAATTCCACATAGAATTAAAGCAGTTCTGAAGGCGAAAGGGGGTCAAATATTAATATGGTGTTCCTAATAATCCTGTAGGTGAGTGTAGATACAGGAAGTGTTTTTTCTGATGCTGAGATCAGGATAATTAAAGTAAAATTGGGTATTCTGAATAATGTATTATATTCTGTGTGTCATGACAGTGCTTCTTTAATTGATGCTCTGTTAAAGAGGAACTTCAGCCTAAACAAACACACTGTCAATAAGTTACATTAGTTATGTTAATTAAAATAGGAAATATAATCTCTTACCCACCCTGTTTTAAATGAACAGGCAAAGGTTTGTGATTTCATGAGGGCAGCCATCTTTCTGTTTGAAAGGAGGTGACGGGGAGCATGAGACACATTTCCAACTGTCCTGTGTCCTGATCACCCCTCCCAGTTGCTAGACAACGTGAATAACAACATAAAAAATCCCATCATGCTTTGCACAGCATCAGGGGGAAAAAAGCCTGGGCAGTTTTCTTTGATGGGGCGGAACTTAGCTAAAAATGCAGCTAAAAATTAGACTTCTATAAGAAAAGCAAAGTTCTGATGCTGTGAAACTGTTAAAGAAACATCAAGCCTTTTCAGTTCTGCTTAGTAGATTTTTAGTCTGGAGGTTCACTTTAAAGACAAAGGGCGGTCACTACAATTATTTGTTTATTTTAGTTTTTTCTACTTAAAAACTTGGTAGGTGGTTAATTGATAAATAAAATATATTGTAACGGTGTCCTTGTACATGCAGGAAAAATATTGGTTTTTAATACTTTATGTATCAAGACTCCAGCAAAAGAAAAGATATGTTGGTCTTGCAAAAATGTGGGTTTGGGCCCTGGAGTCTGGCAGGATAGCTCCAATTCTGGATTTTACATCTGTGCGAGTGGAGCACAGATAGCATATAAAACCAGTCAGCCTAAAGGTGCCCATTAAAGGTACAATTTTCCATCAGATGCGATTTTTTTTTTTGATGCGACTTTTACAATCAAATGTACTGAAAAATGCAGTGTGTTTCAAAAATCAATGTAAAAGGCTATGGTTGACTGGATCAGAAAATGTAATCAATACAAAAGTTGGATTTTACAATTGAAATGGAAGAAAGAAAATGCACTAATCGATAATTGCCTTCCCATTACTTTCGATCGGAAAAATTGCGTTGAAAGATCGCATCTGATGGAAAAAATGCATATGAAATAAAATCATTCTTAGCAAAACTTGCCACCCAAACAAAGCCCAATTTGTGACAAAAACAAAACAAGGTATAGATAATTTACAGGGCATGCAGAATTATTAGACAAGTTGTATCTTTGAGGAATAATTTTATTATTGAACAACAACCATGTCCTCAATGGACCCAAAAAACTCATTAATATCAAAGCTGAATATTTTTGAAAGTAGTTTTTAGTTTGTTTTTAGTTTGAGTGATGTTAGGGGGATATCTGTATGTGCAGGTGACCATTACTGTGCATAATTATTAGGCAACTTAACAAAAAACAAATATATACCCATTTCAATTATTTATTTTTACCAGTGAAACCAATATAACATCTCAACATTCACAAATATACATTTCTGACATTCAAAAACAAAACAAAAACAAATCAGTGACCAATATAGCCACCTTTCTTTGCAAGGACACTCAAAAGCCTGCCATCCATGGATTCTGTCAGTGTTTTGATCTGTTCACCATCAACATTGCGTGCAGCAGCAACCACAGCCTCCCAGACACTGTTCAGAGAGGTGTACTGTTTTCCCTCCTTGTAAATCTCACATTTTATGATGGACCTCAGGTGCTCAATGGGGTTCAGATCAGGTGAACAAGGAGGCCATGTCATTAGTTTTTCTTCTTTTATACCCTTTCTTGCCAGCCACGCTGTGGAGTACTTGGACGCGTGTGATGGAGCATTGTCCTGCATAAAAATCATGTTTTTCTTGAAGGATGCAGACTTCTTCCTGTACCACTGCTTGAAGAAGATGTCTTCCAGAAACTGGAAGTAGGACTAGGAGTTGAGCTTGACTCCATCCTCAACCCGAAAAGGCCCCACAAGCTCATCTTTGATGATACCAGCCCAAACCAGTACTCCACCTCCACCTTGCTGGCGTCTGAGTCGGACTGAACCTTTCTGCCCTTTACCAATCCAGCCATGGGCCCATCCATCTGGCCCATCAAGACTCACTCTCATTTCTTCAGTCCATAAAACCTTAGAAAAATCAGTCTTGAGATATTTCTTGGCCCAGTCTTGACGTTTCAACTTGTGTGTCTTGTTCAGTGGTGGTCGTCTTTCAGCCTTTCTTACCTTGGCCATGTCTCTGAGTATTGCACACCTTGTGCTTTTGGGCACTCCAGTGATGTTGCAGCTCTGAAATATGGCCAAACTGGTGGCAAGTGGCATCTTGGCAGCTGCACGCTTGACTTTTCTCAGTTCATGGGCAGTTATTTTGCTCCTTGCGACCCTGTTGACTATTTTGAATGAAACGCTTGATTGTTCGATGATCACGCTTCAGAAAATTTGCAATTTTAAGAGTGCTGCATCCCTCTGCAAGATATCTCACTATTTTTGACTTTTCTGAGCCTGTCAAGTCCTTCTTTTGACCCATTTTGCCAAAGGAAAGGAAGTTGCCTAATAATTATGCACATCTGATATAGGGCGTTGATGTGATTAGACCACACCCCTTCTCATTACAGAGATGCACATCACCTAATATGCTTAATTGGTAGTAGGCTTTCGAGCCTATACAGCTTGGAGTAAGACAACATGCATAAAGAGGATGATGTGGTTAAAATACTCATTTGCCTAATAATTCTGCACTCCCTGTATATGTCAGCGCTGCGTAATATGTTGGTTCTTTATAAATACAATAAATAAATAAATAAAATATGTGATAAGTAGTGATAAAGTTATTGACAAATGAATGGGAGGGGCACTGAAAGGTTAAAATTGCTCTGGTCCATAAGGGGAAAGACCCCTTAGTGGCAAACTGGTTAATGGGGAAGAATAGAGATAATGAATGACATGCAAATAATTCCAGCTTCCATGTAAATGTAATACAACTTGGCAATGGGCCAATTGATTGAACTTCTTGATGATTTTCAGTGTCCCAATTTTAATCTGCATACAATTTGCACAAACTGTGCGAACTGGAATCATCTGCATCTCCCTGACCATCTCTATGGCAGCAGCTCAGTTGGTTCCCAGAGCTGCAAGTGAACAGACCTCTTTGAAAACCAGCAAATCTGTACATTGCTGTGTTGTGTTCCTGAGAAAAGGCTGTTTTGTTGTATCTTGCTTTAGTTATTCAGGGAATTGCAGCAAGTAAAGCAGAGCCTCAGCTGAGCAACTGTTTTGTTTGGTTATTACTTGTTCTGCTGGCATCCTGTACAATAAAAACTGCAGGCAAGAGCTTTTCATAGAGGATAGGGATCTCTCTGCTGCCTCTTGTATATCCCTGTATTATGTACCAGAGGAGTAGCTGGGAGAAGGGGGGGGGGGGGGTTCAGGGGTAGATCTGTATCGGCGGGTTACAGGTTTTACTTTCCCTTATGTGTCACCGTCTAATAGTCTATGAAAGAAGGTGGGAAAGAAGGATCCAATCTTCTCCCCTGCTTCTTCCTGCTCTCTGCCCTGGAGTTTTGTTCTATTTTATCTCCCTGCTGTAATAAGCACTTTCCATGTTTGCATCAGCAAAGTAGCTCATGTGTATTTCTGCATATCTCCCAACTTACTAATGCCTGGTACACACGATGCAATATCCTGCCAGATCAGTGGGTCAAATCGATCATTTCTGGCATGTCCGATCTGCTACTGATCAAGAACCAGATCGATTTTGTCCAGTGCTGATCTGAAAATTGATCCTGTTCTTAATCAGGAGCAGATCGGACATGTAGGAAATTATTCTTGAACTCAAACATTTCTGGGAAAGCAAGATGGACCCCCTTATGGTTTACACCTTGTCACGAGGGGGCGCACAAACTGACTTTGTCCCTGGGTGCTGAAACCCCTAGCTACGCCTCTGGTATGTACTACAGTTTTGCTGTTGCTCTTTAGTGTATCCATGCCTTCTGGTGTTCCCTGTGTTGCCTTCAAACTTTCCAGGTTCCTCTAAAGTCTACTCCAGCTTTCCAGTGCCTTAGTTTTCTATCTCCCCCAGAATGTCTCTCAGCTGTTTAACATGTTTGTGTTGAGCCCTAGAATACTACAATAACTACTGGTAATAAGCATGTATAATCTACAGTGCCAGTGTATGCAGAGGCAGTGGAGCAATCTGCAAGCATGGTATTTAATGCACTGACACGTGATCAGAATATCACTCTAAATAGATGAATAGATACTTTGACTTTCTTTGACTTATTTGACTTAACTCTTGAGGACCAGAGGTTTACACCCCCCCCCCCCCCCCCCCCCAGTGACCAGGCCATTTTTTTTTTTACAATTTAGCACTGTCCAGCTTTAACAGTTTATTGCTCGGTCATACAACTTAGCAGCCAAATGAATCTTACTTCCTTTTCTTCCCACCAACAGAGCTTCCTGTTGGTATCTGATTGCAGCTGTAATGTCAATTTTTTTTAAATCAATTTTTATTTTTTTTTTAAATAAAAAAAGCTATTACCTCCCCCGAGATCCCACCACTACAATCACCTCTCATAGGCCTCAACCTATGAGAGGGATTCAATTGTGAGACACTCCTGGGGACAGTTAAGTGACACTGAAGTCCCCTGTACAGCGCTGCACTTGATCGGCTGGCAGGCTGATCACGGATCCCCACTTACGTCACAGCAGGTAACGCGGCATGTGCATGCATTCCCTGCTAATCTCCACCTCCAGGAGTTGATGCCAGTTGGCGTTAGGCGGTCCTGGCGGCGCCACCCTCCCACCGCCCATCAGCGTTAGGTGGTTGGGAGAGGATTAAGTGAAATACCACCTGATGGAAAAGATGAATCCAGTAATGTCCCCCTGATGACGAGCGTTCCACGATCCATCCTCCGGCCGGCAGGTTTACGCAGGCGGCGTCACACGACAGGGATGAGTGAGAAGTCAAGCGACCGCAGTTCTTGATGGGGATCTCACAGATCTGATCCACCAGGACAGTCGTTATAACTACTGATCGCTAAACGTTCACATGATCGCGAGCCTGTACCCATGTCATGAGATCGCGGAAATGCTAGCTCGTCGCTCAAAAAATTGCCGGTTGTTGGAAAAATTGTTGGGAAGATTGCATAGTGGGTGCGGGCCTTCAGAGTCCCATCCAGTCCCTCTTTGGGAGCCCTGTCCCTCTTTCCTCCTCATTTGTCCCTCTTTCAGGACTTTGTTCCTCTTTCTATGTAAATATATATATTTCTCTACTAAAAAATGTGTTTGATTGACTCTAAACTTTATTCCCATCCTTTAAATTGATATATTAGTAATTTTAAAATGTTAGTATTAAGGAAAATGGACCAGGAAATAAAGGACCAGGGTGGTTTGAATTATAAAACAAAATATTTTCCTAATGAAATCTTTATGGTATGCGTGACTAGGAGTGTGACAGGGGCATGGCTTAAGTGTCCCTCGTTCTCATCTCAAAAAGTTGGGAGGTATGGCATTACATCCAGGCAAAAATAAAAAAAAAAGCTTGTTCAGAAGTAGGTCAACAATGTCAACCTCAATTTCTCTTTTATGACAGAATTTCTTTATACCTCTTTTCAAGGATTTCACAAAATATGTCCTGATGACCAGCTAAGATCAGAATCAGATTCAGCTCTATTTACCAAGTGTGACCGAAGTTGCACCTGGAATTATTTATGGTACACACGGCATTGGACAACAGTGCAATTAGCAGATGTTTGCAACAGGATTTAGGCATTACAGAGAGGGGGCATACAAGACAGAAACGGCATGCAGAGAATGGTTGAGGGCAGGAAAGGGAAACAAGGGAATTTTGCAGGAGAGGGGGTTGAGTTCAGGAGAAAGACAGTCTGAGGGAAGAAGGAGTTCCTGTCCCCTGTGGTTCTGGTGGAGATGGGTCTGAAGCGGAGGCCAGAGTATTTGTTTTATAGATAAGTATTTGTTTTAGTGAAAGGTGTCTACTTGACCTGCGTTTAGGTCGACATTTTATGGTCAACTGGCTGCCTACTATGGTGTTACTTCCTCCTAGTGTTGGGCGAACAGTGTTCGCCACTGTTCGGGTTCTGCAGAACATCACCCTGTTCGGGTGATGTTCGAGTTCGGCCGAACACCTGACGGTGCTCGGCCAAACCGTTCGGCCACATGGCCGAACTAAGAGCGCATGGCCGAACGTTCCCCGAACGTTCGGCTAGCGCTGTGATTGGCCGAACGGGTCACGTGGTTCGGACCCGAACGCGCTCTGATTGGCCGAACGGTCACGTGGTTCGGGTAAATAAATACCCGAACCACGTCATATCTCCGCCATTTGTCTGTGGGTTTAGCTTTGGGTAGGCAGGCAGGGTAGTTCGCGCTCCAGCCACGCTAGCCAGGGTCCCCCCCAGTCATTGTGTGTCACTGCTGGGAACAGTAGTACACCGCTCGTTCAGCCACACTATATAGCATTCTGTGTACTGTTCTGTGTCTGCTGGGAATAGTGGTACACCGCTCGTTCAGCCACACTATATAGCATTCTGTGTACTGTTCTGTGTCTGCTGGGAACAGTAGTACACCGCTCGTTCAGCCACACTATATAGCATTCTGTGTACTGTTCTGTGTCTGCTGGGAACAGTAGTACACCGCTCGTTCAGCCACACTATATAGCATTCTGTGTACTGTTCTGTGTCTGCTGGGAACAGTAGTACACCGCTCGTTCAGCCACACTATATAGCATTCTGTGTACTGTTCTGTGTCTGCTGGGGATAGTGGTACACCGCTCGTTCAGCCACACTATATAGCATTCTGTGTACTGTTCTGTGTCTGCTGGGAACAGTAGTACACCGCTCTTTCAGCCACACTATATAGCATTCTGTGTACTGTTCTGTGTCTGCTGGGAACAGTAGTACACCGCTCGTTCAGCCACACTATATAGCATTCTGTGTACTGTTCTGTGTCTGCTGGGAACAGTAGTACACCGCTCGTTCAGCCACACTATATAGCATTCTGTGTACTGTTCTGTGTCTGCTGGGAACAGTAGTACACCGCTCGTTCAGCCACACTATATAGCATTCTGTGTACTGTTCTGTGTCTGCTGGGGATAGTGGTACACCGCTCGTTCAGCCACACTATATAGCATTCTGTGTACTGTTCTGTGTCTGCTGGGAACAGTAGTACACCGCTCTTTCAGCCACACTATATAGCATTCTGTGTACTGTTCTGTGTCTGCTGGGAACAGTAGTACACCGCTCGTTCAGCCACACTATATAGCATTCTGTGTACTGTTCTGTGTCTGCTGGGAACAGTAGTACACCGCTCGTTCAGCCACACTATATAGCATTCTGTGTACTGTTCTGTGTCTGCTGGGAACAGTAGTACACCGCTCGTTCAGCCACACTATATAGCATTCTGTGTACTGTTCTGTGTCTGCTGGGAATAGTGGTACACCGCTCGTTCAGCCACACTATATAGCATTCTGTGTACTGTTCTGTGTCTGCTGGGAATAGTGGTACAACGCTCGTTCAGCCACACTATATAGCATTCTGTGTACTGTTCTGTGTCTGCTGGGAATAGTGGTACACCGCTCGCTCAGCCACACTATATAGCATTCTGTGTACTGTTCTGTGTCTGCTGGGAACAGTAGTACACCGCTCGTTCAGCCACACTATATAGCATTCTGTGTACTGTTCTGTGTCTGCTGGGAACAGTAGTACACCGCTCGTTCAGCCACACTATATAGCATTCTGTGTACTGTTCTGTGTCTGCTGGGAATAGTGGTACACCGCTCGTTCAGCCACACTATATAGCATTCTGTGTACTGTTCTGTGTCTGCTGGGAATAGTGGTACACCGCTCACCCGCCACTGTATAGCATTGTGCTCTGTGTCGCTGCTGGGAATAGTGGTACACCGCTCACCCGTCACTGTATAGCATTGTGCTCTGTGTCGCTGCTGGGAATAGTGGTACTGTATAGCATTTCTGTACTGCCACTGTACTGCTGCCAGTCAGCGTGTACTGTAAGGATAAGTGAAATGAGGAAGAAATCCGGTGAAAGAGGGAGGGGCAAGGGAAGAGGTGTTTCCCCTGACGGTTCACGTACAGGCCACAGGGGAGCACCCAAGAAAACCCACTCAATACCGCCCATGTTGTCCAGGACAACAACCCTCACAAATCCAAAAGAACAGGACCAGATAATTACTTGGATGACCTCTCAAGCGTCCAGCAGTGGGTTAAGCAGCACCAGCACATCACGCACGAGGTCCGAGTCCTCAGCCAGTTACAAGGAGCCAGTGGGCACAAAGCTGACACAACCGGCAGCGACACCACGCACACAACTGCCAGATAACCAGTCCGATGAATTACCTCAGGACACAATGGGGTATTCGCAGGAGCTATTCCCAGCCCAACAAACTTCCACCTTTCAAAGGTCAATGGAGGAACAGCCAGAAATGTTGTGCCTGGATTCACAACCGTTAACTGTGGGAAATGCACCGCGCACTGAAATACAAGGCGAGTCCGAAGAGGACTCGGAAACCCAAATCCCAGAGCAATTTGGGCAGGAGGGGTTGCAATTGCAGGAGGTCGGCCGACAAGATCTGGAAGACGACGTTGGAGTGTGCTGCGCAGAGGTTGTTGTGGGGAGCTCTACTCCACGGCGGCGGCCCACAATGACATATGACGAGTTTGAGGAGATGGAAGAGGAGGGTATGGACAATGTGGACAGAGACCCAGATTTTGTTTGTGAACGAGAACATCGCCGTCGTAGCAGCAGCACAGATGAGTCTGTTGAAGAACCCACTGCTGCACGAGCTCGCCTTGTGCCACAAGGTAGGCGGCGCGCAATTTCAGGCACCACAAGCGTGGAAGTTCAAGTGAGAGGCAAAAGAGGAGCAAACAGAAATCGCCAGCAAGGAGGCAGGTGCTCCAAAGTCTGGGCTTTCTTTGAAGACTGCACTGAGGATGTTACCATGGCGATTTGCAAGGTGTGCAAGACCCGCCTGAGCAGGGGGAAAAGTATTAACAACCTCTCCACCACCAGCATGAGCCGTCACATGCTATCCAAACATCCCACTCTTTGGGCAAACGCGTCAGGACAGGGTACCAGAAACAACACTGCCTCCCTTGGGTTCACCAGACCCGCCTCAGCAGCAGCAGTAGCCCAGCCATTGCGTGGTTCACAACATTCACAAACATCAGACGACGCTGACACTGTCACTTTCCGGAGTAGTGCTCTTGAGGTCTCCCAGTGTTCTTCAAACACAACAACCAACAGCCCTTCCGTGTGCAGCGCTACGGTTCAGTTGTCTGTGTCGGAGATGTTTGAGCGCAAGAGGAAATTGCCAGCAAATGACCCCCGGGCCGTGGCAGTAACAGCCAGCATAGCCAAGCTTCTGGCCTGCGAAATGCTGCCATATCGATTGGTGGAGACAAACAGCTTCAAGGGCATGATGTCAGTGGCCATCCCACGTTACGTGGTTCCCAGCCGCTACCACTTTGCACGCTCTGCAGTGCCTGAGTTGCATGAGCACGTGGTCAGCAAAATAACCCGAAGCTTGAAGAATGCCGTTGCCTGCAAGGTTCACCTCACCACTGACACCTGGACGAGTGCGTTCGGCCAGGGTCGATACATCTCCCTTACCGCGCACTGGGTGAACCTTGTGGAGCCTGGCAGCGATTCCTCACCTGCTACGGCACGGGTGTTGCCCACGCCACAAACAGCTGCACCGCCGTCCCTCCCACTGGATAACAGCAGCACCTACCTCTCTGACTCCTTCTCCTCCAACGCATCTCAAAGCTGTACCTCATCCGGAAACGCTAACCCAGCAGCAGTAGGATCGTGGAAGCAGTGCAGCACAGCTGTTGGCATGCGTCAGCAAGCGTTGCTGAAGCTAATCTGCCTTGGGGATAAGCAGCACACAGGGGAGGAAATTTGGAAGGGAATAAAGGAACAGACGGATTTGTGGCTGGCACCGCTGGACCTGAAACCGGGCATGGTTGTGTGTGATAATGGGAGTAATCTCATTCGCGCTTTAAGGTTGGCTAAGCTGACACACATCCCTTGCCTGGCGCACGTGATGAACCTAGTAGTTCAGCGGTTCCTGAGGACATACCCAGGCGTGGCCGATCTTCTGTTGAAGGTGCGTCGAGTGGCCAAACATTGTAGAACTTCCAGTACTGCTTCGGGGGCACTCGCCAAGATGCAGGAGCGCTTCAATCTCCCCCACCATCGCTTGCTGTGTGATGTCCCTACGCGCTGGAATTCTACGCTGCACATGCTAGCCCGCTTTTGCGAGCAGAAGAGTGCAGTGGTCCAGTACATGACGGCGCAGTACCGAGGCGCATCCGGCCAGCTGCCAAGCTTCTGTGGATCCGATTGGGCCAACATGTTGGACCTCTGCCAAGTCCTCCAAAATTTTGAGCAATCCACGTTGCTTGTGAGCAGTGACAACTCTTCAGTCAGCATTACCATACCACTGCTGTGTTTACTGAAGAGGTCGATGTTAAAAATCAAGGAAACAGCTGTCATGATGCAACTGGGGGAATCTGAAGGAGAAAACGATCAGCGTGATGGTACCAACATCAGGCCATCCGCCTCAGGGAACGCTGGCCCCAGCAGCTATGACGAAGAAGAGGAGGAGGAACAGCTGGAGTTGGAGCAGGAATTTCATGCCACCACTGACGAGGGCCAGAGCGGTGCACGTTGGACTTCCACAATTCAACGCGAATGGTCAGCAGAAGCAGACCAGGAGGAAGGTGACGACTATGATGCATCACAACAACTATCACAACGCTCACAAGAGGATGATGAGGATTCTGGTAGGACTCTGGCACACATGGCTCAATTCATGCTAGACTGCATTGAACGTGACCCACGCATTGTGCGCATTCTGGACAACACCAATTACTGGGTTTATACCCTTCTGGATCCACGGTACAAACACAATGTTCCAAAACTGCTTGAAGAAAGAGTCAGACAGGTCAAAATGGAAGAATACCAGCAGGCCCTTGTGGAGACTTTAGAGAGGAGATTGACATCCTCCCCCTCCTCTAGCCAGTTGTACGCAGACAGACTGACTTCCGCAAACCCAGGACGACCAGGAGGGCAGCAAACAACGCAAGCCGCAGCTAGTACCCAAAAGGGAATGGTATCGGCAGTGTCCTTGGAGTGGGAAAATTTTCTGACACCCATGCAGCAGCAGCCCACAGAACAGCAAGCGTGCAGATCCACCTCCAACACCGATCGCCTGGAGAAGATGGTCAAGGACTACATGTCAGATGACGTAGCTGTGTCTAACAATCCATCTGCACCCTTCAACTATTGGGTATCGAAGCTAGACACCTGGCACGAACTGGCAATGTACGCAATAGAGGTGCTGGCTTGCCCGGCAGCCAGCGTTATGTCGGAACGCTGTTTCAGTGCTGCCGGAGGCATCGTCACAGATCGGCGTATCCGCCTCTCCACAGAAAATGCAGACCGTCTGACTCAAATTAAAATGAATCAATCCTGGATTGGAAACGACTACGCAACACTCCAGGACCCCAACCAAGTAACATGACCAATGAACATCTGGGATGGTTTAGCGTTTCCGGTCCCTGTTTATTGAACCTCTCATCTGTATTACACTTATGACTGCATGGCGGCAAAAAGCATTGCTATATCCGCACGCTTTTTGTCCTCATGCAAGGCCTGTGTTGTTGTGTCTCAAAAAGCTTGGCCTTCTCCTCCTGCGCCTGCTCCTAGTCCTGTTCCATCACGTCTGCTGCTGCTGGGTTAGCATTTCCAGTCCCTGTTTATTGAACCTCTCATCTGTATTACATTTATGACTGCATGGCGGCAAAAAGCATTGCTATATCCGCACGCTTTTTGTCCTCATGCAAGGCCTGGGTTGCGTCTCAAAAAGCGTGGCCTTCTCCTCCTGCGCCTGCTCCTGTTCCATCACGTCTGCTGCTGCTGCTGGGTTAGCGTTGCCGCTCCCTGTTTATGGAACCTCTTATCTTTATTACATTTATGACTGCATGGCGGTACAAAGCATGCTATCCGCACGCTTCTTGCCCTCATGCAAGGCCTGGGTTGTTGTGTCTCACAAAGCGTGGCCTTCTCCTCCTGCACCTGCTCCTGTTCCATCACGTCTGCTGCTGCTGCTGCTGCTGCTGGGTTAGCGTTGCCGGTCCCTGTTTATGGAACCTCTTATCTTTATTACATTTATGACTGCATGGCGGTACAAAGCATGCTATCCGCACGCTTCTTGCCCTCATGCAAGGCCGGGGTTGTTGTGTCTCACAAAGCGTGGCCTTCTCCTCCTGCGCCTCCTCCTGTTCCATCACGTGTGCTGCTGCTGGGTTAGCGTTACCGGTCCCTTTTCCTGGAACCTCTTATATGTATTACATTTATGACTGCATGCCGACAAAAAACATGTTACCTGTGCAAAGAAAACAGACATTTCCCGCATTTAAAAGACAGTTTTCCCTTTGAAACTTTAAAATCGATTTTCTCAAAAACTATAAGCTCTTTTTGCAAATTTTTTTTTTCCTCTTGTACCCACTCCCAAGGTGCACATACCCTGTAAATTTGGGGTATGTAGCATGTAAGGAGGCTTTACAAACCACAAAAGTTCGGGTCCCCATTGACTTCCATTATGTTCGGAGTTCGGGTCGAACACCCGAACATCGCGGCCATGTTCGGCCTGTTCGGCCCGAACCCGAACATCTAGATGTTCGCCCAACACTACTTCCTCCTTGTTAGAATTATGGATCTGCGTTTTGGTAGAGGGCATGACTTGTGCTACCAATAACCCTCCTTCTCATTGTTTTCTGTATGGGAAGCATGAGCTAGGAGGGCATAGATAGGCTATCACTATACTCCCTCCTATATCAACTGACAAGGATGTGTGCCTATTTAGGCCATCGCTGTCCAGACAACAAGTCTCCTGGAACAGGGTGGAGCCTAGTATCTCCTAATAAGGGATGCTCCAGTAAATGACCACATGACTGCTGGATTTCTGCTGCAAAGTAAAGTAAACAGAGACATTTCCAACATTAAAATAGCGTCTTGTCTTCTTAGCAGGGAGTAAAGGGAGGATAGCCTGTTGTGTTAATTCTGGGAGTTTTCAGCTGCATTGGCAGTTCACGAATGTTGGAAGCCCAGACGGGTGCACTTTAAGATCAGAGCCATAACAAGCCCATTTGTATGTTGGAAGCACTTGTTATCACATGCATATTTTCCGGCTTGTTGGAAAGTCTCTGCTCAGCCGTGAGATGATCATCTGCTTTCTGCGGATAAAAGGGAATGAGACTTTCAGCGAGGTTGTGGCACATCGTGCAGCATTCCATGCATGTCTCTATGTCAGAGGACGCCATTTGCTTTAGAAGTGACAGCTTCACCAAAACTTTAATTTTCGGGCATGTAATGGGTTGATTTATACACTTCCTTCTTATAGTTTTAATGGACACCAATGAGATGATTTCCCCGCAGCAGTTTATGTTTCTGTCCCCCCCCCTCCCCCCCCCTACAGAAGCCACAATGAAGGAGTCACCATTTTACAGTTATTTTATTCAGGCAGATTGGTCCAGGCCCAAATTTATATCAAGCATACAGAGCCCCCTGAATGATCTGTTTGACAAAAGGAAAATATTTCTCATGGGAAAGGGGTATCAGCTACTGATTGGGATCAAGTTCAATCCTTGGTTATAGATCCTCTTTAAGTTGCCTTTATCAGCCCATAATAGCATGAGCCATGCTTATTTATCAATGCCTCATAACAATGGCCAATCATACGACCAGGATTTGAAAACTGCTGAGCCAATCACGTGTACAGACACCACCTCTCTGTTACACCACTACTTAAAGGGAGCGAATTATCCTAAGACAGAAGTACTAACATATGTACTAACACAGATGATTGCATATATTAGCCCCTGTAAATATAAGACATGGCAGTCATGCCTGCTTAGGTGGGCAACAGGTAGAGAAAACATTTAAAAAGTATTGCACCAAAGGAATATATGAAATGTAAAGCTATTACTTTTGTGGCATATTCAGAAAACACCAGTAAAGTTGCTGTTCGTTACAGTTTCCCTAGCAACACCTATGTTAGTTAGGTAATGCGTACTGCGCTTATTGCACAATGCACACTACCTTGTTAGCATAAGCAACAATAAAATTGCCATGTGTGCATGGCAACTTCACCAGCATTTATCTCTTGTTAGCATAAGCAGCAGTAAAATTGCCATGTGGGCATGGCAACTTCACCAGCATTTATCTTATATTTATAACTTGTTCATACACATACAGTTTGTACTGTTATTTGTATAGTACACCTTTAGTGATAGCAAAAGGGGACTGGAGAGCAGGCATAGTAATGCAGAAAACAGCTAAAACTGCCTCTGGTAATATAAGGTGGATTCATCCATTGAAGCAGTGTGTGACCCTAATTCAATAAATTGTTGTTTCCACAGGAGATATATCCACATCTCATCAATAAAACAACATTGCAACCTCCAGCAAGCACAAAAGTGCTACACATTTATTTAAGTTTACTTTTCCTACCTACTTTTTAGTACATTTTCACTTGCTAGCAGCTGAAAATGTGTTTTGTAGATAAGATAACATCAAGTTTATTGAATCAGGGCCTGCATGTCTCAGAGAGCCAGCAGAGTTGGAAAGAGAATTGCTTAGAGCAAAGAGGGTAGAGTTTATATAGTCTAGTCTAGTGCCGCCAGGGATCAGCAGCAACAGAAAGGAAATGTGGAAAAGGGGAGTTTAAAACAATACTGAAGTAACGCTAAAGAGAAAAGTTAAATATTCACCTATGTAGAGGGAAGGCTTTGGATCTCATAGAGACTTCCCGATACTCTCTCCGAGTCCTCTTTCCACCGCTGTCCCTTGGTGAAGTTATTCAACCAAATGGTCTAATGCACCTTCAGGAGTCCTCATGAAGGCTTCAAAAGTATTTGCGTCTTTGAGTACTTCCACGGACAAGTGGGTCCGTACTGCACACAGGCAAGTCCCGTCTGGGGATGTCTACAGATGTGCCCCTCTTCATTAGCACTTGGGGACGCACGTATTTCTGAAGCCTTCTGAGAAGTCCTGAAGATGTATCATTTTAATGGGGAACAGTGGTGGACCGAAGACACGGGGAGAGGACCAGGAAGGCTCTATGGGATCCAGAGCCTTCATTCCGCATAGGAAAACATCTGACTTTTTTTCATTGTTCTTCTTGATCTGTTTTTTTCATTGTTTCAGATTCGTTTTAGGCCAGCAAGTGTGGCCTAAGTGTGCAAGTGTGCGTTTCGGTGCCCTGTTTTGCCGCAGAGTAACACAATGACAAGGCACACTTACTGTGTCGCGTTGCACTGGAAGTGCCTGATCGGCCGCTGGCCCGCCACTAAGTCAACATCGCATTATTGTTGGACTTCCGGGGCGACGTAGCAGCAGCTAATGTAAGTCAACGGGTGGCGCTAGGGTATTCCTAGCTCTTCAGTGCTCTGCAGCTTTGAGAGCTCGCTGCAGAGCCACACAACTTAGCACACATATGAATCCCCCCCCCTTTTCTGCCCACCAACAGAGCTTTCTGTTGGTGGGCTCTGATCGATGCTGTGATGTTTATTCATTTTTTTGCTTATTTAGTACTTTTATTTTTAATACATTTGTCTATTTTGTCTTTATTTTGTTTTTCCTGCCTCCTTCCCTCCCCCCGACAGCCAATCCCAGCGATCAGCTCTCATAGGCATCAGCCTATGAGAGCTGATCTCTTTCTGAGCCTCCCCAGGGACAACCGAATGACACGGCTGTCCCCAGTACAGCGCTCCCAAAGATCGCAGCCTTTGTACAATGTAAATAGATGGCAGTTTCGCTGTGTAATATACAGCGATCGCCGCTATTAGACTAATGACGGAGCATGCGCGCGTGATCCCCTGCAAAACTCTGTCCCAGGATTTGACGCCTTTTGGCGTTAAGCGGTCCTGGGGCTGCCATCCGATCAGCGTTAGGCAGTCGGGAGGGGTTGAATATGTTGGCGGCACGCATGCGAACAATAACATAAATACAATGGGGGAACCGGGAATCCCAGTGATGTACTTCCGGTCCAGCAGGAAGTATGTCACTGAGTGAGGGGGGGGGGGGCAAATGGTGTGCGGGTAGAGGGGGTGGCGCTATGCATATGACCTTGGCAGTGCTGCACTCTGCCGCATGATCATATGATTGTGGTCAATCCATTAAGATTCCCACAGTGGGGAACAAGAATGCTGCTGCATAGTTTTCTGGAGATTTTAAACTTTGCTTTTTTCATTCAAATGCTTGACTGATGGCCAAAAATAATAATAATAAAAATATTCCACTCCTTTGTCTCCCACCAGCACATTTCAGAGGTAATTGCCATTACAATTTTTAGCATTCGGAAGCTAACGTGTGTTGTCAAAATTGATGTTCTTTCAGTATCTGATAGTATGAATTGATGTGACAGGACCAGGTAGATTGTAAGAGTCTATATACAATTCACTTCTGTTGTTTCCCGTACACATCCAATCCTGAAAGTCGGAGATGTGGGCAACATCATCCTTTTGTCTGTCAGTCAGAACAGATGGTTTGGATCTCACTCTGTGTTCTGTAAAGTTAGAAGATACTGAGGTTGTTTTTGTTATCCACCAGCATAGGAATAATGCAGTGTTTCTAACTTATTCCTGTCAACTTCTTAAAGTTGTCATAACACTTATCAAGGGTTTTCTCTAAGACAAGAAACTCAACAGAAATTAAACAGACTCCTTGAATATTACCACGGCAATATTCTTTAAGAGAACTGTAAAAAATTCCAGTCTATGTAATTTTGTAGTGAAGCTTGTGTTTGCCAAGAGTAACATATCGTTCCATCACATGCATTCTAGCCTTGTACGGTGGCAAAGAAATCACATTTGAATGGATATTGGAGAATGAAAAACTGGTGTTAATACCAGGAAAGCAGCAACTGCAACTGCTGGTTGGCGTGGTGGGGAGGGGCCCTGGGACTTCCCACCCTCTGTTGCGACTACCCGTTGCTGCTCCCGCTCTCTGTAATGGAGTAAGGAGGTGGCTGCTAGGGGTGTTCATTCGGATTCTGTGAAATTGAAATTTCTGCATTTCCATTTGGAAATCAGCTTTTCCGATCATAATTCGGAAATCAGAATTCTGCAAAAAATGGGTCATTTTGGCCCAATCACAGATCTCGGCAGTATTGGACCAATCAGGGAATGCATAATTTTTCTGCAAAAATCATATTACCGCAGAAGCACAAGATTCCAATTTTCTGTTTTCCGATTCTTTTGGCATTTTTTCCATTGTATGATGCAAAAAAAAAAAAAAAAATGACAAATAAAATACTCTTCAAAAATGGGAAAATTAAAAAAAAGAAAAAAAAAACGAAATCAGAACAATGGAATCGGAAATGGGCATTTTCAACCATCCCTAGTGGCTGTTGTGGAGCACAGGAGAGGAACCCAAGGGAGGGAAGGGGATGTCTGGGGAACTTTCCCTGCCTGGGAGTCAGGCGAAGGGGATGGCAGGAAAGTGGCTTTATGGATGAATGGCGGAAGGCTTCATATATGTTTTTGGGTGAAAAGGCTACAGGCCGCAATTGTGATTGAGGTGGGAGTAAGTTCTGCTAGCTGCACTACTTATTATGGGGAGGGGGGAGAGTTATGCTGGCCAAACTTGTTATAGGGATGAGGTGGTGGCACTTGCTATAGAAGAGGAGAATCATGGCAGCACTTTTTTTTTTTTTCATATAATTCAATTTTACTTATACAAAAGATCAAAAAGATCACAACTCAACCAACCAGAGTACAAGAACATAACATTTGCCCAAAGAATAAATTATACCTCAAATAAAAATAAATAAAATAAAAAGAAAACAAAAGCAACTTCAACCCAACCACCCTCCTTCAAACCAAATCCTCCCATCAAGCACCTCTCCCACCAGAGTCCACAAACTCCTTTTATTTATCAGAAACCATCAATTCAATCCAGCCCATCCATTTTGAACAAATACAAAGATGGGACACCGAGAGCCCAATAAAGTGTAGTGCGTAGTGGATTAGGTGAATTATGTAAAGTAAGTAAGCAATACTCACAAACAAGGGTCACCCCAAAGGCAACCACTGTAAATGCAGGTGGGGAGATTAGATCTGTCCCCACTCAGGATTAAGAAGTCGCTCTCTGTAGATAACGAAAAAAGGAAGGGGGGGGGGGTAATATTTAAAGGACCTACCATTCAGTACTTGATGTAATCTTAATCCACCCTCCCTATTCCAAGTACCCCAAAAAAATTATATTCCAAACCTGGTTTGAAAAATAAAAGAAAAGGAGCCAGAGGAGACCACTCTTTAACCCATCCCATCTTACCCTTTATCCGAACTCAAAATTTCAACGTATTCTGCACCCAAACCGTTACCTTAGGGGGCAGTCCTCTATATCTCCCAGGAAGCCAGAAAGCACTACCCAAATCTCTTCCTGCCAATACCTTCTCCACCCTCCCCAATTTCTTATTCTTATCCCCATAGGCAGCACTTTTTAAGAGGGGAGGGTGATGGCTACACTTGTTACAGGGTAGAAGTAGGGGGTTATAGTTGCCACACTCTCATACTATGGTATGGAGGGAGGGTTGTAGATGGTGATGGTTGCTTTATTTATAAAGTGTGAGCATTGAGGAAGATGAGTACAAATTATATAAAATAATGATCTTAATAATGATCGGGCAGCACGGTGGCGTAGTGGTTAGCTCTCTCACCTTGCAGTGCTGGGTCCCTGGTTCGAATCCCAGCCAGGGCACTATCTGCAAAGAGTTTGTATGTTCTCTCCGTGTCTGCGTGGGTTTCCTCCGGGCACTCCGGTTATCTCCCACATTCCAAAAACATACAGATACGTTAATTGGCTCCCTCTAAAATTTACCCTAGACTACAGTACTTACACTACATAATATAGACATATGGCAATGGTAGGGATTAGATTGTGAGCTCCTTTGAGGGACAGTTAGTGACAAGATATATATATATATACACTGTACAGCGCTGCGTAATATGTCGGCGCTATATAAATACTAAATAATAATAATAATAATCTTTAAATAGCACTAACAGCAGTCTAATTTTTGAAGAATTATAGAAGAAAACAAAGATTTGTTTTTATTTTGTTTTCTTCTGTAATTCTGAAAAAAAAAATAGGTCATTATTTTATATATTTTTTTTTCAAGAATATCATCTAATAATCATCTCTGCTTTATCTGGGACCAACCACTGAAGAAAGTCCCTCACAAAACTTGTAAAGCCCAAGTTTACCCTTTTTTATTTTTATCAGATGTGAATAGGAGACCATGCCATCACTCACAAAATTGTCATATATGATTCTGCCAGTACCTTTGGAAAAGTCAGTCACATCATTCAGATCTGTGCATTAAGGGTAGGTAGATACCAGCAGAGTGGGAGTGCCCCCCCCCCCCCCCCCCCACACACACACACACACACACCTCATGGGCAGACAGAGACCACAGTAGTGGTGAACTGCTCCATTTTCCTTACCCACTCCCACCCCGCACCATGCAGAAAAAAAGTGCAGAGAGCAGTGTTATATTTCATTCACCTAGTCCAAGCTTCTTCTGGCCTCCTTATCCTCCCCAGAGCCACATGCTATATGCTGCCCCCCTGAGGCTCCTGATGACATTACATGCTTTGGGAGCCGGAGGATCTCAGCATACAGCACACAGAGGCATGAGGGATGAGGAGGCTAGGTAAATATAACAGTGCTCCCTGTGGTGGGTATTGTTACGTCACTGGCTTAGTCCATTCAAGCAATAATCAATGGTAGCTGAGGAAGTCAGCAGCACTGTAAATCCACATAGTCAAGTAATACAAATGAGTAATGCAAAAATGGTTTGTGCTGCACTAAAGCACAAAACATTGTGCATTGCAAAGTATGACATGTTCCACACAACATTCATTAAATAACAACTAGGGCATTTAATAAAACATATATCTGACATGTGGCCCTGGAGTGCTGGAATATTTTCCATCATACATTCTCTGTTCTGAATTCTGCAGACAACCCTTTCCAGTAAGTATTTATACGAGACATTCATGTGTAATGCCTCCAACATCAACTTTACATTCTTATTATAAAAAATGCACATACAGTATACACTCATACATACACAGACGCTTAAGAAAACTGCACACTCATCTCCTTACTATACTCCATACAATGTGTACCCACCAAACTTATAAAATCCCTTACATACCACAGACAGCAATAACGTACGCAGAAGAAGAGAGCAGCAGACTCTTGCATCTCCTAATAACTCTCTCTTCTTTTCATTTTCCACCTGTATTTGCTTTAGCTAGTTTTGTATAATATCAACATAAAAGTAAAAAAAAAATCAAAATGACTTATGGTATTTTAACTAGAAACAACAAAAACAGAGGACAAACTCTATACTAATAAGTTAAATTGCCCCAATGGGAGAGTATATAAAGAGGTTGACCAGGTCAAAGCAATTATAACGTATACAATTTTAACGCATACATTATTTACGCTGTGACAATTTTTGGCCAATGCAAAGTCAAACACTCATGCAGGTAGCTCAGACGTTATAAGGATGGGCTCCAGTGTGTCCTTGGGTCAGAGATGGATTAAGAAGTAATGGGGCCCTAGACAAGGTAGTCAATTTGGGGCCTCCTTGTGGTCATTTTGGTAAGCTAAAGTGGAGCAAGGTCAAAGAAGGTGACAGGTTTACCCCTTGACACCCACTGGGACCCAAGCAACTGCCTAGGTTCCCAGGTGGATAATCCTGCTTTGCCCCGGGTCTGTCTACAGTCACATAAGTCAGAGGCTATAATTACACCATTGGCCTCAATTCACTAAGATCATGCTGGAGATAATAAGGCAAGAGATAACTTGCCACCACACAGTGGGCCATACGCAATTCCCTTTTTCTTCTGAGTTTCCTCCTTGGTGACATTTTTTAACTTGTTAATAAAATGCCTTTTAAGCCACCAGTAAGCAAGAAAATACTCAAAATAATTTTGATATCACCTTTTCACCTACTTTTTGGTACTTTTTTAGTAGAAAAGTACAGGAAAGTTATTTTAAATCGAAGATGGAAAATTATCTCCTAGGAGAAAACTCAGGTGAAAAAGTTAATTACATATGGCCCAGTGAGAGAGCTATCTTATCTCTTCATTCCTTAAGCTGCCTCCTCTGTAGTTTAGTCACCTCCTCTGTAGTTATTTTCACATGCAGTTAATTAACAGCCTGTCTTTAAAGGCCTCAATTCACTAAGCTTAAAGAGAACCCGAGGTGGGTTTGAAGAATATTATCTGCATACAGAGGCTGGATCTGCCTATACAGCCCAGCCTCTATTGCTATCCCAAACCCCCCTAAGGTCCCCCTGCACTCTGCAATCCCTCACAAATCACAGCCATGCTGCTGACAAACAGCTTGTCAGAGCTGGCTGTGTTTATCTCTATAGTGTCAGTCTGCTGCTCTCCCCGCCTCCTGCAGAACTCCAGTCCCCGCCTGCATCCCTTCCCTCCCTGCTGATTGGAGGGAAGGGACGGGGGTAGGGACCGGAGCTATGCAAAAGGCGGGGGAGCAGCTGAGACTGACACTACAGATGTAAACACAGCCTCACAGCACGGCTGTGATTTATGAGGGATTGCAGAGTGCAGGGGGACCTTAGTGGGGTTTGGGATAGCAACAGAGGCTGGGCTGTATAAGCAGATCCAGCCTCTGTATGCAGATAACATTCTTTAAACACACCTCGGGTTCTCTTTAACTCCTGTCTTTAATAACTCTTCTGAGCTGTTTTACAGTTATCACCATGGTGATATAATTGTGATAACTGTAAAACAGCTCAGAAGAGTTATTAAAGACAGGAGTTAAGCTTAGTGAATTGAGGCCTTAACCTCCTCGGCGTTCTATTGAGATCGCCAGGGAGGCTGCGGGAGGGTTTTTTTTTAATTAAAAAAAACTATTTCATGCAGCCAACTGAAAGTTGGCTGCATGAAAGCCCACTAGAGGGCGCTCCGGAGGCGTTCTTCCGATCGCCTCCGGCGCCCATAATAAACAAGGAAGGCCGCAATGAGCGGCCTTCCTTGTTTTGCTTAGATCGTCGCCATGGCGACGAGCGGAGTGACGTCATGGACGTCAGCCGACGTCCTGACGTCAGCCGCCTCCGATCCAGCCCTTAGCGCTGGCCGGAACTTTTTGTTCCGGCTGCGCAGGGCTCAGGCGGCTAGGGGGGCCCTCTTTCGCCGCTGCTCGCGGTGAATCGCCGCAGAGCGGCGGCGATCAGGCAGCACACGCGGCTGGCAAAGTGCCGGCTGCGTGTGCTGCACTTTATTTGATAAAAATCGGCCCAGCAGGGCCTGAGCGGCAGCCTCCGGCGGTGATGGACGAGCTGAGCTCGTCCATACCGCTCAGGAGGTTAATAAACTTTAGAATTCTGGAGTTATTTTAAGGATTGAAGAGTTAACTTTAGAGATCTCACCTTAACTCAAAGACAGAAGAATTAACTTTAGGTTTGCCTGAGGTAAAATGTTTCTTGAATACTACATTCCTTATCACCATAGTGATAACTCAAGAAACATTATTAAAGACAGGAGATAAGCTTAGTGAATTGAGGCCAATGTCTCCACTGCTTTCTACTGTTCTCTACCTTTGCAGGCCAGGGCATCAGTCAAGAATCCAGCATGTGATCCAGTTTACAGATATTCATCAGGTTAGTTTTAGATTCCTGGTGGGATTAACCTAAGCATCTACCACGTCACTACACATGACATATCCCAGGCACTGCCTGCATGCTCAGTTCCATCCTCACATGTCTTTGCTAGTCACTCGGCACGCGGCAGGATCCAGTGAATAATTTGTTTTACATTTTTCTTCCTCCATTTATGGTATGGTAATCCATAATGCTGGTTTATACATCAAAGTCACGTTGCAGGAAAATGAGTATAATTATGCGCATACAAGAGCACATTTTCTCACCTGTATCTGCCCAGCCAGTTGACAGTTGTGAATTTCAGAGAAAATGTACAAACGAGCTGTTAGCTTTGTGTGAGGTCTCATGCGTTGCTATTCCAAGATGAGGTTTTACAGAGTAGTTTTTATTTTCTGACAATTTATACGGCAGGGCAGAGAGATATTAATATTGTAAGTGGAATGTACCGGCTGTTTTGCTCCGTAATGTTTTCCGTAGCTTGTGAAGCATCCTTTGTACCTATTGGGAAATAGTCTGCTGTTCCTGGTGTGGTCCGTAACTGTCTGTAGCTATCAGTGTTGGGGATAGAATGCTAATAGTCATGCAAGTGCTGTGAACAAGTCTTCACACGGATTCCAGGCTATTAGGGAGTCAATCCCAATACGTGTAAGTTTGTTTTCTCGTTACTTGGCGCTGTTAGTTTCAGAAGAGGAGCTGTCAGTGCAGCGCTGTGTTTAGCCGAAAAAAAGATGAAGAATATCCCCTGCCCCAGCCATTTCCTCCCACTATCATATACCACTGTTACCCTTCTATACCCTAGCAGCGCCCCCTCCCAGAAATCATCCTCCCCACCTGGCATTTAACTGTAACGTCTAACCATTCTCAAAAATTAATCAAAAACCTCCAAAATACTAAGCTAATGAAAAAGTCCATCACTAAAATCTGCGGTGGCAGGCATGTCCAAAATGTGAGCTGAAACCACTTAGCTAAACAGAGCCAAGATCACATGACTGAATTATCTCTTCTCTCTTCTTTGTTGAAGAAGTTTTTGATCACAAGTGAATGGAACACTCGTAAGTAGCAACAGATCCAGTTTATCACTGGATCCACCTGATTCACTGAGTCAGAAGGTCCAGTTTCGTCGTGAAAGTAACTACAAAGAACTGGGCACCCTAGCAACACTTTGATTGGGCCACCAAATTTTCACTACCTTCTCTAGTGATGGCCATGGCCCCTTAGGGCCAATCCATCCGGGGTCAACAAGTGTGGCCACTGATTTCCCCACCAATAACATGTGTGGCCACAACAGTAACTGGCCTGGATTCAGGAACGGCTACAGTACAACACAGGGAGGAAGAATAAGTAGTTTGGGTCCTCTCACAGATCTGACTCCCCTCGCAGTTATCCACCCTATAGTTGCATGTCTGATTTAGGGTTTATGTTTAGACAGGCAACAACAGACCAGTGTTGGATTCAACCTGGCAAAGTAAGGAAAATCTGCTTACAGCCGTTTTTCAATTTACACAAGAATTGTGTTCGAAGAGGAGCTGGTGTAAATCACATTTCACATGAAATAAGCAATGCTTTGCCATTTGAAATTCATAGTAATGTCTAGATTTCGTAGTTGTGTTCTGTATGCATATTTTGGTGAATGAAACATGGAGCCCCTCTGCACACTAATCAAAACCGCGAGATGTCAGCTGAGAGCAGGACGGCAGTCTTCTGGAATGTAGCATATATACAGCTCAAACGTGGCATTATTGAAGCAATAAATAAGGGGCGCCACATCTATCTACCACATCAGACTAAACAAGAGTAATTTAAGGAGATACATTTATACTACCTACATAACTAATCCTATTTTTTTTTTAATTTTGTAAACCATACGAAATGGCTAATCCGGCATTATTTCAAAATTGTGTAAATTAAGGCGCCCATACACTAATCAGTTTAAGATGACGTCTCAGCGTGGCCTCTTTATCAAAATTTCAATTGATTTCCAGCTGAAATTGATCAAAATGATCGATGGGTCCGTATGGAAGAGCTTGCTTGAAAGGGGGTGGGACACGGCGATAGGCAGTCGCCGGGGGTATTTATGTAATTAAGGTGCCTGTAAATTTGGGTTCAGGGTAAAGCAAAAAAATGTCTCACCTTGCTCATGTAAATTTCCTGGCGGCGGTAATTATTATTCCCCCTTCAGGTTGCTGTTGACTCAGGGATAAGGTGTAATTCGTCTGTCAGCTATCGCTGGCTGCTGAAATACACCATTTTTATCGTAATTTTAGCTTTGTCTTTTGACGGTGTCCAAATTACTGACTGAGCGCTGCTGGACAGAAAGTAAGTCACTGTGATTCCAGTCAGTCCACACATGTGCGCCGCATCGCACTGCACTCCCATCGCACACACTACCACAGCTGGGACAAGGTCCTCCAGCACCCAAGGCTGAGATACCAAATTGCGCCCCTCAATCCCTCCCACCCCAGCCATCACACACTGCTTCCTATTAGACTAAGAGGCTCCCCAGGGCCCCGAACACCTTAATCTCTAGTTATCTAGGTAGCAGTCACTGCCATCTACAGTATCCCCTTTTCTTATTTCTCTCTGCTTCAAACACAATAGAAGAATGATAGCTGAGTGAGTTGTGCGCCCCCTCCTACACTGCGCCCTGAGACTGGAGCCTCTCTCACCTCTCTCGCCTCTGTCTCGGCCTGGCTCTGCTTACTGCGTCTCAGATTGACTTGCATTACTGCATGGATCATACGGTAATGCACTGCAGATCTTTGTATCAGGATTGCAGCAATTTTGATACTTCTGGTGCTCTGCGTCACTTCGCGCAAACTGTGCAAGTCTCCATAGACTTGCATGAGCTTGCAGCAAGGATGCAGCCGGGAAGGGTACTGCGCTGCAACACAGCATGCAATTCTTCAAGACGTCACTCTAAACCTTTTCTTGGACAGCTGTTCTATTGATATAACGTTATGAGTGTACTGTAGGTCTGCTTTCGGGGGGGAGGGGTGGAGGGGGTTGCAGGGGGGTGGCATCTTAACCCTTCCAGGTTATTAAGGACCAGGATGTCCCTTCCTTAGCGCTGAACGGATATGTTCACAAGTCGGAATAAAGCATTGATTCAGTATAAACCCTGATTATTTTGCACATTGATTTTCAGACAAATGTTCACAAGCTTCTCATGAGGGCTTTGACGAATGTGGTAAAAGGTAAGAAATATTTCCGTGCGGTTGCGATGAGAATTAACATGCTTTCCTGGCCTTGACAAATGGATCCCCCTGTGTCTGTCATTTGTAATCTACTCGTAGCTGCATCATTTCCTTTTAGTTCAATATCGTGTTTGTTGTTGTACTCAGTGTTTGTCATGCAAGCCTGGCAGATCTTATTATTTCTTGAGCTACCTTTCTTTCTTTTTTCAAGTGATGTCCGTAAATTGAATATATTTACTATAATCTGTGTACAATATATTTAATAACATCTCATATCAATATTTTAAAGCAAACCTGCACTGAACTTTCCTTTACTTGAGTTCATCTCTCACTTGTGAACAATGTCATCTCATCCTGCAGTCATATTTCTGAAGGTGCTGTCTTCACGGAGGCTGCCATTTTCTTTCTGAAATTCCTGAAAATATCTTTTTTCCTGCAGAGTATATTATTCAAAGTAAAAGTTGACACCTGAAGTGAGAGTTATATGAAGATTGCCAAATTTATTTCTATTTAAGCAATTCCAGTTGCCTGGCTATCCTGCTGATTATCTGCCTCTAATACTTTTAGCCATAGACCCTGAACAAGCATGCAGCAGATCAGTTGTTTCTGACATTTTTGTCAAATCTGACAAGATTAACTGCATGCTTATTTCTGGTGTGAGTCAGACACTACTGCAGTCAAATAGATCAGCATGGCTGCCAGGCATCTAGTATTGTTTAAAAAGGAAATAAATATGGCAGCGTCCATATACCTCTCATTTCAGGTTCCCTTTAAATCATTGAAGGGATATATCTGCCTCAGAGCTCCTATGTGTTTACGCTAGAGGGGCACAGCTAGGTCAAGCAGGGAGTCAGTACTGTTATAACAGCTCGTTGTTATAGAAGTAAACAGTGAAAAAGTCATTGTCACTAGAATGCAATATAAAATGTGTAAACAATATGTATATTTAGAGTTCTTTTCGAACATTGCCCATAGTTTTTGTTAGCAGAAGTGTTACTGACTTGAGGTACCCTTTAAAGGGCAGTTCCATTGTAGGCAGTGCTGGCAGTGGACAGGAGTTCATCATGGGCTTTCTGAGTGGTCTCTATGCATCAGGCTACAGTGCACTTATGGACAAAATACTATATTTCCGCAATTAGTGCTACAGCAGTTATTCCTGTGGCATCTGCCCAGCAGGACTAGCTTTTCCTCTTCATCAATGAACCTTGGGCACCTATGACCATGTTCTTACCTTTGAGCACTTTCAGTAGGCAGTAACCGCTGCATACCAGAAATACCCCACACTCACTGGCATTTTAAATGTGCTCTGACCCAATCATCTAACCAAAGAGTGTTTGCCACTTTGAAAGTGGAGAATGCCTCTGGTTGTATTGAAACTGAATGAAGAACATTTTTTTTGTTTAAAGGTTGCAGAACTACACAAGGCCCTGACTGTGTCTGTGATTTTCATGCAATTCTTTGCCATTTTGCAAATGTGATCTGAGGCTCTTTTTGCATGGAGCTGTGAATCATCACTGTAGGGTGGTAGAGATAAGTATTCAAACAGGGCCGGATTTACCATAAGGCACTGTAGGCATGTGCCTACAGGAGCCTGGTAATGGAAAGGCAGCTTAATCCCCTCCTTAAACAGAGTCTTGAGTTGATTGTAAATGAGGTTAGTCACCCAGCTCTCGGCTTTCCATTGATGAGATCTCCCTTCAGTCGGGGGCACCTCTAGCTTCTTAATACTGAAGGACACCTGTAGCTGCTACCTATGACGGGTAAGAGAAGTAAGAGAGAAGTGACAGTTGGGCCAGCCAGCATACTTGTAGTGCGCTTCAGCGGGGGTTTGTAGATCCATGGAGGGTGAAGTCTAGGGTGCCAGGACATCTGTGCCTATAGGATCCTATGATGTAAATCCAGGCCTGTATTCAAACCATATATTACCATTGTAATTAACTACTTTGGGACAACCCATAGTAAAATATATGCCACACTTGTGGCTACTTAAACCTGATGCGGCATAGTTTTTACTACTACACTGGCAGGGCCGGTTCAAGCTCCAATGGGATCCCAGGGCAAAATTAACCTAGCCCCCCCCCCCCTCTCCCACCCAGCATATTCACCCCCCAGAGCCCATGAGTCGGTGCTGTCCCTTCAGATCTCCCCCCTCAAGCTTACTGTGCCATCAGGGGCGCCTTTACCTGCTGTCATTACAAGCAGGTGCTTGGAGCGGCATGAAGGGAGGGGGGCGCGCTGCTGTGGAGGGGGCTGCGTGCGGCTGGTCGCCGCTCTTAAAATCAGCTGCGCTTGTCGGCGGCGGCGCTCGTGGTTTATTTACACCACGTGGTGCTCTCTCTGCCTCTGCCGCTTCTATGACGCCCCCCCCGCCCAGGCCCAGCCAATAGAATCTCGGTGGAGAGTCCCGACTCCCGCCCACTGCACTCCACCTCCTCCAAATCTCCTTGCCCGCCCACCGCTCCTCTCCCTAGCAGCAGTCGCAGTTTGTTTACTGCGTGTCCGACCGCCGCCTCTAACTCCGCCCCCCACCTGAAGCCAGCGTGACTCTCCTGGCTGGCGCCGGCGCTGCATGCCTGAGGGGACAGGGAGCTTGCACCACGAGCACGACTACTGTGTCTGTGCCCCCTGCTGAGCCCCCCCTTGGCATGTGTTCTGCTCTCTCTCTCCCCCTTCTCCTCCCGGACCCCCAAACAAGTGGCTGCATGCTGAGGCAGCTAAGGTAAGCGAGCCCATACTAGTAGGCTAAAGACAGTTGTGATGATGTGATCACTGCTGTATCAATAAAAAAAGTGGACCTGAACTCTTACACAGGACAGAAGGAACATGTGGAGAAATGCACCCTGTATGTATTTAGATTTAGCCTGTTTCATTCCCCCTCATTTATTAGTAATCGCAAGTTGTAATTTGATCCTCCCTGTGTTACCTGACTGCCATGCCACCACAGCAGATAAGCTCATTAGAAAGCACAGGATGTTAACAATATGTATGCCTCCATGAAAGCAGGAAGTAGAACAAGTGATGATTTATTTTAAGATTTGTATCAGCTGTAACAAAGAAATGTTGTTGTTTAAAGTCCAGAGACAAGCAGCGTCTTTGGTACAATACTTACCGTAGGCTTCCTTAAACACGTTAGGGCTGCTCGTTCCTTGCCATTTCCCTGGGTGACTCCAGTCACCCATAATTGTCCCCGAAAGCCTGGCCGAGTTGCGCTCAGTCACACATGTGCGGCCCTTCCAGGTGCGCTTCTGTCCCTGGGCATGATCTGTGCTTGCGCAGTACAAGTACAGGGACGGGAGCACGCCTGGCGAGCCACACATGCGTGATGGAGTGCAGCCAGGCTTTCTCGGACAACTGCAGGTGACAGAAGTCACCCAGGGAGATGGCGAGGGACGAGCAGCCTTTATCATTATAGTATAATATTGTGTGTGTGTGTGGGGGGGGGGGGGGGGGGGGTTTCATGTGGCTGAAGGGGGGGGGGGGCGCCACAGGTTTTCTCGCCTGGAGTGACAAAATGGCTAGAGGCGCCCCTGTGTGCCATGGAGTAGTGGAATCCAGCAGGGATGAGTACAGGAAGCGCAAACGGAGCAGCAAGCCAGGACAGGTGAGTTGCTTTGCTGACCAAACTTTGCAGGGGATCCATGGGGCACGAGTCAAACAAAAACAAGTCAGACAGAGACCTGAGGGGCCCCAGCAATCGCTCAGGGGCTCCGGGGCAATTGCCCTCTTTGCCTTTATGGTAGCACCGCCCCTGTACACCGGCTATGTCAAAGGTGATGCGATTGCATGTCCCCGCTGGTACTAAAAGTTATATTTACCTGAGAAGCCTTTTCCCGCACTGCCGTCCCTAAGTCCCTGCATCACCCGACTTCCGGCACCTGGCCCGGCCTCCTTTCTCTCCACAGAGAAAAACGCCAAGCTATTTACTACAGTACGCATGGTCCATAGCCAATTTAACTGATCGCTCAGTCGCAAATGCGGCACCCTTTCTATAGCCGAATTTGGCATATATGGGCTACACCTGGTGCCCTTTTTTCCAGGCGCCCTTTTCAAATGGACACGTTCTGAGATATGAATGGGTCGTTATGTTTTGAGTGGAGTTGCGCCTCGAGGATAATGAATATCTGCAGTGTTTGCACTTGATGTCTTTCCATTTCTCTATAGCTGTCATCCTCATCTTCCAGTCACCTTCCTCCTGTCATTCATCTGCCTCCCACCATCCCTCTCCTCTCTCACACCTTCTTAACCTCTTGCCGCCCCCTCCCTCCTCCCTCCCAGAGAGACGGCGCCTGTTCGGATAACGTGCACATGCAGCTACGCGGATAACATATCATCAACGCGGTTACATCCACCGCACTTGTCAGAAACGTCCCCTCAGCAGAGGAGGTGACACTCAGACATCCTGTCTCCGTGGCTATTATTATATGGGACGAGACAGAGCAGGATGCTCGCTAGGGAGGAAAAGAAAGATCTTTTCAATGATTATTTACCTGCCTAATTTGTTTGTGTATCGTCGGAGTTCAGTGCAATTACAGCAGGGGTGGGAGAGGTAGCAGTCTCTAGGAAGAATAGTATGGAGATTAGAAATAAGTGACCTCTAAACGCAGAGCACTTGACACGCTGCTAACACAAGTATGGTTTCTAGGAGGCTGCTGTGTCTTCCTGGAACAGCATACAATACATTGAATGTGTATCCAGCGAGTGACATATGCTGAAAAGCAATTGTGTTGCTAAGCATCGTCATAGAGAGTTCTATAATGACTTAAGCGCCACGCCGGTTTTGCAGTGTGCTGTCCAGCTATGCTTATGAAGAAAGAGTAGCTTTTTTAGTGTAAATATCAATAAAGCACGGTAAAGCAACCAGTTGGAGGTCAGGCTTGCTCAGACCTACTTTGTAGATAAGTAAGCGATGTATTGGGCCTCATAGGACTGACCCATGTGATCAATACTTGCTTAAATTTCAAACAGATTTGATCTAAACTCATGATGGCCACGTCTGCAGTTTGCAAGCACGCAGTTTATTCATGTATCCCTTTTATGGGTCAGTGACCCTAACACATATACGTTGGTTAGAAGTAGATTATGGTGGGCAGAGTTACTTGCTGCCGATTTATATTCTTTGAGGTCATCTTTGCTGCTGCATCAGAGTGATCCTACACATCTAATGCATTCTCTGTAATATAAAATTAATTCCAAGAAGGAAAAGGAAGGCCTGTCATCATTGCTATTATAAAGAAATTGGCCTGGGAACTTAAAGAGAAGCTCTAACCAAGGATTAAACTTCATTACAATCAGTAGCTGATACCTCCTTTCCAACGAGAAATCTTTACCTTTTTCTTGAATAAATTATGAGGGGGGTGTGTGTGGCTGAAACTCTGGTGAACCCCCTCCCAAAGGGCTTGATTCACTAAGACAAATAGCATGCCTTATCCGAGTTAACACGCCTTATCAGAGATAACATGCCTTATCAGAGTAGCATAGTGCGCACTACAAACTTATGCCTGCTAATTGGCAATGACGAGAGCTCCACTCGTCCTGCCCTGAGCCCCTGCTCATAAACACTTGTCAAGTTTTATTAATGCCTGTTAAACATAAACACCCCCAACTTCTCTAAACGTGGGTAACGTTGCAATTTTCCCCAGCCTAAGGTCGGTTCACATTAGCGTCCGCTGTCCGGATTCGCCTGATCGGATCCGGACCGTATACTGTACAAATGGAACAGACGTTCCGCGTAGCAATGCAAAGTCTATGCGGCCGTTCACACGCGTCCGTTCCGTAAGGAACGGAGCCGGATCGGATCCGGACTCCGGACACTTTTCCAACATGCTCTATTTTTGGGTCTGGATCATCCGGCCGACACACCCGGACCGGAGCCTGACTGCACCATCCGTGCATAGAAACCAATGGGAAACGGAAAGCACAGAACACACTGGCTATAAAAACCTGACGTTCTACTCCATTTCCTATGCGTTTTCTAGCGGCCATTTTGGATGAGGACACATGGGCCCAGCATTTCTGGAGTGGAGCAGCAGTGACTTTGTGCTGGAGCTGTTTGGCATTATATGTCGGACGTGGAGGTGAGGCTCTACACAGCGGAGGACCTGATTCTACATGTGCACCTTCTGCTGACCTCCCAGACCCCAACAATATTTATATAGTTTGTATCTCTTTTACCGAACGGATCCGGATCGCAGCCGTATCAATACGTATGCAAACGGACCGGATCCGGATCGGATCTGGTCATCCGGTCCGTTCTTTACAGAAACGCAAGTGTGAACGGGGCCTAACTAAATCACAGCCGGCTGTGTCACACTCCAACACATTTACCCAACACATGCTCAAATATCCAATATACTCCTGGGAGTTCAACAAGTTGTTTGCAACTAGCTGCTGTATCAACTGTTCTCCAAGTTTAATATGCAGACATCTTGGTGTGCTGATACCAGAATAGGCTACCGTAGTGTGAGCTCTTGAGCCAGTTCATATGTTGAAACAACTTATATTCTGTTAGTCAGCATTATCAATACTAGTGGAGATTCTATCCATAACGAAATGTAGTGCTTGTCTAGGACGCCCGTCAGGGCCCTCACCTCCTTGTGCGGGTTGTCCATATGCCACTGTGCTGGCTTACAACGTCACTGGGCACTTTGCACATTATGCAGGCTCACTCTGTCCACTCCACGCTGTAATCAACGGCTCCTGCTGACGCACGCAGGTATGCTTCTGGGTTGACACTGGTTTTGACGTCACCGCACTACCCATGTCACCACTAGTATCGCCTGCCCACTGGGCTTCCTCAGGTAATCCTGACGAACAGTTTTAAATTCATAAGAATCTGTGAATTGATAGAGCAGAAAGTTGTATTATTTATTTTGAAAAAAATGTTAATAACATTTGTATACATAATTGATTTATATATAATTTGCTATAAAATAATTGGACATTTTTTGAAACAGATAGAAACCCATGTTAGTAATCCATGTGTAATTAGTTTTTGGAAGAACTCTAAAAATGTAAGTGTACTTGGCTGGCTTGGCAATAGCCCCAATTTTTCTTAAAGTGGACCCGAACTCTTGCACAGCACACAATCAAAAGTCTTCATTCCACTTAGGCCTCTTGCACACTGCATGCATTTCCGATTCAGATTCCGCTTTTTAATTGGTTTTTACTTCCAATTCCAATTTTTAATCTTTACTGCATACTGCGTTTTCTGATCCGTTTTTCTGTTGAATGTATTCAGGGAAAATCGGAATTGAAAATCGGAAACGGAACCTGAATCCGAATCGAAAAACAGATTTGCAGTGTGCAGGGAGCCTTATAGCTGCTGAAGAAACCCACTGCTCCTTTTTCCCCATTTGTTTAGACAGATAAACATGCCTAATTAATTCTTATCAGCAACTGTGAATAGACTGCAGGAGAGCTCTGCCTAAGCAGCTCTCCATAAGATAACCACTGAGGTTTAAAGAGAACCCGAGGTGGGATTTAATTATGTTAGTAGGGCACAGAGGCTGGTTGTGCACACTAACACCAGCCTCTGTTGCCCCATGGTGTGCCTCCAGGATCCCCCTGCGCGCCGCTATACCCCCGCAGTGCTAGCGACACACAGCGTGTCGCCAGCACAATGTTTACCTATGCCTGTCTGTTAGCGCCGTTCCCCTGCCTCCTCCGTATCGGCGCTACCCTCCCGCGTCCCTTCCCTCCCGCTGATGGGAGGGAAGTGACGCTGGCGGGTAGCGCCGATACGGAGGAGGCGGGGGAGCGGCGCTAACAGACAGGCATAGGTAAACATTGTGCTGGGAACACACTGTGTGTCGCTAGCACTGCAGGGGGTATAGCGGCGCCCAGGGGGATCCTGGAGGCACACCATGGGGCAACAGAGGCTGGTGTTAGTGTGCACAACCAGCCTCTGTGCCCCACTAACATAATTAAATCCCACCTCGGGTTCTTTTTAACTCTTTCAGTACCTTCTGCTAATGTGAAACCAAGTAAAATTGCAGTTAGAATTTCTATAAATCGTAATAAATACATTTTTTCCATAAAGGTTATCATGCTGTGGCATTTTTTTTAAAACCCAAGAGGAAATTCTGAGTTTAGATCCACTAAGATTTGTAGAAAAGGCCACCTTGAAATGTAGCAAGAGTAGAAACGATCTGTTTGACTAGAAGACATTCTTGTGCAAGGAGAATTCACAGGGAAACATGTAATAGTTTGTCTCTTCTCACAAGCAAGTAATCATGTGAATATTTTTTTTGTTTGTAATTTCAGGCGAAGAATCCCTCACCATGTTTGTGGATAAGGGAAGACTGAAAAGAGAAGCGGGTGTGCGTGGGAACAATTCGGCCCCTACGCTGGACACTCTACACCAGCTGGCAGCTTCATATTTCATGGACCGGGAGAGTGCGCTGAGGCAGCTGCACCACATTCAGATCACCACGGGAGCCATTAAGGTACACAGAGCAGGGGTTAATGAAGCAATAGCCTCCGTAAGTCTGTTAGATAGCAGTGATTAACACCTCTGCTGCGTGAGGAGCCGGGAGTTTCAGCGCAGAGTTTTATTAGGAGATGTTTTGTGGGACAGCGGCATAATTCCCAGGATGCAACAAGGCAAGGATTTACAGGGCCGAATCAAACGGGCCTGTCAATGGAAAGCTGTTTGATCTGTTTGCTCTGCAAGGGGTTTCTCGGTAGGAAAATTGCCTTGTGGTTGATTATCTGAAGGAAGTTCATTATCCTACCAATCCCCTGATGGTATTTTTAGATAGAATCAGGAAGTTAATGTAATGGAATGCAATATTCTTCAGATGTGATGATTATAAAAGTGATGCTCCCTCAGAATACTTTCAGGTGCGCGTCTCCTGCCTCGTAGGCCCAGCAAACTAGTTTTGTTGCCTGGGGCTTGAGGAAAGATAAAGCAGGACTTTGACAGAAGAGCTAGATATGCAGCAGTTCCATGATGTTCGCCGCGGATCAGATTTCAAAAGTCTACCTACCGTGAGGTGGAGGCGGAAAGGGGGCTGCTCTGCTATTTTAGGTTGCTACATGAGGAACGAGAAAATGTGTATCAAGCCCAGCTTAAGCCGAAGCTAAATGAAAAGTGAAAGCTGTATTAATGTGCAGGAATTGTATATCTACCAGACGTAATACACAACGGGCCTACTTTATGAAATCCGCATTGAGCGGCAATCCACTGCTGTGCTAGAAAAATCATGTTGCACTATATATGAAGAATAAAAGCCAATCACACATTGCTTATTATAACCCCAAAAGTCTTTATTAAAGGACCACTATCGCAAAAATTGTAAAATGTAAAATATAAGTAAACGTATACAAATAAGAATTACTTTTCTTTCAGAGTAAAATGAGCCATGAATTACTTTTCTCCTATGTTGCTGTCACTTACAGCAAGTAGTAGAAATCTGACATTACCGACAGGTTTTGGACTAGTCCATCTCTCCATAGGGGATTCTAAGCATGGCCATTATTCTCTATAAAGACACTCCTTGAAGCAAAAATGTATACAAAGATGCTGGACAGCCTCCCTGTTCGCTGCAAACTTTTTTTGGCAGTTGGACGGAGAAACTGCCCTTCGCTAAGTGCTTTTGAAACTAAACAAAACCATGAGAATCCCCCATGAGGTGATGGGCTAGTCCAAAACCTGTCGGTAATGTCAAATTTCTACTACCTACTGTAAGTGATAGCAACATAGGAGAAAAGTAATTTATGGCTTATTTTACTCTGGAAGAAATGTACTTCTTATTTTTATGTGATTAAATGCATTTAAAATTTTACAATTTGCGCGATAGTGGTCCTAAAAAAAAAACTAGGGCGTGTTCTGGCTAGTTCAGCACTGCCCTGTATGTCTTACCACACCAGAGCTACATGATATTAGTGTACTACATGATATAAGTGTACAGCCTGCTCCCCTCTAAGATAATGGCCTTAATTCATAAAAGGCTTTGCAGAGGGAAAATACTGCATTCGATATTTTAGACCTTTGTGTGCTAATTCATAAAGATTTTCACTGCTGCCTTTGAAGTTCCTTAAATTACTGCAGCCTATTGAGCGGTACAGTAGAAGAGTGGCGATATCTCTCTTTTGTTACAAGCTGTGATTACCGTTTCCTGCACAGACTCACAGAGACTTCGGCTCCCTGCACAGACTCACAGAGACTTTGGCTCCCTGCACAGACTCACAGAGAGGCTCCCTGCACAGACTCATAGAGACTCCGGTTCCCTGCACAGACTCACAGAGACTTTGACTCACAGAGACTTCGGCTCCCTGCACAGAAGGAGACTTCCATTGTAAAGACCTCACCAGAGGTGTCGGTAATTATAGTCTGACTTACCGCTTGTTGAAGGCTTTATGAATTGACATCTGCTGACAATTTACTGACATGCGTTGGAGGTAATTACAGCCAAGTCGGTAATTTACCTCACTGCTCGGTAATTTCAGTTTTTCATGCGGTAACAGCTAGAGTTGGGCCGAACGGTTCGCCGGCGAACCTGGTTCGCGCGAACCTAGGTGGTTCGCGTGCGGGTACCGCACGCGAACTTTATTGCGGAAAAGTTCGCCCCATTGCGGTTCGCCCCATAATGCACTGAGGGTCAACTTTGACCCTCTACATCACAGTCAGCAGGCCCAGTGTAGCCAATTAGGCTACACTAGCCCCTGGAGCCCCACCCCCCCTTATATAGGCAGGCAGCGGCGGCCGTGGCCACTCGTGTGCCTGCATTAGTTAGAGTAGGGCGAGCTACTGCAGTCTCTCATAGGGAAAGATTAGTTAGCCTTAGCTTGTCCCTGGCTGCATACCTGTTCATTGATCCTGCCACTGCATACCTGTTCATTGATCCTGCCACTGCATACCTGTTCATTGATCCTGCCACTGCATACCTGTTCAGTGATCCTGCCACTGCATACCTGTTCATTGATCCTGCCACTGCATACCTGTTCATTGATCCTGCCACTGCATACCTGTTCATTGATCCTGCCACTGCATACCTGTTCATTGATCCTGCCACTGCATACCTGTTCATTGATCCTGCCACTGCATACCTGTTCATTGATCCTGCCACTGCATACCTGTTCAGTGATCCTGCCACTGCATACCTGTTCATTGATCCTGCCACTGCATACCTGTTCATTGATCCTGCCACTGCATACCTGTTCATTGATCCTGCCACTGCATACCTGTTCAGTGATCCTGCCACTGCATACCTGTTCATTGATCCTGCCACTGCATACCTGTTCATTGATCCTGCCACTGCATACCTGTTCATTGATCCTGCCACTGCATACCTGTTCAGTGATCCTGCCACTGCATACCTGTTCATTGATCCTGCCACTGCATACCTGTTCTGTGAACCCACCACTGCATACCTGTTCTGTTCAGTGGACCCGCCACTGTATACCTGTTTAGTGAACCCGCCACTGCATACCTGTTCTGTTCAGTGGACCCGCCACTGTATACCTGTTCAGTGGACCCGCCACTGCATACCTGTTCTGTTCAGTGAACCCGCCACTGCATACCTGTTCTGTTCAGTGGACCCGCCACTGTATACCTGTTTAGTGAACCCGCCACTGCATACCTGTTCTGTTCAGTGGACCCGCCACTGTATACCTGTTCAGTGGACCCGCCACTGCATACCTGTTCTGTTCAGTGAACCCGCCACTGCATACCTGTTCTGTTCAGTGGAGTTTGGTGTGTCAGTGTGAAGCAGTACCTTAATTACACTCCCTGATTGATGTATACACATGCAAGATGTTTTAAAGCACTTTAGGCCTGTCATTTAGCATTCAATGTGATTTCTGCCCTTAAAACGCTGCTTTGCGTCAAATCCAGATTTTTCCCGGTGACTTTTGGCGTGTATCCCACTCCGCCATGCCCCCCTCCAGGTGTTAGACCCCTTGAAACATCTTTTCCATCACTTTTGTGGCCAGCATAATTTTTTTTTTTTTCAAAGTTCGCATCCCCATTGAAGTCTATTGCGGTTCGCGAACTTTAACGCGAACCGAACCTTCCGCGAAAGTTCGCGAACCCGGTTCGCGAACCTAAAATCGGAGGTTCGGCCCAACTCTAGTAACAGCCTCTATGAATTGACACTTGCTAAGTGCTCGGCAAAGTCTGCTGTTTTCAGCATTACCGCATGAGGTAATGCTTTATGAATTGAGGCCAATGTATCTGTTTTGTTGCTTCCCATCTACGAATGCTAGGTGGCAATGCCAACTAGTGTTGATCTGTGTGGGGAGTCTGGTTGTGCAGAGGCAGCAGAGGGTCCACCGTCAGAACTCTGTACATGTTCAACTGCCCTGAGAGGTACAACATGCAAGACAGTGCTGAGCTAGTCACCAATATCCCTACTGTCTGATTCTTCATTCAGCCTTTAAAGGGGCACTATGATGAAAAACTGTATGCATAAAAAGTATATTTGCTCCAAAGTAAAATGCACTGCAAATGAATTTCTTTCTAAGTAGCTGTCACCTACAGTGATTGTTTCTAATCTGATGGTTCTGATCTTTTACAGACAGGTTTTGGAATAGTCTATTTTCTAATGGAGATTGGGGGGATATCTTAGAGTTTTCTTTATTTTTAAAAGCACTTACTGAATGACAGTTGCCCAGTCCAAAAGCGTGTGAGCAAGAGGTCTGAATGTCTGACATACAGTATCTGCAGAGATCCTTGCCAGGGAGTGCTTTTAAAAGAATAAAGGAAACTGTTAGGCCCCCCACGATAAGACGAACTGGTCCAAAATGCTTTGGTAACAGCTAAGAACCATCTTTTTTAAAAACACATACAGTAAGTGACAGCTATATGTAAATAACGTCATCTACAGTGCAATTGTGTGTGTGTGTGTGTAGATACAGTAGATAGATACATACATACATACATACATACGTATATATCTCATATGCTGAAAACATTTGCTATAAATGCATATCAGGGTTCACAAATGTTTTGGCTCTTTAGCAAAATTACATTTTTTTTTCAGTCTGCCGCCAGCTATGAATTTCCACAATTCACTGCCCAAACTAAATGTATCTTCTAATCCAGAGTTCCCCAACCCTGTCCTCAAGGCCCACCAACAGTACATATTTTGCAGAAAACCACAAACATGCACAGGTGAGGTAATTAGTGTCTCAGCAGAGCTGATTAACTGCCTCTGTGGATTTCCACAAAACATGCACTGTTGGTGGGCCTTGAGGACAGGGTTGGGGAACAATCTAATCTGAAGTCTGTACCTTGCGCTGCCCCAGTTTAGCTTTGCCTTCTTGCATAAGTAATGAGCTGCACAGGCCAGGAACAATTGTTTCTTGTTTTCCACACCTGCACAGTTTAGGCCCATACACACGTCGGATTTTCGCGAACGACGGGTCGTTTGAACGTCCCGTCGTTCCGTCGCTCGCCCGCTAAATCGGGCGTGTGTACAGGCTGTCGTTCGCTTGATAAGGGGGAGTTTGAGCGATCTGCCCGGCGTGTGTATGGGCCTTTTGAGTGACTGGCAGGAAGTTCTGACAATCCCAGTTTTGATAGAATTTGTACGAGCAAATGTGGTACAGCTGAGCATCCGAATGCAAATACACAAGGTAAGGCCATTTGAAAATAATATGTGCCATGAGTCCTGATAATGTAGATCTGAACTGATGGGATTGCTTATTTCTCAATAAAGGTGGAATATAATTTTAATTGGATTTAACTATTCACAAGTCATCGCTATGCAATGATAGCATGCAGCAGATAGCCGCAGTGATCACCCGCAAATAACAGGCAAAGCTGTGGTATAACCATGTATTTTATTGAGGAGATCTTCCTTTACGCAGTGCTGTAGGCTTCAATTATTTTAATAATGGAATGTGAAGATGTTCATCTCTGTGCAGGAATATAAAATTACTTGTGGGGAGAAAAGAGGATACTAATAGCTTCAGGAAGACTCTTTCTGATCCCTGCACTCGTTTTGCAGGTTCCTTGTTACTCTGTCCGACAGGGAAGTCGGCCGCTCTTATCTGTTCTGCAAAGTCCATTTGTCCTGCTCCTTCTGGTAAGCACTCTGGTAAGGGGGAAGCAGCCTGTCAATCCAAGACTTTACCACTGAGTACCGGAAAAAGCAGTAGTGGGGATCTTTTTGGAAAAGCACACTGCAGTATCTTCACACAGTGGTGCCGAGAGACAAAGGGCCTGATGAAGAAAGAATAAATTCTCATACACAATAGATGAAACTCGGCCAAAACTGCCAATAACAACCACGTTTACAACCACGTGTACAGTGGCCAATCAAAGCCCCCCAACATCTCGGTCAACAATCAGCCTGGCAGATTGCTTCGGCTGAGTGTCATCCAAGGGCATTGTCCTCCACACTCACCACGCCCACCACCTGACATCAATTTTGCATTGCTTCATTGGTGTGTCCCTCCTGCATAGCAACAGAACACTTTACAAGAATGGAGTGGTGTACAGTGTGTACAGTGGCCCCCAATTCCACTCAACACTTTGGCAAGTTCTGCACCTGGCAGACTGATCACTGACAAGTGATGGCCAAGGGCATTGTCCTCCCCACTCACACTGCAAACTCTGTGATGCTCTGTGTCCCTCAGCCTTAGCCTGCACTTTTGCATGAGGAATCAAGTCACATGTAAAAGGCTTAAAGTGAACCTCCGAAATAAAAATCGACTCAGCAGCACTGAAAAGGCCTGGTGTTTCTTTAACAGTTTCACAGCATCAGAACTTTGTTTCTCTTATCCAAGCCTCATTTTTAGCTGCACAGAAGAAAACTGCCCGGGCTTTTTTCCCCTGATGCTGTGCAAAGCATGATGGGATTTCTGATGTTGTTGCTCTCGTTCTGCTGTTTTGGTGCAATTTTTTTTTTTTTTTTTACATTTTGAATTTGACATTTGAAGCCTAGCGAGGGGTAATCAGGACACAGGACAGTTGTAACTGTGTCTCCTGCTCCTTGTCACCTCCTTTCAACCAAAAAGATGGCTGCCCCCATGACAAAGATGGCAGCCCCCATGAATCACAAACATTTGCCTGTTCTTTTAAAACAGGGTGGGTAAAAAATTATATTACCTATCTATTCTAATTAACATAACTAATGTAACTTAGGGCCCTTTTCCACTAGCAATCGCAATCACAAATCACAAACGCCAGTGATTGCGATTGCGATTTTTCATTAATTCTGTTATGCGATTGCGATTTGCGATTTTCATTTGCATTGCATTATCATTGTAAAAATCGCTCCAGCAAGCGATTGCGATTTGCGATTAGCGATTTCCAAATCGAATCACTATAGTGGAAAATACTTCTCATGATTTCTATGATAAAGTAACAACCCTAGCGATTTAAAAATCACTAGCGATTTGCGATTTTGCGATTCAGCAATCACAATCGCTCTAGTGGAAAAGGGCCCTTAATGACAGTATGTTTGTTTAGGCTAAAGTTCCCCTTTAAAAAGAGCAGCAGGAAGAGGAGGCAACCTTCCGAGGAGGCAAATAGCAACCTTGAAAGTTAGTTTTGTAGTGGTACTTAGAGTTCCACTTTAAGTAGTAATTTTCATTTTCATATTTTAAAGGGGAACTTCAGCCTAAACAAACATACTGTTAGCTATGCTAATTAAATAGATAGGTAATATAATCTCTTACCCACCCTGTGATTTCATGGGGGCAGCCATCTTTTTCATGGGGACAGCCATCTCTTTGGTTAAAAGGAGGTGACAAGGAGCATGAGACACAGTTCCAAATGTCCTGTGTCCTGATCACCCCTCCCAGCTGTGCGCACGCTAGGCTTCAAATCTCAAATTAAAAATAGAAAAAAAAACAAATTTGTGTCAAAACAGCAGAAGGAGAACAACAACATCAGAAATCCCATCATGCTTTGCACAGCAACAGGGGAAAATGCCTGGGCAGTTTTCTTCTGTGCAGCTAAAAATGAGGATCGGGCAAGAAAAACAAAGTTTTGATGCTGTGAAACTGATAAAGAAACACCAAGCCTCTTCAGTGCTGCTGAGTAGATTTTTAGTCTGGAGGTTCACTTTAAGGCAGTAGGCGATGCAAAGGCAGTTGCTGCATCTGGGCCCCTTTTGCATTAGCTCTTTATTGGTGCTGCTATAGTAGTATTGTTCACTTTTATATGTCCTTTGAATAGTGGTAGTCACTCAATAAAAGCTGTTCTGGCTTCCTGCTCAGACCTTTCTCATAGTGGGACTGTCCTTGGAAATCTGGTTTTGGCACTCTGTATCATGCCATTAATATATACAGTGCTAGGGAAGATCAGTGTAAAATCCTCACAGAGACTCGACACTCAGTAACTACACCACTGTTATTGGCAATTCTAAATCATCATTTTAGTTTTTATTAGCTTTTGAATTTTAAAAGCAAATGCTTGTTTTTATTTTAGTTCAATTAACATGTATAGAATAAATACATAGATCTTATTTGTGATTTAACACTATTTTTTTTATTCTTATTGTTTACCATTTCAGCCCACAGGTATTTTTCACTTTATGTATCAGAGCAGTTTTCACCTCCCATTCATTCGCCAATAACTTTATCACTAATTATCACAATGCATTGACCTATATCTTGTTTTTTCCACCTCCAATAAGGCTTTCTTTGGGTGGTACATTTTGCTAAGAATTATTATCTCTAAATGCCTTTCAACAGGAATATTAAGAAAACATTTTTAAAAATGCATTATTTCTCAGTTTTCGGAGATTATAGCTTTAAAATAATACATGCTACCATAATTAAAACCTATGTACTTTATTTTCCCATTTGTCCCGGTTACTACACCTTTTAAATTATGTCCCTATCACAATTGTATGGCGCCAATATTTTATTTGGAAATATAGGTGCATTTTTTTTAGTTTTGCATCCATCACTATTTACAAGCTTATAATTTTAATGTTCGCAATATACCCTCTTCACATGCATATTAAAAAAGTTCAGACCCTTAGGTAACTATTTATTGGGGGGGGGTTGTTTGTTTTTTTTATTATAATTTTTTTTTTATTACAATTTTGGTGTGGGAGGTAAACAGTTAATTTTAAATGTAATAATGTGGGTTTATTTTATTAAAATATATGTAGATGTAGTTTTTTTTGTAGTTTTCAGTGAGATTTTTTTTTAAGCCCTGGAAGCGTACTGATCACTTTCAGGAAGCATATTTTTTTTATGTCCGAAAGACTGCGGCCTCTGATGAGAAGCCGTTGGTTTTCTGCCGGGGACTTAGATCAATGAAAGGGAACATCAATTATTGATCTCCGGGCTACCGGGGGGGGGGGGGGGGCGTGCGGCACGGCACGCAGAAGCGTGCACCAGCTGTAAAGCAGCCGACTGGACGTGACAATCACCTCCGGGCGGCATAAATGGTTAAAGAATACTTCCAGTGAAATGAATGCTTGTAATGACAAGCTCTGGCTGCATGAGGACGGATGGGTGGGGGTGTGGGGTTATATACATAATGTGTCCTAAAGTCTTCAGGCAGAAAGAGATGCTCCGACCCCCTCCTTGGCATTGTGATTGTGGCCATTTTTCCGAAGACTGCAAATAGCGTGCGGAAACCTCTACCTGCATGGCCGCTTGGTAGCCACCAATCAGCCGTGGCAGGTGGTTGTGCACAGAGCCCTGGCGGCGATTGAAAAAAAAAGTGCCTGGGCCCATTCGGACAGGGGGGTGACGCAATCACCTGCCTGGATGGATGACGTCAGGACAGGTGAGTATTTTGCCCTGCAGCCGCCTCCTGATCCTCCATTATACAGACAGAGCCAGTCATTACAGGCTCTGTCTATTTTCACTTTAGGTACTCTTTTATTAACTTATTATAGTGCTTATCTTTGAATTTTAATCCTCAGCTTAAAGCAAGCAAATCATAAAATCATTTAATGTTGTGTTTCTGCTTGCATATGTAGTTACAGAAACATGAGAATGTAAATGCACACATGTATGCACGGATCACATACGATGTCCAGAGCCCATTTTTTCATTAATATACCATATAAGCATGCTGAATAGCTAGCAATGTACAGGAGATATGCATAGTGTGAGTGCAGCCTTAAAGTGCACCTGAGGTGAATAGTAATGCAGCATTTATACTTACCTGGGGCTTCTGTCAGCCCCATGCAGGCCAAGGGCTCCCTTGCCATCTTCTTCACAGGCTTCTCCCAGTTGTTCTGTGGTCAGCATCTGAAATTTTCCAGTTGCGCTCTGTCTCCACAGGACAACAGAGAAGTCTCGGAGGATGGCGAGGGATCCCCAAAGACAACGAGCAGCATGAGGATGCTAAAGCCTTGTACACTCGACCGAGGTGGTCAATAACGACTGCCTCTGACAAGAATCTAGTATGTGTACAGTGGCCCCTAATGCCCTTTTAAAGGGCACTTTAAAGCACACCTAAACTGAAACAAAAAAACATGATGTGACCATATCTGGGGCTTCTTCCAGACCTCTATATTCTAAGTGGTTTCTCAGTTCCTTTATCCCCCCTCCATTTTTCTGCTGTCTCTAACTTTAAAAGCAGTGACTGGCCTCAAACATGGCACGTGCACATTCTCTGTCCTGCCTGCATGGTTTCCTAATGGCGGTCCTGCTTCTTGTTTGGGAATGCGCCCCGAACACGGCTTCTGTGCACTGCTACTCAGAAGCATGATTGAGGAGGTGTGCAAACAGAACAGAGCATGCACGGTAGCTGTGACTAAGCCCAGTGGCAGCTTTTAAAGAGGGGAGACAGCAGCTCAAAGCTAAGGAGTACAGTGAAACTAAAGGTGGACATACATCAGATGACTTGGCAGCCAATTGACCATTGATTCGATTATTATAATCAAATCGGATGAAAATCGGTGCCGCGAAGTGCAAGCCTGATCGACGGTGCGACCAATTTCAGGTCGAAATTGGTCACATGAATCAGTCGGACATGCTAAAAGATGTAGGGCCGACCTGTTCGATCTGGTGTGTGGCGGTATCAGCGAGCAGTATCGGGACAAGCGAGGAAACGCAACGAAACCCCCAACGCTGTCCCCCTAATGTGCCCCACCCCCCGTGGACTATGCATTACCTGTTTGTGCATGCCGTTTGTCCAATGCTGGCTCAGTGCGCAGTCCTTGGTCCATACATGCACACCATGTGGTTGCCGGAGTAACGTGGGTGCATGTGTGACATCACAGACACGACCACGTGTACCCCAGCAACAACGTAGGGAACGTGTATGGAGCAAAGGCTGTGCCAAGGCAAGTGGCAGCCACGGACAGGTAATGTAAAGTGCACTGGGAACTAAGGGGGCACATTGCACATTAGGGGGCACAGGATGGGGCGACGAGGTTGGACAGATGCGGTGTCACAATTTCATCATGTAATTGATCAGAAATCGGCCTGTGGTGTATGGGCAGCTGACAGATCTCTCTCTAATCAGATTCAATCAAAGAGATTTGTCTCTTGGTCAAATCTGCCCATCATCACTAGATGTATGGCTACCTTAAGGGGCCACACTGATTACAGGGGACTACACAAATGTTTATACCACTGCTTTGCTTGATATAAGTAAACATTGTATAATAAGACCTTCTTTCTAGAGGGACATACACACATCGGATTTTTCCAAACCTCTGGTTATTTGGACGTCAAATCGGGCGTGTGTGCAGTCGGTCGTTCAGCTGATAACGCTGGTTTTTACCAATCCGCCAAGTGGATTCGTCAAAACCAGCGTTATCAGCTGAACAACCGACTGTACACACGCCCGATTTGACGTCCAAATGACCGGAGGTTTGGAAAAATGCGGTGTGTGTATGAGCCTTTTCTTTGTGTTGCTATCTATAAACTTATTGACCAGGCTTTCATATCCTGATGCTTTAATGTGGGCCTTTGTTTTGTTTAAAGTAGTGATGCAATTCCATCTTCTAACTAGCATGTGGCCATTCCACAGAGACCACTAATAACACGTGTGACATTAAAACATGGTGTACTGACCTGACCAAATTCATAACTGAGCTAAAGAGCTTTTATAGATTTTTTTCTGGATCAGATCTATAAATTAAAATGCCATTACTGCCTCTGATCATTCCATGCAACCTTTGTCTCACAGTTGAACAGTTATAATGGCACTACAATTCCACTGTGATTGAGAGCTACTCAGTTTGTCCGTCAACATGATTACATTGTTTCTATGACCATCACAAACACAACCATTCCACAATGCAGGGTTTCTGACTGTTAATGGATTAGTGCAGGTGTTGACAATAAGTAACAAAGCCTCCAGAGCTCTGTGCAGCTAAATATTAACAGATTACACAGAGGGAAGACAGATTTCGCTAAAGAAAGGTGGCCTGAATCTACTATCACTTATGGAAATGTTTAGCTGGCTTCAGATTCAAAAGAGAAAAATCATTTTAAAGTGGGAAGAAAGTCAAGATTACAGTTTTGTCCTAAAGCATTAATCACAATTAAAAATTAATCTGAAACAATATATAACTGCTTTAATATCATTTGATGGCATATCTACACTGAAGCTAATTGCTAACATTGTTAGTTTCAGAGCAAATGATCTGATTGACTTGTAATTGAGTAATTACTGAGCAAATAAAGGAGTGAAAGTTCTCAGCTCACTGTTACTGCATAGGATCCTCTTCTACTTGTGGGCTGTGGCTGGCCTCTTGGCCGTGTGCAAGTTCATCTGGACTGGGCATACACAAGTAATGGTCACACATGTCCAGTAGAAAGAATTTGCTCATACATGGCTTTTTTTTCCATGCACAGGCCCTTCATTCTACTGGGTATGGGCAGACCTTACTTGCTTATGTGCAGTTTGGAGATGCTCATACACGGTGGAAACACGGCCACAAGAGGGACCCAGCACTGCAATGGTGGGCTGTAAAAGGATTGACAACAGAGGTAAGTATGCTTCATGTACACTTTCATTTCTTAACAACTATTTTAGGCTAGAAAACAAGGAGGAAGGGTTCTAAGACTACAGGCAAACATGGATTTACAGAGCAAATGATCTTCGCTTGTTGTTGACTATGTTTAGCACAGATTGACCAAGATTGTCTTTAGGGTTTCCTGAACACAGGGGAGTAACTACACGGGAGCAGCACCTGCAACCGCAGGGAGGCCTAGAGCTGTGAGGAGGACCCAACTACTACATCACTGCCTCCTCTGATAAAGGGGGTCCATCCTTCAGATCAGGGCCCATATGCAAGTAACTTTTACTCCAGAGTTTTCTCCTAGGTGATATTTTCAAACTTGTCAATGAAATGCATTTTAACCTCCTTGGCGGTATGGACGAGCTCAGCTCGTCCATGTACGCCAAGGAGGATTGCTCAACCCCTGGAGGGTCTTTTTACTTACTTTTTTTTAGAACATGTAGCTAGCACTTTGCTAGCTAAATGTTCTGTCCGATCGCCGCCGCTACCCACCGATCCGCCGCGATGCGCCGCTAAAGGGGCTGCCCCCCCCCCCGAATCACCGCCACAATGGCAAGGATCGGAGCTCCCCATGATGTCATGACGTCATGTCCGATCATCACCATGGCGACGGGAGAAGCGACGATAGGAAGTCACGCTTCTAGCGGGATCTCGGACGCGTAAGTAGGGCCGGCGGGGATTGGGAGGGTGGATGCGGACAGCGTGGCGTACTGCTGTAGCTAGCAATACGCTAGCTACAGCAAGCGGAAATTTTTTTTTTAACAAAATGGGTAATGGGTACTTACGTACGCATTACCCAGAACGCCAGGGAGGTTAACTCACCAGCGAGCAAGAAAATACTTAAAGAAAGTGTCAGGCAAATAAACACCCCCCCCCCCGCTCTACTTACCCGGGGTTTCCTCCAGCTCCTTGCAGCCAACATGTCCCATGCCCTAACTCCGCTCTCATTCCCTGGCCCTGGGTCCCCGCCGGTGCAGAGGCCGAGGTTGTCCTCTACTGCACCTGCACGAGGTCGGTCTCTGCACCAGCGGGGATCCCGGGCCGACGGCTGAGAGCGAAGGCTCGGGTAAGTAGAGTGGTGGTGGTGGTTGGGGGAGGGGGGGGCGGTTGCCTGACATTTCCTCAGAAATAGTTTTGATAGTACTTTTACACCTACTTTTGGTACTTTTTCAATTGCAAAATTCTGAAAAATTATTCTACATAGAGGATAAAAAATTATTTCCTAGGAGAATACTCAGGATAAAAAATAAATTGCTTATGGGCCCAGGTGTTTTTGTGGCTACACTTGTTATGATTGTGAAGATTATGATGGTCACACTTGTTTTATGATACCTTGCAAGATGGGCTCCCATACTGTGAGGGTCACCAGGGGTAAGCACGGGAAAGGGTGTGAACATTGGTGGGCACCATCAACGTTTTGCCCTATGATTTGTAGTTATGCCTCTGCCTGAACCCACTGAGAAGCACTTCCAGAGGGTACTCTGCTGTTGACAGTTTTTGCAAATAGAATGAAAAGAAGCTAGAAAGAATAATCTAGAAAACATTAGAGCAGGTCCTGCCAACTTGCAACGCAGCCAACTTTCTACAGGAAATGATTGAGTGTAAAAGAAGAATGTGATCAATTTGATTACTATTTACGTGAGAGATGTGACTGATGATGATCACGTGGTTTAGCTAGCAGTGATGATGATCAAACTGACCACATTTCTCCATGATTTCTCAGATTACACTCTACTTTGAGAAACCATCAAACAGTAAATGCAAGACCGCTGCTTCATAGGCCTCAATTCACTAAGCAGTTTAGACTAGTCTACTGATGGTTTTTAGTCTACTGATGATTTGGTTAGTTGCATCAAAGGGGAATTCACTATTACCAATTGTTTTAGACCTGTTTTTAGACCTGGTCTAAACCATTTGGTAATTAGGTGGGTAAAGCAGGGGAAATGATCAAAAGATGCAATTCACAAACAAGTAGCTAGGACTGACATCCTTCTCATTTGATTAGCTCTCCTCTGCATACAATTAAACTCCTGCATAATTAATTCAAAAGGTTCCATCCTGAAATCTAAAATACCTCACAGAATTACTTTACCGACAAGAAATCAGCTGGTTTAATCTCTGTCAGAAAAAGTGGGCGTGGTTACTCCCTGTTAGACCAGGTCTAAAAACAGGTCTAAAACATTACACCAAACCAACAGTAGACTAAAAACCATCTGTAAACTAGTCTAAACTGCTTAGTGAATTTAGGCCACAGTGCTTATAAGCCAAACTTCGACAGATAGTCATGACTTCCAGGCAGTGATGACTGAAAATGCAGATATTCTTTTCGCATTTATTTTTGTAAAACTAATGTTAAATTCGACCTTTGAGCAAAAATTCCATCGAAAATTATTTTTGTAATAAGTTTGCAATTTTTCGTGCTAAAATAAATAATTTTTCACTTTTTTGTGGTAAAATGAGTTTTCGTGGGAAGAATAATAATTTTCTCCTGTAAAAATAAAGAATTTCCAAGTTTTTGCAAATTTTTGCCATATTGCGAAAATTTTCTCAAAATTCAAAATCCTTTGTGAAAATGAATTTGGTGAAAATTTGTGAGCAACACTGCTCCCAGAGCACAAGCAGGGCTTAGGTTCCTTATATTCTGCCCAGAACCTAAAACATAAAGGTCATCTATGCCAAAACCAATGTTTAGTTTTGGTTGATTAAATGATGAATCACTTGTTGGCTTCTTCTGGAATGCCTCTTGTAGATTCTGGCTGTACAACCACAGCTGACATAATAGCATCACATGTCCTCAGATGAATACCTGTAATGTAAAATAAATGACGAGGTTGGAAATCTAGCTACAAAACCTTTCATGATATAACGAGGCTGTGGCGACACAAAGTACTTCTCACAGTCGGAGCTCTTCAGTGATCTAATAAGCGAGCCATTGGAACTGGTCTTTAATGCAAATCTATTCTCTAATAATAATATTTCTTAAGTCAAATCATCCCCTGTGATGTTAAATAGGGTGAAGATAAATCTGAAGAACTTGCCTATCTTTTTTGTTGATTGCAATTTCTACCTTTCGAGTCAGTTAGGTGTCAGCTATCTCGGCATGCCATTTTACACAAACGGCTCCAGATGGGTAAGGGGACCAAAAAGGACTGAGTCACTAGTACAGGCAGCCAATCACCCATGCATGAAATAGAGGTTCATTGATATTTGTGAAATAGCCGATAGTCGAATATCAGTATTTTATCGATATTCTACTATTTACAGTGGTATTCTTCATTAAATAAATATCAGTAAAATGTACCAATATTTTAATACAGCAAAATCTAACCCCACTCTCACACAGAACCTTTCCTCTAGAATACCTAAACTTAACCCCCCCCCCCCAACCCCGATGCCTAACCTTAACCCTCCCATGGCTAACCTTAACCACCCTCTATCCACGCCTAATCTTAACCTTCCACTGCCACACTTTTAACCTTAGCCCCACCTCCTCCCCATGGATAACCCCAACCTTCCCCCCACGCATGACTAACCTCAACTGACCCCCACCACCAATCCACTGCAAAAATGAAAGCTACAAATGCACCACCTATTGGTAGCCATATTTTGCCATTTTTTGCATTGAGGGCGACCCTGGTGCCTGCTATTTATCAGGTGCCGCTTTCGCCCAAAGTTCACAGCATAGCCACTATTCATTAGAAGCGCCCAACTTTCTGCCACTTGAGGGTGCCCAAATTTCGTTCTTTCACCTTTTGCTGAACTTGGGCAAGTCTTTTTCAGCAGAAACCATGCTACCTTTATTGGATGGACAAAGAACTTCAAGGACTTCGAGAGAGACAAGTCATTCAGACCTGCCTACAATTTTTTTAATGCTACTAAAAGAGATGCTTTCTGCAATTTTCATAGTTTCCGTCTGCTTTAAATAGGCTTGTGCATTCACAGAGTGAATTTGTACTTTATACATGGATGAGAGGCATGTGCCGAAAACTGCTGAACAGAAGTGGAGAACAGAGAAATTCCAGAAGACATGCCTGACTTTGTCCTATTATATTTCTAATATCTATGTCTTTCCAGTAGCCACATGGACAGAAATTGTGCAATGTTGTTTTGCATGCACAACCCTGCCTGCTATGCTTTTACTCTCCATTCTGGGTTCCAAAAATATAATTATGGCGAGAATAGGGGATAGGCTGGCCTTGAGTACATCATAGTATACTCTACAAGGAAACCAAGAGGTGGGGGCATGGGAGAGGTGTCATTGTACAGAGGATGGCTCCGTACAAATGCCATTACTTAATGTATAAGGGAACCGGGAGACAACTATTACCAAGACATGCACGCGGCAAAATTAAGCTTTTCTGCTGAGCAGTACATCAACTGATGGCTTTAATCAACACAGGCGGCAACAAATATTTATTTTTGTATGGTTATGCATAAGATGATTTCCTTTGGGTGCCCTAAGTATGAAAAAAAATTAATGGGGCAGAAGTGACTGCATTGTGAGCGGAAGGGGTTAATGGAGCAGTGTATCAGCAAAGGGAAAGCTGCTGTAGCGACATTATTAATGCAACATTGGCCCTGTTAATGAACTTGCCACTCATTAAAAAGCAGCCAGCTCCCTTCTGTTCCGAAAATGAGCTAGTTCAGAGGTTTTTTTTTTTCTAATTGTGTTTGTTCCGATCTGGCAATTTGTCTGTTTCACCACTTGTCGCTCGTGTTTCCAGTTACCTAATGGTTGCTTTACAGTGGAGTCTTCCTAGCTCTTTGTGCTCTAAGAAGACCCATGGCTGGGATCTATGCGTTGTACGCAAGGGAGACCTATTACCAACAGACACTGATCAATCCTCACAACAGATGCCGCTATGTGCTAATGATGGAGCCACCTGGCTTGTGATCACTTAGATAAGTCCACAATTTAGTGACAAAGTAATTTCAATAGCAAGTGCACTTCTGTAATCCGTAACTCTGTGTACTTTTAGTTATATTTATACTGCTGAATGAAGAATTTGCTTTATGTAGAATAGTTACACCAATCTAATGGAGCTTTTTGTGCATCAACGAGCATGGGGATGAAAGTACTTTGATTGTATTTTTTTATTTATGTAAAAAAAATCTAAAGTGCCACTGGATAGCTCAGTTGCATTATGTCAGAAGAAAAGCAAACAGAGGCACCAAAATGATGATAAAATAATTAAAATCCAGATAAAAAAGGCAAGTTTTCACCTGCCTTCTGGTAGAAAAACTGAACAATTTTTCATAAATGTATTTCTCTCAAAGAACAGCACACACGACAATGTGTTGTGTGGTGTGATGCCACTTCTTCAGGTCAAATAAGTGCCCCAGCCAGCTGTTTTAGCAAAGCTCTGAGTGCCTTTGGCCTCAATTCACGGAGCATTATCAAACGTTTATCAAACACTTTATCAAACGTTTGATCATTTACCTCATGGGTAAAATCTCATTTTAAATTCACTAAGGTGTTATATATTTATCGAATGTTTTACCGATAAAACGTTCAACAAATATATAACACCTTAGTGAATTCAAAATGCGATTTTACCCATGAGGTAAATTATCAAACGTTTGATAAAGTGTTTGATAAACGTTTGATAATGCTCCGTGAATTGAGGCCTATATAGTCACCTCATTTTGTTTTTCTTCTGATGTTTAGTCACCACTTATGGGGGGTTTGAATTTTATGTTCCTCACACTTCGCTTTTTGGACTGGCGAGTCGCGACCCCAATCTGAAGGACGATTGGGGATGGTACTTTCCCACATACTATACTGGTGGTTGCTGAATTCAGTAATCCAAGCTTGTGAGTATCCACTCATAAAACTACAATAATTCACCAATATTACTGACATACTGCACCATAGTGTGCTCCCGGAGTCCCTGTTTTTTTTCCCCCCTCTGTTTAGTTGAATTATGTACTCATGGAGTCAGTTAGTTAGGTAATTGTATATTTGGAACATTTTTAGGACAGGTCTACAAAAATGTGAAAATGTCTGTAGATGGTTTGTTCAGCACAGAGACTAGAGGCGCAATCCAGCCCCCAGCCAAATTGTATATGGCTCTCTCTCTTGGTCATTGTCAACCACCACTCAGTTCCCTCCATTTTTTTTTCAAACGATGCTACTGCTTCATAATACACAGGGCTCAATTGTCGATAAAAGAATAGATAGACTGCACTCCTCATACTCCATACATTATGTAGCTAACCACTTTCTAGATTTGTTTAGATTAGCTGTTTTAGCCATTTATGGATTCAGCCACTGATTTGCAAAAGGCCATGCAGTTCTGAATGCATACAGTAAAAAATGGCGCGGAGGAAATAATGGCGCACCGTTCTGCCGATTATAAAACGCTATTTACCGTTTTAATGTAAATACATTAAAATGGTAAATAGCGTTTTATAAAACAGCAGAACGGTGTGCCATTGAACAATGCAGGGAGCTAGCAGAGGGGGTCGGGCTGGCAGCGGAGGTCGGGCTGGAGAGACAGCAGGCTGGCAGCGAGGTCAGGATGGAGAGGCAGCGGGCTTTCAGCGGGGTCAGGGTGGAGAGGCAGTGGGCAGTGGGCTGGCAGCGGGGGTCGGGCTGGAGAGACAGCGGGGTGGAGGGAGGATTACGCAGCATGTGTATACATTACCTCCTCCCGGCCAGCGATCGCTCCTTCACTTCATAGCTTGCACGAGTCCTGCATCCAGCCAATCACCATGCGGCTTCAGTTTCCGCATGGTGATTGGCTGGATGCAGGACTCGTGCAAGCTATGAAGTGAAGGAGCGATCGCCAGCCGGGACGAGGTAATGTATACACATGCTGCGTAATCCTCCCTCCACCCCGCTGTCTCTCCAGCCCGACCCCCGCTGCCAGCCCACTGCCTCTCCAGCCCGATCACTGCAAAAAAAAATTAACATATAAAACGATAAATATCGTTTTAAGTGCAGCGCCATTCTGACACTATTGGCGCTGTGCGCCATTTTTGCCTGTCCCCGTTCTGAATTAGCGTGTACATAGTGGTTGCTACTATGGAAATATAGTTACATAATTGTCTCAGTGTTATAGCCAAAATCACCCATGAAGCTTCCCATATAAAAGGCAAGTAATGGAGGGGGGAAAAAAGAAAGCGAAGTGCACACATGCATCAGTACCCTAACCAAACCAGATGTCTTTACATCACATTAGAGATGTCCCTTGCAAAAGGGAGTGGCAAAGCCTTACCCGCTTGTCTCATTGTTGAAGAACAAGGAGTTCTTCTTCACCAAAAATAATGTGAGAGTAATAGAGGCATTGAGATGCTTATGGTGGAATCTGGATGTCCCCTTTATTGGCACTGACCATATATCTACCTCTTTCCAGGATGATACATAGTACACCTTCCCCTCCCTCACAAATAGTTAATATTAGTAAAAATTCACACATACTATGAAATACAATCTTTTAACACAATAAAAACACAAACTCCTACTTGTCTTTGTCTTTTAAACAAACTTTATTGTTAATGTAGGAGTGAACAGAGGCGCCAGCCGGATAAAAGGTTCTAAAAGGCTTAAAATCCCTCAGGAGGTGGTGGTGGACTCGCCTTCCCGAAGCAGACAAGATACCGTCAGTTTTATGACAACAGGTTTATTAATATACTCCAAAACAAACAGTGCAACGCGTTTCACGGGTATGTTCCCGATTCCTCAGGCAATAAACAGATAGGAGTACACAGTATAGTCTCAAGGTCACGAATAGCGCCTCTTTACTTATTGTTGTCTTCTGAAAAAGGGAATTCAGTCACTTATTCCAGTGATCTATCCATCAAGCAAGCTATCTGGCATTGTATTTAGTATCTATGATATCCCAACAATGTAAATCCAGCATCCAGTAATGATGGCCCATCGCTCACTGCACTTGTAGTTAACTAGTATAGTAGCAACTTGTGCCATATTAATTATGTAACACTAGTGTGGAGGAGACCGGGGTTTCAAATATAGGTGGGGGCACTTATCTAAAAGATAACAGGACAGGGGGCACTTATCATGTTCAATTTAACCCCCATGTTCATTAAATCACACCCCATATAGCTAAATTCTAACTCCAGACCTAGTCTCTAGAGTTAGAGTTTAAACAACTAATATGGGCATAGCTGGTCCAATGACATATTTCAGGACAGCGTTCTCCATCGCTGTATTCTGAGTTTAAATAAAAAATTGCACTAATCACTATGGATTTGCCACTGCTCTGGTGATAGTTCTTTAAAATTCGTTATCGTTAACTAATCTTTTTCTAGGGGTGAAAAAAGGTTATGCCACTTCACCATACCCCAACACACACAAGATGGGTCAAGAGAACTGCGTGTTTAAAGTGATTGACAGCAGTCTCCTCCTCCAGCAATCTCCTGGAGGAATTTCATTATAAGCCATTAGGCCATTATATGATTCTAAGTCTAGAGGTAGACATTTAAGGGCTGGTTCACATGGACGCTTGTGGGGCGGTAAATGATGGCCATGGCGCTCATCGCTCTTCCTTTTCAAATGAATGGACAGCGCTTGGTACCTTCATTTACTATTGCTTACCGTTGTTTGTGTAAAAGCTGTGTTTTGACCCTGATTTCTCCTGTTTCATTTTTTTCCCCTGTATGCAACCTGCCAAACGCAGCTCTTCCATATTGCCTGGTGGGAGGAGTAAAAAACGTGACACGCGGAGCAAATGATGGAGAATGCTGGCAAAGGTAGTCAAATAGGGTTAAAGAAGGTGCCGGGCAGCTGCTAGTTCAGATGGCCATCTGCGCCTGCCCTAAAACAAAGCCCTTGATTGGCCACGGCAAAGCCCTTGCTTAACCAAGGCATCCTGGACTATCAGTGTCTTAGCTATCAGTAAGGTGTAAATATACAAATCAAGACAAACCATAAATGGAGGTCCTGTAGGAAGATATAGGGCTAATGTGACCAATCAGATTTTTTTTTTACTCTGAAGGAGTTTAGCTAATTTTGGAAAGTTATAAGAGGTCTAATTTAGTCGATTATGTTCCTTCTCAAAATCTGGCTGCTGTGATCCATAACATCACAGCAGCCCCTCCCTTGAAAGCCCCCACTAGGGCAAGGCTGTCATCCAGACTGCTAAACAGCCCATCTGATTTATGTCACTGTTGACTTTAAAGGCAATTGGATTTGGTTTAATTTTAATGCTGGATTTTTGGCCTTTGCGGCCAAACTGAGGGCTAATCGAATACGGTCGCGCTCAAACAATGCTAACCAATCATCACAGTTAGTTTCCTTTATTTTATTCTCATGTAAAAAAACGTATTTTAGCCTTTGTCAATTACAGCCATTTAGTGAGACGAGTGAGCTTGTGTGCCAAGTCTAAGATAACATAATAGATGTTCAATAAAATGATTTTGCTGTAGCAAATATATGTTTTCTTTCTTTATTAAGGTAATGGATGTAATTGGTGTTTTGCAGTTTGTATACCCATTATGTGTGCATGTTGGAAGTGATATTTACAAAATGGCAGGCAAAATGATTGTTTTTATTCAGTTGCTTGTGTCTACTGCTAAGCTGCACCCGTCAGCCTTACTAAATAAACAGTGAAAATTTCTGGCTTAAAACAACCAATCCATGAAATCAGGTACAATCTAAATCTGCAACCTTCACCTTGCAGAGGATAGTTCAGTGTTATCTCACCATGTTAACCTTAAATATGAACGTTAGTGAAAATGACATCATGAATAAAATTGCTTATTGTTTTACAATATTCATTTATAGATTATTTAGTCAGTGTTTGTAAAAAAAAATGACTCTACCTGATTTACGTTCTGAAATTTATCACAGATGGCAACATATTTAGTTCTGCCAGTTGATCTGTGTGGAATGTTCGTTTTTGAGGCTCACAGACAGCAAACTGTCGGGAGCATGGTCCTGACGTCAAACTGTGGGAGGAGTTTCAGCACAATATCAGCCATGGGCACAAACATGGACAGCAAGACAGACCCGCACGTATACAGCATTCAGTGGATCCATGTGAGGGCACATAAGCATAAGTAATCAGCACTGATCGAACAATAGAGGCCATCTTGGTGATTGCAGTGGGATGGGTGATGACTGCTGAAATCCCAACTAGTTTCGCCCACAGCACTTGGGCTTTGTCAGGGCATGAATTCCGTCACATACTGAATGCAATTTAATTGTATATATTTTTATTTATTTATTTTCTTTGTACTTTAGATGGGTTAAAATATCAGATTAAAATAATGAAAACCCTACCCAATGTTAGATAAAGTTATTCTTAAATGTGGACATTTGCCATGTAAATCTTTCTTGTTTAAATATTACTAAACAGTATTAAAACCTATATATGTAGTCTAAACATCGAATACTTCTTTCCCTTTATATTTTTGCCTTCTTTTGTCAGAGCTGGAACATTTTGGCCAAAAATGCTCCAAGCGTCTCATTTTCGGCTTATGTCTGCGTTCCCCGTACGCTTCATTAAAAGAAGTGGTGTATAGCTTGCACAAGACTCATTCGTCTATATCTTATCTGTTGTGCCTACACAGATTTTTTTTTTCCAGCAGACTTTTTTTTTCCTTGGTAGAGCTAACATTCTGCTATTGTGGGCCATATGAGCATACTAAAACAGAAATCAGACTGCAGAGAATGTCTAAGTAGAGTATAATTGGGGATAAGTTAAGAAAAACTGTGTCCTGTCCACTAATGCATCTGTGGTCATGTCTGTGTTCTTGTTCATTTCAACCTATTCCATTACTTTAATCATCCAACATTTACAATACATTATACAGTGTCGCCCCATTAGTAAAGGATGTGCAATCATTTAATACTAGCTGGGTTGATGTAAGAATTGAAGAACGATAGTAGCTTCTGAAAATAACTACATTAAATCTAGATACGGGTTGGTTGTGTGCAAGGTTTATTCTGTTCTAAAACATCTGCTGCATAAAGCTGTAAACATAAAGCAATACTTAACAGAGTAATGCTGGCTGCTACAGGCTAACCAAATGAAAATACAGATTTTGAATATATTGTAAATAAGATAGTGTTTTATGTAATTTTAAGCATAAAAATGCTAATTCTATAACTAAGAGATGTTGGATTTAAAGACAACCTGTAATAAACAAAAGTTCCCGTGGGAGGGCGTGTTACTTACCCCGGGTGGGGGGGCCTTTGGTTTCTAATGAGGCTTCCCCCTTTCTCCTGTGCAGCACTGATCCAGGTAGTGATGGCTCCCTCAATCAGCAGCAGATGGCAATATTTACCTTTGAGATCCAGCACTGGCGCAGTACCATTTTTCCCCTCAGGCTCTGGCAGAAATAGCCAAGCCCGATCAGATCCATCCTACTGATCCATTCTACTGAGGAGGTGCAGGCATCGGAAGCAGGAGATTTGGGCGCATGAGACAAATGGATAAAAAGGGCGCCCCATTCACTCCCATTATAAATATCGTTTAATGGGCGTCGAACAGGGAAAAAAGGCACCGGAGATTAACGTTTTACAAACGGCGCCCGGAGATTTTTAAGGTTTTATAAGTGTGCTTGTGATGATTTAACTTTACAAAATGAGCCCGTGACGAATAACGTTTATAAAGATACTAAATCACTATTTCTAAAACATTTCTAAAACATTATTATCCATAGGGGGTCTTAGGTTTAGGCACCACCAGAGGGGTCTTAGGTTTAGGCACCACCAGGGGGGTCTTAGGTTTAGGCACCACCAGAGGGGTCTTAGGTTTAGGCACCACCACAGGGGTCTTAGGTTTAGGCACCACCAGGGGGGTCTTAGGTTTAGGCACCACCAGAGGGGTCTTAGGTTTAGGCACCACCAGGGGGGTCTTAGGTTTAGGCACCACCAGAGGGGTCTTAGGTTTAGGCACCACCAGAGGGGTCTTAGGTTTAGGCACCACCAGGGGGGTCTTAGGTTTAGGCACCACCAGGGGGGTCTTAGGTTTAGGCACCACCAGAGGGGTCTTAGGTTTAGGCACCACCAGGGGGGTCTTAGGTTTAGGCACCACCAGGGGGGGTCTTAGGTTTAGGCACCACCAGGGGGGTCTTAGGTTTAGGCACCACCAGGGGGGTCTTAGGTTTAGGCACCACCAGGGGGGTCTTAGGTTTAGGCACCACCAGGGGGGTCTTAGGTTTAGGCACCACCAGGGGGTCTTAGGTTTAGGCACCACCAGGGGGGTCTTAGGTTTAGGCACCCCCAGGGGGGTCTTAGGTTTAGGCACCACCAGGGGGGTCTTAGGTTTAGGCACCACCAGGGGGGTCTTAGGTTTAGGCACCACCAGGGGGGTCTTAGGTTTAGGCACCACCAGGGGGGTCTTAGGTTTAGGCACCACCAGGGGGGTCTTAGGTTTAGGCACCACCAGGGGGGTCTTATTTTTAGGCACCACCAGGGGGGTCTTAGGTTTAGGCACCAACAGGGGGTCTAGGGGTTAGGGATAGGTACAGGGAGGGTTTTTAACAAACGTAAATATAAGTTTCAGTTTAGAAACAGGGAAGATTAACGTTTTAAGAATTGCCGATCTCATACACATTATGTAATGATTTATAAATTCTTAAAACACTATTTGTAAACGAAATTCTACACAATATTTTTATAAACGATAATACTGCTTATCGTTTACACCACGCGCCCTTTTTTCCCGACGCCCTCTTTTGATGTACGCGCAGGCATCTTGTGCCTGTGCAATAGAGCGCTCCCGATCAGGCACGGCTAAAGCCCTAGGGGGAAAATGGTACTGCGCCTGCGCTTGATCTCAAAGGCAAATATCACCGCATGCTGCAGGTGCTACTGAACCTGCGCCCAGCCTGTTGGCACATTTTTCGGGGATGCCCGAAAAGATGCTAATCCTGAATTCAAAACTTTCAAAAAAAAAGGTTTCTTCTGGAGTTATCACATACCTTAGGAGCACTGGCCCTTTAATTGCCATTGCCATCGGCTGGCAAAACAATTGCATGCTGGGTTTTTTTTTTAAATCTATAATATATTCCTCCTCTTCCCTTTATTTCCCACTCCTTCTAATGACATAAGACAGTGCACTTTCTAGTATAGACCTCAGCGGGAGTGTCTGAAGACTCTGGGAGGCGGGTAGGTAACGGATACACAATCAGCAAGAGGAGAAAAAAGAGTGAGGGAGGAAATTATGTCAGGATTAGCTTCAGTCAAAGGTAACTAAGATGTAAACTGTCTAGAATAGGATTCTCTGCTTTTCTTTTATAAAATTCACAGGAATCATAAGGTGGACAGTGCAATACATCTGTTATGTAAGTAGAACTAGTATTTATCTATGTTTATATGTGTTTCTTATTTCTAGGTTAGCATGGGTGTCACTTGTTCTTTAAGGGCTGTAAAAAAAACTGCTATATGTAGCACCATGAGAGTCATAACTGTCCTCAGCCACGTATGTGTGCATAGGTTGTGTAGACTTCGGTGGTTTACCATTGCACCATGTGGGTGTAGGTGGCAGGAGAAGTGATTAAGAGCTGCTGAATTCCAGGTTCAACCGTTTCTCGCTACCGTCACACTGACTTATAAAGGCTTGTTAATCACTAGTTTCCAGAAGTTAACTATCATCTATAAACACATTGGGCATGATTTACAAAACTTTTTCACCTGTTTTCCTGTTTTCACCTTATGTATGTTATGGGTGTTTAAGCTCCCAAAGAGCAAAAATCTAATATAATTAAGGTAAGAGAAGAAATATTGAAATGAAGTGAAGGACAAACTTACTTTAGGTGATTATTTTGCTTGTAAATGTGCTGAAAGGTTATTTTTATCAATTAGGTGATAAATAAGTCATGTATGGGCAGCACGGTGGCGTAGTGGTTAGCACTCTTGCCTTGCAGCGCTGGGTCCTCGGTTCGCATCCCAGCCAGGTCAAGGATTAACTGATATAGCTGAAGTAAATGCTTGACATTATATAAACAGTTTTATAAGGTGAATGGTTGAGAAAATTTGGGGGAACGATGTCTGTGTAGCTGTGTTGTATTATGAATTGAATTTCTGAACAAAACCCAACAAAAAAACAGCCACTATTATTGTTTTCATGGAATAAACTATGAGAAAAAAATAGGGAAAAAGTAATGAGTTCAAATATAGCCTTAGCCGATGAGGAGCTTTCTGCTATGTTGATGGAGGCTTGTGCCAAAAAAATTTCAGTTTGGTCTTCTTGGAAATGTTGTGTCCAACTTGAAACAGCTTTAAACGTTCCACTTACCTTTACCTAAGCCAACTCGGTACGCTGTTTCTGCAAAGTCTGCTCTCATAATTCTTCCCATTATCTTTTGCTATGGTGTTATCTTGTTCTTTTCTTTTTTTCTTTTGTTGCTCTTTCTTTTGCTTTTGGCCATGTTTGGTACATTATTTTGAAGCTAAAGTAAAGAAAACTATTTTATTGTACTTTTGAATAAAATGGGAAAAGGTTTAGGACTTTGATAATGTGGAACTTTTCTCTTCCCAACCACTAAAGTATAAGCTTCTGGTAGTGCTCACGTTTACTATATTATTGAATTTTTCATGCCTTTTTGTAAGCTGTAGTCTCTAATTTGCTTTTTGTTTTGTTTTTTTTATAAGGGTCTCAAACATAGGTACTTTTGATATTTTTCAAAACTTGCATCAGGCGGCAAAAAGTCTAGGGCCGGCCCTGGTTACTGCCATTTGTTTTCATCATCTGACTATAAAGTGAACCTGCCACTTCCTTCACCCATCACTCTGCCCTGCTTCTTTCAGTTGTCCACTCCCCTATTTTCCAGCAGTGACAGGGTTAGCATGAAGGAGCTGATTGATCCCTTTTGCAGCCACTCCTCCTTAGGAACTTACTGCCAGTGGATAGAAAGTCAGTGACTGCAGGGGGCTGGATTGTTCATGGAAGTAAGTGAGAGTGGAAGGAACTGCAGCTGTTTATACAGTAGTCCCTGTGGCCATTCATTAGGGATGGCAATGCTTAGGAAAATCCATAGAGGAGCATGTGATCAGTCTGACAGATTTGTAATGCTTTGATTTGCTGGTCATGATCATGAGTTAAACCAGGAAGTCATCACAGCAAATCAGAACTTTATCAATCTATTAGCTGATCAAACTGATCATATGCTTCTCCATGAGTTCTCCTAAGCATTGCCATCCCTACCACTCATAGTTTGCAGCCAGCACTTAATTTTTTAATTTTGATAATTAATGAAGGCATTTTTTATTGATTATATTTGATAAGCAATTAGAAAAAGGTGTATGAGCTAGAGCTTAAATATTAGTCATGGCCCAGATTTTTGTAGGAGTATAATCTACCCACTGGGTCATTTTAAAAGTTGACAAGGAAATCATTTGCTTTCGTAGGTGAAGGCTCTACCCTTTCCACACTCAGTGTTGCTATTGGCTATTCAGCTGGTCATGGTTTACTTCGCAGTGATGTCTTCTTTCACGTATGTTTTAAACAACCAATAAGAAGTGGGCTTGCTTTCCACCTTCTATGTATAAAACGTTGTAGTATCTGTTTTGGGCTATTATAATATACTGCTTTGTGGATATACGTCACATGCAAGCGCAGAGCGCTCCCGGCCGGGGGTTCCGTACTGATGTACGCGTGTCGGCAGAGGTTGCATCCTATGGCGCACGTGCAGCTCGGCCAGAAAGCTGCAATGCTGCCAACCCGGCCATCCAGAAGACAGGACCATGGGGCCATTGCAGGTAAATGATTGGGCAGAAAGGTGAACGGGGGAGCAGTGAGCATCAGGGCAGCTCACCATACATGCCTGCTACCCCAGTTTCTCATGTGTGTTTGGGCTCTGGTATCCTTTAAAGAGAGTCTGTAACGTCAAAAAGATCCCCTGGGGGTACTCACCTCGGGTGGGGGAAGCCTCCGGATCCTAATGAGGCTTCCCACGCCGTCCTCTGTCCCACGGGGGTCTCGCTGCAGCCCTCCGAACAGCCGGCGACAGAGCCGACTGTAAAATCAATATTTACCTTTGCAGGCTCCAGCGGGGGCGCTGTGGCTGCTTTCCGCTCCGAACTACACGGAAATACCCAATCTCAGTCGGGTCCGCTCTACTGCGCAGGTGCCGGAAACTTGCGCCTGCGCAGTAGAGCAGACCCGACGGCGATCAGGTATTTCCGTGTAGTTCGGAGCCGACAGCCGTCAGAGCGCCTGCGCAGGAGCCGGGAAGGTAAATAATGACGTCATCTTGTACGGAGGGCTGCAGCGAGACCCCCGTGGGACAGAGGACGGCGTGGGAAGCCTCATTAGGATCCGGAGGCTTCCCCCACCCGAGGTGAGTACCCCCCAGGGGATCTTTTGATGTTACAGATCCTCTTTAAGTATTTTATGTGTATGACCCAAGCAGTGGCGTATCTAGGGAATTTCACACCCGGTGCTGATTATTTACAGACACCCCATTTCAGACAAATCTGAAAAGAGAAAAGGGTCATGGGGGAAGACAACAGGGGGGGGGGGGAGGGGGAGCTGGGAAAAGAGATAAGATTACCTGCAATCAAGCTAATCTGAATTGCCAGGAGCTTGCTTCTCTGATCACTACAGAAGTTGGCTATCAGCACCTGTATCCCAGTCCTCTGCAAAAGCAGACTGCCCTGCATTATTGATTAATTACTCTGATCAGAATAAATAATCAATAGTCTATTGCACTCTAGTATTACAGCAGCCAGCGCACATGGGTTCTAATTAGAGGCAACTTCTGAAGCACTAAACACATCCTGCCACCTCTCCCTGCTAATGTACCGGATGCAGCACGGCTATCATTCTCTCCACTCACCCTGCTGCTCTGCACATTCACTCACTGCAGGCTGTGTGTGGAGAGCAAGGAGACACATGGCCTATGGGACAGGAAAGGGGGGGGGGGGTGCTACATCTAGTGCAGGAAGTAGTATAGTCCCTTGCACTGCCTGCTGCTATTTTCCTGAATGTTGCCCAAACTATGGAAGAACACAGTGGCTGAGTACCACAGCGGCACCCTTAGCCATGGCTACTCCCGGTGCTGTGAGCACCTGCAGTCTTATGGTAGGTACACCTCTGGACCCAAGCCTGTTTTACTACATTGAACTCTATTCTCCTGTTGCCTGTACTTCTGCCCTGTGGGTCCTGGTGGTACTCTGGGCTTCCCGGCCTCAATTTCTAGACCTTGCACGCTGAAGTCCTGCGGGGTAACTGTAGTCGGGTAGATGCTACTTGTCTTCTGTTCATGCGGGGCTTGTTATTTAGGGGAAGATCGTGATATTAGATGGGGGTATAGAGGATCAAGGAAGGCAAGAGGTCTGCCAGGACTTACACGGTGTTTGTCAAAATCCTTGCTATGTACATAGATGTATGGACAAAAAAAAATTCTATTCAAACTTTAAGTCATCCTTTAAATTGGACAGCCAAGAAGTAGTCAAGTATTACAGAACGGTCCTGTAGGAATCATTTTTGGAGCGTGAGAGCTGCAAAGTCAAGCGTTTTCCACTCATGTAATCACATAAAAAGTAACAGTTCTTTTCATGCTTGGATGGAGTTCTGTGAAAGTGTTTACTTCAGTGGCTGCTGGTTATCCAGAAGGCAAGATAACATGGTTCACACACATGGCGCTTTGGACAATTTGATTAATGTGCCTCCTTACCTCATGTAAAGATCATGCCGAGAGACATAGGGATATAATTATCTGATTCCAGATTTGCATATGCCATTTTAGCAGCCCTAATTACATTGCTTTGTAGTATCACGGCCAGCTCCGTCACGCGCTGTCCTTGATGTATTATATATGTCTTGTATGGTTGCTCCCTATACTTTTAGAAGAACAAACTTAAAAGGCAACAAGATGAGAGTACAAGAGGCGGTGTTTGAACAGACATCAAATGTGATGTGAGAAAGCACAATCAATCTACCTTGCCTTTGTTGGAGGAGTTGATTATTAAACTTTAGAAAGTGCCGGATGTGTCCATTATATGCAGAATAACTCTTGTGGAATACAGCATCTTGTATTGTGCATAGAAGAATGGGATCACGTTGGCAGGAATACGCTTCTTAATGCATAGACGCCCTTTACTTCACCACTGGAAGGCAATAGAAATTCCAGTCTAATGGTTGGAAGAGGGAATCCAAGTTGAAGTCATAAAGTGTTACTCTATCCGAAAGGCATCATTATATACATAATCCGTAGACTTTGCAGTATATAATATGAGCCAACACTTTTATTCCAGCACAGGAGACTTGGGCGCAGCAGTGAGTGACTTCGGCGCCGTCAGAAGACAGAGCTGAAGTTACTTTTAAAACACAATAATTCGGCTTCCAGCAATTGCTGGAAGCCGTATTATTTCATTCCCCGCCATCCATGGCGGCCTGGAGGGGGAATAGTATTTATTATGGCTGGGACTTGTGCAGCAGCAGGATCAGCCATATACCGGCTGTTTTCTGCACCCAAGTCTCCCGCGCCGATTCCTCTCATACGCAATATGAGAGCTGATCAATTTATTCAACAGAAAAATTCCTCAATCAGAATTCTGACAAGTACTTGATTATCAATGAATTGATTTTTGAATTCGCATATTGGCCAGTCAGAACTCGAAGTGCCCAGATGTTTTTTTATATGTGAAATCTGTCATGCTGTGTCTCAAAATAACTAGTCAATCAGCTTTTGCTTTCAGAGTTAAAGTTAAATTCCCAGTACCTGTTTAGCTGATCATTTGGACTCTCCTCTGAGCTACAGCTGTCAGTGGGTTTCCTTGATGTCTGTTGTAAGACATACTTTTAGAATTCTCTTGTAAGCTATAGTTCAAACTCTTAAGGAGCTCTCCTTTAATAATGTGAACTGCATATAGTGTAATTTGTTTTACTCAGTACTATTTCTTGTTTGGGTTTTAACAGTGACTTTTGACATTCTGCTGTGCAGACATTGGTTCACTGATCTGATTTTTGGTTTTTGGTTAGTCGAGTAACATTTTAAACTCTGATAATACTTTGCGTGTCTAATTTCAGCAGCAGCTTGGTTACATGTGCTACAGCTGTACTGTACAATTTAATTAGTTTAGTGGAAATGCTATATTTATATATTAAAGTGTACCTGAAGGGAAAAAGTGCCCCAAATGGGTACTTACTAAGTAGAGGCAAATCCAGAGGTTTCCCTGCCCCGCTCCACTTCAGTATTCCAGGGTGGGGACATATCATAGGAAGGCAGCAAAGAGGACCTGTTACAAGTGTTTAAAATCAGGGACTGAAGGGGTAGCTGCAAACACAGACAGATGGCACACCATCTAATAATAGCGGTATAGTGCTCTTTTTGTTTACTAGAAGGGACAGCTTTGAGAAGCCGTTTGTTTTGTGTTGTACATTTACTGCCTTACCGTTTTATCTGCTCCCTGTGATAAATGCATATACATGCGTTGTTTTCAGCTGCATTTAGCTATAATGGGCTTCACTCGTTAATGCACCCATCTTATCTGAGTTTCATTAGTAAATTAAATCTCTGTGTGATTCCACTCCAATAAGGTACAATTGGGGTGTTTTAGCCATGTTCCAACAGCAGACCGTGTTATACCTAATGTGTAGATTTGTTCGTATTTTTAATGGTTTTGCATCTGTTTATAGAGTTGTAATTTTTCCTCTATTTCTCCTGATTCGCTACAAGGCCCATATGGTAATGGCAGACATGCTTTAGTTTGTTTTTCCGTACGAAGCCCTGTCACATCTGTGGGGAGATTATTCCATCTGTAAAGAGAACATCCCTAGGTCACCTCGGTTTCCATCTCTAGCAATTTTCTTGTTGTTATAAATACCCTCTTAGTACATCTGCTGCCTATGCGCCGTGGATGAAGCCACTGGGAGAGTGAGATTTCATGAGGATGCAGATGATCAGCTAAGACAGACAGGCTTTATATTCTACATAAAACGAATGCTGATGTTACGTGAAACAGCCAGTCACATTATGACTTACTGATCAGGCCTGTTCAACAGATCAGTACAAAGAGCAGTGTGTGCTAGCCCATAAAAACCAGTGAGATATCTGTTAAGTATAGCCTGCTCTTGGGAATAGTAAGGTGGTCAATAGTATAAGATTGCTTTAATGTGCTCAGTGCTTCCTGCTGGCAGATTTATTCATAAAAATGAACACTCAGACTAGCATTCTTGTATAGTCCTGTTGTCAAATATGGTTGGGGGTAGCCAAGAACGAGCGGACAATACTTTTGGAGCTGTTAAAGAGGAACTCCAGTGAAAATAATGTAATGAAAAAGTTCTTCATTTTTACAATAATTATGTATAAATGATTTAGTCAGTGTTCTTTCCTTTCTCTGATTTACATTCTAACATTTATCACATGCCAACATTTTTACTGCTGGCAGCTGATGTCAGTGGAAGGAGAGGCTGCTTGCTTTTTTGGCAGTTGGAAACAGCTGTAAACAATTATTTCTCACACTGCAACAAGGTTCACACAGTGTGATGTCAGATCCATGGTCCTGACATCACACTGTGGGAGAGGTTTCAACCAGAATATCATCCATACAGAGCCCCCTGATGATCTGTTTGAGAAAAGGTAAAGATTTCTCATGGGAAAGGGGGTCCCAGCTACTGATTGGGATGAAGTTAAATTTTTGGTTATGGTTTCTCTTTAAGGTACCCATACATTAATATAGTTACAGTATTTATATCCCACAGGTTTCAATCATAATGATCAAATCTGGCAGAGATCAATGCCGCAATGTGGCTGCCTGGTCATTGTTTAGTTCAATATCTGTCCAAAATCAATCAAAATGATTGATCTGGCATGCTGGAATGATCTCAATTATCGCCATTCGATTTCTTGATGACCAATGGACCCCTGGCTGATCTTCCCCCATATGTATTGTGCATCCCCACGATTCATGACGAGTGTTGCAGTGAAGCTTTGGCTCACCTGTGCGCTGCATACTCCTCCTATGTCCGTGTCTCCTCTTTATTGTTTTTGGGGTTGCCTGTATCCCTGTGACCCCATCTATGTACTGACTTTACATACATGCTTTGGGGTCACGGGGTACAATGGAGAAAGACACAGAGGAGGAGGCGCACCAGTGGACAGATTAGCCAAAACTACACTGACCACTGGTCCGGAGGGAGGGGGGGGGTGAAATCTATTGGCATTTTGTATGCAGATATATGTCAGCAATAGATCCCTCTATGATCAAATTCAGTCAGAAAGGCATCTATCTGATGACCAAAACTGCTTCCTTATCAGCCAATGTAGGAGCAGCTTTAACCTCCAAGAGAACAATATCAGTCAGGACAAGTTATCTAACGTGCCTGATTGATCATTCCCTCTCTAACGTATTGGTAGCTGCTATTAGGTGAGTGGGTTATAACCAGTTCATCTAAAAATCTCTCCAGTGAAGAACATTTGCTCTCTCCTACTTGCAATCATAGAAGTTTGCATAGAGAAGTTCTCTGTTGTATTTGCTTTATCTTTATCTTAGGCAATTAGTGATCAAAGTACTATTTGTAAGCTCACTGGGTATTGGCAAGGTAACTGGCACGTTTATTAAGCCGATAGTGCCGATAGTGCCTTGAAATTCTTACGGTGTGGCTAACTTGAAGATCAGAGGGACAATTTGGGCTAGATTGATTGAACTTGGGGATCAGGATAGGTTTTATTCAGTTATCCAGTTTTGTATTATTTGTTGAGGTTCAAAACCCCCATTTTGCCTATGGAAATAGGATTTTCGTTGTTTCAGAATTATTTTGTAGCCTCAAGATTCATTCTGTGGGAAGCAGGTACTTATATGCAGATTCAGTCAGAATAGACGCTGACCCTATCGTGAGTGTTTAGCTTAAAGGGACACTCTAGAGAGAGGTATATGGTAGCTTCCATAATTATATCCTTTTAAACAATGTCAATAGTCTAGTAGTCTACCTCATCCTTTTGGCTTCAGTGAAACAAGCATGGCCAGACATTAGTCACAGCACCTTATGATCATATTTGTTTGGGGTCAGTGGCTGAAAGTATTAGAGACACAGGATTAGTATGACGGCCAGAAAACGGGCATAGTTTAAAAGGAAAAAAATGCAGCCCTATCCCATCCCTCTTAGTAAAGGGTTACTTGAAGCCCATTTCCAAACATACAGGACAGGAGACCCATGGTGATAGGCTGTATGGCGCTTGTACACTGAAGAGGAGTGAAGGGGATCTGTGCCACCGCTAGAAGCAGGTCATTTATGTGGCTGCGACTAGGGACTGGATTTTCCATAGGCACTGTAGGCACGTGCCTACAGGTGCCTTATGTGGGAGAGGTGCCCCCCCCCCTCAGATCACTGGCCTCAGGAGCATGCTGCCCCATATCACTGACCTCAGGCATGTACACCCTAATCTTTGTCACTAAGGATGATCTGAACCAGTTGTTAGAGTGTAAGATTCTAAAGGACAGTTAATGACATAAAGCAGGAATTAGAGTTCAGAATATTTTTACTTGGGGTGTGGTCTATTTTCAGGGGTGGAGCTTAGGGCACCAGAATGCCTGTGCCTACAGGCCTCAGAGCTGTAAGTCCAGCCCTGGCTGCTCTATGTCTCAAGTGCAGAAGTGGGTCCTCCTAGCCTTCCTTCCCCTGCAAGGGCAGGGGCTATTGTTACATAGTTAAATAGTTATTTGGGTTGAAAAAAGATAATGGTCCATCGAGTTCAACCAGAGAACAAAGTACAACACCAGCCTGCTCCCTCACATATCCCTGTTGATCCAGAGGAAGGCGAAAAACCCTTACAAGGCATGGTCCAATTAGCCCCAAAAAGGAAAAAAATTCCCTCTGACTCCTCCCCTTTGCAGTATGAATAGCATGATTATACTGAGGCAAGTAGTAACAGACAACCACATTTTAAAAATAAAATGTATAGCTGTGTAGGGCCTCATTTCCTCCTGAAAAAAATGGTAACATTGCACTTTGCTCATAGCATATTCAGATCTTTGCCTTGAGCTGGGATTTAAAGTTTAGTTCTGCTTGAAAGAGATACGTATATTTACATTTGAAGATCTCTTGCTGCATGCCAGCTTGTGTAGGCTGAAGTATTGTACCTCTCTTGTATGCGGCATATGTTCTTACTTTTGTGTCGCTGTGACATGCTATTCAATTCGCAGAACGCTTCCGGGAGACAGGGAAACGATGGAAAAATGATTTTAGATTTTTTTAAATGCCTGTTTTTGAACATTGTTATATTTGTTATGTCTATTCTTGAATAGAGATCCCTGCGACCTTGTAGTACTGAAACGTAGTGAGTCACAACAAGTGACATTGAAAGGATTCTATGGACTGATTAAAGGACAATTACAAAAGCCTCAAGTAGATGTGAATGTGGAGTGGCATCCTAGCAACAGGAAAGAGAAGTATGCTGTGAAAATATAGAGCACCATTTAGAAACTCTTTATCACTTACAAAGGTTCATGGAAAAATTACCTGGAGACACAAAATATGTCCCCCGAGGGCCGGTTAGAGGGGAGAGCAATGGAATCTGATTATTTGGGAAGGTTTGATGAGGAGGGTAACTGCTGCGAAATGGTTAAACCAAAAACATTCCCAAGGGCGTTTCGGAACGCTCAGAAGAAAAATCTCTGTGCAAACTGGGGAAGCTTCATCTGAGCTCCATTGTGATCAAGCTTTATTCTCCGATAATGAAGTTACTGTGTGGAGATGGTATACTGAGCCTTCCTCCATCAGCTGCAAACAGATGGCTCGGAATACACAAGATCTAATACACGGCGATGCGGAGCGCAGAAATGAGCCTTGTACTGGGGGTAGACAGCTAATACTGGTGAGGAGAATGGAGGATAACTGGCAGACAATAGGAGACAATCACATTTAATAGAACTAAATGTTTGCATACAGCAGACAGCTGCTGCCAACATTCCGGAGTAGAGATATCTCATCCGGCAAGACAACTGGACGGCTTGAGACCGTATCTCTGCTGGGGGATTTTTAACCCTTTCTTACAGAATACCCAGATAGCTCATGATGACCTAGAACCACTGGGAAAGTGTAAGTGGCTAAAAGAGAACAAAAAGCCCTCCTACTAAGAAGCAATGTGGAATATAGTTTTGCCCCCTATAACACGTTATTAAACATGGAACATTCAGTAGAAAAAAAAAGTGTGTCTGTATTGCACGCTATCAGCACTAAAGTCTTGGATAGTGTAATGATTAAGGGCTCTGCCTCTGACATGGGAAACCTGGGTTTGAATCTTGGCTCTTCCTGTTTAGTAAACCAACGCCTATTCAGTAGGAGACCTTGGGCAAGACTCCCTAACACTAGCCTATAGAGCATGTCCTAGTGGCTGCAGCTCTGGGGCTTTGAGTCAGCCAGGAGAAAAGCGCAATATACACATTCTTTGTCTTGGCTTGTGTTCCCCAAGCATGGTCAAGGTCAATCAAATCAACATCATTATTTTTTTTTATTGTGCCATGTTTGAGTTCAAGAAGGAGGTCTCAGTGTGGTGCTAGCTCATGGGCCAAATCATTGTTCAGTGGTGGTTTCGGATATTACTGCTTTGATGACCTTTGTGTGAGGATGTTGATTTCCGGGGACATCTCTAAAAAGGAACTTTAGCGAAAAAGGAAAAAAAATAAATCAATACATTGCAAACTTAGTTAAAGATAAAAAACTGAAGGGAAATGATTAATATTCGCCATGCAATTCACAATCAGCTTGCACGTCATCATCTTTACTACTGGAAAGCATTAAAAAAACAGACAGAACCAACTGCCATTATCTATAGCCGTACCCCCTAACAATGCAATGTTTTGTTTTGTTTTGTTTTTTGTACATCTACATATGCACTGAGGAAGATACTGGTTGCTTGGCAGCTGTAAACACCTGTTATTTCCCACAATGCAACAAGGCTCACAGATAGGAAACTGTCAGGATTAGGGTCCTGACATCACACTGTGGGAGGGGTTCTCACCACAATATGAGCCTTACAGAGCCCCCTGATGATCTATTTAAGAAAAGGTAATGATGTCTTGCCTTGCGGGAAAGGGGGCATCAACTTCTGATTGGAATGATGTTAAACGGTTGCAGCTCCTCTTTAATAGGATAGCTGACATGTTGACGGGGGGGGGGGGGGGTGTTTGCCATTGTCATGGGGAATAAAGGGAGATGGAAGCTTGCACTAGTTATGGGAAGGGTTTATGGTATTGGAAGCTCAAGAGTTAGGAAGGAGAAGTTCATAATTTGTGCATCCTCCTGGCGTAAAGTTCATCACAATGCCACCCCGTAGACATACCAAACTGTTGGAACGATGCACAGGATTCATAACTCACAAAATACACACTACACTGTGCTGGCCTCCACAAATACATTTGCCTCTAGTGATACCAAAATCATTAAAACAGAAACAGGCATAGACGGTAGCAGAGAACATATTTCCATTATATTCATATTTTCGTGCAGTTCCATCTAGCGTATAACAATATCTGATGCATGAGTTCAGATGCACTTTAACACTTTTGCTACCAAGGGCGTGAAAATATATGGCTATGGAAATATCAAGGACATAGATATATTGTTATGTCTGCATCTGAATTTAAGGCCAATAGCGTGCTACATTTTCATGGCCAGCAAGGGGTTAAAATAAACTTATTCATACATATTCAGTTAATACTGACTTCTCTAACAGGAATGTTCAGCCACGGAAAAATGTTTAGAGGTCGTTTGTGCAGTTCTCCAGCTGTCTTGTCACATCTGTCACCTGCCACTATTGCTCCACCTACAATCAGCGCTGCCGGAGCCTGCCAACACCTATCTCTCCTTCCCTAGCTGGCTTACCTTCCGGATGGTCACAGCCACAGCAGTGTGTCAGAGTGGCTGCAGACAGGCAGCCGTGAACTTTTGAACTTTTCTGTCGGTTCATATTGATCTGTCCGCACAGTGAACTCGCAGTTGTTCTTTCCAGGGCATTTTGAGTCACAAGTCAGTAGGTCAGTGGCTGCCGCTAAGTGACGGAGATTGGGAGCTGTCTTTATCTGATCTTTTCAAGTGACAGGGCCTGAAAACCTGTCACCAGTACCTACTGTCACATAAAGGCGATGTAAGCCCCTTGTGACAAAGAAAGTAAAAACATGGTCATTAAAAATAAAATAAAACAGAGGGAAAAAAACAGAAAAAAAAAAAAACACAGCAAAAGATAAAGCACTTTTATAAATACAGTATAACATTCACATACATATTGTTAGTATGCATAGACATATTGGCCTCAATTCTGGTAGCTATGTGAGGTAAATATTTTTTTTGTTGGTAAAATACTTCATGCGGTATTTTCCTCTTTTTTTTTTAGCAATTCTGAAAGATTTTTCTCTATTTCAGAACATGAGGTAAAACATGAGGTAAATGCATAAAATGAGGTGAAACATGAGGCATTTCAGCGTTAAGCATGCAGTAAATAAATAATAGTAGTCTTTAATTGTTTTCCATAAGTTAGGATAGTCTTTGGAAGATTTTTTTTTTTTTGAGGAGGGAAGGTGTATTTGATTCTGTAGCAACCTATGTAAAGTATATTTATAGGCATCCCTTAGGGCCCGTTCTCACCTGAGCGGGAATCGCGCAATTCCCACTCACGGCAAACTGCTAGCTGTTCTGCAAGAACCGCTACACAATGTAGCGAGTGGCAGTGTTCTCACTGCCGCGGTTGCGGTTAGCGATAACCGCAACCGCGCTGCATGCAGTGCTTTGCCGGCGACGGGCGTTCCGCGATTAGCGATCGTGATTAGCGTGCATAGCATGCTAATCGCGATCGCTCCAAAACCGCCGCAGTGTCCAATGATTTTTCCACGCTATTCGCGGGAAAATCACTCCCGCAACTGGCGTTCTGCAATTTGAAGTGTGAACGGGCCCTTATAAAAATAAAATAAAAAATCCAGTAAATATTTGGAGTTGTATTTCTACTATTCTTTTCTATTACCCAGCCTGAATAGGAACGCCACTAAAAACTGCAAAATACATACAAATTGACTTTACCTCCAGGTACAGGCAGATTTTAAACTGATTGATAAATTATGTGCTAGCATTCCCCCTAATTTCCATGAGAATAGCTATTTTTGGTAAAATTAATGCAAATTACCTCATGAATTACCTCATAATTTACCTCACGATGTAAAACATGACTAAAACCTGCCAGAATTGCTAAATGTCATTACCTCATGAGGTAAAGTACCTTGCATTAGGTCATTTGTTTGATAACCCTATTAGAATTGAGACCATTGTATATAGACCCTTATTACATTGCACAAATTAATAGTCCCCACACAACAAATTTGTAAAAATAGTCACAAATCCAAGTACCTTAGAGTATTGTATGTACCTAGACTAAGTATATATGGGTTAGTCCACCCAAACCACAGCATTGCTGTCTCTCTCTCCATTATTATAATGGGTGGAAGAGGGCTGTTATGGGGGACACTGTAACAAGTGTCACTGTAATATTGGAGACTATAACACAGGGAACTACTGTGGAGGACACTACAGGCACATGGGACCCGATACAGCCTGATGACTTCCTTCTCCTAGGCTGGAGAGCACTAAGAGCTAGCATAAGGATTACAAAATATTAAGGAGGGAATTCAAAACTATATGTAGATAATTCCTATTTTTGCATAGCACTTTTCTCCTGTCGGACTCAAAGCGCTTGCAAAGCAGCCACTAGAGCGCACTCAGTAGGTAGTAGCAGTGTTAGGGAGTCTTGCCCAAGGTCTCCTACTAGGTGCTGGCTTACTGAATAGGAAGAACCGAGATTTGAACCCAGGTCTCCGACCTCAGAGGCAGATCCCTTAACCATTACACTAACCATTACACTATCCAGCCACCGAATTACCAGTTTGATTGGCTGGCTGCCATGACTATATAAAAATGTCAATTTCATGTCCTATCCTTTATGTTTTTAATGTTTTCTAAAACGTGGTTTATTCATAAATTGGTGTTAATTCCCAGAGATCTTCTTTAAGACATCTGAACTGAGAGGGATATGGAGACTGCCATAATTATTTCTTTTTAAACAATACTAGTTGCCTGGCTGCCCTACTGATCATCCGCCTCATTAGTCATAGACCCTAACCAAGCATTCAGTTCAGATGTTTCTGACTGAAGTCTGTATGAAATAGCCCCATGCTTGTTTCAGATGTGGGATCAAGATACAGTGAAGTCTCGGTTATCCGACATCCACGGTAGTCGGCTGATGCTGGATAAGTGTGTTTTCTGGTTGCTTGAGGCTCAATGTTAAAAATAGATCTAGTTAATACAATACTAAAGCCAAGCTAATGCTGACATCATATCCTCCCTGACTCTTGTCCCCCCCCCCCCCCTTCTCTTGCTCATTGTGTATTCATTAGCTGCCCTCCTCCCAGAGTCTTCAGACACTCCCACTGAGGTGTATAATAGGAACTACACTGTCTTATCCTCCAATCACTGAGTCACCTCAGCCTTTCTTGCAAACACAAGTGAGCAGAGGTGTTTCAGATAAGAAAGCTAGGCAGGGAAATGAATGGAAGAGGAGGAATATATTATAGATAAAATGATTTGATTTTTATGGTGACAATACCGCTTTAAGCACAGTAGAGCCTACAAAAATCCTAAGATGTTGGCCTTCACCACTGGGAGTACTGCCGGCAACTTATTCTGGTTGGTTGAGACTGCTGGTTAGTTGAGTTCTGGATAATTACTGTAGCCAAAGAGATCAGCAGCGCTGCCAGGCAACTGGTATGGTTTAAAAATAAATAAATATGGTAGCATCCGTATTCCTCTCAGTTCAGTTGTCCATTAAGATTGCATTAGTACTGCACCTCCCATACTTCATAAGACAAAGGTCAGATCCATGAGGTGCTTTCTGGAAAACCTGTCTGGCACCCAATAATCAATGCTTCCAGTCAGAGATAAATTCAGAGAATGTAGCTTTGCGTTGATAGAATATGTTTGTGTGAGGAATTAGCTCTTCAAATCCTGTAGCTCTAGAAGCCCAAAGGCCGTAGAACACAAGTCCTGGATACATTTGTGATGGATAAAAAAAAAAAAAACTACTTTAAGATGCTCAGCATGGGTTCAATAGACTTGCACATCTCTGAAGTGATGGAGACAGGTTGGGAGGGCCCAGAACAGAGAAGTCTGCTGGAGCTTAGCGGCAAGCTAGAGCTGTAGTTTAAACTAAGAGAACTGTCAAGAAAGCAGCAACTGCAGACCATATGGGAACTCACAACAAAAGCAGAAATATATGAAATTCTTGTTATAAGCTAAGAATTAGATTTTACGCAGTTCTCTTCAGAAGAAGCACAGCATATTACTCCTCACGGTAGAGCGGAATATAACTTTAGCAGGAAATAAGCTTTCTGATACTTCTTGGCAGGAGCCGAGATGCATAAAATAATGAGAATTCGGGATGGGTTGTCAAACTTGAGTAGCAGCCCCCTCCGTAGGTAGCAGAAAAGGACAACAGTTGACACCGGTGAGGATCCAGTATAGGGTCAGCTATGTGCAGGAGCCAGACAAGGCAGGTGCACAGCAGGGTGTGTAAGTATCTATCACAGAGTCTTTGTTAGTTCGGTCTGTGCAGCTCAATGGATCATGTGGTGTTAGCAAGACAGAACACACAATAGTGGGAACAAGCTGAATACCGTGAAGCTGAGGAACGTCAACAGGCGGCAGACACATAAAAACATCGCCGTGGATACACCTGAGGATGGTTTGTAAGGAAAGCTGCATACAACTAAGAAAAGGATATTAACTGTTTCTGCCAACAAAACAAGACTTTGTTATCAAAGTTGAAGCGCAGTTCCTGTTTCACAAAAAATGAATAAAAGGAAATAAAAATGCTATAAACATGTATCATTGCTTCACACTTTTTTTTTTTTTTTTTGTAATTTAAAGAATAAAGCAGGATTCACACTTTTTAAAATTCACATGAAAGTTGCAAATGTGGAAAAATGTATTTGAAAGCCAATGGAGAAGCGCATTTATGCTAAAATTGGCAAAATTGCGTCAGTTTTTTTGCCTGTTTGGAAAAAAAACCTTACATCTAGCATTTGAATGCAAATTTTAACACAAAAAAAGTTAACTTTTTGTGCAGTGATTAATACGAACCCTGTCTATGGGTTATTTCACATCAAAAATAGCTGTAGAATCGCAATTGCGATTTGGCCATGATTTTTCACGAGTGCTCCCAAAGTGTTTGTGTTTTCGCATGTTTGAAAAATAAAACCTTACATCTTGCATATGAACGCACATTTTAATGCAGTCCGCAGTGATTGATACAAACCCAGTCTATTGGCTATTTCACACCAAAGATCTCTGTGAAATCACAATTGCGATTTGGACACTTTTTTTCATGAGTGCTACCGAAGCGCAATATGCAGAACTTGCGATCTCTATGCAATTGCAAATGCGGCAGTGGGAATGCTTCTGTGGGGAGACTGCAAAACTGATTTTCCAATCATCTGCAATCACAGTGCAATCGCTGCTAAATCACCCACAGTGTGAAACAGCCGAAACTGTAGTAACGAACAAGCAGCGTTATATGTTATATAAACAGGGTTTATATGTTAAAACTATACTTTATGTTGTACTTACAGCTAATCTGTCCATATTCTTGAAGATGTGTGGTAAATTACCAATATTCTTCTTGATATTGATTGTTTACCTAGTCTACCAGTTTAGTTAATCAGATAATAGACAATATTTCAGCAGAAATCCTTTCTAGTATTGATCGTGCCGCCTCCATCACTAGCTTTGTACTGCACAATGCAGTGCATCGCTATACAAACCTCAACTGCATACTTGGATCACAATGTATAGCATATATTTGTTATTGTGTTACATACCACTAGTGGTAACAGGAACATATAAAAACAATAAGGAAGAAGAAGGCTTTATTGGAGAACAGGGAGACTCTTGAAGTGAAATTGACAGTTATTGTGGCTACCTTCCTGCTAGCGCAGAGCTGCTGTGTGAAGAGACAAGGCAATTAAATAAAGCTACAAACAAATATCCCAGGCAGGTGAAACCGGCACCTGTAGCTTCCCCCCACCCAATAGTGACCTGGGGTGGCCGCACGTGCCGCACGGCCCTAGAAACTGGCCTGCTCCTAACACTGCTACTGCCTACTGAGCATGCCCTAGTGCTTGCAACTTTGGCGCTTTGAGTCCACCACAATATAAATGTTCAGTGTCTTGTATTTTCAGAGCTGCACTGATGGGCTGTGATAGGTGTAATGAAAAACATTAGAAGAATAGATGTAAATCAGTACTGTACAGGAGGGATGCCCTAGAATGGTCTCTGTTGGCCTAATTGGCCTCCAGGAGTCAGGCCTAATGAATAAGTCAGCTTATAGACGTGAGGTTCTGGGTGTGACAGATCCCCTTTGCAATTGATATTGTGAGCACAGCCATCATTACTATAAGCTATCATTCATGAGCACAAGGACCTCTTTTGTATGCTCACCAGAATCTGTAGAATGAACACCTTGGTTTGATTGAGATCTTCAGTAAAGTATAGTTACAGCCCCCTGCAGTTATTGACTTTGCCAGTAAATATCAGAAGATTTCTCATTTCTCTCCTGCATATTAAAACACGTAATGGCATTTATCTGAAGGTAGTAAGCCAAATGTAAATGATATGGCAATGATAGAACAACGGATGGATCTCCAGGGCAAATACACAGGATTGCAAACTGTAAAACATACTTTCTGTAATAAAAAAAGCAAAACATGTCAAACATAGCAAATATAACATTTGGCGATGGGAGATGGTGTCATGTTTTCCCGGAGAATCCTATTTGCATAATAGGTTTCTTGTATTATATTTGCTTATCTGAGATAAAGCTGATTTTTTGATTTAGAAGCTGGCTGCGGAGGCAAGAAACATGTACACACGAAAGTCAGTGGCAGCAAATGCCCCTTTAGATTAGCTAATGAGAACCAGTCACTAATTGAATTATGCAAGACTTTGAATACTAATTAATACATTAAATTAGCATAACTGTGCAGGTTTACTTATAAAAGACTTACTGGTACTTGTGTATTATACCATCTAGTGAATTTATATTTTCTCCCCTTTGGAAATCTACATAATGTTGGAACAGAGGAATATTGTACTGTGTTAGCCATCAGTAAAAGCAAGACATTTTTGAATCAGGAAAATACCATTTATTAGGTAACTTAGAGGTAAACAAAAAGTTCAGTCAATAAGCCTTCTTCAGACTTTGTTTCTGTTTAACAGCTTATATATACTGGACATTCAGAGGAGAAAAAATGTTTTGCAAACATAAATAATTTTCATTAGAGCCTTAATTACAACCTCAGAAGGGTCTCACAGGGATGCTAGCTAATTTATGACAAATAGATAAGACCACTTGTTTGCTAAAACATCACATACCACAAACTCTAGGTGATGGGATACAATGTCTCCAGTGTCTCAAAGGATAGCCCTGTCATTTGTGACTGCACATCTATGACTTTGAGGAAGCAAATAACCTCTGCAGTTGCATCTCCAAGAGATTTATTATCTTGGGATTTTGTGGAGATTGTCCTGTATGTCTATTAGATCTCAATAGCTCACCCTGATAGTTGTCTAAAAGAAACATGAGGAGGCTGGCTCTTCCACAAATACAACCTCAATACAGAAGACACTAGCCACCGTTTAAGGACATAAAAGTTGCTTCTTGAAGGCAATTAGGTTTTAAGGTAGCCATACATCTAGTGATGATGGACAGATTCGACCAGGAGACAGATCTATCTCTAATCGAATCTGATTAGAGAGATCTGTCGGCTGCCCATACACCGCAGACCGATTCCCGAACAGTTTCATATTGAGGTCAATCTGGAATCGGACTCTTGACGCCGCATCTGCCAACTCGCCGTCCCGACACTGTCCCCCTAATGTGCAATGTGCCTCCCAGTGCCCAGTGCACTATACATCACCTGTCCATGGCCGCCGCCAGCTTTGAGTGCAGTCCTTGGTCTATACACACGTGGTTGCCGCCGTACACGTCGGTACATGTGTGATGTCAAACATGTACCCACGTTAATCCAGCAGCCATTTTGGCCGCATGTATGGACCAAGGGCTGTGCCTGGAGCCGGCGGCGGACAAGCAGCAGCCATGGACAGATGATGTATAGTGCACTGAGGGGGCACATTGCACATTAGGGAGGGCAGCATCGAGGGTTTTGTCATGTTTGTTGCTTGTCCCGGTATCGCTCGCCATTACCACATGCACCTGATTGAGCAAGTTGTCCTTTTATCTTGCGGCCTGTATGACCGATTCATGTGACAAATTTTGGCCCAAAATTGGTTGCATTGTCGATCTGTCATGCACTTGGCGGCACTGGTTTTCATCCGATCTGATTATAATAATAGAATCGGATGGTCGATTGGCCGCCAAGTCGCCTGATGTATGGCCACCTTTATAAGTGCAAAATGAATGGGCAGCAGTGCTAGTGGCATAGCTACAGATCTCGGGGCCCTGATGTGGAATTTGGACCCGGGTCCCCCCCACCCTACATTAGATAGCCAGGTATAGGCACCTACAGTATAGGTTGCCAGGAATATGTGCCCCAGTATAGGTAGCCAGGAATATTTGCCCCAGTATAGGTAGCTAGGAATAGGTGCCCCCAGTATAGGTAGCCAGGAATAGAGGCCCCCAGTTTTGGTAACCAGGTATAGGTTCTCCAGTATAGGTAACCCAATAATAGGTGCTCCCAGTATAGGTAACCAGTATTAGGTGCCTCAGTAAAGGTAGCAAGGCATAGGTGCCTCAGTATAGGCAGCCAGGAATAGATGCTCACTGTATAGATAGCAAGAAAGAGGTGCCTCAGTATAGGTAGTCAGGAATAGGTGCCTCAGCATAGGTAGCCAGGAATAGGTGCCCCAGTATAGGTAGGTGCCGCGGTATAGATAGTCAGGATTAGTTGCATCAATATAGACAGATAGGATTAGCTGCCTCAATTTAGATAGCCAGGTATAGGTGCCTCAAGTTAGATAGCCAGGTATAGGTGCCTTTGTATAGATAGGCAGGGATAAGTTGCTCGGCATAGGTAGTCACTAGTCAGGCGGAGGGGGAAGGCAAATGCACGTGTACCAGCAGCCGGGCGCTGTTACCAGGGGGCGCTGTTACTGTGAGCTGGAACGCAAGACGGGAAGAAGTAAGTAGATGTAGCGCTTGGATCATGGCAAAGTGAGTAATTATTGCCCCCTCAGTGGCTGCTGCTGGTGCGCGAGCCGCTGCACTCCCCCACGCAACATGTGGGGAGGACCAGGGGCCCGGTCAAACAGGCGACTGCTGCAACCATGGCCCCTACACCCCGAACAGTGCCATTCCACTTGCCAGCAAGCAATGTGGGAGAAGGTTTGACTATGGACTGCTCATTCACCACAAAGAGGTGGATGGTCCAACGTAACCCAAGCAAAGGCTGCTAAATTGTTATTAACATATTAGATGACAATTTCTTGAAAAAAAAAATGTAGTCCACGTTTGTAAGATCACTAATGTTCTCTAGCTCGGATGAATCTAAGTAAATCAACCCCGCTGTATAATGAATGCATCCCCCAGACATTAGCACCTGGTTGACTAGAAAACAGCCAATTTGCTATCCCCGTAAGCATGGCCTCGTGCCGCATGTGCCAAGACCAGAGACATTTCCATAATGATGAAAATTGGTGTCTTTGACTCAATACGTGAGATCAAATTTCTCAGAAATGTTTCTGTATCCCATTAGCAACTAATAAATGATTTGCTGAGTAGAAAGGGTTGCTCTTACAAGCAAGATAAAGAAGAATGGAGATAAGAAATTGCAGACTGACCTCTATTACAACATTTCAAACACATTTTTACATTTTGTGTCATTTTACCACAAGTTCAGCAATCACAGACCTGCATTTTGGGAAGGTAATGTTTTTACATTTTATGAATATTAACTTGTGAAATGCAGAAATGAGATCAGCACTACGGAGGATACAGTTATCAGTGGTGCTCAGCAGAGCTCGAATATTCGAGTAGTTCGAATATTCGAGCTCTTTTTCAGCTATTCGAGCTCGGTATTCGAGCTCCGAATAGCTGGAGCTATTCGAATGGGCTATCCGAGTACACTCGAATAGCCCATTCACTATTCGAGCTATTCGAGCCACCCGGCGCTATTCGAGCTCGGTACCGAGCTCGAATAGCGTCATAGCCCAGATTGATGTCCTTAGAGCCAATCAGAGGGCTCCCAGGCCCTCTGACGGCAGCCAATCACAGAGGGGGACCCTGGCCAGCCCCTACCCTATAAATAGCGGCCGCCATGTTCCGTTTCTCCATGCTTGCCTGAGACTTGTACAGAGAGAGAGTTGCTCCTTTGTGCTTTGGCTTAGCAAGTGCTCTATTGTGGTCATTTACCTAGCGTTTTTGCTCACCTACACCTGCCATATACACCTATATTGTTGTTAGTTAGATAGACATTGTATTTTAGTTAGTAGCTTGTGTGTTACATTAGAGACAGGCAGCTGCTGCAAGCTTACAGGTTTAGGCCTCAGGGGGGCCTTGCCTCTGTGGGCAGCTGTCCTCTGTTTATTTCTCTCATATTCTATACCAGTATTTCTGCTGTCCTTTACTAATAGTATTGTAGTTATACTGTACTAGGAGTAGGACACTCACTGACTGTCACTGTTTATAGGCTACTAGCTAGCTCCTGCGTGTGTGCACTCACTCACTGTCTGTGTGTACACACACTCTATTTCCTTCTCATTACTGTTTGATTATTGTTAGTTGTACTTACTTACTACTTACTCTTACTGTACCCGTAGGGACACTCACTGTCACTGTTCATATAGGCTACTACTACCTCCTGCGTGTGCGCACTCACTGTCTGAGTGTACACACACAACACACACTCTATTTCCTTCTGATCGCTGATTGATTATTGTAATTAGTTAGTTCTACTTACTGTTACTACTTGTACTTACTCACTCTTACTGTACTAGGAGTCTAGGACACTGAGTCACTGTGTTCATAGGCTACTAGCTCCTGCCTGCGTGCACTCACTGTCTGAGTGTACACACACCCACACTCCATTTCCTTCTGATCGCTGATTGATTATTGTAATTAGTTAGTTCTACTTACTGGTGTTACTACTTACTCTTACTGTACTAGGAGTCTAGGACACTCAGTCACTGTGTTCATAGGCTACTAGCTCCTGCCTGCGTGCACTCACTGTCTGAGTGTTCACACACCCACACTCCATTTCCTTCTGATCGCTGATTGATTATTGTAATTAGTTAGTTCTTCTTACTGTTACTACTTACTCTTACTGTACTAGGAGTCTAGGACACTCAGTCACTGTGTTCATAGGCTACTAGCTCCTGCGTGCGTGCACTCACTGTCTGAGTGTACACACACCCACACTCCATTTCCTTCTGATCGCTGATTGATTATTGTAATTAGTTAGTTCTACTTACTGTTATTACTTACTCTTACTGTACTAGGAGTCTAGGACACTCAGTCACTGTGTTCATAGGCTACTAGCTGCTGCGTGCGTGCACTCACTGTCTGAGTGTACACACACCCACACTCCATTTCCTTCTGATCGCTAATTGATTATTGTAATTAGTTAGTTCTTCTTACTGTTACTACTTACTCTTACTGTACTAGGAGTCTAGGACACTCAGTCACTGTGTTCATAGGCTACTAGCTCCTGCGTGCGTGCACTCACTGTCTGAGTGTACACACACCCACACTCCATTTCCTTCTGATCGCTGATTGATTATTGTAATTAGTTAGTTCTACTTACTGTTATTACTTACTCTTACTGTACTAGGAGTCTAGGACACTCAGTCACTGTGTTCATAGGCTACTAGCTCCTGCGTGCGTGCACTCACTGTCTGAGTGTACACACACCCACACTCCATTTCCTTCTGATCGCTGATTGATTATTGTAATTAGTTAGTTCTACTTACTGTTATTACTTACTCTTACTGTACTAGGAGTCTAGGACACTCAGTCACTGTGTTCATAGGCTACTAGCTCCTGCGTGCGTGCACTCACTGTCTGAGTGTACACACACCCACACTCCATTTCCTTCTGATCGCTGATTGATTATTGTAATTAGTTAGTTCTACTTACTGTTATTACTTACTCTTACTGTACTAGGAGTCTAGGACACTCAGTCACTGTGTTCATAGGCTACTAGCTCCTGCGTGCGTGCACTCACTGTCTGAGTGTACACACACCCACACTCCATTTCCTTCTGATCGCTGATTGATTATTGTAATTAGTTAGTTCTACTTACTGTTATTACTTACTCTTACTGTACTAGGAGTCTAGGACACTCAGTCACTGTGTTCATAGGCTACTAGCTCCTGCGTGCGTGCACTCAGTGTCTGAGTGTACACACACCCACACTCCATTTCCTTCTGATCGCTGATTGATTATTGTAATTAGTTAGTTCTTCTTACTGTTACTACTTACTCTTACTGTACTAGGAGTCTAGGACACTCAGTCACTGTGTTCATAGGCTACTAGCTCCTGCGTGCGTGCACTCACTGTCTGAGTGTACACACACCCACACTCCATTTCCTTCTGATCGCTGATTGATTATTGTAATTAGTTAGTTCTACTTACTGTTATTACTTACTCTTACTGTACTAGGAGTCTAGGACACTCAGTCACTGTGTTCATAGGCTACTAGCTCCTGCGTGCGTGCACTCACTGTCTGAGTGTACACACACCCACACTCCATTTCCTTCTGATCGCTGATTGATTATTGTAATTAGTTAGTTCTACTTACTGTTATTACTTACTCTTACTGTACTAGGAGTCTAGGACACTCAGTCACTGTGTTCATAGGCTACTAGCTCCTGCGTGCGTGCACTCACTGTCTGAGTGTACACACACCCACACTCCATTTCCTTCTGATCGCTGATTGATTATTGTAATTAGTTAGTTCTACTTACTGTTATTACTTACTCTTACTGTACTAGGAGTCTAGGACACTCAGTCACTGTGTTCATAGGCTACTAGCTCCTGCGTGCGTGCACTCACTGTCTGAGTGTACACACACCCACACTCCATTTCCTTCTGATCGCTGATTGATTATTGTAATTAGTTAGTTCTACTTACTGTTATTACTTACTCTTACTGTACTAGGAGTCTAGGACACTCAGTCACTGTGTTCATAGGCTACTAGCTCCTGCGTGCGTGCACTCACTGTCTGAGTGTACACACACCCACACTCCATTTCCTTCTGATCGCTGACTGATTATTGTAATTAGTTAGTTCTACTTACTATTATTACTTACTCTTACTGTACTAGGAGTCTAGGACACTCAGTCACTGTGTTCATAGGCTACTAGCTCCTGCGTGCGTGCACTCACTGTCTGAGTGTACACACACCCACACTCCATTTCCTTCTGATCGCTGATTGATTATTGTAATTAGTTAGTTCTACTTACTGTTATTACTTACTCTTACTGTACTAGGAGTCTAGGACACTCAGTCACTGTGTTCATAGGCTACTAGCTCCTGCGTGCGTGCACTCAGTGTCTGAGTGTACACACACCCACACTCCATTTCCTTCTGATCGCTGATTGATTATTGTAATTAGTTAGTTCTACTTACTGTTATTACTTACTCTTACTGTACTAGGAGTCTAGGACACTCAGTCACTGTGTTCATAGGCTACTAGCTCCTGCGTGCGTGCACTCAGTGTCTGAGTGTACACACACCCACACTCCATTTCCTTCTGATCGCTGATTGATTATTGTAATTAGTTAGTTCTTCTTACTGTTACTACTTACTCTTACTGTACTAGGAGTCTAGGACACTCAGTCACTGTGTTCATAGGCTACTAGCTCCTGCGTGCGTGCACTCAGTGTCTGAGTGTACACACACCCACACTCCATTTCCTTCTGATCGCTGATTGATTATTGTAATTAGTTAGTTCTACTTACTGTTATTACTTACTCTTACTGTACTAGGAGTCTAGGACACTCAGTCACTGTGTTCATAGGCTACTAGCTCCTGCGTGCGTGCACTCAGTGTCTGAGTGTACACACACCCACACTCCATTTCCTTCTGATCGCTGATTGATTATTGTAATTAGTTAGTTCTTCTTACTGCTACTACTTACTCTTACTGTACTAGGAGTCTAGGACACTCAGTCACTGTGTTCATAGGCTACTAGCTCCTGCCTGCGTGCACTCACTGTCTGAGTGTACACACACTAAATTTACTTGTGATTACTACTGATTATTGTAACTGCTAGTTGTACTTCCTGACTGTTACTACTTACTTACTGTACTAGGGGACACTCACTCAGTCACCTCACCAACCAACCCACTCCATTAAAGTACCCCACTTTTCACCCGCCCTTTTAAAAAACTTTTGTCTATACGCCCAAAACATTGAAGATGTCTGGAAGTGGCAGCCAGCGCGGTTTGGGCAAGGGGAAGGGCAGCAAGGGAATCAGGAGGAGAGGGAGCAGCATTGTGGCAAGCCGCGGCCGCGGGCGCGCCACCATGCACAGTTCCGCAGCAGCAGCAGCAGCGTCAGTGGCTAACATTCCTCCCATAGCCACTGGCCGTGGACGCCTTGGGCGCCGCCCAGCAGGAGCATCTGCAACTCACGCTGCAGAGACACAGCAGCAGCAGCGTGTAGCACCTGCTCCGATTTTCCTCCAGCCGGGTCGGAAACGTCCCATTGAGGAAAAGGATGCAGACACTGTGGTGCAACTCATGACGGAGGATGAGCAGCCCGCCATCAGCTCTGCATCCGAGGCCTCCACCCTCACCACCACCACCACCACCACCCCTGTTCGCAGCAGCCGCCCAGCAGGGTCTGGGGAGGAGGCCAGTTCACCGTCAGTCGCCGACCTCTCATTCAGCACTCTTTTGACCCCAGGCATGATGAGTCAATTGTCTGCTGTTGTTGGCGATTTTGAGGAGGAGATGCTGATGGGCACTTTGGGGGATGAGGGATTGGACAGCAAGACTGTGGCGACAGTCAAGCAGCCCATCCATGCATCAGGAGAGGAGTTTGGGGGGTCATCATCCCAGCAGGACATGTTTGAGGAGGGGGAGGATGATGTTGATGACCCGGTGACAGACAGAGACTGGGTGCCACCACCTCCAGGGGATGTCGTCCTCAGCAGCTCGGAGGAGGAGGAGGATGCGCTTGTGGGCCTTGCAAGGAGGCGCATCATTGCAAGCATTGGCAGCGACCCACAGCCTGCTGGTGTCTCAGGCTCAGCAGCAGCAGCAGCAGCATCAGCCAGTACCACCACCAGCCGCACCCAAGCCCCCCCCCCAACCACCACAGGGAGACAGGCAGCAGCGCTTCCATGCCGTAGGGGGATGTTTCTGTCACCAATCTGGCGCTTTTTCACCATGCCCACTGTGTACAGCAAGTACGCCACTTGCAACCACTGTCAGCGGAAGTTGAGCAGAGGTGCAGACCCCTTAAAGTTCAGCACCAGCTCGCTGATCAACCACCTTGCGGCTAAACATTTCCACCAGCATGAGGAGTTCCAGAGGCTGAAGGCATCTGGTGCTGGCAGTGGCACCACACCTATCACTGCACAGCCTTCAGCAGCAGCAACAGCAGCCACCCGCCCTCCTGCTCCTCCAGCAGCACCAGCAGGAGTGCGGAAACGCACTGCTCCTCCCCCCTCTGCAACTCCTGCCGCCGACACTGAGGCCTGTTCTGGCAGCCAGTCCTCAGTGGCCTCCTCCGCTGTGTCTGGTGATTCCCGTGTCAGCAAAAGGCCACGCCAGAGCCTTTTGAGCGAGTCCTTCCAGGGGGTGGTTAGGGCTCTGCCTCCCAGCAGCCGTCGCGTGCGGCAGCTGAACGGCTTGCTGGCACGGGCCATGTGCTCCCAACTCCTGCCGTACACGCTCGTGCAGGAGGGGAGCGACATGCGGGCGCTGCTTGCTTGTGCAGCCCCAGACTGGCAGCTCCCCAGCAGACACTTTTTCTCCCGCAAGGCCATTCCAGCACTGCACCGCTTTGTGATGGCCAATGTGGAGCGAGGGCTGGAGCACGCGGTTGGTGAAAGGGTCCACGTCACCATGGACTCCTGGAGCAGCCGCTTCGGGACAGGCCGCTACCTGTCCTTCACTGTCCACTGGGTCAGCTTGGTGGAAGGGGGTGAGGATGGGAGAGCAGCAGCGGGCACAGCAGCAGCAGCAGCAGCAACGCAGTGGGTGGTGCCACCCCGCAGGGTCAGGGGAACTGCAGCGGGTTCCTCCGATCCTCTGCCATCCTCCGCCACACCTGGCCAAACCCCCCGCCTCAGCAGCAGCGTGAAGGCCCGCCACTGCCAAGCGCTGCTGCACTTGGTCAGCCTTGGCAAGACCAAGCTGACGGCAGCCCACGTGTTGGCCAAACTCCAGGAGCAGGAGAGGATTTGGCTGACCCCCAGAGGCCTCAGAGTCGGAGAGGTGGTGTCCGACAATGGGGCCAATCTGGTTGCTGCCATAGACAGGGGAAACCTGACCCACATCCCCTGTCTTGCCCACGTGCTGAACCTGGTGGTGCAGAAGTTCCTGCGCACCTACCAGGGGATGGGCGAACTGCTGGAAACGGCAAGGAATGTTGTGCGTCACTTCCGGCGCTCGGCTGCAGCCTGTGCGAGCCTGGAAGACGTGCAAAAGGAGCTGGATCTGCCACGCCATCGGCTGATCATTGACGTTCCGACTCGCTGGAACTCCACCCTGGCGATGTTGGAGCGTCTGGTTGAACAGAGGCACGCTGTCAACCAGTACCTTGCCCTGGCCACTGTTTCCGCAGCTCGGAGAAGGGACAAGACCAGCAACATCCCGTCCATCGTCCCCGATGATGACTGGAGGCACATGCAGCAGGTGTGCTTTGTGCTGGCTCCCTTCCTGCAGGCCACAAACATGGTGAGCAGGGACCATGCTATGGTCTGCGAGTGGGTGCCCCTGGTTTCTCTGCTGAACAGGGCCCTCGATGGTTTGCTGGAACAGGGAGCGGCAGCCTTGGACCAGCAGGAGCGGCAACCAGCTGCGCAGTCCACCTCTGAGGGGGAGGAGGAGGAGGACTTGGTGGAGGTCCCTGACCTGGCTGCTGATGAGGGGGATCAGCACAGCGCAGCTGAGTTGGTGCGGGGGTGGAGAGAGGATGAGGCGGCAGAGGAGGAGGATGAGGACAGCACTGACGTCGATGTGCCAGCAGACGTGGCCCGCCTCTTCCCAATGGCAGCGCACATGCTGGCGTGCCTGCGCAGGGACCCCAGGGTGATCCAGATGAAGCAGAGGGAGGACATCTGGATCAGCATGATGTTGGACCCACGCCTCAAGGGGAAGTTGAGCCAGTTCCTGCCGCCTGCAGGAGGAGACCCAGCGCAACAAATAAGGAGCTTGCAGCAGGCCCTTGTTGAGCGCTTGGAGGAAGCCTTCCCCCAGCCTTCCACCCCCACTGTCCAGCAGCCAGCACAGAGGCAGCAGCAGGTGCCTGCATCCAGCAGCAGCAAGCGCCCCACAGACCTGCTGTCTCTCAGCCACGAGCTCTACAGGACTGTAGAGGCTCCGGCAGCAGTGACTAGAGAGGAGATGCATGCAGCAGCATCCTCCTCCGGTCACAGCCAGCGCCTGACCCGCATGGTGGCTGACTACATGGGGTCGTACAGCGGGCTTGACAGCGATGCCCCTGTTGATCCCATGGAGTATTGGGTCAAGCGCATGGAGATCTGGAGCGAGCTGGCGCAGTACGCCCTGGAAGTGCTGTCCTGCCCCCCTTCCAGCGTGCTGTCCGAGCGCTGCTTCAGTGCAGCTGGTGGCGTGGTCACCGAGAAACGCTCACGTCTGTCTCACAAGTCTGTGGACAGACTGACGTTTCTCAAGATGAACCAGGCGTGGGTGGAAGGCGAGTTCCTGGCCCCTGTTGTCGGCGAGAGGGGGACATGAACTGGCTGCCGGAACCATCGTTAATGTGCCTTACCACCCTTTACCACCTCCTGGCTCCTGCTCACTAAGCCAGCCTGGTTCACTTTGACTATTACGTCGCCTGCAGCCACACATTTTACACCTACAGTGGGCTGCTGTGTACTGCCCTTCTGCTGTCTGTCTGTGTTTCCCACTGCCAGGGTACACAGAATGACCTTCTTCTGCTGCCACTCTGCCACCAGCTATTACGTCAAACAATAGCTATATTGGTTGCAAAACCGAAACCAAACAAACCATTAAAAAAAAAAAAGGTTTAATTTTTCTGAGGTGCCCGGGTTGAAAACTGTGTTGTTCCAGTTGTGTATTGGACACAATGTGGGCTGCACGACCGCTGTCTGGGACCTCCTGTTGTGTTTATTTACGGCCCTGGTATCACCGCTAGGTACCAGGGCTATTATGTCACGCTGCCTACCTGCTGCCACACTCACACTGCTCCTCCATACCTCCTCCTGCTGCTGCTGCTGCTGTCTGTCTGTGTTTCCCACTGCCAGGGTACACAGATGATTTACCTTCTGCTGCCACTCTGCCACCAGCTATTACGTCAAACAATAGCTGCTCGCCTACTCCTCCATTCCTCCTCCTGCTGCTGCTGTCTGTCTGTGTTTCCCACTGCCAGGGTACACAGAATTACCTTCTTCTGCTGCCACTCTGCCACCAGCTATTACGTCCAAAAATAGCTAAATTGGTTGTAAAACCAAAAACCAAAAAACCATTAAAAAAAAAAAAAGGTTTAATTTTTCTGAGGTGCCCGGGTTGAAAACTGTGTTGTCCCAGTTGTGTATTGGACACAATGTGGGCTGCACGACCGCTGTCTGGGACCTCCTGTTGTGTTTATTTACGGCCCTGGTATCACCGCTAGGTACCAAGGCTATTATGTCACGCTGCCTACCTGCTGCCACACTCACACTGCTCCTCCATACCTCCTCCTGCTGCTGCTGCTGCTGTCTGTCTGTGTTTCCCACTGCCAGGGTACACAGATGATTTACCTTCTGCTGCCACTCTGCCACCAGCTATTACGTCAAACAATAGCTGCTCGCCTACTCCTCCATTCCTCCTCCTGCTGCTGCTGTCTGTCTGTGTTTCCCACTGCCAGGGTACACAGAATTACCTTCTTCTGCTGCCACTCTGCCACCAGCTATTACGTCCAAAAATAGCTAAATTGGTTGTAAAACCAAAAACCAAAAAACCATTAAAAAAAAAAAAAGGTTTAATTTTTCTGAGGTGCCCGGGTTGAAAACTGTGTTGTCCCAGTTGTGTATTGGACACAATGTGGGCTGCACGACCGCTGTCTGGGACCTCCTGTTGTGTTTATTTACGGCCCTGGTATCACCGCTAGGTACCAGGGCTATTATGTCACGCTGCCTACCTGCTGCCACACTCACACTACTCCTCCATTCCTCCTGCTGCTGCTGTCTGTCTGTGTTTCCCACTGCCAGGGTACACAGAATTACCTTCTGCTGCCACCAGCTATTACGTCAAACAATAGCTGCTCACATAATTACTCTCCTCCATTCCTCCTCCTGCTGCTGCTGCTGTCTGTCTGTGTTTCCCACCGCCAGGGTACACAGATTTACCTTCTGCTGCCACTCTGCCACCAGCTATTACGTCAAAAAATAGCTATATATCTGTGTAATTGGTTGTAAAACCAAAACTACAAAACCATTACAAAAAAAGGTTTAATTTTTCTGCGGTGCCCGGGTTGAAAACTGTGTTGTCCCAGTTGTGTATTGGACACAATGTGGGCTGCACGACCGCTGTCTGGGACCTCCTGTTGTGTTTATTTACGGCCCTGGTATCACCGCTAGGTACCAGGGCTATTATGTCACGCTGCCTACCTGCTGCCACACTCACACTACTCCTCCATTCCTCCTGCTGCTGCTGTCTGTCTGTGTTTCCCACTGCCAGGGTACACAGAATTACCTTCTGCTGCCACACTGCCACCAGCTATTACGTCAAACAATAGCTGCTCACATAATTACTCTCCTCCATTCCTCCTCCTGCTGCTGCTGCTGTCTGTCTGTGTTTCCCACCGCCAGGGTACACAGATTTACCTTCTGCTGCCACTCTGCCACCAGCTATTACGTCAAAAAATAGCTATATATCTGTGTAATTGGTTGTAAAACCAAAACTACAAAACCATTACAAAAAAAGGTTTAATTTTTCTGCGGTGCCCGGGTTGAAAACTGTGTTGTCCCAGTTGTGTATTGGACACAATGTGGGCTGCACGACCGCTGTCTGGGACCTCCTGTTGTGTTTATTTACAGCCATGGTATCACCGCTAGGTACCAGGGCTATTATGTCACGCTGCCTGCCTCATTGACTGCATGCTGCCACACACTCATCCTCCTCCTCCTGCTGCTAAATTTACCTCCTGCTGTCTGTGTGTTTCCACTGCCAGGGAGCACATACAATGGCGCTTCCAACATGCGTGCGCCACCAGCTATTTGTTGTTACGCTCAAAAATAGCTGCATTTCTTTAAAAAAAAAAAAAATGAAAAGAGAAATAAGTGACGAAGAAGACGATATAGAAGAAGATGAAGATGAAGAAGATGAAGAAGAAGAAGAAGAAGATGAAGAAGATGAATAAGAAGAAGAAGAAGAAGAAGATGAAGAAGATGAAGAAGAAGATGAAGAAGATGAAGATGAAGAAGATGAAGAAGAAGATGAAGAAGATGAAGAAGAAGATGAAGAAGAAGAAGAAGAAGAAGAAGATGAAGAAGATGAAGATGAAGAAGATGAAGAAGAAGATGAAGAAGATGAAGATGAAGAAGATGAAGAAGATGAAGAAGAAGATGAAGAAGATGAAGATGAAGAAGATGAAGATGAAGAAGATGAAGATGAAGAAGATGAAGAAGAAGAAGAAGAAGATGAAGAAGAAGAAGAAGATATAGAAGAAGAAGAAGAAGATATAGAAGATAAAGAAGAAGAAGAAGAAGAAGAAGTATATACAGTACTGAACAAAATTCTGGACACAACTTCTCTTTTCACCTTTTTTTTTTTTTAAAGGAACATCCCCACATAATCACTTGCTGTTGTCACTTGGAAAAAAATATGTTTCTTGCATCATTAACCCTCAAAACAAGTGTTGGGAAGCTATTTAAGGCCAATTCGAATAGTCAGCTCGAATAATGAGCTCGAATACCGACTCGAATAGTGAGCTCGAAGTCCGAGGTCGAATCGAATAGTAAAATTTATTCGACTCGAATATTCGACTGACCTCGAATAATTTACTATTCGAATTCGACCAAACTCGAATTTTAAAAAGGGGTATTTGAGCACCACTGACAGTTATATTGGTGCGTTATTAGAGGTATGATATATGCTATAGAACTACAAGTCCCAGTTGATTTATAAATGTACTTTTGTATAACTTAATAATTTTTGCTATATATAAAAAGTCAGCAGTAATATATTTATCATTGTGTCATCTTCAAAGAGTGACTGCAACACTACAGTTCATTTTTTTCATTCTTTTTTTTTGCATGTGTTAATGAAAAAATAATGAATGTAAATACAAACATGTATCAAGAAATTTCAGTGGAAGGAGGGTTTCATGGCCTGTGATGTATATAAATAAAACATAACTTTTAATAAGAAACAATTCATAAAATTCAAACAGACCAAGTTCAATAAAAAACATGTATTGTCCCGAGTTAAATGTGTTTTGTAACTGACAGCCTGACGCACGTTTCACGGCCTTCTCATAGGCCACTTCTTCAGAGGCAGAAGAACTTGTGACAATATGTCTGACTAAAAAAAAAAATGCCCGAGACCCTGGGTTCACAAAGCCACACCTCCACTCTGTGCTTCTCTCACAGAGAGGAAAGTAAGGGGAAGGTGTGGGGTGGGGAGTGCCAGTGAATGGGCGGGGAGAGGTGGGGAAGGGGCATTTTTGACTCCGAAGAGGGCTTCCCTCTACTGCAAAGAACACCCCTTCCTTTGGCAAGTGCGGCGGCCAGGGGGGATGGAGTGCAGAGAAAAAAGGACACAGAGGTATGTAATTTACCATCTAACATAGCTCTGTATCCCAATTTTTCTGCCAAGCTGACCCCACCCATAATCTCTGAAAGAGAGCCCGAGGTGGGCTCATATAATTAAAAAAAACCCTAGGCCTCCTGATCCAGGGTGCTGGGTGGATCAGGTAGCCAATCACCACCGCCACTCTTTGCTTCTCCGTTGGCCTGCTAGGGCCCACTTTCGTGACCTCTGGGTCACGGCGCTGGAAGGAGAGAGCTCTCTCTCTCCCAGCATACAGGGAGGCGGGGGGAGAGGCAGGAGGTGCAGCCAGGGAGAGAAAGCTGCCCAATGACAGCTCTGGGAAGCCTGCAGGAACACCCCTAGTGGGCACCGGGCATTTGAGCAGGGAATCCCTTTCCTCCCATAACACTCCCAGATAGCGACAAATATTGTTGCTAATTTCGGGGGGGGGGGGGGGGGGCTATAGCGGTGGGGGGCAGACATCGGCAGTGGGGGGACACAGGGGCATGTCATGAGGCAGAGAACATGCCTCTGTGACCCTTGACGATCACTGATATATTAAAATAAGCTGCTTTGCTAAAAAGATGCAGAGAAACTTTCAGGTGTCGCTTTCTTGGCCTGCCCTAATATACTGTGCAAGTGGCTTTGTTTACTTGGAATGATCAAACACCTGTGTGTCCAATTTAATTTTAAAAAGCTGCACCACTGTGAAAAATTGGAAACTGGATACACATAATCTTAAATTTATGTCAGTTGCACAGAACAGATTTTAAATCTGTAAATGGTTCTCAATAAATCTTGACTATTATTCTGATTTAAGCCACAGCCTGCCAACATTCCATGACCTCATTAACAATTATGCCCGTGTTCGGCATCCGTTTATAGGAGAAGTGCTGCAGCAAGACTTGTTCCTGGCACCGGCGCCGGCTTCACACTCAGCCCACCGCTGAAATCGGGTCTTTATATTTGTAATGAGGCAGGGAGATTGGACTCTTCCATCCTGTTAATTTTACGTGACAGCACTGGGAATTGCAGAGAATGCAACACAAAGAATTTATGTTTCAGATTTAATTCCAATTAATATTCTCTGTTTTCCACTTTGGAGATCATGTATTTTTTTCTTCATAAGACTGAAATTCTGGAAAAAATGTGTCTTGGCCGGGGGGAGGGGAGGGATGGGGTGAAGAGGGAGGGGGGGTTGGGGGAGCTAGCACGTCTGTTGGATATTTATTGCTGTTCTTTGCCCTCATCTGTGAGAATTTCTATCACTTCCTGTTCAGATATACGTTCACTGGCCACTAATACTTTGTTAGACCCCATTTTGCCTTCAGAACTGTCTCTTAATTCTTCATGGCATGGCCAAGATGTTGGAAATATCCTTCAGAGAATTTAGCAAGGCCTGATTTATACTTTTCCACCCCTAGGCCATATATGTTAGGGTCCCCTTCCACGTGTGGCAACACCCCTCCCATTCCACATGTAGCACCCTCTTTCACATGTAACATCCATGTATGACAACCCCTTTCTTTCATGCGCAGCTCCCTTGGGCAACAGCTTCCCTTTTTCATATATTGCTCCTCATTTGCAACCTTCTCTTCCATATGTAGCAACCCCTATTTCAGGTCCATGTGCTCTGGTTTTTGGTCCATACTGACATGATGGCATCACACAGTTGTTGCACATTTGTTGGCTGATTTCCTGTTTCACCACATCCCAAAGCTGCTCTGTTGGATTGAAACCTGCTGACTGCGGAAAACATGGAAGTACAGAGAACTCAGCAATGTCATGTTAAACAAAAAACAATTTGAGATGATGTGAGCTTTTGTGACAGGGTGCTTTATCCTACTGGAAGTAGCCACCAGAAGACAGGTGCTCGGTGGTCATAAAGGGGTGGACATGGTCAGCAACAATGCACAGGTAGGTTGTGGTGCCATGTAATTGATACTCAGTTGGTACTAAGGAACCCAAGAAAGGAAGTGTAGCCTCACTCTCCTGTTATTAGCTGAGTGGCACGTAATGTGGTATTCTGCTGTTGGAGCTCATCTGTTTTAAGGTGTGATGTGTTGTGTGTTCAGATATGGTTTTCTGCATCCTTTGGTATTAACAAGTGGTTATTTCAGCTACTATTGCTTTTTTATCATCTGAAACCAGTCTGGTCATCCTCCTCTGACATAAACAATACACTTTTTTTCCCCACACAACTGCCACTCATTAGATGTCTACTCTTTTTGGAGCATTCTCAATAAATCCTAGGGGTGGTTGTGTGTGGAAATCTACCAGCCAATTATCTACTTTCACTTTTCTTTGCCAGTCGCCTATTTAGAGGTATATTCACTAAACTGTGGTTGTCACAATAAGGAGAGCCTAATGGGAATACCGCATACACCCTTTAAAACAGTTTAACATGGGAAATGATGATATAGTGTGTAATGCTTACAGTATGTACTGTATATCACGTGTCACAAGTGTAAACTCACCTAACCGAGACAAAAGTTAAGTCACCTTTTGTGCATTACGTATTTGTGCAATATATTGCTGTATGTTAGTAACTGTCATTATTTAGTTGCGCATGGTAATGTTTTACATATTTAAATATTGTTCATAATGTATTTACTGCTTATACATTCTGCTTTACCATGTTTAGTGAATACACCCCTGAACCCTCAATACCCCTCTACTGTAGATATCTAGCTATCTACGACTCCCGTGCCAGTCACTTTATCAACTCCCATCCCCCACTCCTGTGCCAGCCAATTATCAACCGCCACTCTGTCAGGCAAGTTAATCTACATATCTACCCCCCCCCCCTTACTTCCATTTATCTACCCTCCAAATCTCTACAAGCCACTTATCTATTGTAACGATGGGTGTCAGCACGCAGAGAGAATCTGATCATTGGTGATCTGCAGTATCACCAAGAATGCAGATATATACCTGATTATTGATGATCTGCAGAATCACAGATAATACAGATATATTGCTAACCTCTGGACACCTATAGGTATGTAAGTGTTTGGTGTAACAGTGATTACTTTGAGTAATGCACCTGCTGGGCAGGTGATATTAGGCAGTAAAGGAACACTGCTCTGAGAGTACAGGAACCTTCCAGCAGCCTGAGACTCTCCAAGGGGTGGAGTCAGGCTGGAGACAGGAAGGGCCAGAGAGTGAGTGACACCTGAAGGTGGATGTCACTATCTGGTCTGGAGACTTTTAAGAGGAGAGATAGCTCTCGAGGTCGGACACGCCTGGTCGGTAACACACAGACCGATAAAGTACAAAGACAGAAGGCTGATTCGGTATCCAAGGCAAGCAGGGTCTGGCAACGGAATATCAGATATCCGAGGTACCGAATCAGAGGACAGAAGAGTAGTCAAGAAAGCAATAAGTCATAACAGATATCAACAATGCCTAGTCTGGGTGTGAGGTCCGTGGTCTCTCCACCCTGGAACTAGTCTGATGTATAACAAAATGATCGCACAAGTTCTCTAGTCTTGGGTGCGAGGTCCGTGGTCTCAGCACCCTGGAACTAGTCTGGAGTATAACACAAATGATAATACAGTTCCCTAGTCTGAGTGCGAGGTCCGTGGTCTCAGCACCCTGGAACTAGTCTGGAGTAAAACACAAATGATGATACAGTTCCCTAGTCTGGGTGTGAGGTCCTTGGTCTCTACACCCTGGAACTAGCTTAAGCATAAACAGAATAACAGTTCAAGTAATCTGGCTCAGTGTGAATTCCCAGGTCCACCTGGTTCAAACACACTGTTGGATCTGACTAAGGTCTGAGTGCTTCCACGTAGTGTTCGCAACGGCAGACAACCCGCAACTGGCCAGCAGTAACCATATATGGAGTAGTGCTCTCCAGCACCACCCCTAATTGATCAACCAATAGTATCCTGCTCTGGAGTCAGCTGATCGGCGTGATCAGCTGACTCTCTCTGCCCAGTATAAGAATTCTGCCTCTCAGCGCGCGCGCGTATTCCTAAGCCTGTGTGCACTAACAGACTCAGCCACACCAGACACACGCTGCCGCGTGCAAACCGCCACGCTGGACGCGGAACCAGCCGCCTTACTGTTGTTGCATGCTGCGGCTTTTCCGTGTTCTGCCCTGCTACCAGACACACGCTTCCGCATGCAAACCACCGCATTGGACGCGGTATCAGCCGCCTCCTCAGTAGCACATGCGACGGCTTTTCCGCGTTCTCTCACATCTATCCTCATTTATCTGTCCTCCATTTATCTGCCAGCCACTTGTCTAACCCCACTCCTGTGAAAGTCACTTGTCAATCATCCACTCCTCTGCTAGCTTCCTAACTTCCACAGTTCTGCAAGCCACTTATTAACCCTCTACTCCTGTGCCAACCATTTATATACCCCCACCTCCTATGACATTTACTTATCTGTCACCCCTTCCCCCTTGCCAGCCACTTATCCAATGACTAAATACTCTGGCAAAATGGCTTTATAAATTGGATGACTCTCCCAAATGTGTACAGAGGTATATCAAGAGAACACACTGAGCAAATTACCAGTTATCCTTTCGCGTTCTGGGCCTAGTACTGAACAGAGAAATGTTTTTATGTTGCAGCATGAATGTTCAAAGTTCAAATCAGTAAATATGTCACAGAGTACAGGTGGCCTTAGGCAGTGCATTGTCACTGTCTTCGGCGGTGTCACTGTGGTTGGAGTTACAAACAACATTACTAGACTTAGAGATACAATTTGTGTAGTCATTACACATACGGGTATAATTCTAAATAAAAGCTACTGAAAAAGTGTTGTGGTTAGCCAGCCCAAGGCACTCTCATGCTGGTTATGTGTTAATATAAATGTGCCCTCGTGTGTAGCCTTCTGTGTTAGGATACAGAAGGACATCTTATATAGTATAAAGATGATCAAAGAAAAATGTTGGCATAAGAGTGGGAGGTGGGTCACCAGCTTGCTGTATCTTTCTGTATGTATTGTTGTATGCATACTCTGACCATGTGAAAACCAGATCAAATGTGGCACAGAGGAGGAAAGGCCAACACTGCTGGCAATAAACTTTTAATTCAATCAACGTGGAACATCAAAACATTGTGCAATGCATAGTCAAATGTCCACATACCAGTGCATGTGTACAAGCAGCTAATGAAGGTGCATCCAGGGCAGAGGCATCACCAGGGTTTGTTTCACTCAGTGCGGAAACTCACTGTCACCCCTCTCTTACCCCACAAACCTCCAACTGCACCAGGCTAAACAAAACTAATAAAAGGTTTTTTTTTGTAGTAAATGTAAATAATATTTTTTTGTATTAAAAAAAAAATATTTACATAGTTTTACTCCACTCTCCCTAAGCCTGGAGCTTTGTGTCACCCCCTCTGCTAGTGACACCTGGTGCGGTCTTTACCTACCGCACCCCCCTAGTGACACCAGTAGTCTAGGGCACTGATAGTCTAATGGCCATTTCACGCACATAGACTGCCTCTATAGAAGTGCACCCATGTGAAACGGCCATCAGGCTATCAGCAGCCTGCACCCACCTTCATTTACTGCTTATACATTCGCACAGGTATGTGAACAATGTATTATGCATTGCAAGATGTTTTAAAGTTCCACATTGATTTAATTAAAAGTTTATTGCCAGCAGTACCGGCCTTTTCTCCTTTTTGCCACAAGTATTATGAGTAAAGAGCCTAGTTTATTGGCTATCCCTGCTATAATAATGTGACTTGAGTAGCTCATGATTTGTGATGTTTATCACCCTTCTCTCTGAGGAGCAGCCTCCAGTTTAGGAAGTTGGGGTTCCAAAACCTGTTGTTTGCGTCATCGATGGTGTGTGTTATGTAAATCACCAGCCAAGAGCACAGGGAAATCTATCAGCTTAGGTGAATCAGTGATTAACTCACCTGTGCTCTTTTATTATTCATTTCCTGAACTTTCATAGCTCTGACGCATCATGCAGAGCTTTACAAAAGAAGAATGAAAAAACTCATCCACTCACTGTTCTATATTCTAAAATCACAAAGACATTCTAGGTCAATGTTGGGTAAAGCCATTTTACCTATTATTTGCAGGGTTGGCGCTGTCATTGAGGCAAATGGTGCAATTGCCCCAGGCCCCCCAATTCCTGCCAAGCCCCCCGAACCACCAGATCCCCCAAGATCATCTCCTCCCGAGTCTCCTGCACGATGTGTAGCTGCATTGTGATAACTCACCTGTCCCTGCAGCTGCTCTATGCAGGCTCTGTCTTCATCCCACTGCCGGGCACTGGTTATTTGCGCTTAACATGCATCATATGGAGAAGAGTCAGGAAACAATGCTGACAACAGAGCACATAAGTAGCAGCCATCAAGACAGGTGTTATTATAATGCAGCTACACATTGTGCACGACCCCAGGGAGCAGTCAGGGAGAGACCACTGGGGTGGAGGGACTGGCAGCTTGCTTTGGGGACCATGCTCGGGAGGTAGGAGGCCCCCAAGTAACCTTTGCCCCAGGGCCCTCATGCCGATTAAATCGACCGTGAGTATGTTTTAGGGGAAAAGACAAAGATCACACACAGGACTTCAGAGCAGTGAGGTGAATATGCTGATCTCTAAACCATCAACATTCCCACTAGCAGAATTTCTAAAATAACACAAACTGTTAGTGAGATCAGACTAGGATAAGCTATGAGACTTCTGGGGCTTTCAGCCGCTGATGATGTAGCTCCCAACAGCCTCTTGACCTTGAAGCTAAGCAATGGATACCTTATTTTTTACTGTTTATTAAAACTGAATTACAGGCAGCCTAACAAACACTTATCCTTCTAGTTAATTATCCTCTTCACCGGAAATGAATACTGAAATCTGCAAAGGATCAACGGCAATGCCTTAAATAGCATCTCCAAATAAAGATCTAAAGACAATATCTAGTAGATTAATAAACACAGTGTTAAAGTGTCCTTTTTTGTGCGAAATAAGAGTTCTGCAGCTTAAAATCTGATCACCTGACCAGAAGCTTGTAGGTTTAGGGAGTAAGTTTCAGGCTCATTGTTGTTGGGTTTATCTAGCGATGCTAGGTTCCTTCACATGGTCATAGTCAGGGCCAGATTTAATACTAGGCACACTTGGCTTGGTGCCAGTGTGCTGAGAGGCATCTGTCGCGGGTTTGCAATACGGGGCTCACCACCCTGGAGTAATGCTAATATCACTGCCCCCAAAGCATACAGGGATGAATGGGGAGGCCCATCTAGCTCTCTATTCCTCTTCGGCCCTGACCAGCCCTGCTCCGTGCATGTAGCATAGAGAACTGAATGGGTGGGCTGGATGGTACTGCCCATCCAGTCGACATCTAGCACTCTTTGCATCCCTTGGTGGGCTGGTCAGTGGTCACCACCAAGGGAGCATAGAGAGTTGGATGGTGAGTTGGATGGGCAAGTGCCATCCAGCCTGCTTTCCCAGCTCTCTGTGCTCCAGGGGTAGTGACATCAGTGCAGCTACAGTTGAATGGCTCTACGATGATGAAGGGAAGATGTGATGGCCAGGCTGACACTCTATTTGGTAGGTGAACCATTGTTTGCATCAGGTTTTGAGAGTTTGGCAGAGAGCAGAGTGTTAGGGATCCAGAATTTCTATGCCTACAGGAGCCGAAGATGTAAATCCAGCCCTGGTAATAGTGGTGTTAATACTGTATAGCAGGGGTGAGAGGAAGGGTTTTTAAGCACCACTAGTTAACTGGAAGTGAAAGGCAGGACTTTGCAACACTCGCTGGTCACTATGTAGAAAAGCCACCTAAAGGGGAATAGTGCCAGAAGATTTTTTTTTCAATGCCTTATCTTCTCTAGAGATAAATTGGGGACCACTGGGTTTAATTCATATGGACATCTTTATTTAATTATTGTGGTAAGGAATCAAACTTTGTGGTCAGCTGTCATGAATTTGTGTTATTACTAAAACCCAATTCCACCTTCAAATGTACTGCCCCCCTATATTATGCCTTATATTGAAAGAAAATCTGGAAATCACTTAATTTCATGTTTATGTAGTGTGGTCATGTGACTTGTGCTGTTGCCAATTGATCCTCTTCTCCATGAGTAAAGGTGCCTCATATTAACAGGGTACGGCTGAGCATTCATTCACCATCCCTTCTATTTAGTATTCTAAAGGAATAATATGAAAGCCCTGCCACTCCTTACCCTCTTATCAGGATGAATGGGAGGTAATGGTGTGGCATTAGACGGTTGCACAGTCCTGAAGACAAGTTTCTGGTGAGTGCTGGTAGACAGCCCATCAGCTGGTCAAGAAAAAGCACTAAAGCAGTGTAGGTCACATGACTAGAGATTTTTCTTTTTACTACATACACTATATAAAATTGCATTATTGGGAAGGCAAGTAGAAATCTGTACTTTGTGATGTTTCCCAACTTTTCCAATAATGAAACAGTGTGCAGCATGTATCCTGCAAGGGGGAAGGGGAAGTCCTAATGTACCTAAAATTTTACTTTTATTGGCTGTGCATTAAAATCATATTCAATCAGATAAAGTATTAAAGAAAATATACATAACATGCAAAGTGGACAGTGATAGGGTTAGGTAGCACATTTGTAAGTCATGCTCCTCTAATTATTGTCAGTTAGGACGTGATTAAGTGTGGACACGTCAGCTGATAAAGTGTGGATAAAGCATTATTAAGATATAACCCTCAATCCCCCCTGGGTCTGTTAAACATGGCCAGCCAGAGAGTTCACTGGCCCAACAGACAAAAGTGGGTAGAAGGTAGAAGTGCAATACAAGGACACAACTAGACTTAGACTAACATGTTTCGCACGAAGGTTGAGCTTTGTCAGAGGCAAATAGTGTGCACAGTGCATGAACAACGATAAGTAAACTCCCCCACCAACAAAATAACAAAGGTTGTCACAAATGCCTTCCCCTGTCAGAGTTACATGCCTTTGTGACAGGATTTGTTATTTTGTTGTTGGGGGGAAATGTAATTTATTTTTGTTCATGCACGTGTACACTAATTTTCCTCTTTCATACTCTTATCCCTGCGCCGCTCCTTAATAGTTTTTGATCAATAATGAAACAGAAAATGAGAGGAAATCTGTTGAATAACAATAGATTCAGCAATATAAAAACAGGCATATATTCAGAATACAGTCAAGGCTGGAAAAAAAATACCCAGAGTTTAAATCAAGTCCATTTTACCATAGGGTGGCAGTGTTTCTTGCTAAAAATGAGAATTTAGTAAATACACACAGTGCATATATATTATTCATGAGTGTGTCACCAACATGTGAGCAGTGCGTTCTTATTTATTTATCATTTCAAACTGTTCAGAGGGAAGCTCTCCCCTCTGAAGCTGCAGTCTGGAATATCGAGCCTTGCTGACTGTGCCAGTGAAGCTGGGAGAATGTGCCAATAATGACATATTCAGGCATTCTCTTCAGGTCACACTTTATAGAACTTCTCCTGTTTACTCCAGGATCTCCACAGGAACATCTCAATAATAGTCCGCAGGCTTACCGAACAGCACATGAACTCTTGCGGTGACAATCCCGTATAGCGATCTCCCAGGTATTTACATTTATACCGTCTCCTAGTGCAGCCAACACTATGATCCGTAGCACCGCTCATTTTAGGCGGAATTCTCACTTAACAATATATAACCTTCAGCTATTGGCTTTTGCAAAGTGGTTTTAGCTTAGATCAGAGCTCCAGGTAGCAATTTCAAATCAGCTTTGTGTAGATGGAGACTAAACAAATTCACTAAATTTAGCTGATTTGCCAAGGCTTTAGAAATGCATTTAAATTACTCAAGCTAAAGAACAAGTGACAATGAATTGTGTTGTTCAGCAAATGTGAAACTGCCAAGCTCAGAGAGCTCATGGAAATATCACCGGTACTACGGACAGCGAAGTAGTATGCATTGCGCAATTAGCGTGATCCGCATTACCTAGGTAATATGCACATTAGCAGGGTAGCCCACACTATGATACTTTCATAGCGTACAGTAGAGTGCAGTACCGTGGTAATGCCGTACAAGGGGAACCTGTCAATTTGGTCAACCAGAAAAGCCGATAGTAGAATATTGGTAAATTTACTGACATTCTATTGTTACCGTGCAAATGTTGATAGTAAAATACCAGTAATGAAGACCAATATTTTAATATCGCTAAACATAACCCCATTCTCACAATGAAACATCCGACTACCGATGCCTAACCTTAACCCCCTTCCCCGACTAAGCATAACCACCACCCACCCATGGATAACTTTAACCCCCCCCAACATTAACAACCACCCACTGCAGCTAACCTTAACCACCCACGCCCCACAGCTAACCTTAACCACCCCAATCTCATGACTAACCTTAACCCCCCCATCACCCCACTGCCAATCTGTGGGAAACAAATCCGCAAAAAGGCACATTTTCAGTCCCACCGAAGGCTCTCAAAGAATCAGCAATATGTAGAAATTTGGGTGCCTGTGGCAATACGGCTACAAATAGCACCCAATGGGCGTCTATGGTGTCACAGAAACTTCTGCCGCTAGCAGGCTTCTAACTTGCCTGCTTGATACCTAGGTACTATGGGTTGTGCTAATTGCACAATGCGCACTACCTCAATGTTGGGCGTTCTGGTAAATTTACCAGGTATCATTTTTTGTGCTTACAATTTTTCCATCGTAATTACGAACATTACACAAAGTTTTGCTAAATTGTAATTAGCACATTATGATCATCACTAATAGGGGGGGCTTTCAATGGTTCTTTTATTTTTTACAAAAGCACTCCCTGGAAAGGTTATGTTTTGCATATAAAGATGCCATTTTGCCTCCCTACTTGTTTGCTCACTACTGTAGCTCTTTGATGGAGCAACTGCCATCCAGAAAGTGCTTTTGAAAATGAAGAAAACCCTGAGAATCCCCCATGAGGAGATTGATCAGTCCAAAACCAGTCATATTTTTACTATATACTGTAAGTGACAGCAACATATGAAAAAGTAGTTTATAGTGCATCCTACTCTGGGATAAATTATTTTACATTTTTCTGTAATAATGGTCCTGTAAAACACAGCTTTTGGGTAGTGTGAAAAACATTATTTATTTTATTTCCCTTTAAACAATGCAGATTGCCTAACTGTCCTGATGAGCCTCTGTTTCTAATACTATTAGCCATAGACCCTGAACAACCATGCAGATCAGATGCATCTGTCTAATGACTGAATTAGCTGCATGCTTGTTTCAGATGTGTGATTCAGACACTACTGCAGCCAAATAGATCAACAGGAGTGCCAGGCAACTGATATTGCTTAAAGGAATACTATCGATACCCAAGTGTTCTAAAATGACAGTGTGCAAATAATGTCTAAGTAGCTGTGTAAACATTTTCTTACTTTTCATGTTAAATATCAGAGGCAAAAACTGTAATTTATTGAGGGTAGGATTTAGCTATATTGTGACAAATCAATTGCAGAAGGGGTGTCTGCTTCAATGCACAGCCAGTGTTGCATATCAGACTACAGAAAGCAAATATAAAACATATCAAACGCTGAAATCAAAAACAGTATGAAAAGCTGTGACAATTAGTTACATTTCCTCTGCTCTCTTCAGACACTTCAGTCAGAAACACAAGACACAGGAGCTGCAGCTGTTGGGAGCTCTCTTCTCTGTCACACACAGAGCTACACAGAGTTAACTGATCAAGTGTGAGGGGAATTTCCCCTCTCCTCATGGCTCAGTCAGCCGTCAGTTTTGGCGTCAGTAAAGTTTGAAAGTATTTTGCTAACAGTAAACAAAAAAGTTGCTACTAAAATGTATACACCAGTACTTAGCAGCACTTCCCAAACAATTCCTGTGTCAATTGAAAAAAATATGTGAATTGATAGTATTCCTTTAAGGCTAATTGCACACCTGGGGCTTGATTCACTAAACCGTGATAACTCAAATATCACACCTTATCAAATATATCACACCTTGTCAGAGTTAACATGCCTTATCAGAGTAGCATAGCAAGCGCTACAAACCCGCAGGGACTCAGGGCAGGATGAGTGCCATTGCCAATTAGCCGGCATAAGTTTGTAGCGCTCGCTATGCTACTCTGATAAGGTGTGTTAACTTTGATAAGGGTTTTGATTCACTAAACCGTGATAACCCATATCACGGACGCGGAAGCGGTTTTGCGTGCGTTTTCACGGGCAATCGCGAATTTCCGCACACAATAGCAAATTTACATGCGCAATCGTGGAAATTTGTGTATTGCAATTGCACGCGAAAACACTAGCGTTGCTGTGAAATGAGTTATCACGGTTTAGTGAATCAAGCCCAAGGTGTGATATCTTTGATAAGGTGTGATATCTTTGATAAGGTGTGATATCTTTGATAAGGTGTGATATCTTTGATAAGGTGTGATATTTGAGTTATCACGGTTTAGTGAATCAATCCCTTGGTGCAGTGTAATTGCCCTGTGGCAGTATAACCCACCGCACCATTTCCTATTTCATACACCTTGCGTCAGACTGCGCCAACAGGGTGATTTGCGTAGCTCCGCCCCCTCTCTCTCTGTGACGTGCCCCCTGCTGGACAGGAAGTACCTCACTGAATTAGATAATAGATTGATGCAGTGCCATTGACTCCAGTGCTATTGTGTGCCAAGCGGTACTGCTCTTATGGCTTGGTAACGCACTGCAAAGTCTGCGTCCCTGTCCGAAGCACTTCTGTTGCATTGCGTCGCACTGCGGATACTGTGGCCAGTCTTATTGAGATAAATGGCCACTGCGACAAGCTGTGGTGGAGGAGCCGCAGAGGAAAGTACCGCAACGTGACGGGCTATATGTGCAAGGGGCCTGAAAGGAAAACAATATGGCAGCCTCCATAGCACTCTCACTTCAGGTATACTTTAATTACTGTGTCAGTCAGCCCCAGAAATATACGTAATTCAGTTCTAGTAAAAGAAAGTAAAAAGAGAGACAAAATAGGGCAATTTGTGCCTACAAATGAGAAGTTATCCAGTAACAGGGATATAAGTCACAGCAGCAAGCGTGAAGTGCATTCAGTGTCATCACCTTGTTAACACTTCATTAGAGGTCATCAAAGCCTTGTTCTTCCCACAGACCTCTTTGTGGGATCAGATGTGCTTCATTTTGATCTCTGGCATGAGGGCTGCTTAGATTTACGGCCTGCGAGTGAACATGTGCTGGGATCGCAAAGAATATTCATTTTCTCTTCTGTTCTGATTTATCAGCGCTCCTTTGCCCAGCAATCTCATTTATCCCATGCTGACTGATAGTAGCTCTTATTTATTACACACATTCATTAATATCTGCACCAGCTACTTTATGTAGGGCTGGTGGCCTTCTATTCTAGTCACCTCTGTCTGTGACCGCCTCGGGTACGTCCACTTACGCGTAGTAGAATGAAGTCTAGAAAACTGAAATAAAGGTGTGAAGCAAGTTTACATAACAGGAGCCTATATAGGCAAAGATGTCCTGGCACCATAGCCCTCCATTACCTTCAAACACCCGCCCAGCTCCCACTTTTCCCTTACTTCCCTTGTCCATCATAGGAAGTTACAGGTGCCCATTAGTATTAGGTAGCCAGAGCTATCCTCAGTATTAAGTACCTAGAGGTGCCCGCAACTGAAGGGAGATCTGGTCACTGGAATGCCAAGATCCGGGTGAGTGTCTTCTCATTTACACTCCGCTCAAACTGTTGCATAGGTAAGGCAGGCACTCGGGGAGGGGAGGGAGCCGCCTTTCTATCATCAGGCACATGTAGGCACGTGCCTACAGTGCCTTATTGTAAATCCGGCTCTAGTGTGGAGCGAAACAGGTAAAAAGGCCACTAGAGGCGACCTGGTAAAAACAGTATCATTATGTCAACAGCTGCAATTAGCGGCCGGTAATTTGGGCACCAAAGGCCAAGTCGGGGTAAAGTGCCCGCTATTTGTAGCCACAGTTTGTATAGCAGGTATGTTAAAACACTATCGCACTTCTGCATGCATTTTTCGGCCAAGCGCAGGGTTGACCTATTCACAGTAGTAAATGGGAACAGCAGCGCACAGGTGCGCGGATAGTGTGTGATCGTGCGCGTTGTGTTCCCATCACACAGCCATTCTGCGTTAATTAAGTGAACAAGGCCTTAGGAGAAGTTTAAAATAAGTTGTTAGTACTGTATTTCCGGATGTTATTAGTACACACCTCTCACTGTTTACCTTGGAGATTTCAGCTGGTAAAGAAAGTGTTGCTTTACATAAACCTAAAACCAGTTTTTCCCCTCAAAAAAATAAAAATAAAAAACTGCATTAATGCATTTGGGAGAAGCACAGAATCTCTGATGCGTGTCGATCAAACAGACTAACTGAAAAGGTGACAGAATTATTTGCATAATGCATCGGTACCCTTCCGGGAGTTTGGATTTACTGCAGAGCTTGTATGCAGAGGATAAAAGCACACCAAAGTCTCTATAATGCATGCTAGAAAAATGTGTGCAATCTGCCCCCCAAACGGTGCAGTTTTACAGTTGGACTGAACTGCCCTTTTGCCCATTTTAACTCCGTAAATGCGCCCATTAATGGCACAATTTATGTTGAATTATAATATTTTCAATCAGATTAGTCAGATCGTATTGTATCAAAACAGAGAAGATTGTTTTCATAGATACGACCATAACTAGATTACATATGGTCGCAAGTTGGATTCTTTAATGCTGTGGATTTATTTTTATTATCTTTTTTTGTTGATGTGAAAGACCTTATAGAAAGTAAGTTTGATAAAAATTACATTGTTAATTGGCACTTTAAAGGATATAGGAGGTGATATGTGACGTGAGAAAGAAATGTGTATGTACAGTGCCTAGCACAAGAAAAACTATGCGGCGTTCCTTTTTTTCTTTCTCTGCCTCAAAGAAATAAAAATCAGATGTGACAAGTGACAGTTTCTGTCCGGGTTGGGACCGGGTTGGACTGCAGAGTGACCTTTACTGATAAGAAATTACAACCATAAAACACTTTCCTGGCAGAAAATAAACTTCTGAGCACAGGAAAAAGATAAAAGGGGTCAAAAGTTCATAGATTGTAGCTCTGGCATACTTCAATGCATGTGTCATTGAGCAGAGCCAATGAAACAGTAAAAGCTTAAAAAGTAGATTTAAAAACAAAATAAAGCTGTGGGATATCTAAAAAGAAAAATGCATTTTTAAGGAGAAGGAGGATAGATACAATTGTTTTTTCATCAATTTATTTTCACCTAATGTTTATTTTAAGGTAAGAGTTTCACTCTAACTACCCCCTCCATTTCTCTAATCATCCCAGCTGCTATTCCTGGTCCCCTTTATACTGTCATATGCACTATGGCAGTATTATCATGGGCAGCATCAGCATGATGTGAGGGGACTTACATTGCTCTTCTTGCAAACTGTTCCAGTAGTTTGGACCCCGCTCCAATCTGAGGGTGGGTCATGCGTGTGTCATTGGCCGTGACCAGTGCTGCAGTAAAAGAGGTAACTTGGAGGAAGATCGTTCCTTGTATTCATTAAGTTTACAGTGTAAACATTGCTGCCACCCCCTCACTTCAACTGCACCAGTGAAACAGCAAACAATGCCTTGTAAAACAAAGCTAAATACTGGTTTACCTTCTCTCACACTGTCCCTAAGGTCCCTGCTCAGGCAGACTGTGTTTGGAACAAAACTCATGATTTCTGAGCTGTACAGATCAGGTTTCAGCAGCAACTTATCTGATCAGCTACCTCACACCAGCAGTTAGCCTCTTCCTCCATCACTGGCAATGGCAAGATTAAAAGCCAGGGGACCTAGGTATGGTATATAACTTATACTACTTGAACCCTTATAAATGAGAGTGTTGCACAGTAGGATCATAAAGATCTAAGTTAAGTAAACCCTTTACAGTAGTTTTCAAAATTAAGATTTTGTCAGTTTAATATAAAGTGTTGCTAGCCTCTAGATGCTTTCTGTTGCTATGAGGGGGTAGGAGGCCTGAGGGAGAAGCACACAAAGAGAGGGCGGAGAGAGTGGAGAGGACAATGTCCTTGGCCAGTGCTCGGGTAAGTTTATCTGCCCCACAAATTGCTCACCAATGCAACATGGGGCATCCCGGGCCACTGTACATATGCTAGATTCTCTCATTACAGGTAAATCTCATCAAAGTATAAATAAATGAAATAAGAAATCAATTCTTCATTTTTATCTGGTAAACAAGTAATAAATATGCTAACCGTGCAATCCAAAAGTTAAAAATCACTATTACTTTTCTTTTTGATAAGTGATCATTCCCCAGTTTACCTGACTCTTATTTGGTACATTGCCGCACAAAGGAAGTTGCAGGGCATGCTGGGTTGTCTTTTGTTGCTTCTTTCCTTTCCTTTCAGGCTTAACTAAGGGAGGAAATGACATCAGGATTGGCTTCAAAATAGATACAGTTAAAATGGAGAATCCTAGCAAGGATTTTTTCTTTTTTTTACTATAGAAAAATCACTAAAATCAAAATGTGGACAGTGCAATACATATGATATGTAAGTAGAGCAAGTATTTATCTACTTATATAATTGTTGTTGTTTTTTCTGAGATAGTATGGCTGATAGTTCCTCTTTAAAGTGGGCGCTTGGGCAGATTTATTTTTTTTAATAACTGAAACGTAGTTATAACAGCAAGTGCATTTAAAATTATATTGCAAAAAAGTTTGGTTTTTGAACACTGTAACGTTTTGGCTGAAGGCCAATGGATCTATTTTTGGCGGGGGGAGTCATGGTGGCTGCACTGTTATTTGACCACTGGGAGCCCCATGATAGTTAAGCCCCTACTATTTATCTGCCTGTCTATCTATGAGGTTAATTCACTAAAGTTTCATGGTTGCTGTGGGCAAGCAGCGCACAGCAGTTATACCAATACTTACTCCAGGGATGATATGCACACATTGTGCAATTATGCGACTGAGTCACGTACCTGCTGTATTGGAAAAATTGATGTGTGCTGCCCATGAACATTACAATTACCTGGTGCATGGCATAGTACCAGACCTGTTTTGTATAGGCTCCATCTTATTGCCTGAGGAAGCGGGTTACTCCCGCAAAACACATTGTATTTTACTGAAGTATGTAAATAAATAGTTTTGCTGAAAATTAATCGGCATTTTCTTGTGTCTGCCCAGAGGAGGTAAGTCCACCACTACCTTCTCACTTTTAACTGTTTTAGATCTTTTTATCCTTCTGGCGCCTCTGTATCCATACTACATTATACTGCACATATCCACCCTTGGTGGAGGGGTGTTCCCCCAATCTCAATAACAATAAACATTGTTAACGAAATTGGTTAACGATAAAAACTGTTTTAAAACAGACGAGAGTTGATAACAAAAATATATTAATGTTAAAAATTGATACGTAATTCAACAATATTGCTTAACCCTACCCTACTCTTACACAGAACCCTTCCCTGGTGAAGCCTAAAACTAACCACTCCCCTGGTGGTGCCTGACCCTAACCAACAGACCCCCCCCCGTGGTGCCTAATCCCCCCAATGTTGCCTAACCCTAACCACCCCCCCCTTGTGTTAACCATCAGTGTTGCCTAACCTTAATCACCCTCCGGTGTTGCCTAACCCCAACCGCCCCCCCCGGTTGGTGCCTAACCTTAACCACTCCCCCTGCAGAAACACCCTTTTACACATAGAAATGATAATATATTTGATAACGTAAAATCTGTACATACAAAATAATATGACAAAAACTATAACGTTGCAAGCTTCTAAAAAGATAACATACTTTAAAAACTTTAACCACTTGAGGACTGCAGTGCTAACCCCCCCCCCCCCCCCCCTAGTGACCAGGCCATTTTTAGCAAAATTGGCCACTGCAGCTTTAAGGCCAAGCTGCAGGGCCGCACAACACAGCACACACGTGATCCTCCCCCCCCCCCCCCTTTTTTCCCCACCAACAGAGCTCTTTGTTGGTGGGGTCTGATCGCTCCCCCCATGTTTATTTTTTTATAATAAATATTATTGTTTTGTTTGTTGTTTTTTTTAAACCCCTGTTTCTTTAAATTTCTTCCCTCCCTCCCCACAGCCATCCAATTATGGCGATCGGCTGTCATAGGCTTCTGCCTATGAGAGCCGATTGCTCTCTTGTCCCCCAGGGGGACAGCCGTGTCACACGGCTGTCCCCAGTGCAGCGCTGCTGCTGATCGCAGCGCTGCACCTTGTAAATAGACGGCGATCACGCCGTCTAACAGTCTCCCGAATGGCAATAGCAGCTCGGAGACTGAAGGCAAGGCGGAGCTCCGCTCCCCAAGCAGGAGATGCGCGCGCAGCCTGCGCGCGATCTCCTGCAAAACAGAGCCCCAGGACTTTACGCCAATTGGCGTGACGCGGTCGGCAGAAGGTTAATGTTCTAATGTTGTTAACGATATTTATCAGGTGCCCTTATTCTGCTTTTTTTTAACCGATACTTGCATTAAAGTCTAAGGCAGCGCCTTTTTCGTCCATTAGCTTTTTTCCTGCTTCCCTATATGACTGTCTGTCTACCTAATGCTATAGATCAACAGATGTCTGATCGCTGTTATCAGTTTTTACGCTTTTATGTGAAGGCAAGAGAAGTGGAGGCAGTTGCATTGTGTGCCTTTGTAGACTATGAGCTCACTTCATAAAGAATGTGAAGTAATTTGTGAGTTATTTGAAATTATAACAGCTTTTCTCTTTGTAATTGCCTTAAATTCAAATAGAACATCTTAGATGCCTCCATATTCCCAACTGCTTTTCCGGCACTTTACACCCCATCTGGAGATAAAATAACTGCCATTGCCACTGTTTTTGAAATCAAAGCCATTGTACTATGATGCAGAAGGAGAAAAATGGTTATAATTTTAAAATCCTTCTTGTTCTTTGTGAGTCTGGAATATACAGCATGTTATTAATCCGTGCTGCAGAGAGGAATTGCATTGCTTAGTTGTTAACACCCAGGAAAATATTTCCCCTTTGAGCATTGAAATAACTTTTTTTGTATAAAATCCAGGCTATATATATTTATAATGGACTTACAATCAACAGTTCCCCACTGTTTCAGTAGATTTGCAATACCGGTATAATTTCTAGGAACACAATGCAGTCTTTTTTTTTTTTTAAGTACCTGCGGTGGTTAATACATTTACTTACACTTTCCCCTAGAGCCCTTTCAATTGGATTATACAAAGAGGACTGCACCACACTCACTTTTCTTGATGTATGGAAAGGTGAAGAAGATAAGCTTCTGTTTGTATGAGCAGAAAAAAGCATAAGATTCTGTCTGACAGCTGCACTGACCTTGAGCAGCAGATAGCTTTTTACCCTAACATGTACAGCTCCCTCTGACTGAACAGAATATGATGTTACTATGCTTAAAGGACCCCTGAGCTGTCAATAAAAATCCTCCAGCTCACTGTAGGGCGCGAGATCCCCCTGGCTCCTCTCCAGGTCCCGCTAGCGGCTCCGTTACCGGCAACTTTCGAGCTGAAGGTCAGCAGAACACTTCCTGAATGGGCACGGTATACGTCATTACGCCGTCCACTACACGTCATCACGCCGGCCAGCGTGACAGTCCTGTGCATGTGTGTTTTTTTTTACGTATGAACTGCGCATGCGCAGGACTGTCATGCTGGCCGGTAATGGAGCCGCCAGCAGGAGCAGGAGAGGAGCCAGGAGGACGGTGGGCTGGAGGAAGCCCCAGGTTAGTACCAATTTCATTTTTATTGACAGTTCAGGGTCCTTTTAATGGCTGCACAGAGTGGGCTGTGATCTAGGAAAGTGATTTGCTTTGATACAGGTGGCATTAGTTTGATGAAGGGAGGTAGAACACAGGGGCTGGGTGACAGGTTTTTATTGTATGCCACTATAGGGCCCTCTTCTGTGTATCAGTCATAGATTTGCATGTCTAAAGGGATACAGATAAGCCTCCATGAATGTGCCCGGCTCCTGCATCTTGTTTTATTTTATTTTTTTGCTTTGTGAAGTCGCGCCCAGCAGTACATCGGTACCAGTGGAGTAAGGAGTAGAGATGGCCTGAACAGTCTGCCGGCAGACAGTTGCCGGTGAACTTGGGCTTTTCGTCATTCGCGTTTAACGCATATATATATTTTTTTTATTTGAGTTAGTATTTTACATTTGAGTCAATGGCCGCCAAATTTGGCGGTTAATAGCAAAGTCCCTTTACATGCTAGAAACATCAAACCTTTTCAAAAAGACCTTATAGTTTTTGAGAAAATCGATTTCAAACTTCTCAATCTGAGTGTGGGAAATGTTTAAATGGCCGCCAACTTTAGCGGTTGATAGCAAGGCCCCCTTACGTGCTAGAAACACCAAATTTGCAGGTTATATGGAGGAGAAAAATGGGTACACGAGGAAAAAAATCAAAAAGACCTTAATGTTTTGGTGAAAATCGATTTTAAAGTTCTTGTTCTGACTGTGGGAAATATGGTGTTTCTAGCACGTAAGGAGGTTTTGCTATTAACCGCTAAAGTCCCACAGCGAATGGACGTTTCACAAACATTTGCGGTAACCGAAAATTTGATGTTCGTTACATCACTAGTGAGGAGTAGGACTAGGTGGCTCTTCCAGTTGGCTGTCTCTTTGTCTGCCAATTTACCAAATACTGATTGTTTGTTACCAACAGCTCTAGGTTGGTCTTTAAATACCAAACATCTCACTTGTTTTACCAAATACTCTAATCTTTGTGAGTAGAGAGAAGTCCAAACGCTCCACCCCTGAGTTAGTTGCTCACTGGTGTTGGATCAAGCAGGCCACATATGTATATTACACAACAAAAGTTAGATGGCGCTGCCTGAATAAAGCTAAAAAGATCCTGATACTGCCCACCTGCTGCTTCCCAGATGAGGTGGGTATCCCCCTCCTCCCACCTTAAAAAACACTACTTTCAAATCCTAATTATGGGTGCGCAGGTGCTGAATAATATGGATGGAGAATTAATCGATAATAAATGGATCAATATTTTATTATAAAAGTCAAAATTACATGCATAATCCACATGCATTACCCTCAATCACACTGTATCCACACATGCATGGGAGTCATATGGTGTCCATTAAAAAATGTGTAAATTACATATATACTTAGAGACTCTGCAGGGTTTTTCTTTAAAAATACTAAAAGACTGAAAGAGTATCTCTAATCAATCCCACAGTTCCATGGCTGTTATCAGCTTTCCCTGTATATGTATATGTCCCAAACAAATTGTTGTCCACAAATATGCACTATATATACTGTTTGGTGGGTTTTGAAAAAAAGGTTGATGTCACCTGACACCAAATCCAAATCCAAATCCAAAAAGCTTTATTGGCAGGACCAAATACATTTAGCATTGCCAAAGCAAAACAAGACAAAACATTAACATGGGGGGGGGGGGTTGTGGGAATAGGGAAGGATATAGGGAGTTGGGGTATATAGTCCATAGGTGTGTGGATGATGTAAGGGGCAGCATGGGGGACTGGGATATACAGTCCATAGGGGGGTATTGGGGGGGAATACAGTCCATGTGGTATCATGTTCCTCTCAGTTGGTGGCAGGCTGTGACATATCGGGCAGCCATTTGCACGGTTGTTTCCTCCTCCCCCAGTAGGATGTAGAGTTTCCGCTCCTCATCTGTGGAGGTAAAATCCTGGATGTGGGCGGAGAGTCTCTGGAAGTGGGCGGTCCTCACAGGTGCATATTTGCTGCAGTGTAGCAGGAAGTGGGCCTCATCCTCCAAGACCTCCTGGTCGCATTGTCTGCACAGTCTCTCCTCCCGGGGCTTCCATGTCTGTCTGTGCCGCCCTGTCTCTATCTCCAGGCTGTGGGCACTCAGACGGTACAAACTCAAGACCTGTCTGTCTTTGTGGTGATGTAGCCTCCCCAGATATGGAGCCATTGTGTACTCCCTCTGTAGTGATTGATAGACAGCGAGTTTCTTGGAATTCTTTATGTCACTTCTCCATTCCTCTATGTATCGTTCCTTGCAGCTTTCTATAGTCTGTTTTATTTGGGCTTTTGTCAGCCTGTGTTGGTGGCCTTGGCTGGGCTGGCTGCTGATGCTTTGCTTGAGAGCGCGTGGTATGGCCTCGCCCCCCTGGCTCAGTGAGGCTTTATGGTGGTAAGTGCTGGGGTTGCTGCTCTGTATATGCGCCCAGTATGAGAGTGCCCTCTGCTGGATAGTAAGCCATAGTGGGAACCTGCCTAGCTCTGCCCGGCAAGCTGAGTTTGAAGTGCTTCGATGGACTTGGAGGAGATACTTGCAGAACTCTAGATGGAAGATTTCTGTTGGGCTGGAGTCCCATTTTGATTGGTCAGGGTAGGTGACCGGGCCCCATACCTCACTGCTATAGAGCAAGATTGGGGTGATGATGCTGTCGAATATCTTTGCCCACACTCTCACTGGTGGTTTTAGGTGGTAAAGCTGTCTTCTGATGGCATAAAATGTTCTGCGGGCTTTGTCTTTCAGGGCCTGTACTGCTGGTTTAAAGCTTCCTGATTGGTTGATCTCCAGCCCCAGGTAGGTGCAGCTGTTAGTGGACACCAGTGGGGAGCCATTTAATATAAATGAGGAGGTAGGGGTTTTATTTCCATTCTTCCTCTGGAACACCATCACTTTTGTCTTCTTTGGGTTGATGGGCAGTGCCCATGTGGTACAGAAAGTCTCCAATACTGACAGGCTGTCCTGTAGTCCTTTCTCTGTTGGGGAGAGCAGCACAAGGTCATCTGCATACAGCAGGAACTTCACCTCACGGTCATGCAGGAGGAGGCCTGGAGCTGGGAAGGATTCCAGGGCTACAGCCAGTTGGTTAATGTATATGTTAAAGAGTGTTGGGCTCAGACTGCAGCCCTGCCTGACTCCTCGACCCTGCTTGAAGAACGCACTTCTCTTCCCATCTACTTTCACACTGCATTGGTTCCCAGTATATGAACTCTTGATGACATCATAGGTTTTTCCTCCTATTCCACTCTCTAGGAGTTTTAGGAAAAGGCCTGGGTGCCACACTGAGTCAAACGCCTTCTTAAAATCAACGAAGCAAGCGTGTATTTTGCCACGTGAGTTGTGGACATGGGTCTTGATGAGGCTGTGCAGTGTGTAGATGTGGTCGGTTGTGCGGTGGTTTGGCATGAACCCGGCTTGGCTTTTGCTGAGTACGTCCTGCTGTGTGAGGAAGGAGAGGATCCTCTTATTGAATATGCTGTTAAACAGTTTCCCCAGTGTGCTGCTGACACAGATTCCTCTGTAGTTTGCTGGATCATATCTGTCTCCATTCTTGTAGATGGGTGTTATGAGGCCTTCACTCCAGGCCTGAGGAAAGGAGCCCGCCCTCAGGATAAGGTTGAATAGTCTTGCGAGTGCCTCATGTATGTCCGGGGGGCTGTATTTGATCATCTCTGGCAGGATGCCATCGGTACCGCTAGCCTTCTTACATTTTATCAGCTTTGTTCTTTCTCTTATTTCCTGCACCGTGATTGGTGTATCCAGAGGGTTTTGAAAGTCCTTGATTGTCTCCTCCATGTCCTTCAGTTTTGCGGCTATTTGTTTCTGCTCCAGGGTTTGGGCATTTTCTGGGATGTCTTTGTAGAGGTTCCTGAAGTAGTGGAGCCAGATGTGGCCATTTTGGATATGAAGAGGGCTTTTTTTAGGCTTTGCACCGATATGGTTCCAGGTCTCCCAGAATGAGTTGTCTTGGAGGGAGTCCTCCAGCTGTTGGAGTTTGTGGGAGATGTGGCTCTGTTTTTTCTGCCTGAGGGTGTCTTTGTATTGTCTCTGTAGGTGGTCATGGGTTTCCCTTAGGTCTCGGTTGTTGGGGTCTCTGTGTTTTTGGTTAGAGGCTGCCCTTAGCGAATTACGTAGAGCCTTGCATTCACTGTCAAACCATTTTTGGGACTGTTTATTTGTGGATCTCTTGAAGTTGGTCTGCTTGAGGCCTGCTTGTACTGCCATGGTATGTAGGATGTTACTGAAGTCCTTCACTGCATGGCTGACACCTTGTTGGTTTGGTTCATATGGGTTGTTATAAAAGTTTGTCAGCAGTTCTTGGATTTTGGCAGTTTTGGTCATGTTGGTGTATTCGGTGGCAGACTGTTTGGGCCATTTGAGGGGTGGTGGCAGCTTGTAGAGACCGGTCTGATGAGGCTGCTGTGTGGTTGGTTTGTCGGTGGATTTCAGGTACAGCAGGATTTGGCTGTGGTCTGACAGGTGTGTTTCAGGGGTGACTATGAGGGCATTGATGTTTATGGGATCTGTGTCTGTGACAGCATAATCTACCACACTGCTGCCTACGTGTGAGTTCATAGTGAATCTCCCAAGAGAGTCACCCCTGGTTCGCCCATTCATTATGTATAGGCCAAGGCTCCGACACAGGTTCAACAGGGCTTTCCCGCTTTTGTTTACTGTCTTGTCATAGCTGTTTCTTGCTGTCTGCATTGGTTCCTGGTAGTAGCTCTCTCCTCCAAGTATGTATGCGTTTCCCTCAGAGGTCAGATAGTCCTTCTCTGTGCCTGTTCTCGCATTGAGGTCTCCATAGATGAGTACTCTGCCCTGAGACTGGAAGTGGCTGGCTTCTCTTTGTAGGACCTCATAAATATCAGGTTTGTAGTAAGGGGACTCTGTTGGGGGGATATATGCTGCACACAGGTACATGTCAGACTGAGAGGTGAGGATGGAGCTGTTTATTTTGATCCAGATGTGGCTGTCTCCTCGTTTGATAGCTTTAATGTGCTCTGTAAGCTCCTCCTTGTACCAGATTAGTATGCCTCCTGAACGACGACCCTGTTTAACGTTCTTGTTTTTCTGTGAAGATACAGAGAATTCCCTGTATCCCATGGGTGCAAGAGATTCATCCTCTGCCCGGGTCCATGTCTCCAGGAGGATTTGAATATCAATGTTTTCAAGTCTCTTTTTAAAGTCTGGATCATTTGTTTTGCATCCAAAAGCTGAGGCATTCAGCCCTTGAATGTTCCAGCTACTGATAATGAGTGATGTCATTTTAGGTCTGTATACCTTGTAATGAGCAGGGATTGTCATAGGACTCAATATTTTCGGGGTGTCGCATCAGTATACTATATAAAGTGCTACACAAAGTCCTGATTTCCACCGTGTTTCTGTCCTCCCTTGTTCCGTGTTGCCATTGTGGGTCAGGCGGTTTCCTCCGCATTTGTTGTGTTTGTGGCGGCTCTCTTTGGTAACGCTTTATTGGAGTTTGCCATCTGTGTGTTGGATTAGGTCTATCTTGGGGTCTCTGAGGTCTATCAAGTACCATGTCCTTAAACTCCTTTGCAAGGAGGCTGACTCCTTGTTTGCTAAGGTGCTTGTTGTTGTACAGGTGGTGAGCTGAGATTGTAGGGTGCTGTGCCAGTTGTATGCCTGGTGAGGATCTGAGACTGGAGGTCAGCTTTGCATTGATTTGTTGACACTGTGGTATTCCTGATGCTTAGTTCGTTTTGAACTCCCGACCTGAGTAGCGGCGAGCTACGCTTTGATCTCCGTGGCTCCACGTAGGTACTGGACGGTGTCACCGGCCGAGTTCTCCTATAGTCTCGCGGGAACTCGCCGGACTCTCCAGTCATACAACTCAGAGCGCTCCTGCGCGGTGACGTCACGTCTTTTCCCAGTGGTATGGAGCTGCGTATTGGTCCGCTCTATTTTGTGTTAAGCTCCGGGTTTTCACCTTGCTGTTTTGCGTTCCACGGCGCTTCCTGGATTGGATGCGTTCCACAGCGCTTCCTGGATTGCAAGAGTTGAAATAAACAGCAGATTTTTTAGCATCAACTTCAGATGTCATCCCGCGAGACTATAGGAGAACTCGGCCGGTGACACCGTCCAGTACCTACGTGGAGCCACGGAGATCAAAGCGTAGCTCGCCGCTACTCAGGTCGGGAGTTCAAAACGAACTAAGCATCAGGAATACCACAGTGTCAGGTGACATCAACCTTTTTTTCAAAACCCACCAAACAGTATATATAGTGCATATTTGTGGACAACAATTTGTTTGGGACATATACATATACAGGGAAAGCTGATAACAGCCATGGAACTGTGGGATTGATTAGAGATACTCTTTCAGTCTTTTAGTATTTTTAAAGAAAAACCCTGCAGAGTCTCTAAGTATATATGTAATTTACACATTTTTTAATGGACACCATATGACTCCCATGCATGTGTGGATACAGTGTGATTGAGGGTAATGCATGTGGATTATGCATGTAATTTTGACTTTTATAATAAAATATTGATCCATTTATTATCGATTAATTCTCCATCCATATTATTCAGCACCTGCGCACCCATAATTAGGATTTGAAAGCACATATGTATATTAGGAGAAGAAAGGTGATCCACATGCTCACATTTGCACTAAAACCATCATTGTTATTGATGGATGGACAAGGTCAAAACAATTGATGCGTATCGGGCTCACATTCCGCCCTTAGTCATAGTTGACTAAGGGCAGACTAAGAGCCTGATATGCATCAGTTGTTTAGTGGATGTATCTTGTTTTGACCTTGTCCATCCCTCAATAAAAATGCTGGTTGTAGTGCATGTATGAGCATGCGAATCACCTATCTTCTATGTGAATTGACCTTTTTTCGCAAAATTAATTAATTTTCCTCACTAGGCGGTACTTTTACTTTTTAACGCAATAACATCCTTAGTGAATTGGTATTTACACAATGTTTGGTAAAATCAGCTGAATGCAGTAATGCTTAGTGAATTGAAGCTTATGTATCTGTTGGAAGTACTGGTAAAATTGCTAGGCGTCCCCTGCAGAATATTTTACTGCTGTATAATGAATACACCCCTATGATCCAATATGAGGCAGGGGCATAACTATAGGGGAGCAGCACCTGTGATTGCAGGGGGGGGCAAAACTGTGGGAAGCCCTCTAGTACTAACCTTCACTTCCTCTGATACAGGGGACCAAACTCCACTTTGTGGCTACGCTTGTTATGGGTGTGAGGATCCTGATGACCGCACTTGTTAATGACCCTTGTAAGATGGCCCCCCGGGCTGTGAAGGTCACCAGTGGTAGGTAAGGGAAAGGGTGTGGACATTAGGGGCCCCTATCAAAGCTTTTCTAGGGGGCCCCATGAAGTGTACGCCAGTGATAGGAGGGTGCAAAGTATTTCCAAATAATAACTTCCATTATTTTTAATAACCATATGGGGCTCCTGTGAAGGATTAGGGCTATAGATACACTTGCATATCTCATCACTTTACTTTCACTTCTGATTCACTTTTAACAAGCCTAACCTTCAGAAATGAGCAATCGCATTCATAAAGAAGGCATTGAGGCTTCTTCTGCTTCCTTTATTGAACAAGATTTTTCCTGACAGGCAAAATAATTGAGGGAAATTGCTCGTCTCTGTGATAGGTGCCCATACAAATGACAACATTTCAGAATATTTTGATTATTTTCAATAAAGTAAACTGAAAGCGGCCGTAAGGCAAACAAGGCAATTTGATCAAAAGTAAATTAAAAATGTCCATCCATTTTGATCATTTCAACGACAGATCAAGATGTGTATAGAACTGAACAGAAAAGATTGTAATTAAAACGCTAGACTTCCAGTCTATTTGATAGAATGATGTAGTTGACTAGAACATTGCAGGTCTGTATGTGTGGACACTATTAGGAATGGTTCTAAGCAAACCTGATTTATATTTGACTCTGTGGAGGAGATTTAGCAGAATAAGTGCGAAGAAAAACAGTGGTGCCCATCATATGATTGGCCGTACTGAGCAAGTGCTTAACTTTTGCACCAGTGTTGCTCCAATTCCCCTTGCGTTTGATAAATCTGCTTCTGTGTCTGGCCCGTACACATGCTAGATGGATACCTCTCAATGATGGTTGGGACCCGACCCCTTGTTCAATATCGCTGGGCCAAGGCTGTACAGACCCATAGTTAGCCTGCAGGCTAGCTACATGTTTTGTTAGAATGTGTGTGTGTGTGTGGGGGGGGGGGGGGGGCGAGGGGGGGGGGGGCACACACACACACACACACACACATTCCCAGCGATATTGAACAAGGGATCGGATCCTAATCATCATTGAGAGGTATCCATCTAGCATGTGTACGGGCCAGACACAGAAGCAGATTTATCAAACCCAAGGGGAATTGGAGCAACACTGGTGCAAAAGTTAAGCACTTGCTCAGTACGGACAATCAGATGATCGGCACCACTGTTTTTCTTCGGGAGGGTTGAGGGACGGAGCGGGGCAGATGTAACTTTACTTGGCAGACAGGGCGAGTGGGGGAACAAAGCTATCAGCTATCATTTGGGCCATATTGACCTGCTTGGCAGATCGCTGGCCGTGTGGCCTTCGAGGGCTGCTGTACACATGCCACATTATCGGCAGAGGTGGACATTATTTATCAGACGACTTTAATCTACCATGTGTACAGGACTTTAGAATAAGGTTGTATTGTGTCTTGCCTTACTTGCTACCTGGGGGTGCTTGATTTTAAAATTGAGGCTGCAGGTGTCAGTTCTACCACTTCCTAGTCTTCACTTGTACTTACTAAGGCAGGTGTGTAGCCACGCCCACAACCACCCACATACCATACTCTATGTATCATGCATTGGAGCAGAGGCTGGCGCATGTGGGTAAAAATAAGGCGTGTCTGCTAGATTCTCTGCAAAAAGCTACTAAACAGTTGCAGCGAGTATTTTACAAGATGAAGAAGCTTTTGTTCAATGTTACACATTGATCTCACTTTAGGTTCCTTTAAAGCAGAACTCCAATCACAAGATTTAAATCAGCTTTATTTGGGGAATGTAATGTTTTTTTTTTAAATGATGTTTCAGCACTTTCATGAAATTAAAAAAGCACTATTGTAGTAAATGTGTACTTCCATAATTCTAGTGTTTGAACAGACCGGCTTTAAAACAGTAAAGAGCTCCTAACTCACTCCCCCACTCCACTCCATTTATGCTTTGCTATTTGTGACTTGTGAGTGATTCTCACGAATGGCTGGATTTCCCATTAGGCCTAGTAGGTACATGCCAACACCAGAGTGGCTTTACCTACCCCACATTACTATTAAGTTCAATCACTTGAATATCAATGCAAACATTTTTGCCATATGCATATATACGAAGCACCTAGCAAGAATATGAATGAAGGATAATATAAATACAATAAATACTTATATGCATTGGATCCATCCCAACAGAGCATAAGCCAGGGCTGGATTACTGGAAAGGCCACAAAGCCCAGGGCCTTGGGTGGCAGCAGCCCAAGGCGGCACCTGAACATAAAAGAGGAGTTGTCACATTGAAAAGAGGAGGCTGCAAATGGGGAGCAATACAGGGAAAAGGGAAACTGATGAGCTGTCCATGAAGAGAATGGCTACAGTAGATGCATGATACACATGGAACAGGGGGCTGCAGATGGAAAGCGAGCGGCACTGCTGTACATGAAAGGGGAGCCACGCCATGCTTGGCCCGGGGGCATAAAAAGTATAAATCCGGCCTTGGCATAAGCACAAAAGTAAAGTTGGTGTGCACAGGGAGCACATGGTAAGGTAGCTTGCATTGCATAATTAGCATGACTCACATTACCTAGGTGACGTGAGGATTACTAGAGTATGTACATTACACGGATCCATCTGAAAATGGCGCCTGTGAATAATGGCGCACGGTGTTGCTGCTAATCCGTTTGTCGCTTATCGCTGTTTAACGTTAAAGCCTTATTGTTATTTAGCGTTAACACTCAGAACCCTCTCTGTAACTATCCCTAACCCCTAAATCCCCCCTGGTGGTGCCTAACCCTAAGACCCCCTGGTGGTGCATAACCCTAACCACCCCCTGGTGGTGCCTAACCCTAACCACCCTCCTGGTGGTGCCTAACCCTAACCACCCCCCTGGTGGTGCCTAACCCTAACCACCCCCCTGGTGGTGCCTAACCCTAACCACCCACCTGGTGGTGCCTATTTCTAACCACCCCCCTGGTGGTGCCTAACTCTAACCACCCCCCTGGTGGTGCCTAACCCTAACCACCCTCTTGGTGGTGCCTAACCCTAAGACCCCCCTGGTGGTGCTTAATCCTAAGCACCCTGTGGTGGTGCCTAACCCTAAGACCTCCCTGGTGGAGCCTAACCCTAAATCTCCCCTGGTGGTGCCTAACCCTAACCTTGACAGTGTTGTTACATTAAATCCATTCACCGTTTTGCAGTTAAATAATGTCTGCAGTTTGGCTTATGTAGGTGAGCTATTGATAAATAACGTTACTGTGTGCCGTTTTTCATCTTTTTTCCCTGTGCGCCGTTATTATGCAGTAATAACGATAAATAGCGATAAGCATATCTTTTTAATGCATCGCCATTTGTATGCATAGGCGCTGTGCGCCATTATTCACTGATCTGCATTACATTACTTGCATAAGATGTATTGCTCTAACATTGCTTGCATCAAAATTAACGCTTTTGATAGCGGATTACAGCCTTCAGGCAGTGGAAAGGCTTTTCACCAGCTGCAATATACATAGTATACAAAGCGGCACATAACGGATATGCATAAATTGTGGTAGTGTTAACGATATTGAGTGATCACTGCATTTGAGCCAGTATCGCTCTTGGAATTAGTGGCTACAGCTATCGCATAATGAGAGGTGAATTTGGTGCTGCCTGCATGGTTAAATATTTGTATGCAAGAAACAGCCATGAATCATGTAAAAACTGACATTTGTTTAACTATATACATAATTGCATGCATTGATTTTGTGGTGTTTACCTATCTAACACTGCATAGTTTCCCTTCAAGTGTTCTGTTTCCAAAGCTGTCACACAACAGGCCAATAATGATGCTGTGCATGGTGGTGTCACCTTCCCACGGCCCCCTGGGACTTAAAGACTCTAACTGAGCAATCTAGGGCACCGCAGCAGGGTGTGCTGTTCAATATATTGAAACGCTGCCATGCTGAGATAAGAATGTCACTTATTACATTTTGGCAGCCTGAGCAGTACAGGCTGGAGTTCCATAACAGGCGTGCTCTAGGAAAGGTGCTCCATCGATTCGTGGCTGTGGAGGGCAGGCGCCTGACCTCTGTCTCCTCAGCTCCTGGGCAGCACCACAGCCTGCTAGAGATTCAGAAATAGAACTAACCAAAGCCTGCATGAGAGCAGATGGAAAATCACTAGAGGATAGTTTACTTCCACCCCTAGGCAGAAGCTGTACCTGGAACAGGACGGCGAAACACAAATAAAGTTCAGCGCGGAAAGAGCTGAAACTTGCAGATTCTGATAGACAGGGTGTCAGCATAAGGCGCTAAACTCTTTTTGCTTACAGAATAACAATAGCCAGCTTAACATAAATCATTTATTTCAACTTGTCTTTAAAAAAGCCTGGTTCTGTCTAAAGTTTAATGTAGAATACAATGGGGCAGCCATATTTGCTTGTAGAGGAACTGTAAAGACATAGTGCTCTATTCACAAAGCATTACCGCATTTGGTAATGCTGAAAACAGCTGATTTTACCGATCAGCTTGCCACATTCCAATTCACTAAACCGATCACCGCACAGAAAATAAACATTACCGACTAGTAAAGTAAATTACCGACTTGTGCGATAATTGCCTTTAGAAATGTCAAGAAATGTCAATTCATAAAGATTTTTTTTTTCTCCAGCTCACAGCAGCCGATAACTGGCTCTCCCCATGCTGTCTCTGTGCGGTGGACTTGACAGACAGCCTTTGGGGAGAGCCAGGCAGCCAATAGGGAGAGCAACACAGCCTGCTTCTCATGCTGATTTGAAGCGAAGGGTAATTGGGTGGGGCTTTCAGTGTAGCAAAGCAGAGGAGGGCAATTTTCAGAAAGCATCCCTTTAGATGTGCTTATTTGTAGTGTGGCATACAGAAGAGCTCCCCCTGAAGGCTGCAGCACATCTAAAGGGATAACAGGGTTGCACTGTAGGGAAAACCTCCGAGTCCTACACACAGCTTCCCTGCCTGCTACATGATGGTAAGTAACACTTACCGAGCAGGGATTCGTGAATTAAGGCATGTTTGTTCGGTAAATTACAGAACTTCTGCCTCATGAGGGAAAACTTTAGTGAATTTGGAGAAAAGGTGTAAAATACCAGATGAGGTATTTTACCGAAGGCAATTATTTTACCGTCCTGCCCTTTGTGAATAGAGCCCATTGAGGGGAACTTAATTATTTAGGATACCCATTTTAAACTAAAGTATCCTGGTTTCAAACTTCAAAAACACTTCTTAAAGCTATATATTACCAGGGCCAGATTTAAACATATTTCCGCCCAAGGCCCATTGTTACCAAAGCCCCCTCTCCCTGTGCTCCAACCATCCCGTGTGCTAGACCTGTCTGTGCTGTGCTACCTCCAATTCTGTTCTGTGTTCCCTCCTGTCCTATGCTTCACTGTTCCCCCCTTCCCTATCCTGTGCTCCTCCCAGCCCAGTATATACAGCTGAGTATATGTATAGCAGTAACTGTGCTTCTCTCACCTCCTACAGATGTTTGTTGTCCATATTGTCACTGCCCACTTCTCGCTCTAGTGCCCAGCCTCTCCTCATGGGTAGCGTGATTACACGCAGCATAAGCAGATGAAGATTCTGGGCAATAGACTAGTGGTCTGTGACCACTGTGATTTACATGTTTGCCAGTCTGCTGCCCTCCCCTTGTTTCCTAGTGCCCTAGGCCATGGCCTTTGTGACCTTGCCTTAAATCCAGCCATGTATATTGGTATGTAACACCCCCCCCCCCCACACACACACACACACACACACACCCCTCGTGATGTTTAGCCCTAGGCTATCATGTCATGCAGCCTTGTCCCTCAGAGAACTCTAGGAGATCATGCAATGTTCCTGCTCACTCACATCATGGGATCTGGCTAACCAATGAAAGAATCACAAGTATGTATTTTTAAGGCAAAGGCATCTTCATAAATAAGCACCTACATTGCTGTCACAGCAAGCACCTTGTAGTCTACAGGTTATAGTTTTATTGCAGAGTTCACAGTCACCTTAAACTGGGCAGACATTGAATTATTTTATTAACTTTTTTTGTATCTTGCATTGTAGTTTTTCTTTTATCGTATTACTATCACAGGGGACATTACATTTCTTTTTTATGGAGAGCTCAGGAGGGTTATTAGATATGTGATGCCTCGAGTGTTTCCCCAAAAAATGACTGGGCACAGAGAGGAGTGGAGATTGGGACAAAACATTGTACAAATACTCAGGTGGCTGTACAGCTATTTGGATGACTTCAACAAACAGTGGAGGGTCAGCAAAATTTAATAAAAAAAAAAAAAAAAACAAGCTTTTGGCAGCTATTGGACCTACGAGCTGTTTATTTTTAACCCCACAACCTTTAATACATGACATTGGTAACAAAAGGAATAAATTGCATGCATGAAAAAAAGGGCATCGTGAAAAAAGGGCCTGGCTGGATAACGAAATGGCACCGGTAGATAACGAAATCTGATAACGATAAACATTGTTGTCAAACTTGGTTAACGATAAATACAGTTGTAAAAACTGATGGGTAATAATAACTAAAATATATTAACGTTAAAAATCGTTATGTAATTCAACATTACAGCTTAACCCAACCCTACTCTCACACAGAACTCTCCCCTGGTGGTGCCTAAAACTAACCACTTGCCTGGTGGTGCCTAACCTTAACCACCCCCCAGGTGGTGCCTAACCCCTCCCAGTGGTGCCTAACCCTAACCACCTCCCTGGTGGTGCCTAACCCTAACCACCCCTCTTGGTGTTGCCTAAAACTAACCGCTGCCCGGGTGTCGCCTAACGCTAACCACTCACCCTGGTGGTGCGTAACCCTAACCACTCCCCCTGATGGTGCCTAACCCTAACCACTACCTCTGCAGAAACACCCTTTTACACATAGAAACGATAATATCTTTGATAACGTAAAATCTATACATACAGACAAAATAATATGATAAAAACTATAACATTGCAAGCTTGTAAAACTATAACATACTTCAAAAACTTTAACCTCAGTGGCGGTATGATCATTTCCAGATTTTATTGTTCAAAAGCAGTGCAATTTTTTTACAAGCTTTTAGACCCTAAAAATCATACCGCTAGATAGCTCTGTGGCAGCCCTACACATTCCACACCCGCACTGGATCCAACTCGGGATTACCAATCTGAGCTGTGGATTTCTGTCCCGAGCCTGACTCGGGGTTACCGCTAAAGAGGTTAATGTTCTAACGTTGTTTATCTCGGCACCCTTTTTTCTGCTTTTTTCGCCATATTAATGATAATTACAATAGAGTCTATGGCGGTACCCTTTTCGTCCACCCTTAGACGGGGCGCCCTTTTTTCCTCCTACCATTAAATTGCCCAAGTTGCTACTGGTATGATTTACTCCCCAGTCATTCCAATAGTGGCTGTTTTTGAAAGTGTATACTGTAATTTGAGGGAAAAAAGTGCCATACAAACATGCCATCCTTGCAGTAGGCACTGTAGTGTTAAATCAGAAAACGTATGAATTACCTCACATGGAGGTGTATTAATAAGGCTTGGTAACATTTATATGCGCCAACAGCATACGTAAATTATTGTACTGCGTGTTACACAGCCAACCTAACACGTTACAAACCGGTAGTTCATGTAACTTGCCTTACGAAAATAATGTGATATGTGTTTATACGTTTATGCGTTTGAGAATTTTTGTAGAATAATGTATGCATTGTGTGCATGACTTGATACACTAAAAGGCAGTACTGTACTGTTAATAATGACAGGGGAACACTGCCACTTTATTTAGATTAAGAACAACTGTCACTCACCTGACTTTATATCATATTTGATATAAAGTTCAGGTGAGTGGCGGTTGTTCTTAATCTAAATACGTTAACCTTTTTCAACCTGCCTTCCCTTGGGCTGACCCCCGAGGTGAACTTAGTCTTATCAGGGACTTGTGCACCAGATTTATTAATTTTTTACGAGCACTGCCACTTTACCCATTAAAGGGGAACTTCAGCCTAAACAAGCATACTGTCATTAAGTTACATTAGTTATGTTAATTAGAATAGATAGGTAATATAATCTCTTACCCACCCTGTTTTAAAAGAACAGGCAAATGTTTGTGATTCATGGGGGCTGCCATCTTTGTCATGGGGGCAGCCATCTTTTTGGTTGAAAGGAGGTGACAGGGAGCAGGAGACACAGTTCTAACTGTCCTGTGTCCTGATCACCCCTCCCAGCTGCACACACTAGGCTTCAAATGTCAAATTCAAAATGTAAAAAAAAAAAAATTGCACCAAAACAGCAGAACGAGAACAACAACATCAGAAATCCCATCATGCTTTGCACAGCAATAGGGGAAAAATGCCCGGGCAGTTTTTTTCTGTGCAGCTAAAAATGAGGCTTGTATAAGAGAAAAAAAGTTCTGATGCTGTGAAACAGTTAAAGAAACACCAGGCCTTTCCAGTGCTGCGGAGTCAATTTTTAGTCTGGAGGTTCACTTTAAAGCACGCGTAAACTTTTAAAAAAGTTTTTTAAAAAGGGGATTTTTACTTATCTGGAACATCTTTCAGCCCCCCAGTGTGTAAGGTCCCTCGGTATCTTCTGGGTGCCCTTCATTGTGCCACTGCCAACTCTGAAATATCTGTGACTGGAAGCTACTGCAGATGTGTGGCCCCATTCCGTGCACCTCCTCACATGCGCAGCTTTCAAAAGAATGAACCACGCGTGCGCTAAACGCTCCCGGTAATAAGAGCTATAATATCCTTCCTTGTTTGAGACTGGTATGAGGGGTGAGCACTGTAATCTTTGGCTTGAAGATCTACCGTTACTTATGCTGACTATGTTGCACATGTTGCGCACTTAGCGCAACCTGCATTACTAGATATTGCCCATTTTAGTAGGATGATGCACATTACACACATTGTACAGTGCAAGCTACATGATCAGCTTCCTGCACATACTAACTTTACCAATAGTTTGCAAATTCATGGAGCAGAGTGGTCTGTACACGCAGATAGGCCCAGTATAACAAGTTAGAACTCTATACTGAAGAAAAACATGCAGAGATATTTCATACACCACCATCAGGTAATGCAGCTTGCTTAGAATAGAGAGGAACACAGAAAGAATACAGGAAAATCAAAATGCCATAGAGCTCATCACCTCACTTTACAGACTGTGACATCTTGTGGTTGCTTTACTGTATTGCAGTTTAACTAATAATGCTGTTACTACCAACATATATGTGACCCCTTATATGATGCTGTTCCATGGAGGGCACCTAAGGTACAATTTACACCTTTCCAACTATTACTTTAGCAAATGAACTCTAGTACTGTACAGATATTACATTGTGTGTCTTTTCCTGATGTGACTGTAGAATAGTGTTATGCCGCACAAATAATATTACTCTTATAAAATTTGTGATAAAGTACATCCGTATAAGAAGACAATGTACACCTTAGCATCCATATATCATCTTAAATAAAGCCGTCTTTATCTTTTACAGTTATCCAGCCATTCCAATACTACCACTGAAGTCTCATTACCTGATAGATTAAGCTCAATTGCCCATTGATAAATGACAAATTGGCATATCTCGCCGTGTACAGAGCATTCTCCAAAATTAAAGGCACGTTTCCTTAATGCACAATGCAGCCAAAATTTAAATAATTACCTGTCTGTAAATATCAAGCCAATGGCGTGTTATTTTTTTGAATCCGCAATTTAAGTCGGAAGTGCCGTAATTTAGTTAACCTATAATTGAAGCAAAATATAAAAGGCTTTTGTAAAATTGGAAATTCACAAGGTCGGACGTGCATAAATATTCAAAAGCCATGATTTAAAATCCAAAGCATCAAAGAACAAAAACATTACCAAATGAATTATTAATAAGTCAGTGCGCCAGGTCAGATGGCAACCAAAAATGTAATAGGACAGGTGGTACAAGAGTAGGTATAGAAGTCTCACGGCGTCGTGAACATGGAAAAAGGCCCAAAGATCGTAGTAATCAGATTTATGCATATGGAGCCGGCGCCCTCCCCTCCTCCCGAACTCAACCGGAGAGCTCAGCAGTCAGCACTCAAACAGAAAATAATTCAAGAAGACATAAGATAGAACTCCGGCGTGGTGCTCAAGTAATACAGTAGTGAAGTGGAAATCTGCAGGAACAGTAAATCAGAGGATGGAGGTTGTAAAATTGCTACCAAAACAGTGTCACGATTATTCAGGCAGTATATTACTGATGTTTGTGATGACAATTTCCTATCTGCTTTTCCCGACTTTTTGATAGTGGGGGAAGGGCCGTTTACGCAAGGCAGGAGCGGTGGCGTAACTACTGCAGACATAGAGGAGCCAGATTCCCTGGATCCGCAAGGCTAGGAAGAGCTGAGCATTGCCTCGTACTTATACAGTAATAAGAAAGAACTAAACAAATTCTGTGCAGTAGGAAAAAAGCATTTTAGATCTTTCTTCGTAGTATGCCATGGGTTAAAGTGGGCTTGTACAGTATCTACATGGAAGCTGCCAAAACAAAATGATATGCCATTAATATAGCATAAATACCTGGGAATCTTGTCATTTACAGTAATATTATTGAATATGTTTTATTTTAGTTTGGGAGGAGCTGTAAATGTCTAAGGTCTCTTTCACACGAGAGGCTGAAGACGTTAAATTCGGCACCTGTCAGCTGCTTCTGTGCACTAGCCGGGTGCTTGCTAGGGGTCAGCATGGGCATGGTATAGGTAGTCACCATATTGAGTCATATCTGAGCATGGACACACACTTTTCTTTCCTGCCAGGCAATCACACTGTGTGCCAAAGACTGGCACAGGTGGGGTTTCCAACTCTGCCATTTGGCTGTATTTAATTGTAGCTGTAAGGTATTCGGTGGCCAGCAGATAAGAGGCTGAACTACCCTACAAGCCTTCAGTTTAGCCTCCTACGTTAAGAGGTCTAATAGGGCCTGTGAGCTCTAAAGTTGCCCATACATCTAGCTGTGATGGGCAGATTTAACCTATAGACAAATTTCTCTCTGATCGAACCTGATTAGAGAGTGATCTGTCGGCTTCCCGTACACAGGAGACCGATTCCGATCAATTTCAGATGAAATCTCTTGGGAGTTGTCAAAGTCTGCCACGTCCGCCACATCCACCACCTTGCCGTTGCCTCCCTAGTGTGAAAATGTGCCCCCATTTGTGCATTCATACATTACCCGTTTTGTGATGCCCACTACGCAGTGCCTATCAATCTTTTGAATCCCCCACTCTTTCATTAGGGCTAGACACACCGCTGGCATATAGCCCGTGGCATGTGCATGACATCACGCAAGCCCCCTGCCGCTAACGGAACAGTGGGGGATTCCGAAGACGGACAGGTACCGCACAGTGGGCGACACAGAAATGGTAATGTATAAATGCAAACACTGGGGGAGCAGTGTTAGGGGTTTTGTTGCATTTGTTGCTCACCCTGATACCTCCATAAACCTGATCTACCATGATGGCCCGACATCTTGCAGCATGTCCAATTTTTGGACCAAAATTGGTCCCAGTGTCAATCATGCATGCTCTTGGTGGCATAATAATTATCAAATTGGATAGTCGATTGGCCACCACTATTTTTGCCTGAAATCGATACATTTTGGTGCACTCTCTAAAGTTTGGTCAGCTCTGTAACTTTGCAGTGTTTCCTATCTTCTTGCATAAGCATGCCCAGTTTTACATCACTTGAGCCTATAGGCACAGATCTCCTGGCACCCTAGACTTTGCCCTCCATGAACCTACAAACCTCCACCGAACTGGCCCAGCTCTCCCTCCTCCCTTACTTCCCTTTCCTGGCTTAGCAAGCTACAGATGCCATTTAATAGTAGGTAGCCAGAGGTTCTCTTAGTATTAAATAGCTAGAGTTGACCCAAAGTATTAGGTAGCTAGAGGTTCCTCCCCGCCAGTTCAAGGTGGAACTCATCAGTGGAATGCTGAGAGTCAGGTGAGTAGCCTCTCATTTAAACTCGAATTGGGCCTCTGCACAGGGGGCGAAGAGAGGGAGGCAATCAGGGAGGGGAGTGAGCCGCCTTTCCATCATCAGGCGCCTGTAGGCATGTGCCTACAGTGCCTTGGTGACTCCAGCCCTGTACATAAGTGGTCTGCTGAATAATGCAACTCTAAAGTAAGCCATTGCAGTAATTAGCAAATTGAGTCATCAGACAAGCCATGTGCTGTTAGCATTTCTGTGACTTTTCTAGGCAGTTACAACCACGGTAAGACACCCCCCCCCCCACCACCACCACCACCACCTGAAAAGAGAAGAATTCTGCCTTATATCAATACAGAATTTCTCAAAGACAAAGAACAGAAACTTTCCAAGTTGCAGTGCCAAAGTCCCCCACTATGAGAGGTAGGTAGTGGGCATTGTATTATGTAATAATGAGTCAGGGTAGACCTCTGCTTTAAAGGAAGCATAAAGCAACATTTCCTGCCCCGTGATATACTTACCTGGGACTTCCTCCAGCCCATTGCAGCCGACATGTCCCACACCGCATATCCGATTGCAGCCGCCAGCCCGGGGTCTGCACGTGTGCAGAGGCTGACCTCCTCTACTGCGCCTGCGCAGCTGTCGATCAGGTTCACGTTGTCCGCAGCTTACTGCACAGACACAGTATTTCTGCGCCTGCGCAGTACGCTGCGGACAATGTGGACTTGATAGACAGCGGCGCTTCACACGGGCTCAGTAAGGACAACCTTGAGGTCAGCCTCTGCACCGGCGGGGACCCCGGAGCGGAGTTGCGGCATGGGACATGTGAGCTGCAAGGGGCTGGAGGAAGCCCCAGGTAAGTTGATCGGGGAGTAGTTTATATTGTAGTTTATAGTTTATATTGCCTGATGACTCTTTTAAGTGTAGAGAAGTTGCAGTTTACACAAATAAATAAATACATGTGAAGAGCACAAGGACTGTACAGACATTTTATAGGACAGCAATTCCCATAGCGCCTCTATCAGCTATATGGGACTCTCTGGGCTAGGAATGGCACTTTATATCCTCAGTCTGTTCACTGCCCTATATATCTTCTCTAGATGCAGTGGTGGTAACTTTACATTGTTAGTCTGTTGAGGTCTCCACATCTATGCATTATTCACAGAGGTGAGGTTGACTGTATAATGCCATTTACAATAATCCATGGATGGGGTGCCTGTATTCATTACAGAGGCACCATAGTGACATATTTTAGAATGCAGTAAATTATTCAGGATACACACTTTTATGGTAATTTTCCTGGTTTCAGCATCAGAAATACTTCCTATGCCTATATTTTTTGCTGTATATGCTTATGTAGCCCTGCCTTCCAGTGATGCCTGCCTAGGTGTAATTTTCTCCCCCAGAGCATTCTGGGAGACCACATATCTTTTGCACTTGCTTTAGAACTCTCAGTAAACAAACTTTTTGCAGATATACAAAAACGGGACGCCGAGAGCCCTATATAGAGTAATAAGTACTGGAAATACTGAAATATGTAAAGCAAGTAAATAATACTCACTAACCAGGGTCACCTCAAAGGCGACCACTGTCAATGCAGGTGGGGAGATTAGACCTATCCCCACTCAGGATTAAGAAGTCGCTCTCCGTAGATAAGGAAAAAGGGGAACACCCCTCCACCAAGTGTGGACTCAATTACTGTATAAAGCAAACAGAGGCGCCAAAAGAATTAAAAGGACTAAAATGCTTAAAATTACTATGTAGAGGAGGTAGTCGTGGACTTACCTCCTCCAAGCAGACACAGGGAACTGTTGATTTTGACAGTCAAGAAAAAATTAATTTACACACTCCAGAATTTTGTGCAACACGTTTCACAGGTATGGCCCTGCCTCATCAGGCAATAAGGTAGGAGCATATAACATCTGCAGATCAGAATTATACCCAGCGCCTCTGCAGAGATCACCTGACGGGACTAATGATGTCACCACCTGTAATACATTTCAGGTCCCAGTCTTTGCTTTCCCTGATGGCTACTGTCTCTTTACTACCAAGTCCTGGGCACCTGTGTGACGTGAGGACAGGCGCTAGGGGAAACATGGCATGTACCTTAGGTGACCACTAGAGGCCTTTGGTGTTAGTTACAAATCATAGGCGCCTGGGTACACAGAAGTGGAAAGAGGAAGTGGCCAGTGGGGAGAGAAGACACCAGAACGGTGGACAAGTGAGAGTAGCTCCTGCTGCTGCATCACTCATTGCAAAATCAAACCCTGCTAGTAGTGATGCTTTTCCTATCCACTGCCGATCAACCACAATTTACCAGACAAATGATCAGAACGATCGATTTTGTCCGAAAGTCAGTTGATCAAGAATTGTTTGCAGCATCGATTCCTAGCTGGTTCGATCAAATCATCTAATCAGCAGGTTATTATTGCAAAAAATCTACTAATGTATGCCCATGTTAAAGACAACCTTAAGTCTGATTAAAAAAAATGACGTTTACTCACCTGGGGCTTCCCTCAGCCCCCTGCAGCCGATCGGTGCCCTCGCCGTGTCTCAGAGATCCTCCCTTCCTCGCCGGCGACCACTTCTGTTTTGGCCGTCACCAGCCGACCGGCATGGGAACGCGAGTGATTATTCGCGTTCCCAGCCATAACATCTCCCCCTATGCTGCTATTGCGGCCTCCTGGCCACAATAGCAGCATAGGGGGCGATATTGTGGCTGAAAACGCGAAGAATTACTCGCGTTCCCATGCCTGTCGGGTCCTGACGGCGAAACCGGAAGTGGTCGCCGGCGAGGACGGGACGATCTCCGAGACACGGCGAGGGCACCAATCGGCTGCAGGGGCCTGAGGGAAGCCCCAGGTGAGTAAATGTCTTTTTTTATCAGACGTAAGGTTACCTTTAAGCCTAAATAAACAGAGGCACCCCTACTGCAAAAACATGGCACTCAAGGTTACTTTACTGGATTTCGGCAGTTTTTTTATTGGAGACCAGAGACGGCTGGTACAGCAAGACAGCGCTTACCGATGAATCTCAGCGCAGTCCCGCTGCTCTTGTTGGTCACACTGCTCGCCCCAAAACCGCAGGTTCCCCTCTCTGCTGTCTCTATGATGAGGAGGCGCTTTCATTGGCTCCTGACCCTGTCAATTAGTGTAAGCCATTAGGATTGGCTTACAGTGATGACAGAGTCAGGGGCCAATGAAATTGGCTCCTGACCGGCTCACACAGCTCGGCCATCATATACACACTCGTCTATATATTGCGGCGGGGAGAGAACAGCGCAATTGGCAGGAGCGGCGTGACTGTGCGGTGACATTTGTTGAAATCTACGTCCTGTCAGAGCCACGCAGCCACATGAAGGACGTACATTCCAACCAACTCGGTGTGAAATCGATTAAGTACAGAAAATGTAGAATTACGCAATAAACACGGTGTCAAGATTTGCACTGAACCCAATAGCTGCTAATCTCTATCGTGCTCTTAAGAGTATCCCATAATTTGGTTATACATATGCTAGAGGTTCCCTCCAGTGCACATAGTCTGAGAAGAGCCCATATGTTGCTGAGTAATTGAAATAATACATACACTGAGTGTAGAACACAGTTCCCACACCTTCTGTTTAAAAGCAAAAGACGACAAAAATAGCAACAATACCCTTCATGCTAAAAAGGCGGCACAGTCTTCTTTATTCCACTGCACATGAAAGAGCGCAAAAGCATAATATTTAAGATGCATACATGCATGGGAAAAAAAATCTAAAAATGATACCCTTCAGTGACTTACTAAAAAAAATCATCATGCTAGCTTTCAATGATCTGTAGTCCCCTTCTTCAGGCATTCATATTACTGAAAGACAAAGTCCTCAATTCACTAAGCTTATCTCCTGTCTTTAATAACATTTCTAGAGTTATCACCTTGGTGACGAGGCATGTAGTATTCAGGAAATATTTTACCTCAGGCAAACCTAAAGTTAACTCTTCTGTCTTTAAGTTAACTCTTCGATCCTTAAAATAACTCCAGACTTAAAGACAGGCTGTTTATTAACTGCATGTGAAAATAACTACAGAGGAGGTAAATTAACTACAGAGGAGGTAAATTAACTACAGAGGAGGTAACTTAAGGAATGAAGAGATAAGATAACTATCTCACTGTGTGGAGGTAAGTTTTCTCTTGCCTTATTATCTCCAGCATGATCTTAGTGAATTGAGGCCATAGGCAGTTCCATTTAAAGGGAATCTAAAGTGAAAATAAACTTATGATGTAATGAATTGTATGTGTAGTACAGCTAACAAAATAGAGAATTAGTAGCTTTGATATGAGTCTCATATTGTTTCCAGTACAGTAAGAGTTAAGAAACGGCAGTTGTTATCTAAGCAAAAGAGCTTCTCCGAGCTCTCCGACCAAATTTGGTTGGCTACAGTGCTGTTTTCTAAAGCCCTTATCTCAATCTGTCTCTCATTGTTTCTTGTTTGTTTAAGGTTTTACTGCAGGAAAGTTTGAAGGGTCATTAGCTCTGCTGTATCATAGTTTAAACTACAGAGGGTTGTTTGTAAACTGCAAATATTAGAGAATGAAGTAATGTTATAAAACAAAAGCTCTATAACTGAAAAAAAATTTTGAGACTCTTGCTACTAATGCTCTATGAATTATCTGTACTACCCATGCAATTCATTATATCATTAGGTTTTTTTCAGTGTCACTTTAATCCCAAGTATCTCCAGTGAAGATGGCATAAATGATCCTGAAAAGGTGGACTTTGTTAAATTGTCAGCTATTAGGTAGTCAATGGTTGCAATGATTGTAGCCTTCACCTGGGCCATACAGCGCAATATTCAGACCTTGTAAATCAAAAGTTGTCTGTTTGCAGTCATGAGGCCACAATAAGAATTTTCTTTAAAGGACCACTTTTGCAAAAATCATATAATTTTAAATACATGTAAACACATACAAATACAAAGTACATTTCTTCCAAAGTAAAATGAGCCATAAATTACTTCTCTCTTATGTTGTTGTCACTTACAGTAGGTAATACAAATCTGACAGAACCAACAGGTTTTTGGACAAGCCCATGTCCTCGTGGGGCATTTTCAAGGTTTTCATTATTTTTAAATTCACTTAGTGAATAGCACTATTCACTAACTGCCAAAAAAGTGTACGGTGAGTAGGGAGGCTGGCCAGCATCTTTGTATAGACGCTTTTCAGAGAGTGAAAAATAAAGGTCGTGCTGAGAATCCCCCATGAAGAGATGGACTAGCCCAAAACCTGTCGGTAATGTCAGATTTCTACTTCTTACTGTAAGTGTCGGAGAAAAGTAATCTATGGCTCATCTTACTCTGGAAGAAACATACTTCTTATTTGTATGTGTTTACATGTATTTTAAATTTTCATTTTTTGCGATAGTGGTCCTTTAATAGATTTTCAATGTATTTATTTAAAAAGAAAAACTCCTGTCCTGCTTTGGATGCTGTGCGCAAACCTGATAATTATGGTCCGAAATATAAGAAACCAGCACCCAGCCACCCACACTGAAATATGCAATTTGCATGAAGATAAATGTTAATAGGCTTTTTCAGTGAAATCTAAAGGAAATGTTAAGTATTTTTACATACCCAGTTATTTTTTACCGTGCCTTAAAAAATATTAGGAACATAGGAAATGGATGAAGTGAGTGATTGATTTTTGCACCTCACCTGCTGCTTTGATTGACAAGCTTTTAAGCAGAAAAGGTATCTCACTTTCCTGCCGAAATAAACAAGTCTAAAATTGTCAGTTATCAAATCAGGAGACGTAGTTTTTGCAATTTGAAAGTTTCATCCTTCATCATAGAAAGCCATTTGTATTGCTTAGCAGAAAAAAAAATCAGTTAAAGACATTCTGAAGCCAAAATAATTTTCTCTTTTTATTGCCCACTTATACCGCCTATATAACATGTCTAGTGGCTGCAGTTCTGGCACTTTGAGTCCGCCAGGAGAAAAGTGCAATATAAACGTTATTTGCCTTGTTTTTGTCTTAAACAATGCACATTGCCTGGCTGTCCTGTTGATCTACTGCCTTTACGCCTCTTTCACAGTGCGACGTTAAAGCCGCACATTAGAAAATTTTATTACACAGATTAACGCACAGCAATACAAAGTCTGTGCGACATTCACAGTGCACACGTTACGTTTTGTGTAACGTGTAGCAATATTTAGAAAATGCTGTGCGTTTAGCAATACGTTTGCTGCGTTATGTGTGTTGCACATGTACAGTAAGGTGTTTTTTTCTTTAGTGTAACGCATGCGCAATTTCCATTCCATCACTGTGCGACGAAAACGGCGCACCAAACACAGGGCTAAAGAATGTACTATAACGTCCAAGTTATAGTCTTTCAATGCGTTGCATTAGGGGCACGTTATGCGACCTTAACGTTGCATCAAATGCAACGTCCCACTGTGAAGAACGCCAGAAAGCCACCAGGAGCCCGTCTGGTGCTACAGGACGTCGCTGGAGGCTTGATAAATATTTTATCCTGCATGCTGGGAGGGGGTGCTTTTTTGACCGGTTGCTCGAACCCTGGCAAGCACATGTATCCGGCATCAGGCGATCCCCGCCGCTGCCAGATACTAGGAATTTTGAAATATATATTCCAACATACACACACCAATGTTCTATATATATCTAATTAAAATGTATCTATTTTAAGTTTCACTTAATGAATTAAACTGAAAAAAAAATGGACAAATACTATGGGCCTGATTCACAAAGCGGTGCAAACTTTTAGCACGCTGGTGAAAGGCACCTTATCACGCCTAAACTCAGTTTAGGCATGATAAGTTTAGGCATAATAAGTTTAGGCGTGATAAGTTTAGGCGTGATAAGTTTAGGCGTGATAAGTTTAGGCGTGATAAGTTTAGGCATGATAAGTTTAGGCGTGATAAGTTTAGGCATGATAAGTTTAGGCATGATAAGTTTAGGCGTGATAACTATAGCACCAACTGGGTTAGCACCGCAGTGCACAGCTGATCAAAAGTTTTGCGCTAGCAAAGTCTGGTGCACGAAACATCGCATAGAGTTTAATGGCGCTTCTTTGCGCGCGGGACGTTGTGATCTAAACTTATGTAAACTTATCACGCCTAAAGTCTTTAACTGGGTTATCAATGCTTTGTGAATCAAGCCCTTAATTATTGCGCATGATGATTTTTCCTGTCAAAGCCATGAAAAACATTGGTAGAAAAAAAAAATAGGAATGAATGACCTAGAGCTTTCAGATTCAAAGAACTTACTGGTAAACAACGAGGGTAGTAAACAAATAAAACCAAAAAACACATCAACCATTAACCTTGCAGCCAGGAAATTATTGTGGCACATTAAACACATAGATGTAGAAACAATAAAAGATGCAAATGACACGCTTAAGACTTTGCATTCTTTCCTCAAGCATATCTTTATTTACATAAGTATATTCATTCATAGATCGATTAAATGTCCTTGTTGACAACCCACGGTTCATAATGAGCACAGCATCTCTCCCTATTTCAACGGAATAATCTGTTTGCATCTTAGCTGAATATGAATAAATTTGAGTTCTTTCTATTCATATATACGTAGTTGCCAAGATTCTTCAGATATACTTGTGAGATATTTTAGCTACTGTTCACTGTGTTCACAGTTGGGGCTATAAGCGGTTGCGTTGGAGACTATTTGAATCAAAGTTGACTTAAATTCACATTAAATCCTTTCTTTAAATATCATCACAGTTGAGAGTCTGAACAAAGGATGATGGGATTGGGGAGGGATGGTTCTTACTCCTGCCTCTTCAGATTCTAATTTTGCTAACATCTATCACCATTCTTCAGGGCTGTGGCCACCGTCATCTACCAAGTCACACTATGACACCTTTAGGCCCCTTTTACACTTGCCTTGTAAGTGTGCTTTGTATTACCCTGTTTTACCGCAGGATAACGCAACAATGCGAATGGCAGCAGAGAGTGTCTTGCTGTTAAGCAGTGTCTGAAAGCAGGAAAAAAATCATGCATGCTCCTGTACACTTTTTTATGAGTGAACAGGGAGATTTTCTTGCTAATTGGCTGCACTTGTGGTCAGGGAGAGGGAGGTGGAAGGTCCCCCAAAGCTTCTGCCCCCCCCCCTGCGATGGCAGAGATCGCAGGGGTGATTGTTACGACCATGCTGTTTATGTAAAGAGTTGGTGAATCCTGTAAATAAACTTAGTTTTGGTTATCCTGCCTCCATAACTACAAAACACAGCTGTAAGGTTATGGGCTGGTGGGAACCTAATAATCATCATCAGCCAAGCTTTTGTACTCACTTGCTATCATTTTATATAGCTTCAATCTGTCCGCTGCTGAAAACCCTATTACAGTGAAATGTAGGCTTGAGAAATGAGAACCACTTCCCCGCTTAGTTCACCAGTAATGGTCATCTTCCATTAGTTTCATTTTCACCAATTCTTCTCTGTAGCACTGCTGAGATAGGCTGTAATTGACACAGTGGTCACCTCAAGGCATGATTAAAGAAACGCGTAGTGCCCCCGCTGCTATAGCACCTCTGTTTATAATCAGTTCTGCAAGTGCTGCCCATAATCAGTTTGAGTACATTTAAATAAGTACTTTCCTACAGATCTCCACTGCGCACAAGGCAGTTAAGAAACCCAGCCTCCGCAGCTGTGCTCTGCATACTGCTCAGAATACATCACTCTCTATCAGGCATGCTGATTGCACATGTCAGCTTGAGATGCACCGGGGTCAGGTCTCTTCGTATTTCCCTATATGCACCGAATTAAGTTTATGGAAACAAAATGTCAGCAATATGTTATTGCGAGCTGCAATACTTCATGCAAATTACGTTCAGACTAAGAAGAATACTCTACGCGATTTTATGGGATAAACAATAATCCCCTGATTGAAAATCGACTGGAAATATTGAGCGCAGAAATCTGGTTGAATGTAGATTTTTAAGCCGCTGTCACTAAAGCTGTCACTAAAGGTGACTGTACAATTTTTGGTCAATTAAATTTAGATCAGATTATTCAGATCGCATTGTATAGTGATGATAATGGTAAATTTCGCTTATGCGTACTTAATGAATCACATTATTTTTTTGTAATTATGGTTTTTTTTCCGATAAATTACGCTAATTCCAAAGAATTACGCAAAATTACGAGTAACCACAAAATTACACACAAAATTATGAGTTAGTGCAAAATTATGAGGCGACACTACGAATTGCGACAAATGAATTATACGTTTGCTGAAAAATATGGATTACAGCTGGAGAATCCATCGCTGGAATGCTGAGAGCAGGTGACTGACGCAGCGCCTCGCATCTAGGGAGGGGGAGAGACAGAGTGCCAGGAGGGGGACATTTGGGGAGGGAAGTCACCTCTTGCTGCCCTCTAATTGTTGCTGCCCTGAAGCACGTGATTCACTTTGCTTCATGGAAGAACCAGCCCTGAACACCAGCATACAGGGAATAAGAGCATACCACTAAGGCAAGCAGGTGTGTTGGCAGGGAAGTCTTCCAGTATAAGGCCCTGATGGCATCAGGTGTGGAAGCGCGTACCATCTCCTATTGTCTGTGGGGATCCACAACACTGAAAACCTTCTTTCAGGGCAGGATCACAATGGCCTCTATTCAGAAAGCATTCCTGCATGCGGTAATGCTCAAAACAGCTGACTTTACCGACCATTTAGCAAAGTGTCCATTCATAAAAGCTGTTTCCACATGAAAAGCTGACATTCCTGAGCAGTGCGGGGAAATTACCGCCTTATGCAGTGATTATCACAGCACATGTCACTACATGTCAATTCATAAAGATTAGAGCAAGCGGAATTGGGACGGAGAATACCGGCTGTTTAGATAATGCGATAAGCATGCTGATAACAGGCAAGCTAATGGAGAGACTGACCTCCCAGGCAGCAGCAGTGAGAGCAGAGCAAACAAGGCATCCCAGAATACCAAGGCTGTGTTTTTTAACCCCTTGGGTACTTGTTTTCAGATAAATTTCACAACAGAATTTCTTAAAGTTCTTCTAAGCTGCGGCAATTAAATAGATTGTTTAGAAAGACTAATAGACAGATTCAGAGAAGATTCAGGGCAAGGAGAGGCAGTTTAAAAAAAAATGCACATCTAAAGAGATGCTGGGGCTGCCTCCTTTATAGTAACCCTTTCTCTGCACAGAGAAAATGTATCAACTCAGGCAGCACCGCTAGTTTAGTGCGGGAATTCCCCGACCTCTCATCGCAAGTGTAAACATTTTATGAATTAGCACACAAAAGTCTAAAATACCAATGCAGTGTTTTCCCTCCAAGATTTTTTTTCCCCACAAATGTTTTATGAATAGAGCCCAATATGGGGCATAAGAGCATACCACTAAAGCAAGCAGGTGTGTTGATAGGGCAGTCACCCAGTATAGGCCCTGATGGCATCAGATGTGGCAGCACGTACCACCTCCTATTGTCTGCGGGGTTCCACAACGCTGACTGATCACCTTCTTTCAGAGCAGGATTGAAATATGGGGGATAAGAGCATACCACTAAGGCAAGTGGGTGTGTTGACAGGGCAGTCACCCAGGATAAGGCCCTGATGGCGTCAGGTGTGGCAGCACGTACCACCTCCTATTGTCTGCGGGGTTCCACAACGCTGACTGATCACCTTCTTTCAGAGCAGGATTGAAATATGGGGGATAAGAGCATACCACTAAGGCAAGTGGGTGTGTTGACAGGGCAGTCATCCAGGATAAGGCCCTGATGACGTCAGGTGTGGCAGCACGTACCACCTCCTATTGTCTGCGGGGTTCCACAACGCTGACTAAAAACCTTCTTTCAGGGCAGGATCGGAAGCTGACACGCAGTGTGGGTCCCTCTGGTAAATTGTTTTATCCCTGGAGAAGAATTCAGCAGATATGTCGCTAATGCCAGGGAATATGACACTGAGGGCGAATCAAGGCTTTTTGCATTTATTTGCAAACAAATTATGGTAATCTAATCACACTTGAAACTGCATAATGTTATTTTTCATTATTTCCATTAACAGCGTGCATAAAAAGGTTGGGCAAGGGTTCTTGCTCCTGGCTTTTTCTTCATTAAAATAAAGAAAACATTAATTTTGCAGAGTGTTCTCTCACGCTGGGTATAATGGGATGAAGGTATGGGAACTTTTTTTTTTTTCAGGAATTCTAGCTGTACGATAAATAATAATAAGCTACAGCAATCTCATTAATCATCCTAGGTGTGCTTCTGTACTCTATAGACTACATGCAAAAAATACTGTCTGCTTCTCTGTAATGCTGGGAGAGTACAAAGAATTTATTAGAAACCATTATCTTGCACTGATAAGCAGCGGTAAGGTCAAAACAGTCCACTGTAAGTGGCTGACTTGTCTGGCGGTGTCAGTAAGGCATTTATTCACAGGTTATTACTTATCGAAGGGACTTTTTAAAGCCTTATTTCACCACCTTCGAATATTTCATTGTTAGTAATGGCTAATAGGGCATTATGCCATTAATCACATAGCTTTCGTATTTGATGCATCCATTGCAGAGAAATACATAACACATGACCCAGAAAGCACTTCACAAAATATGCAGCTATACACACAGGGCTGTGGAGTCGGAGCAATTCATGGTTACCTGGAGTCGGGAAAAATGCACCAACTCCGCCTCTTAATAACTTTAAACTGCAATTAAAAGAGAAAATATGATAAAATGATGTATCCATTTCTCTGATAATAGTCATCATAAATAACTTTTATATATGTTACGGCCAGAACCCGAAGTGTGGCCACTTCGCGTTCTGGCCAGCCACTTCGGGTTCTGGCCGGCCAATGTGCGAAGTGGCCGCAGCGCAGCGGCCACTGTTAGAAATGGCATGATGACACATAAGGTACAATGTATTTTATGGCCGTCACGCTGCGGCCAAATGTATTAGAAGTCTCGCACTGCCTCCTCTCCTCCTCCCCCCGCCTCTCTCTTCTCCCTGCCTCCTATACCACATACGGAGCAGCCGGCGGGGACACACGCGGAAGTTGGTCAATTTCCTCTCTCCTCTCCCTGCCTCCTATACCACATACGGAGCAGCCAGCGGGGACACGCGTGTCCCGAAGAGTCGTTTGTTGCAGCAGGGCAGCAGAGCGGGGAGGCTGCAGACATTGCTTCTGCCAGCACCCGCTCTGCAGGAACGGCAGGATTCCCCTGCCGCGACGAACGACTCTCGGGGATACGCGTGTCCCCGCCGGCTGCTCCGTATATTGTATAGGAGGCAGGGAGATGAGAGAGGCGGGGGGAGGAGGAGAGGAGGCAGTGCAAGACTTCTAATACATTTGGCCGCAGCGTGACGGCCATAAAATACATTGTTACTTATGTGTCATCATGCCATTTCTAACATTGGCCGCTGCGCTGCGGCCACTTCGCACATTGGCCGGCCAGAACCCGAAGTGGCTGGCCAGAACGCGAAGTGGCCACACTTCGGGTTCTGACCGTAACATATACATTAATAGCATTGCTTAGTCCACAAAATGTAAACAAATGAGGAAATGCCTTTTATGTTACATACTTTCATTCAACAAGATTGTTATATGCAAATTAGAGGAGTCTGAGTTGATGGAATCCCAAACTGAGGAGTTATTTTTGCACTGACTCCACAGACCTAAAGGCCATCACCAGGTCGTCCCGCCTCTTCCTTCAGTTACTGAGCGATATTAACTCTTTGTGGCCAGGACTGCAGCTGCAATGCTGTAACATTCTGCTCCATATGTAATAAAGCATTCACCTTTCCCACACCCTCTCGAATATCTTTATAAAAACTAGCCTGCTATATGGAATAGTTTTATCACTGCTCTTAGTTAACATTTGAGGGTTTGAGGAAAGGATAAATGCTTTATTACACGGTGTAACAGTGCATGGACCACAAAGCTTTACTATAATAAATATTGTCATCAAAGCGTCTACTAACGCTAATTCGGCATTTGAGTGCTGCAAGAATTAACACAATGAATATTGTGCACAAAGGAAGCACTGCCGCTAAATCGGCAATTGACTTCCGCGACAATTATCGTATTGTATGTACATACTGCCAATAAACCAGCAATTAACTACACTTGTTGTGTAAGCTGATACATGTATACCATGCCCCAAAATTTCCACAAATTGCAGCAAATCGCGGCTTTTATCACGGGAGCCTATGTCGGCGCCTCTTCTTCCAAGGTGCCTGCGGTGCCCTTTTTTTCCTGTTTTGATGCATACATTTCGACAATGTTAACCTAATGAGCAAGCCAGGATCATTACGGGCGACACTGATTTTGTGTGTTGTGAGACCATGGCAGACGTATGCCCGTGCAGGCCCATAGCCTCTGGGGCCCATGCTCCATCACAGTCAGGCCCAGATTATCCTCTAGGTTTGTGTATATGTCTATGCAGATTGTGAGCTCCTCTGAAGACAGTCAGTGACATGACTATGTACTCTGTAAAATGCTGCAGAAGATTCCGCCACTATATAAATACATAATAATAGTATGGTAGGACATTAGACTATGACTATGGTAGGATTAGATTGTCAGCTTCTCTGAGGATGATCAGTGATATGACTATGTAAAATGGACTGTGGGAGATATAAGTGCATAATAATAATATTAATAATAATTTATAATTATTATTATTACTAGCTGACCTAAGCCCGTTTAAAAACTGGCTCTAGGTCTTTCACCGCTGTCCGCGGCAAGCGAGCGCACCCTCTTGCCGCACGCGCACCCATAGAGGAGATGATGATGATGATGATGATGATTATTATTATTATTATTATTATTATTATGTAGTTTTTGGACCATTTACAGTCTAACACATTTTCACATGCAGAGACTTGTGGCCGACTTGTGTATGAGACATAATGAATAGGTTTAAAATATGTGCTGCATTGATACAGTGCAGAATGCAGATTAGGTTCTGATACGTTTATGTTTTGTCACTTTTTGGCTCCAACCATTATCTGTTATAACCACGCCCCCTCACATGATGACCCCTACACTTTATTCTACACAGGAGCCCACTGTTGGCTTTGTCCGCCACTGGTCAGATCGGTTGTTTGATAAGGCTTGATATAAATTCTGTGTATACAATATTCATTGTCCCTGAGTTTTCGGCAGGCAAGCCTTTTCCCTCTAAGTGCGTAACATTATAATAGAAGCAAAATGTTTTTTTCATAAAACAGATGCAAGTGAGCTTTTCTAAAGTTTTTCAAAGAACACCAGTTCTTTGTTTCCTATCAGCAAGAAAAGAACTCTCCCCCCACCAGCTTCTGATTTGCGCACTCGTATTATACAGTAGAAGAATGCATAGCAGCCGTTTCCTCTAATATCAGGTGTTAAGTAATTCCATAAATACATTTTTACAGCACAACATGTTTTTGTTGGGAAAGCCTCGCTGAGAGAAGATCTGCCTCCGATACAAAAGCAGGCTGCAAAATTACATATAATGAGATTGTAATGTAGTGTACATTTACTTCCAGAGACGATTGAGTGCGCCTTTCACCTCCTAATATTACAGTTTCTAATGTAAATTCCTCACGGTTTGGGACCGGGTGCTCGTTTTCGGCATTCTTGGTGGCATTTATACGTACAGTAATTGGCTGATTTATAGAATGCATCTTTTGATGCAATTACCTCTGTCTCCTGTTGTCATCCTATTTGTGCTAGAGGAAGGCATAAGTCATTGCTGATGTCGAGCAATTAAAGAAAGAAAGCAGGCATGCTGTATTAAAGGACCACAATCATGAAAAAAATAAAATGAGTGTAAACATAAAAATAAGAAGTATTTTTCCTCCGGAATAAAATGAGCCATAATTTACTTTTCTCATATGTTGCTGTCACTTACAGTAGGTAGTAGAAATCTGACAGAACCGACAGGTTTTGGGCTAGTCCATCTCTTCATGGGGGATTCTCAGCAAGACTCTTATTCTTTGTAAAGACAGTCCATGAAAGGGATTTATACAACAATGCTGGCCAGCTTCCCTGCTCACTGCGCACTATTCTGGCAGTTGGACTAAGAAACTGCCTTTCACTAAGTAAATAGTGAATTTAATAATAAAAAAAACCCTGAGAATCCCCTATGAGGAGATGGGCTAGTCCAAAACCTATCGGTAATATCAGATTTTTACTACCTACTGTAAGTGACAGCAACATAGGAGAAAAGTAATTTATGGCTTATTTTATTCTGGAAGAAACGTACTTCTTATTTGTATGTGTTTACCTGTATGTCAATGGGGCACTATGGCAAAAAATTGTAAAATATAAAATATGTGCAAACACAACCAAATAAAAAGTATGTTTTTTTCCAGAGTAAAATGAGCCATAAATTACTTTTCTCCTATGTTGCTGTCACTTACAGTAGGTAGGAGAAATCTGACAGAACCGACAGGTTTTGGACTAGTCCATCTCTTCATGGGGGGAGTCTCAGGCATTTATTTATTTTCAAAAGCACTTAGTGAATGGCGGTTGCTCTGTCCAACTGCCCAAAAAACTGTGTAGCGAGCAGGGAAGCTGGCCAGCATCATTGTTTAAATCCTTTTTAGGGAATATCTTTATAAAGAATAAAAGCCTTGCTGAGAATCCCCTATGAAGAGATGGACTAGTCCAAAACCTGTCGCTTCTGTCAGATTTTTACTGCCTACTGTAAGTGACAGCAACGTAGGAGAAAAGTAATTTATGGCTCATTTTACTCTAGTAAAAATGTACTTCTTATTTGTCTATGTTTGCACATATTTTACATTTTCAAATTTTTCGCCATAGTGCCCCTATAAGTTTTATGATTTTCGCGATAGTGGTCCTTTAAGCAAAGGTTGTCATATGAGGAAGTCTTGGCAATGTTGATGCAGTCAGGTGTATCGCATGGCTCTAATTGAAGAAGCAGGTTATAGTGGTTATAGATGGCTTCTCTGATTATTATCACTATTGGGGATTCTCTGCCCGAGCTTCGCCTTAGTCCTTGGAGCAGAAAGACATTGGCGTGACTTCCTCCATATGCATTGCTGCAGGATGCTGAAGGCTATGAGGTCCACCACGCCATGATTCTCTGTGATGTAAATTCCCTCCTCACCCTTTACCACCTATTCTATTAGATCTTTGGCTGCCATTCAACCCTCCGCGCCGACAGCTAAATTATTCTATATACGTCTGCCTTCCCGTAGTCCGTCTTTTGATCTGCATGGCAAATTTTCAACATTTATGCCCTCTGATCTACTGAATTTGAATTTTCACACAACCATTTATGTTGGCTTTAATATTTTATTTGTCTTATTTTTCTGTCCAGTCCGCGATACACAAGCCTTGCAAGATGTAAGGCTCTCGCCGTGGCGAAACCTATTTCCTTTAGAGACAGATTGCGCATTGTACATAAAATTATTCAGCTTCTAAGTACGTATGTATTGATTTAATATTTATTACTCAGACTGTATGGCTTACCCTCCTCTGCCTGCACTGGCGGCTTCCGAACTGCCAAGCAAGATGCTAATTATAAAAAGCAAATCTTTGGAATTTGAGTTTCTCACCCGGAATGCTAATCCCGTCTCTCACCATCTGACAGAGCTGCACGGCCCCAAGTGGATAAGCCTTCAGCTGCCATTTTTGTTAACCCCATGCAGAGCAGGGACAAGGTCCTCCAGCACCCAAGGCTGAGACAGCAAAGTGTGCCCCTCCATCCCTCCCACCCCAGCCGTCACACACTGATTGCTATTAGACTAAGAGGGCCACAGGGCCCACAACCTCCCCAACACCTCAATATCTAGTTATCTGGCTTGCAGTCACTGCCATGTATCCACTTTTCTTATTTCTTTCTGCTTCAAACACAATTAGGAATGACAGCTGAATAAATTGTGCGCCCCCTCCTACACTGCGCCCTGAGGCTGGAGCCTCTCCAGCCTATGCCTCGGCCCGGCCCTGACCCCATGTGGGCCAAAGGGATCATAATATGCATATATTTGTATTATTTAATTATTTATAAGGACAACTTGATAAGAGTATGGAGACTGACGTTTTTATTTCCTTTTAAACAATACCAGTTGTCTGGCTATCCTGCTGATCTACATTATTTGGCTTCAGTAGTTTTCTGAATCAAACCAGAAACAAGCATGCAGCTAATCTTGTCAGATCTGACAACATTGGCACAAACACCTGCTGCATGCTTATTCAGGGTCTATGGCTAAAAGAATTAGAGGCAGAGGATCAGCAGCACAGCCAGGCAACTGGTATTTCTTAAAAGATATTACATTCGGCATCCTCCATATCCCTCTCACTTCAGTTGTCCTTTAAGCATAAGCATTTATTTAGCACAGTTATGTTGCAGCAATTTCCAGAAAACACTGACGGACTCACTGACCCTCATGAGGTAATTGGTTGGGAGGAATTTCATTGTAATGCCCTTCCCACATGTCAGTTCCAATCTCAAAGTGAACCTTCAGACTAAAAATCTACTCAGCAGTGCTGAAAAGGCTTGGTGTTTCTTTAACAGTTTCACAGCATCAGAACTTTGTTTTTTTTTACTCAAGCCTCATTTTCAACTGCAAAGAAGAAAACTACCCTGGTATTTTTCCCCTGATGCTGTGCAAAGCATGATGGGATTTCTGATGTTGTTCTCCTTCTGCTGTTTTGGTGCAATTTTTTTTTGGGGGGGGGGGGGGGGGGGATTTGAAGCCTAGAGCGTGCAGCTGGGAGGGGTGATCAGGACACAGGACAGTTGGAACTGTGTCTCATGCTGCCTGTCACCTTCTTTCAACCAAAAAGATGGCTGCCCCCGTGAAATCACAAACATTTGCCTGTACTTTTAAAACAGGACGGGAAAGAGATTATATTACCTATGTATTTTAATTAACATAACTAATATAACTTAATGACAGTATGTTTGTTTAGGCTGAAGTTTCCCTTTAATTTGTAGAGGGAAGGCTCTAAATAGTATAGAGCCTTACCATTCCACCTTCTGACCCGTTGTACCTGTGTAGTGTAACCTTCTTCGTTGAATAGCTCTTTGGAACTAATCATGTCCCTGAGGAGTTCTAAGAGCGAATGAAGTAATACCACGCATGCGCAAGTCTGGAATTGCACAAGCATAATAGCAATGCACTCCTCCTTGGAACTACTGGTGGACTCTAGTATTTCCGAGGTGCTATTTGGTGGACAGCAGTAGAACTACAAAAGAACAGGAAGGTTCTATACTATCAGTGGGGTAGCTACAAACCTCTGGGCCCCGATGCGGAATCTGGATGTGCCCCCCCCCCCCCCCTGGCAACAACAGCCCCCCCTCCCCCGGCAACACCCGACGCACACACATATCCAAATCCCTATAGCCAGCTATAGGTCCCCCCAGTATAGGTAGCCAGGCATAGGTAAGCCAGTATAGTTGCCTCCGGCATAGGTAGCCAGTATAGTTGCCCCCAGTATAGGTTAGATAGGCAGGCGCCGCCGGTATAAGTTAGATAGATAGGTGCCCCCAGTACAGGTTAGCTAGGTGGGTGCCTCTAAAATAAGTAGCCAGAATAGTTGCCCCCAGCATAGGTTAGATAGGTAGGTGCCCCCAGTATAGGTTAGTTAGGTAGGTGCCTCCAATATAGGTAGCCAGTATAGTTGCCACCTGTATAGGCTAGCTAGGTGCCCCGAATACAGGTTAGATAAGTAAGTGCCCCCAGTATAGGTTAGATAGGTAGCTGCCCCCCAGTATAGGTTAGATGAGGTAGGTGCCCCCCAGTATAAGGTTAGATGAGGTAGGTGCCCCCCAGTATAGGTTAGATGAGGTAGCTGCCCCCCAGTATAGGTTAGATAGGTAGGTGCCCCCCCCCCAGTATAGGTTAGATTAGGTAGGTTCCCCCCAGTATAGGTTAGATTAGGTAGCTGCCCCCCATTATAGGTTAGATTAGGTAGCTGCCCCCCAGTATAGGTTAGATTAGGTAGCTGCCCCCCAGGATAGATTAGGTAGCTGCCCCCCAGGATAGATTAGGTAGCTGCCCCCCAGGATAGATTAGGTAGCTGCCCCCCAGGACAGATTAGGGTAGGTGGCTGCCCCGCAGGATAGGTTAGAGTAGGTAGCTGCCCCCCAGGATAGAATAGGTAGCTGCCCCCCAGGATAGATTAGGTAGCTGCCCCCCCAGGATAGATTAGGTAGCTGCCCCCCAGGATAGGTTAGAGTAGGTAGCTGCCCCCCAGGATAGAATAGGTAGCTGCCCCCCAGGATAGATTAGGTAGCTGCCCCCCCCCAGGATAGATTAGGTAGCTGCCCCCCAGGATAGGTTAGATTAGGTAGCTGCCCCCCAGGATAGGTTAGAGTAGGTAGCTGCCCCCCAGGATAGGTTAGAGTAGGTAGCTGCCCCCCAGGATAGGTTAGGTAGCTGCCCCCCAGGATAGATTAGGTATCTGCCCCCCAGGATAGGTTAAATTAGGTAGCTTCCCCCCAGGATAGGTTAGGTAGGTAGCTGCCCCCCAGGATAGGTAGGTAGCTGCCCCCCCAGGATAGGTTAGGTAGGTAGCTGTCCCTCCAGGATAGATTAGGTAGCTGCCCCCAGGATAGATTAGGTAGCTGCCCCCCAGGATAGATTAGGTAGCTGCCCCCCAGGATAGGTTAGATTAGGTAGCTGCCCCCCAGGATAGGTTAGATTAGGTAGCTGCCCCCCAGGATAGGTTAGATTAGGTAGCTGCCCCCCAGGATAGGTTAGGTAGGTAGCTGCCCCCCAGGATAGGTTAGGTAGGTAGCTGCCTCCCCAAGATAGGTTAGGTAGGTAGCTGCCTCCCAGGATAGATTAGGTAGCTGCCCCCCCCCCCCCAGGATAGATTAGGTAGCTGTCCCCCAGGATAGATTAGGTAGCTGCCCCCAGGATAGATTAGGTAGCTGCCCCCCAGAATAGATTAGGTAGCTGCCCCCCAGGATAGGTTAGATTAGGTAGCTGCCCCCAGGATAGGTTAGGTAGGTAGCTGCCCCCCAGGATAGGTTAGGTAGGTAGCTGCCCCCCCAGGATAGGTTAGAGTAGGTAGCTGCCCCTCAGGATAGGTTAGGTAGGTAGCTGCCCCCTAGGATAGGGTAGGTAGGTAGGTAGTGTGAGGGATCAGCTGCAAATGGTGAGTACTCAGCGGGAGATAGCAGCACAGACAGGTGTATTTTCCAAAACAAACAATAGTTTATTGGACAGCAGGCTTCTTAAACAGCAGTCTTTTGGCAGTTTGTAAAGTACAGTTCAAATGAAAACAAAAAGGCCAGTACAGGCCAGCAGCTTACATTCAGCTTTCAATATCAGGAACACACCAAACTCCATGTGCAGCCTGCACTTTCTCTCCAGAGCAAAAACCAGCTTCCTGGAATCAAAGGTGAAGTCTTTCTCAGCAGACTTCCAGACCTTGCTGGTCACACCCACTCTCTCTCCTCCTACTCCAGCCTTTCAAAGCTGCTCTGTTAACCCTGTGTGAGCCTTCTCCAGCAGAAGCCCACATACACAGAGCAATCGATCCACCCAGGATCTGGCGACCAGATGCGCCCGCCCACTCTGCATCTGGTCAGCTCCGGACCCAAGTAAGGTTTTTTAACCTCTGTCCATGTGACAGACAGCCAAAACCTTTTTATTCCGGAGCTGCTACTGGATGTAGCGTCTGATCCCAGGTGGAATGTACCTCCCATCCAACACAACCTGGGACAAATCGATTACCTCCTGGGTATCGACTTTGTCACATACTCCCCCCCTCTGTTCGATCCCGTGGGATCGGACACAGTCTGCGGCAAGACAGAATGCCCTTGATAGAGCATCTGCATTGCCATGCAGTCTTCCAGCTCTGTGCTCCACAGAAAAATTAAAGGGCTGTAATGCCAGAAACCAGCGCGTTACCCTTGCATTTTTCTCCTTGTTTTGAGACATCCATGTGAGAGGAGCATGGTCGGTAATGAGGCGAAAGCGACGGCCCAAGAGATAGTACCGCAGAGCCTCGAGTGCCCACTTGATGGCCAGACACTCCCGCTCCACGATACTATATCTTTCTTCGGCTGCGGTCAGCCTTCGACTCAGATACACAACTGGGTGCTCCTCTCCATTGACGATTTGGGATAGGACTGCTCCTAACCCCACAGCTGAAGCATCTGTCTGTACCAGAAACTCTTTTTTAAAATCAGGCGTGATCAAGACTGGACCCCTGCACAATGTCTCCTTAAGACCTTGAAAGGCTTCTTCAGCCTCCTGTCCCCATGCACCCATGGAGGAACTTTTCCCTTTTGTGAGGTTTGTAATGGGAGTGGCCAAAGTGGCAAAATTTGGAATGAACCTCCTATAATAGCCCACCAAGCCTAAGAAGGTCCTGACCTGCTTTTTCGTGGTAGGCCTAGGCCAGTCCCTTATGGCCTCCACTTTCTGCACTTGGGGCTTAATCAGACCTCTCCCAATTGTGTACCCCAGGTAACGAGCCTCCTCCAACCCTACTGCACACTTCTTGGGGTTCGCTGTCAGCCCCGCCTTTCTAATGGCATCCAGGACCGCCTGGACTTTTGGAAGGTGGCTTTCCCAATCTGTACTGAAGACGACAACGTCGTCCAAATAAGCCGCAGCATACCGCTGATGCGGCCTGAGGATCTTGTCCATCATCCTTTGAAAGGTGGCTGGGGCCCCTTGCAACCCAAACGGCATCCTGACATACTGAAACAGCCCTTGGGGAGTCGAGAAGGCTGTCTTCTCCTTGGCTGATTCAGATAAGGGCACCTGCCAATATCCCCGGGTCAGATCTAAGGTGGTGACATATCTTGCGGGGCCCAGCCTTTCGACTAACTCATCTACCCTTGGCATAGGGTAGGCATCAAATTTTGACACCTCATTCAATTTTCTGAAGTCATTACAGAAACGAATGGATCCGTCAGGCTTCGGAACTAGAACTATGGGGCTATTCCATTCGCTGTTGGACTCCTCAATAACCCCCAGTTCCAGCATTCTTTCTACTTCCCCTGCTATGGCCTGTCTGCGAGCTTCAGGTATTCGATAAGGTTTAAGGCGGACCTGTACATGGGGCTCAGTCACAATATCATGCCTGATGACTTGGGTACAACCCGGAAGTTCCAAGAACACCTCTCGATTCCGTAAGAGGAACTCTCGGACCTCCCGTTTCTGTGAAACAGACAGCGCCTCAGCCACCTGTACCAGCTCTATTCCACCCTTGGTGGATTCTTGAGTAACCTGGGAAGCTGCAAGAGCCACCCTCTCTTTCCAGGGCTTCAGTAAATTCACATGGTAAATCTGTTCCGGCTTCCTCCGGCCAGGTTGGTAAACTCGGTAATTCACCTCCCCTACCTTCTCAATAATCTCATATGGTCCTTGCCACTTAGCCAAAAACTTGCTTTCAACCGTGGGAACCAACACCAGGACCCGATCCCCAGGACTGAACGCTCGCACCTTTGCTGACTTATTATAAACACGAGACTGCGCCTCCTGGGCATGTTGCAAATGCTCTCTGACTAAAGGCATCACTGCTGCAATCCTATCTTGCATGCCAGACACATGTTCAACAATACTTCTGTAGGGGGTGGCCTCTTGCTCCCAGGTTTCTTTGGCTATATCCAAGATTCCCCGTGGGCATCGCCCATACAACAACTCAAACGGCGAAAAACCTGTGGAAGACTGAGGGACCTCCCGAATTGCAAACATTAAGTAGGGCAAAAGGCAATCCCAATCTTTGCCGTCCTTGTCCACTACTTTCTTTAACATATTTTTTAAGGTTTTGTTGAATCTTTCCACAAGCCCGTCCGTTTGAGGGTGGTACACTGAAGTACGAATCTGATCGATCTTCATCAGTTTACACACTTCTTTCATCAATTTTGACATAAATGGGGTACCCTGGTCTGTCAAAATTTCCTTTGGCAAACCTACTCTGGTGAACATGTGGAACAACTCACGTGCAATCACTTTAGACGACGTATTTCTCAGGGGAACCGCTTCTGGGTAACGAGTGGCATAGTCCACTACCACCAGAATGTATTGGTGACCGCGTGCGGATCGAACCAATGGCCCAACTAGGTCCATGGCTATCCTTTCGAAGGGAACTTCGATAATGGGCAAGGGGACGAGCGGACTTCGAAAATGGGGAGCTGGAGCACATCTTTGGCATTCGGGACAGGATTCACAGTAAGCTTTTACATCTCCATGTACCCCAGGCCAAAAGAATCGCTGTAGGACTCGGTCCCTAGTTTTTTCGGTACCCAAATGTCCCCCCAGGGCATGTTTGTGCGCTAGGTCTAGGACCATTGTGCGATACGACTTAGGCACTACGAGTTGTTCCACAACCTCACCCTGAATTTTACAAACCTGGTACAGCAAGTCTGATTGTACCGCCAAATGAGGAAATGCTTTCTCAGCCCCGACCACTTGGGGTTCACCGTTCAACACCTTGACATTTTCCCACGCTTTTGCCAGCGTAGGATCCCTTAGCTGGGCCGTCCCAAAGTTATCCCGAGAAACCTCCAGCTCTGGTAGGACCGAGCCCTCAGAGGTCTCTGGGGATAACTCAGAGTCCCCAGCAAACACCTCCAAGGGAGAAAACATTTCATTACCATCAATTTCTGTATTATTTTTAGATTCCAGCTCTCTTGAGCCTCCACAGTTATCCCCTTCCCACAAGTTCCAGAACAGTGGAAAGTCCCTCCCCAGGATGACACTATGTGCCAAGTTCGGGCTCACCACTATTTCCTGAGTGGCCGGTCCACAGTTTGTTTCAATGGTGAGAAGGGCGGTGGGGTATTGTTTAGAGTCCCCATGAACACATTGTACTGTGACCCGACGATTCCCCAGCCAGGCCGGGTCCACTAAACTGGAATGCACCAGGGTCACCAAGCTACCAGAGTCTAAGAGAGCCTGGACAGTTTTTCCAGCAATTTTTACCACCGCCAAATGAGAGTCACAGCTTGCGATATACACAGGTCGCGCAAACAAGGACCTGCGACGAGTGTAATCGCACTCCATGGGTTCAACTGCCTGAGGACAGTTAGCAGCAATATGTCCCCACTCTTTACATTGCCAACATTGTACCGGGGATCGACTTCTTACCATTGTGCCTGGTCGACCTCGGCCTGCAGAGCTTGGCTCACTGACCACACCCCCCACAAAGTCAGCTTTTGTCTTACCAGTTCCCTGGGGTGCTGCCAGTCTCCGGGTAGCTGAGCGCTGTCCTGTGGCCCAAGCCAAAGAGTCCTCTGCAGCCAGATAACGTTCCAGCAGCGCAATGAGTTCATCAGCTGACTGTGGATCTGCATGACTCACCCACCTTCGCAAAGCCGGCGGTAGGGAGCGCAAGAAACGGTCAATGGTAACTCTTTCGACGACCTCCGGAGCTGTTAACTTCTCAGGTTCCAACCACTTCTTTACCAAGTGGATTAGATCGTGCATCTGGGACCTTGGAGAGCATCCGGCTGAATAGGACCACTGGTGAACTCGCTGGGCTCGCACCGCCGGGGTGACACCAAGTCTACGCAGGATCTCCTCCTTCAGCTTGTCGTAGTCTTTAGCATCCTCTAGGGCAAGGTCGAAGTAGGCCTTTTGAGCATCCCCAGTCAGGAATGGCGCTACCAATCCTGCCCATTGCGTTTTAGGCCAGGCTTCCCTCTCCGCTGTCCTCTCAAAGGTATGGAGGAACGCCTCGACGTCATCATGAGGAGTCAGCTTCTGCAAGAAGTGGCTTGCGCGGATCGTGCCTCCACTGCCAGGTACCAGCAGCTGTCCCTCTTGGTTCCGAGCCACCAGTTGTTGCACCAACTCACTCACTGCTTTCCTGTCAGCCTCAGCAGTATGACGATCGGCCTCCGCAGCTGCAGCCAGACTCTCACACAGGGCAACCGCTTGCTGCTGTACTGCCTCTGTATGTTGTTGCAGGGCTGTGTTCGTTTTCCGCTGCTCAGCATTAGCCTGTTGCAAGGCCGCATTCGCCAACACCAGCTGCTTCACCATTTCATCCATGCTGCTGTTCAAATTTTTAACTCTTGCGCCAAACACACTGTCGCTGTAGGCATGCTAAGTTGCCCGCATCCGAGCACCAATTGTGAGGGATCAGCTGCAAATGGTGAGTACTCAGCGGGAGATAGCAGCACAGACAGGTGTATTTTCCAAAACAAACAATAGTTTATTGGACAGCAGGCTTCTTAAACAGCAGTCTTTTGGCAGTTTGTAAAGTACAGTTCAAATGAAAACAAAAAGGCCAGTACAGGCCAGCAGCTTACATTCAGCTTTCAATATCAGGAACACACCAAACTCCATGTGCAGCCTGCACTTTCTCTCCAGAGCAAAAACCAGCTTCCTGGAATCAAACGTGAAGTCTTTCTCAGCAGACTTCCAGACCTTGCTGGTCACACCCACTCTCTCTCCTCCTACTCCAGCCTTTCAAAGCTGCTCTGTTAACCCTGTGTGAGCCTTCTCCAGCAGAAGCCCACATACACAGAGCAATCGATCCACCCAGGATCTGGCGACCAGATGCGCCCGCCCACTCTGCATCTGGTCAGCTCCGGACCCAAGTAAGGTTTTTAACCTCTGTCCATGTGACAGACAGCCAAAACCTTTTTATTCCGGAGCTGCTACTGGATGTAGCGTCTGATCCCAGGTGGAATGTACCTCCCATCCAACACAACCTGGGACAAATCGATTACCTCCTGGGTATCGACTTTGTCACAGTAGGTACGCCCCCCCCCCCCATAATGGAGGGGAGAGCTGCAGCCGCGGGGAGGGCAGCCCGACCTCTCCCTCCCTTCCTCTCCCCGGGCCCCCCCCCCCCCCCTCAGATGCAGAGTGAGCACGCACGGAAGCGCTGTAGGCAGAACTCACCTCCGTCCCTGGTTCCAATCGCCGCTGATCTCCTCCTGCTCTGTATAGATGCTGATACATACACTGCTTCCTGTTTAGCCGGAAGCAGTGTGTGTATCAGCTTCTATGCAGAGAGGAGATCAGCGGCGATTGGAACGCAGGGAGGTGAGTTCTGCCTACAGCGCTTCCGTGCGCGCTCACTCTGCATCTGAGGGGGGGGGGGGCCCGGGGAGAGGAAGGGAGGGAGAGGTCAGGCTGCCCTCCCCGCGGCTGCGGCTCCCCCCTCCCAATAGTGCGCACGGGCCGCACGGCCCTTCAAACGGACATGGGCCCCCCGGGCCCCTCCCCCGCCTCTTCAGGAGCCGGGCCCGGTCGCCAAGGCGACCGTTGCGACCGCGGGCCCTACGCCACTGTATACTATCCAAAGCCTTTTCTCTACTAAGGTAAGTATCAAACATGAAGTGGGTTTTCTTACTTCAGGTTTATTTTCATTTCTATCTTTATCCCCACCTGGAAGAATCTCCCTCACTTTGTACCATTAAAATAAAACTGAAGCACAAAAAAGCCTGCCCAGTCCTCTCCCTGTGTCCTCGGTACAGCGCTGTCACCCCTGTTGTAAGTATTTTACCATCTTGTTGAGTAAACCTTCCGGGATCCTCAGAAGCCTTTGCACATGCACAGTATGGAGTTTACCATCTTCAAGGATGCGAGTGCTTTAGAAGCCTTCTGAGGGCTCAAGGAGGCAGCTGATTTAAACAGGGGACAGCGCTGGAACCAGGACACAGAGAGGACAGGGGAGGCTCTATGGGATCCAGAACCTTACCTCTCCATAACCAAATATTATTATTATTTAGTATTTATATAGCGCTGACATCTTCTGCAGCGCTGTACAGAATATATTGTCTCGTCCCTTAACTGTCCCTCAGAGGAGCTCACAATCTAAGCCCTACCATAGTCATATGCTTATATCATGTAGTGTATGTATTGTAGTCTAGGGCCAAATTAGGGAGAAGCCACTTAACTTATCTGTATGTTTTTGGGATGTGGGAGAACTCCAGAGTGCCCGGAGGAAACCCACACAGACACAAGGAGAACATACAAACTCCTTGCAAATAGTTCCTGGCTGGGAGTCAAACCGGGGACCCAGCCGACCCAGGCGAGAGTGCTGACCCCTATATTTTAGGTTTTTTTCACTACATTCACTTCTCTCCAAAATTTAAAAAAAAAATCAAGTTAGTTGATATTTAATCCACAGTAAAAAAAACAAACAAAAAGAAAACCATTATGAATACAAAAGTCATGAGACCTTCTATGCAAATTTGGTTCTGGGGTTGCAGCCAATCATGAGTCTATTAACAGTGAGTGTATGATAAGCTCTGAAATGCTGCAAAACTTGTGGACAAACATTTGCATTCGGTAGCTTTATTTAATGGATGGAAAAGTGCTTTTCTAAACTAATCATTTTAATGGCAAGCCTGAGAACTTTGCTGCCTTTTAATAAGTCAGCCAGCAACTCTAGTCATAGTGTTGCAAGAGATTTGCATTAATGAGACATTCAGGATTATGTAAAGAATAGATAAACCCCCAAATTGAAAATGTCATATATGAAGCATGAAGGTATACTTGGCAATGTCTGAAAGCAGCCTCCGACAGTATACATGGCTGCAGAGCTGAATGGAGATCAGGCCATGAAGATACAGTAATATAGCCAATATATCGTTATCAGTCAAGCTTCCCGGTTACTCAGTAAAAACGTGCCAACCTGCATCTTTTAATTGGCACTTGCAGAAGTGCTAATGGATCTGTTAAAACTGACCGCTGTAAAACTGACCGCTCTGTCACTGTTTACTGAGCAAGGATGGCCGTCTTCATACACGTCTATTAAACTCTACATAAAAAGCATTTACAGTCATCTTATATGAATTGGCCACTGAATACAAATGTATTACATAACTGTTATTTATATGAGGCTTATGCAAACCATGACTAGGCCAGACTTTTGTTACCGCTTCAGTTTTAAAAACTAGTTTCAGCTGTACTTAAAAGGAGTTTGAAAACTTTAAAGGACAACCGAGGTGAAAATAAACTGATGAGAAAAACAAATGTATCTATCCTCCTTCTCCTAAAAAGACTTTTTTTTAAATATCCCACAAATTTCATTTTATTTTTAAATCTGGTTATTAAGTTTTTATTGTTTCATTGTCCCTGCTCAATAACACATTCATTAAAGTATGCTAGAGCTTAAATCATAATTATTGACCCATTTTATCTCTTTCCTGCTCTCAGAAGCCATTTCCTGACAGGAACATTTTTTTATGGCTGTAATTACTTATCAGCGAGGGTTATGCTATAGTCTGACCCGGTCCAACCTGGTCTCAACCCAGATAGAAACTGTCACTTACATACCTGATGTTTAATTCTTTCGGGCAGAGAAAGAAAAAAAAAGGAACACAGCATAGTTATCTGTGTGCTAGGCACTATACATACACGTCTATCTCATCTTGTCACATGTCACCTCGGTTGTCCTTTAAGGCCGGTTTCACACTGCCAACTGGTGGCAGCGTTGCTTTGCAACACATGCTGTGAACTTTTGCACTGCCACTTACAATGGCACACATGCAGCTGTGTCCCCTCTGTGCTATAGCCACATACCCCTTCAATGAGAAGAATATGAGGAGTTTTAATAACTGTAACAGCCACCCGATTGTAGATATGCCAGAGGAGAATGGGTGCTGTATGTCCATGCCTCCTACCCATAAGGCACTGCAGAGGTTCCTAGTTATGACATGACAGCCCACCCTTAGAAGTCCAAAAAGTGTGTTACTTTACTCAGTCACCGCACAGTAGAAGTTATAGAAACAGGCACGGATTTACATCACAGGGGCCTATGGCTTCTTGCACACCAAGACGTTGCATTAGGTGGCACGTTAAGGTCGCATAACGTGCACCTAACACAACGTATGGTGCTGCAAGAGCCGACGGTAGAGTGAGCCGCGTTAGGCGGCTCGAGTCCTATAATGTCTCCCAGAGTGGCGCTGATTGGCCAGTGGGACCACGTGATGCGGAGCGAGACACTCCGCATCACGTGGTCCCGCCGGCCAATCAGCGCCCGCCAGTGCAGTGAATATTAAGTAGCCATGTGCGCGGCTACTGTAGCTGGCTCTCCCCGCCTCCTCCGCCCCCCACTGCGCATGTGCAAACAGTCTAACGCGGCTATAGCCGCTCCAACGCCGTAGCATGCTGCACTTTGCACAGAACGTGCAGCGTTACATGTAACGCAACGTGGGCTGTGTGAACAGCCCACTTGTGTTACATTGCTGTGCGTTGGGGGAGCGTTACAGGCGCACTAACGTGCGCCTGTAACGTCTTGGTGTGCAAGCAGCCTATAGGCACAGATGTCCTGGCACCCTAGGCTTCACCCTCCATAAACCTACAAACACCCGCCGAACTGCACTGAAAGTGTGCTTGCTGACTTAGCTGTCACTTCTCCCATACTTCCCTTGCCCATTATAGGTAGCTACAGGTGCCCCTTAGTATTAGGTAGACAGAAGTACCCTTAAAGGGAACTGGTACTGAGTAAAATTATTTAAAATAAACACATGAGGTAACTTCAAATGAACATTAAATAGTTACCTTGCCATCAGTTCCTCTCAGAAGCTCACCATTTTCTTCTGACAAAAATGACAATGATTCCTTCCAGTTCTGACAACATTTTGTCAGAACTGAAATATATCAGTTGCTGTCAGTTATATATCAGTTGCTGTCAGTTATAGCTGAGTGGACAACTGATGTGCCCGGTAATGTGCATGTTTCCCTATGGCTCAAGTGGACGGTGTTACAGTTTAACAGTGTGCTGACCAGAAAGCCGTTATGGGGTAATGGCCATTTTCAAAATGGAGGATGGAGAATTCCCTTGATCACAGTGGACAAACAGGATGTGGGAGAGGAGAAAGAGATTGAGGAGTAGACTACATGGGAGGTAAGTATGGCTTGTGTATGCTTATTTTGACTTTTAATTTTCAGTTCAGGTGTTCTTTAAAGAGACTCTGTAACAAAAATTGCATCCTGTTTTTTATCATTCTACAAGTTCCAAAACCTATTCTAATGTGCTCTGGCTAACTGCAGCACTTTCTACTATCACCATCTCTGTAATAAATCAGCTTATCTCTCCCCTGCCGGACTTGTCGCCCTGTGTCTGGAAGGCTGCCAAGTTCTTCAGTGTTATGGTTCTGCTATGCACTCCCCCCTCCTGGCCCCTCTATGCACACTGCCTGTGTGTTATTTAGATTAGGGCAGCTTCTCTCTTCTCTCTTATCTTTTACAAGCTGGATAAATCGTCCTCTGAGCTGGCTGGGCTTTCACATACTGAGGAATTACAGACAAGGGCAGAGCTGTTTGCAGCAAGAAACGAGCAGCCTAACACTTCAGTGCATGAGAGCTGCAGCGGGAAAGAAACACACAATTGATCTCTTGAGATTCAAAAGAAAGGGTGTATACAGCCTGCTTGTGTATGGGTGTATTTTCTATGTGTAGACATACTGTACATCATCCTACTTCCTGTTTTGGTGGCCATTTTGTTTGTTTATAAACAAACTTTTTAAAACTGTTTTTAACCACTTTTAATGTGGCGGGGAGCGGCGAAATTGTGACAGAGGGTAATAGGAGATGTCCCCTAACGCACTGGTATGTTTACTTTTGTGCGATTTTAACAATACAGATTCTCTTTAAGTACTTAGTGGTGCCCCTGACTGAAGGGAGATCTGGTCAGTGAAATGCAGAGAGTAACCTCTCATTTTCACTCTGCTTTTGAGACTCTGCACAGGGAAGGAGGGAGGTACTTGGGGAGGGGAGTGACCCACCTTTCCATCATCAGGCGCCTGTAGGCGCGTGCCTACAGTGCCTTATGGTAAATCCAGCCCTGTATAGAAACCTCCACCTGCATGAGTTGCAAACTTTGCTTTACTTTTTATCACAGTAACAGCAAGCATGATGTTTTGGTCGTCAAGACCTTCATCACGTGCTGAATGTCTTGATAACTGAAATGTCATGCTTGCTGTTACAGTGATATAAAGTATGGGGAGTGCGTGTGTGATGTCACATGCGCCCCACATGCTATATGCCGGTCACATGGGAACTGAATGTGGAAATACAGCCAGACTCTTGGTTGATGGCATGACAGGTAAAGTATACTGTAGATGCGGGGGTACAGAAAACATTTTGAAGGGACAGTGGCAAGGGTATTGACCACGATTGACCGAGATTTCCCGACATGTCCCATTGATACTTCGCCCAATTTCAGCATGAAATTAGTCAAATTGATGCTTGTAGTGGCAGCCATTTTCATTAAATTTGATAATTATCAAATTGGATGGTCGATCAGCTGCCAAGTTGGTAGGTGTATGGCCACCTATATACTATTCTTTCTATACAAAGACTTTTGGACTTGAGTTACTGCACTGCTTTCCAAATGCTTTTACTTCCTTCCAGGTCTTCCCTTTGTCATGCCTTTCTCTGCGGTATTTTCTCAAGACTGAAAGCAGTACTCAGTTTTTTTCTTTTAATATTTTTTTGGGGGAGAGTAAATTTTGATCACCTCATACTATCAATACCAAAAATCAACTGAGGACATATACAGTCAGGTCCATAAATATTGAGACATCGACACAATTCTAACATTTTTGGCTCTATACACAAACACAATGGATTTGAAATGAAACGAACATGATGCGCTTTAACTGCAGACTGTCAGCTTTAATTTCAGGGTATTTACATCCAAATCAGGTGAACAGTGTAGGAATTACACAAATGCACAAAAGTATTGACAGCCTCCCATTTTTAGTCATGGGCCATATCTCACTGCCATAAAATAGTGAACTTGTTTTTTCAGAAAGTATGTCACTCATCCTAGTTCTTATTTGGAGCAAATACAGTCCCTAGATTAGTCATAGCTGTGAGAAAGCGACTCTGGCATTGTTTTTGGATCTGCTGTTGATATGTAAATTGACGCCTCCAAATGCAATCTCTCTTTTTCCATGATGTCAATGACAAGTTCATTGTTATGTAATTTTTCACTTTTATCTTTTTGGGTTACGGTTTGAGGGTAATTTTTAAAGGAATATAAAGACGAAAAAACAGGTGGAACAGAGGCTCTGCATAGGTGTTGGCACGTTTGTAAACACTTACCAAGGTGTCAGTCTTCTTCCATCTGCTTGCAAATTGGTCTGGTATACTGTAGGCCGCAAAAAAGAAAGTCAGCGACCTTTGAATCAAATGTAGTTGTGCCGTGCATGTGCAGTGTCACTGCTCTGTCCACGCCCCCTGCAATCTCACCATGTGCACGCACATCACATTGAGCAGTTAATCGGAAGGCACTGTGACACTGCGTAACCAGATCTGGTTCAAAGGTTGCTGATTTACTCAGCCTGTATCGAGTGGATTTACAAGCAGACAGAGCCTCTTGGGAGAGAGCCAACACCTTGGTAAGTGTTTGCAAATGTGCTGACACCTATGCATGGACTCTTTCTCCTGTTTTTTCATCTCAGTGTTCCTTTAAGCTTGTTTTGATTGATTTCTCCTGTAAGGTATAAGGTGCTTGCACACACACTATTTACCTGCAGATTTTGTCTCCCACCAATCACCCACCCTGAAAATAAGGCAACACCAGCATCTTGAGGAAAACCTGTACTAATGTTATTTGCTTATAGCCACAATGGCTTCATCCAGCCACTTAGGCTGAAAACAGTCTAGCATGTGTATGAGCCTTAACACTTTGGACTATATGTCTTTCACCATCAAGAAGTAATCCATTGAGGTGCAGTTTTATCTCTCTTACGGGAACAACTGTTCTAGGCTAAAGGCTCATACACACACCTGACTAAAGTCGACTGAGGTGGGCGATAATGACCATCTCAGCTGATAATCATGCATGTGTACAGAGGCTTGTGCCCCTGTGGCCGAAAGCAGTCAGCCTGGCAGATTAACACCCCCCCCCCCCCCCCCCCGAGTTACCTGATCCTATTGTTCACGCCACTCCATCACCTGCTGTGTGACGTCACGCACATGCCTCTACATTGTCTTTCCACCTCCTCACATAGCAGCACAGCATTTCATCAGCTACATAGCTGACAAGCATCTGTGCAGCTCAGCCCAGTGATGTCACCCAAGGGGAGCGGGTCCTAATCCCCGACGGGTCACATCCATCAACGGTTTGTACACACCTTAAAGAGGAACTCCAGTGAAAATAATGTAATAAAAAAAGTGCTTCATTTTTACCATAATTATGTATAAATGATTTAGGCAGTGTTTGCTCATTGTAAAATCTTTCCTCTCCCAGATTCACATTCTGACATGTATTACATGGTGACGTTTTTACTGTGGGCAGGTTATGTAAGCTGCTCCTAGCTGTTCTGGCCTTGCAGACAGTTGTAAACAGCCATTTCCTGTCTGTGAACATTGTTACATTGTGGCAGTTTGCCCAGAGTACCGTACAGTACCAGAGCCTCTTGTGGGAGGGGTTTCAGCACAAAATCAGTCATACAGCGCCCCCTGATGGTCTGTTTGTGAAAATCATTATATTTTTCATGTAAAAGGGGGTATCAGCTACTGATTGGGATAAAGTTAAATTCTTGGTCGGAGTTTCTCTTTAAATGAAGCCTGGTTACCACTAGTCCTGTCAGCAGTATCACATGATTAGAGATGGTGACATTCGGCCAATTGAAGCATCTTAATGAGTGTGGAAGGGGCGGGAACAACTGAAGTTTGACTCTATACCTGTTAGGCGCGGATTTACATCACAGGAGCCTATAGGCACAGATGTCCTAGCGCCCTAGACTTCACACTCCATCAACCTACACCCGCTGAACCGTAACGAAAGTGTGCTGGCTGGCCCAGCTGACTCTTCTACCTTACTTCCCTTGCCTGTCATAGGTAGCTACAGGTGCCCTTTAGTAGTAGGTACCTAGAGGTACCCTCAACTGAAGAGAGATCTGCTCAGTGGAATGCTGAGACCCAGGTGAGTATTATCTCATTTAGGTTCTGCTCAAGACTCTGTGTAGGCAAGGTGGATGGGAGGCACTTAGAGAGGGGAGTGAGCCGCCTTTCCATCATCAGGCGCCTGTAGGCACATGTCTACAGTGCTTTAGGGTAAATCTGGCCCTGATACCTGTAATAAAAATGGTAATTTCAGGGGAAAGAAAAAATATCTTAAAACCAGATATGAAGCAATCATTAGATGGCAGCCTACGATATATTTTTTCACAGGTTTGGTTTACTTCAAAGGATTGAACGTGGGTTCACTTTAAGGGCCTAATATACTAGAAAATGTTTTGAAAATCTTAATGTGTTGCCAACAAAGGGTATGACCCATCATCACAAATGTTTCCATCTTCCTTTACAGGCTTTGTGTTTTAATTACTTATTTAGGCAACTAATGTGCATAGTTTATTGTATTCAGATGTTTACAGCCCATTTTTCCTGCACATCTCTGCATTTCATTGCCTGCTGTTAATTCATCTGCACTAATTATTTGTAATACATTAACAGCCTTCCCCTCCACTTTGTCCTTATCCACGTTCCAACGACGGTTCTTGCGGATCTTTTCAATCCGTCAGCTCGCCGTGCCGTGAGACGCGGGCCCCTGAAAGCATTTGTTAATTATATGTTTCCGTGCGAAGGTAGAAAGAGAATTTCCTTAGTCACATTTATCTTACTTACAAATGTGTTGGGAGAAAAAGTCTCTTGTCACCATTGTGCTGTGGAACAGAACATGTGGAGGCTTGCAATGCATAAGTGTTAAATTGAGAAATGTCTTCCTTAATGGAGCAAAACATTAATTTATCCACTATAGGGTGAAAAGCTCATTTCACAATGCTGCTACTGTTAGGACTGGAGTCAGGAACATTGGCCGTCACACAAAAGCGGGAGAGATGGTAATTGTATTCAGCGGAGATCCGAAATGTATTCATGCCTTCTGGGGGTTATGAATGCCCAGGGCCGTTGTGGTCCCTGGTTAGTTATTTCACCCAGTCATACAAAACTGAGCATTAGTTTTCAGTAGTTAAAAAGTAAACTTTCCTTCACGTGATCTTATCTCTGCTATATTCTACATAGAGTACCCAAATAGCATTGTTTTATTAATGCACAAAAAAAAAACACAGTTCTGATTATAGCTGCAGAATTCATTGTGTTTGTGTCATCAGGGTTGGCATTTTTTCAAACTCTAAATGGTTAAACCTCATACACATGTATGAGGCATGTCACTCAGCAAGAGGAGCATTAGAGGAGAGTGTTGCAGATCGGTGGGGCGGGGGGAAATCCCCCTTCCCCCTCCCTCACCTCGGGCTCTCCCCCTCCTGCAATCATTGGTGGTGTTCGTGGCAGCAGCGGCGGTGGCGGCAGGATGACTCATTACCTCCTTCTCGCCGGAGCTCTTCCGTTGCATGATTTCAGGAGGGGAGCGCTGAGAGGAGAGCCCGAAGTGAGGGAGGGGGGGAAAGTTCCCCCCTCCCCACCAATCTGCCACACTCTCCTCTTATGCTGCGACCCCTCCTGCCCCCCAAAAGTCCCTGAGCGGGCCCTAGGGGGGCCCTGCCCCCCCCCCCCCCCCCCGCGATGGCAGGGGTCGCATCCCCTATTGTTATGCCAGTGCTCGGTCCCTATGGCACTCTTGCAGGACCAACACTATAAAGACGCTTCACTAGTCTGCAGGCTAGCAATGCATTTTTTGTTGCTATGCGTGTGGGGGGGGGGGGGGGTGATGTAAGATCGGATTGGTTGCTGTAGGTACTGCACTTTGTACTTTTACAGTGCTTATAGTAGGTATATGTTTGAACTGTTAATCCTGTCTTTTAGGGGATTGACTATTAAATTAGTTGCTCCCCTGTGAGGTATAGCCCAACCCCTAATCCTGCAATCTGTACAGTGACTGTTAATGTGATTCTTGGTGATAGTCAAAGAATAAATGCCCCCCCCCCCAACACACAGACACACACATTTTTTTTTTCTCTGTTTTAGTTTTTTTCCCTCTCTTTCTCCTCCTCCCTATATTCCTTTCTGACTCTCTGTTTACTGCTAACTCTTTTTCTCTCTTTTTTCATTCTCCCCCTCAATTTCTCTCTGTGTAAGTACAAGGCCGTTCTTATGACCTTGTTCCAATATGACGATACATAGATCCAGAACAAAATACTTGAAGGCATTGGAGGGCCATTATAACTCACTAAAGACTCTCATAATTGTTAATTTAACAAATGTCTCATCTTTTCCATGACATCTATCTTAATCCCTCTATTGATTTTATATATATATATATATATATATATATATAGAGAGAGAGAGAGAGAGAGAGAGAGAGAGAGAGAGAGAGAGAGAGAGAGAGAGAGAGAGAGAGAGAGAGAGAGAGAGAGAGAGTAAATTGTATGTGTTTCCTCAGTATGGTTTCATGGTCCTGTCCTAGCAGGGCATTGGGACACAGCCTGGACTCTATACAATCTTACACTATTGGGTGGAGGTGCATAAAGAGAGAGTATAGCAAAAGTAGAAACTAGTACCTTAAATCCTTACGCCTGCATATCTTCCAGAGTCTGACTTGAGCATCATTTACGGCCATTGGGAAACAATCATGGCTGTCGTCAGTCAAAGCCAGATTTTAAATGGAGAAGTGGTTGAGTTACATGAAGAGGATAGAAGTCTGCAAAGCATCATGTGGGCTTTCTATCCACTTAAATGGCAGACCTTTCACTGTCTCCAGCAATTGCCACTGGTAATTACACCTCCTCATGCAGTTCAATAGTAATGTCAGAAATAAAGCTGCATTCTAGACGGAGAAGTAAAATGCAGTTAAGACACATGAGCTTGATGCTTATCTGATTGACAGGTTTCTGTTCACTGGTAACCACATAATATGTGTACAGAAGACATTACCCCTGACATTCCTCCCAGGAATTTCACTGTAAAGTGCCTTTAAGTGAACCCGAGGTGAGCGTGATATGGAGGCTGCCATATTGATATACTTTTAAACAATACCAGTTGCCTGGCTGTGCTGTTGATCTTCTGGCATTAGTAGTGCCTGAGCCAGATATTTATCATATTTATCTCAGGGGAGAATCCATCTTGAGTTCACTTTTTAATAAAAAACCGCAATCGCTACAAAATCACTTTAAAGTGGATCCGAGATGAAAAACTAACGATAACAAGTAAATTGTCTATATATCTTATCTAAAGTTTAGATTTAGTTTACACAGCAAATCTAGCTGCAAACACCTTCAAAAGTTTATGATTATTTATTCCTGTGATACAATGAGGGCAACCATGTTCTGTTTGTCACATTGTCACAGGCTGAGGGTTGGAGATGCTATCAGCTTGCCTGTGTGTAAATTCAGTCCCCTCTCCTCCCTCCTGCCCTCTGCCTCTGAAATCAATGGCTAGTAACCTCCTTCTCCTCCTGCCCAGACTGAGCTCCCATAAGCCCTTGCTATAGTGCCTAGGCACAAAAGGAGCGGTGGGCGAGACTTGTTTAGTTTATAGAGAATTAGAGTATTAAAACAAAACAAAAAAAGTATTTGGCTTGAGGAATGCCCTATAAACTATATGAAAGGAACACAATTATGCAATGAGTAAAAGTTTATCTCGGATTAACTTCAGGTTTGCTTTAAGTTGTGTGTGACCCTCATTTTTAGCTCTGTGTATATTTTTGAAATAAAGGGGAAAAATCCCACCCTTTCAGTACGCTGTACAAGTGATCCTTCTATAATATAGCACTTCATAATAATCGCCCTCAATTATGCAAATCCAAATCAATCAGGGGAAGTAGATTGTTCTTTATATAGTACAGATAGCAGACACTTTTAAAATGTTAAATAATATTTGTGCCCCAAGTTCAATTTTGTGCATCCATGGGAAAATCAGCCTGCCTGACATTTCTACATCTAAGTGGCAGGTGATGAGATCTGCGGAATATTAATGGCATAAGCTCCCTGTGTTTATACTATTCTAAGATTGAATTCAAAGGAAAAATATATCCTCCCCCCCCCCCCCCCCCCATCCATCAAATCAAATGCCAGTATCAGTGTTAGATTACAAAAAGCAGTTTAAGGACCTTATCTGTTTCTTTGCAACTTTGAAAAGATATTTTAACAGTTTTAACTTGCACACATGCCAAGGTTTTGCACACATAGGCGTGGGGGCAGGGGCGCAAGAGGTTGTGACCGCATCGGGGCCCTTGGGCCAGAGGAACCTTGAGGGGCCCTCCCTCAGCTGCAGTATTAGCTTTCTATTGGTCCTGTGCGCATAATAAACACTTCTATAGATACTTTGAATAGTGGTAATCATTAAAAAAACTGCTCCCATTCCCTTCTTGCACCTCTGCACTGTAGTTGCCATTGGCAGGTTTTGGTGCGTCATATCAATTGTTATGTATAGAGTGCATGGGGGACCCCAATGTAAAACTTGCCTCGGGGCCCATAGCTCCTTAGCTAAGCCATTGCGTGGGGGTCTTGTGAGTGACTATGATTTAGATCAGTGGTCCTCAAACTAAGGCCCGCGGGCCGAATGCGGCCCCCTGAGGCTATTTTACCGGCCCTCCGCACACAAAATGTATTACTTATAGAGGCGAAGGCAGTGCTGGCACCACGTTTCCTCATGGAAGCCAGCAAGAAGTAATTTGCTGGCTTCCAACCCAATTCCGCATTAGGTGGCACTGCTGTCCAATTGTATGGGAGGTTGTCACCTGGGTATGCTTCACTGTCTCTGGTGCACAAAAACATTGTGGTTGTGGTGGTGGGGGTTTGGGTGGTTAGAGGTAATATAAAAGCAGTGTGTGTGCATGTGTGTAGGGGTGGATAATTTGAGGTCCTTGCAATTACTGGAGAAAGAGGGTTGTTTGGGGGGGACTTTTGAAAATATGTATCTTGAACACTAATTGCTTTGCTTGTGTGGGATTGCGTTTCAGGCACTGTTTACACTAACTTGGTTCAATGTAATGTTTTTCTACATAATTTTATGTATACTCCGGCCCCCCAGCAGTCTAAAGTAAGTTGACCCCAGCCCTTGACTAAAAAAGTTTGGAGACCCCTGATTTAGATTATAATTTGTAGAAATCATATTTCAGAAGCCATATTATTATGCTGTTACCATTTTTGCCTGAAAATCATGGTCATGTGACCAGGTCTGGTTTCTTCATAATTATGTCATTCAAAGTAAATAGGAAGTGAAATAGGGCAGTAGTATTCTGAATTGTAGTATATTGAATTGATGGTATATCAGGCTGCTCCAGCTGTGCCATGGAAGCTGGCCTGTAGTCCGAAACTAGCTGGAAGCATGCCTGCAGGCAAAATAGGCTTTAGTGCAGGAAAAGGCTCTGTGCTGCAGACTTCTGTAAGCTATAGACTTCCGTTGTGTCTCATATCTGCATACAGAAACAAATCAGTCATGCAGTGAACTGGCATTATGCCCAATTCATATTAGCATTTAAAAATGGTCTGTTCCTGGATCTGAAGGGAACGGATCAGAATGGATGGATCCAATGTTAACCTATGGATCCATTCACATCTGTCGAATCCATTCCGCACGATCCGCTGAACAGTAATCAGCAAGTTTCCTCCTGGAGAAATGTTTCCGAACCGCTGAGGCCAGCGGAACGGAAACGGATTCTGAAGCTCTGCATTGGGGACATTTAAAAAACAGACACACTAGTGAAGAAATGAACCGTTCTAAGGAGCAAAATCCACTTTGGGGTCTGGGGGGATGTGGGGAAACGAAATGGAAGCAGCGGAACGGAAACGGAGTAAAAACTGATCCGATCGACCGCTATTCAGATCCAAGCCATTTGCCACTAAATTGCCAGTGTGAACCGGGCCTTACTGGTCTGGAGCTACATCTAATGGCGTACATGCAAAAAAGGCACGAGGGAAATTTAGGCACTGGAAATAGTCACTGGTACTAGAGTATCAATAAAATGACCAATATTCTACTACTGTGCAGGGCTAACTCTGATAGTAAAATATCTTTAAATATTACTGATGTTTTACTAAAGATAACCCTAACTGTATTTCCAAACAGAGCCCTCCCTTTACCTGTGCCCAACCCTAACACAGCCTCCCTCCCCCCCCCCCCCCCCCCCCGCAGATGCCTAGCCCTAATCAACACTCCTGCAGATGCCTAACACTAACCAAATCCCCTGCTGATGCCTAACCGTAACCAACCTTCTACCGATGTTTAACCCAAACTGACCCCACACCTAACCCTAACCGCCTAGCCTTAACTCCCCCTCCCTCCGCCAAAAGCCCATGAATATATGCATCGCCGTAAAAAATATCAGGCGCTTGCAGAAGTCAGGACGTTGTCATAGGAAGATAAAGGAACAGGGAAGGTAGATAGGCAGGCCCATCTCTAGGTCCTCTCCCCAAGACCAAGTCACAAATATCATCCAAAAATAATATTGCTACTCAGGGTCACTTAAAATCATCCCTCTCAAGATCGTCTCCTCTTTTCATCCTAGTAGATTTTGAGTAGGAAGAATTCCTATGTCATATGTTTGCCAAATCTACTATTAACTGTGCTTTTAATGCCTCAATTTTTCATTGAACCTTGCACGCCAGTTGGTCAAATATGCTCACTCTTTTATAAATATGGTGCTATAAAAGTACCAATCATATTTTACAAATTGAAAATGAAAAAAATTGCAATTTAGTAGCCATTTTTTTTTCTGAATAGTACCCTTAGCTATATAGATGAAAACTCCCCAAAAACTGCTATGGTTTGGCTCTGTGCTTAAACAGCAGAAACCATCGCTTTGAATGCTAAAGCTTCCTGTGTTTAAAAATGTAAAAGTACAATTATCCTTTAAGCTGTAAGCCTGGATTAAGCAATAAGCTGCTATCACCTATAATATTACTAAGTGTAGGAACACACTAGGCAGAATCGCATATGCATTTTCCATAGCACATAGTGGAAAACGCATATGCGATTCTGCCTAGTGTGTTTCTTCTACCCTAAAGGAAAAGTAGGAGATTGTGTAGAATGGAAAGATCCCTTGTGTGATGAGACACCACTGAAAGGAAAAAAAGTGAATAAACTGTTCTGCCCACTAACCTCCTTAGCGGTAATCCCGAGTCAGGCTCGAGCCGGAATTCCACAGCTCAGAGCAGTAACCCTGAGCCTGACTCGTCGTAGCCAACAGGAGTTATGGATGAACAGTGCAGTGTGGCACTCTTAAGGTGGCCACTAACTGGCCAATGTCTAGTGAAAAATTGAGCGATCAGAAATTCTGATCGGAAGTTAAATTGTTCACTAAACCATCAGTGAACCAATCATTGCTTCCTATCAATCACAGCTAACAACAAAAAATCCAATTGGGCGACTGATTTTATAATCATATGTAATTGATTGTGCCCACCAACAAAGATTGTTTACAACCAATACGATTAGAATTTCTGATCGCTCAAACGATTTTTCGCTACAAATTGGACAGTTAATGGCCACCTTAACTCCCCTCCCCAGATGAAGTCGCTGGCAGCCATTGTTCTACCGGTCCTTGGAAGCTCTCTATCCCACTGGTGAGATTGTCGTCTGTCGTCATGACAATAGATGGCAATGTCACTATAGGGGTAGAGCACCACCTGGTAGACGGAGGGAGAATTGCAGCGCTGGATCCAGGATAGGTGAGTCAGTGCAAGGCTGCCACAGATCTGTGTAGCGGTATGATGTTTTTCCCTGCTTTTAGGGTCTAAATGATTTTTGAAAAAATTGCACCGCTTTTAGATCCTAAAATCCGGAGGTAATCATACCGCTAGGAAGGTTAATTATCCAGGTCTACTGTTATGTTAGATGCAGCCATATGGCTGTGTGCAGCTCTATAAGTTTCCCCCAACATTTCAAACTTGATTAGCTAGAAAAAAAAGGGAAATCAGTACCTGTAGGAGATCAATGTCAGCTGAATGGAAAGATGTAAAATCCGAACCATAGGTAGGAGCCTAGATTCTTGAAGTAATGCCTTACACCAAGAAAACACAGGGAAAACCCTGCTGGAGGTCCTAGCCCCTTCCCGCTCTGCTTGGAACCGGCACTACAAAGCCACTTTCGCCCATTGATGTGAAATGAAACACGCAGGGAAGATGGGATGAATGACTGTCATTAGCGATTCAGCCCTAGCAAAAAATAATCATTGAAGTAGTTGATATTAGCACTGCGCTGATTAAGGTTCCTCGGAAAAGAACAGTTAAACTTATGAAGCCTCGGGCTAATGAACTCCAGTTGGGGATCATCAATAATAGCATGCAGTTCTTAAAAGAGACTGTAGCGTGAGTACACTAATGTCTGAGTGGGCTAATTTGATCATAGCTAGGAACATATCTCCTCCGATGTGAGCACATTGCCCCGCCATGTTTGATCTGAGACCTTTAGTCTTTGAGGCAGACTGCAGAAACGGGCCATAAAGCTAGGCTGGTGAACTGAGGACACTGAGATAGGGTTCCTCTGGGAGTCTGGTTTTGTGTTTACACTTTTAAGCACTTATAAACTGGAGGAAGGGAGAAAAGAAAAATCCCCATCATTTTTCTTAATGTATTGTTTTGAAGGGGTTTTCTGTGGCACCTCAGGGAGCGGTAGGAAAAAATAGTGATGTATGTATTAATCATAGTGCTATGTTTTCCTGGAGGCTGTTGGTTTGGCTGTAATGCGAAATGTAGATAATTTTCTCTTGCTAATATGTTTCACCTTAATATCACATGTTTTTCTGAGAAAGGATGAGTTCATTAGGAAACACAGAGGGAAAGGACATAGTAGGGGAGGTTCATAAACAGGCAACATTAAAGGGATCCTCTTGCGAAAGGATATAAAGGGTGCCAAGTACTTGTCAAATCAGTAGTTCTGATAATTATATTAAGGTGTACGCTGGGCAGCACGGTAGCATAGTGGTTAGCACTCTCACCTTGCAGCGCTGGGTCCCTGGTTTAAATCCAAGCCGGGGCACTATCTGCACAGAGTTTGTATGTTCTCCCTGTGTCTTTGTGGGTTTTGTTGGGCACTCTGATTTCCTCGAACATCCCCAAAACATACAGATAAGTTAAAGCGGATCCGAGATGAAAAACGAACTATAACAAGTAACTTGTCTCTGGCTAAAATAAAAATGTTCACTTACCAGGGGCTTTCTGCAGCCCAGTGCTGGTCGGGACGTCCCACGCCGGCCTCCTGGCTCTTCTCCCCACGGCTGTCCATATAGGGCTGTCCGGCGGCTCCCTGGGCGACACTGGCCGAGTGTCAGGGCTCCTTCTTCCGCAAACCTCATCAATGATGTCGCACGCCGGCCTCCTGGCTCTTCTCCCCACGGCTGTCCATATAGGGCTGATCGGCGGCTCCCCAGGAGACACTGGCTTAGTGTCGGGGCTCCTTCTTCCGCAAACCTCATCAACGACGTCGCACGCTGGCCGCCTCGCGTCATCACGGCGGCCGGCGTGACAGCACGACGCATGCGCGATTAAATCGCGCATGTGCCGTACTGTCACGCAAGCCGCCGTGATGACTTGAGGCGGCCGGCGTGCGACGTCATTGATGAGGTTTGCGGAAGAAGGAGCCCCGACACTCGGCCAGTGTCGCCCGGGGAGCCGCCGGACAGCCCTATATGGACAGCCGTGGGGAGAAGAGCCAGGAGGCCGGCGTGGGACGTCCCGACCAGCACTGGGCTGCAGAAAGCCCCTGGTAAGTGAACATTTTTATTTTAGCCAGAGCTCGGAGTCCCTTTAAGGTATTTGCTTTTTTTCTCAGAAGCATGAATAGCTATAGACCTTAACTTTTCTCTGTGAAATACCATTTTTCAGGTTATCCCACTTCCCCTCTGTAGGCATTTCCACTTTTCCTGTTTTTCTTTAATAAATGTGTACTGCATTATTATTTAGTATTTATAAAGTGCCAACATCTTCCGCAGCAATGTATAGAGTATATAGTCTTGTCACTAACTGCTCACAATCTTATCCCTGCCATGGTCCATCGTAATCTAGAGCCAGGTTTGAGAGAACCCATTTAACTTATCTGCATGTTTTGGGGATGTGGGAGGAAACCAGAGTGCCCGGAGCAAACACACAAACTCCATGCAGTTAGTGCCCTGGCTGGGATGCAAAATAGGCACACAGCCCTACGAGGTGAGAGTGCAATCCACTACCCCACCATACTGCCTACATTGCATAAAAGTTACTCTTCCAGACATGTATCCTTGACAACAGGGGTGTTGCTAGCATCCTAAGAGATCCAGGGCACTCTTGGGCACTCCAGCCCTAAAATGGGTGTGGCCATGCACCTGAATGTGGGTGTGGTCACAGGTGGAGACAAAGTTACATGAACTTAACAGTGGTCTAAGTAGGGCTGCCCAGCAAAATTTTAGATGATGCCTCCTCTCCATTAATACAAAAAAAAATGCAGCATAAATATGCTGTGCAGACTGACCTGCCGCCAGGTTATCTGACAGTTCGCCCATAGAATTCCCTGACCTTCTAGAGGACCCCCTCCCATGCTCCCATGGGCCTCCCATTGAGGCACCACAACTCCCAGCATGCCCTTATAGATGAATAACAGCTCACTGCATGCACCCATAAAGGCATCGCAGCACCCAGCATGGCACCACAGCACTCAGCATGCCCACATAGAGGCACCACAGCAACCATCATGGTGCCACAGTACCCAGCATGTCCCTATAGATGCATCACAGCACCCAGCATGCCCCCACAAAGGCATCACAACACCATAGCACTGAATATGCCAACATAGAGGCACCACAGCACCCAGCACACTCCCAACTGAGGCACCACAGCTCCTAGCATGCCCCCATAGAGGCTATACAGCTCTGACTCTGCCTGGGGTACATCCAGGGCACCCCAAATAGATCAGGAGCACGTGCCACTGATCTTTTGGACCAGCAATGCCCCTGCTTGGCAACCCCCTTACTTATTTTATCACACCAGCCACACATGCCTTGCAAGATTGGTGGGAGTGCTTTGCACTGGGGGAGGTGTGCCGTCTATCTCAAAAAATAACGTGTACTAATTCTTACCAAGGGTGTAGTCCTTACTAATTCCCATTAAGGGTTAAAAATAAATTAAAAAAATGCCAACAACAAAAAAATCCTTGAGAAACCTTTTAATGAGAAAAGGACAGATCCTGCTCTGTAATCTATAAGTCTTCACAGAGTCTTAACAGAAGAGCACTTCACCAATTGATGTCCTCTCTGATGCTCACTGTAACTCAGCTGCTAATACATTTATATGAGAATGTACAGCTTCATTTTTTTTTAATTAGGGCATTGACCAAATATAACGGCTGAGATTCCTGCCACCAACTTAGTCTTTAGTGGTTTAATCCAATAGAAAACATCTGAAGTGCAAATCCAGAGTACTAAAATTATATATTTATTAGTGCATGCTGGCAAGTGGCAACCAAAATCATAATGGAGCTCAGTGCAGCGGCGGGGTTAACAGTTTTTTTGCGTTTAAAAAGGGAACCTAAGATGGGGGATATAACAAAAATTAGCCTCCTCCAGACTGATCGTTCCCTCGCTGTCCTCCTGCGCCGCCTGGATCCTCTGCCATTTGGCCCAGAAAGTCCTTTGGTTTGGGGCACACTGCGCATGCTCGGCCCAGCCTGGAACATCCTGCGCCTGTGCAGTACACTACCAGCCACTGGAGTGAGATGGGGGAGCGAGAGCGGCTGGACTGCATCTGCGCCGATTGTCTCCGCCTAAAGGCAGGGCAAGCCAGAAGTTGGATGGCAAATTGTGACAGCTCTGGCCACAGGTCAAGCCTGCGCACCCATTAGTCCAGGGGTGCGGAGTGGGAGCCTGAGAAATGGCTACCACCACACATCCAAGGAAGGACCCAATGTGCTGTATAAGTAATGTACCTTCCCTGACCGTGCTTTGCAGACCAGGCATCTTTAGTCAGATTGACCCTTGACCCAACGCTGTGTGCCAGAGATGACACCACTTGCATTTCAACATCACGGTACAGTTTGGGTATCGCCTTTTTGAAAAATAATTGCTGCCTGGTATCTTCCACTGCAGTGTCCCAATCACCACAAATTTTCGGTAGGCCTCAGAGTCCACCAGCTGGTATGGCAACAGCTGGCTAGCTAACAGTTTCGCCAAGCCAGCTGTCAGATGCCAGGCAAGGGGGTGACTGGCAGACATTGGCTTCTTCCACCCAAAGATTTCCTTAACGGACACCTGGCTGCTGTGGGCAGAGGAGTAGGAACCGCTGGTATAATACAGTGTGCAGTCACACAGATGCAGTGAAAGGTATGGGAATCAGGGTTCAATTTGGGTCCGGAATGGGAACCTGAGAAATGGCAGTGAAAGGTATGCACCGACTGCTGGTATAATACAATGTGCAGTCACACAGGTGCAGTGAAAGGTATGCACTGACTACTGGTATAATATCATTTTCAGTCACACAGGTGCAGTGAAAGGTATGCACTGACTGCTGGTGGTATAATACAATGTGCAGTCACACAGGTGCAGTGAAAGGTATGCACTGACTGCTGCTATAATACAATGTGCAGTCACACAGGTGCAGTGAAAGGTATGCACTGACTGCTGGTGATATGATACAATGTGCAGTCACACAGGTGCAGTGAAAAGGTATGCAGTGACTGATGGTATATGATACAATGTGCAGTCACACAGGTGCAGTGAAAGGTATGCAGTGACTGCTGGTGGTATGATACAATGTGCAGTCACACAGGTGCAGTGAAAATGTATGCAGTGACTGCTGGTATAATACAATGTGCAGTCACACAGGTGCAGTGAAAGGTATGCACTGACTGCTAGTATAATACAATGTGCAGTCACACAGGTGCAGTGAAAGGAATGCACTGACTGCTGGTGGTATGATACAATGTGCAGCCACACAGGTGCAGTGAAAGGTATGCAGTGACTGCTGATGGTATGATACAATGTGCAGTCACACAGGTGCAGTGAAAGGTATGCACTGACTGCTGCTATAATACAATGTGCAGTCACACAGGTGCAGTGAAAGGTATGAAGTGACTGCTGGTATAATACAATGTGCAGTCACACAGGTGCAGTGAAAGGTATGCAGTGACTGCTGGTGGTATGATACAGTGTGCAGTCACAGGTGCAGTGAAAGGAATGCAGTGACTCCTGGTGGTATGATACAATGTGCAGTCACACAGGTGCAGTGAAAAGGTGTGCTGAATGTGCTGGGCCTGGCACAGTATAGCAATTAGCAAGGGCCAGCTGCGACAGACAGGGCTGTATATGCAGTGTCAGTGGGCCACACACACAAAAAAACCACATCACAAGAACATTAGCTCTCAAAAGAGCTGTTTTGGTGGTGCTTTTCAGCAACAAATATCAGCAAGGAGCAAGCTAACAAGAGCCTGACTAAGCTTTCCCTATCTCTGCAGCAACCTCTCTCCCTTCTCTCACTAAAACAGCAGCACACAGAGTGAGAACATGGCCAATGCTGCTGCCTTTTTGCCTTTTATAAGGGGGGGGGGGGGGCTCAAGGAGGGAGTGCAGCTGACTGTGATGTAGAAGGTCAAAGTTTAGCCCAATGATGTAGTATAGAGGGCGGGCCGGTCGCGCTAAAGGTTCGCGTTTAGCCGCGAACGCGAATCCACGTTGTTTGCACAAATAAATTTGTGTGCGAACCGTTCGGGCCATCTCTAATGAGAGATAGGTTTGACTGAAATAAACATAAAAGTACCACTGAAATCTAAATAGGCATATAAAAAAAACGTATTATTTGTGCAGCAGTATAGTCATAGTATCTGAAATGTAATTTAATGTGGGCTCATGCTTTGTAGACATCTAAATATCCAATTAAGGATGTCCTCCACAGATTCAACCCCCCCTTTGTCTTCAACCTTATAAGTTTTGCACTATACAGGCATTACCACATTACACGCATTAGAAACTATCTGCCCATATAGTTGTGTGGACATGTTTACATCTCTCTGCTCTAATGCATGTTATCCTAAAGCACTTTCCTTAGCCTATTGTTCATGCTATGAAAATACTGTGCACATTTTAACATTGGAGTGTAAGCCTAACAGATAAACTCCCACCCAGAGGGTAACTGAGGTGGTAAAAGTCTCACTGCTCCTCAGCATTGGTCACCAGTGCTTTGGATTCTAATGCTCCATCCCATTTTGAAGCCCCCTAGTAGCTGATGTTATGGACTTTTAGACTTGAGCACTTAAAGTGGGATGAAACGCAAAATAAAAATCATATCACAATGAAAAAAGTGGCTATTGCAAACATATATTATCAGTTTTCATGGTAAATAAAGAATGATTCTAGCCTTACTGCTAACTCTTTAATTCTCAACCCTTTATGAGTCTATGCCAAAAACAAGCTGCTGTGTATTCTGGGAAAGTTTATTTTCCTATCCCTGCAGCCTGAGAGACCCTGAAGATTTCCAAGGCTTCCTCCAGCACTTTTAACTAATGATCTGCAGCTGCCTCTGTCTATGATAGCACTCAGAAAGTTTGATTGATGCAGAGATGGACGGTACTGCAGATCATACATTAAAACTCAGAGGAAGCTTTCGGCATCTCTCAGGCTGTAGGGATAGAAAAAAAAAACTGCCCCAGAATGCACAGCAGCTCATTCTCTCCATAGAGTTTACAAAGGAGTTTGAGAATCAAAGATTTATAAGTAAGGCTGGAATCATGCTTTATTACAGTGTAAAACAGATCAAATGTATATTTTAAGGGCACTTTTTCATTTTAATATGATTTTTATTTTGAGTTTAATCCGGCTTTTAGCGCAAATATCCCACCCCTGAAAGACTTTCCACAGATAGGTGATATAACTCAGCACCTACCAAAGTGGAAAATATCAATTCTAGGTGGACCGGCCTTTTGAGGTGAATATTGCGATTGAAACAGATTGTAAAGGAGGTGTTCCGTATTGTTGTACCTATTCATGTTATGAGATGAGAAAGAAGATACGTTAGAATCTCTGGAATCAGCAGGAGAATGTTCCAGAAAAGAAGCCTTAAAGAAATGTGGGACAGCCTGGGACTGTGGTATTTTTATGTGTGCTTCCATTAGATTTTGATTAAGCTGATACCAAAGCAATCATCTGCTGAGTTTAATTATGTGGTATTTCTTTTCTTCTTCTTCTTCTTTTTTAATATACTGCACCATTCTGGCTCTGCATAATGTTTTTTTTTTCTAATCATCTCTTAATCAGATAACTAGCACAGAAAAAAGGGTGATTCTGCATCTTTCATAGTCTGTGCCATCTGCATGGTACTAAGTGCTCTGATTTACATCATTTGACCATTTGGCCCCGTAGCATCCATCTTAGTGATGTTTGGCTTGGGTGTCCGGCCATGCTCAGGCGCAATCATTTCAAGTGTACTGTCTGAATTCAACAATGTCATGCCAGAGGTGACTAAAGAAAAAAAAAACTGCAGGAGGACAAAAGGACATCTCAGATTCTGAAGACATTCTAGTAGCTCAAACTTAAATAAGTGTACTTGGCATTGAGCCGGCCATTTTATGATAAAACCAACACTGCCAATAAAGACTGCTGTTTGCTAGGGCTTCCAATTACCGCTGTCACAACTAGTTACACTGTTTACTACTAGTTACTGCACAGCGTGCAGTATATCTACACCCTGCAGGACTTCATCTACTCTCCTGAGCGCAATCTAAGTGCCTGTGTCAGTGACTGCCAGGACCATTCAGATGCCTGCGGTCATTGACAAAAATGAAAGTAACACATGTAATACATACACATTACTTCCTCTGTGTACTGTTCAGTACACAGAGGAAGTAGAGGCATCTAGTGGCCAAATAGTGAATTACACCCTAACACATTACATTTAAATACGTACATTCAAATTAACCCCTTATCTCCCCCACTCTCCCATAGTTACCAAAATAAAACATTTTCATAAAAGTAACATTTAAAAATAATACATAAATAGTTACCTTAGGGACTAACATTTTTTAATATATATGTCGTTAGGGTATATTACTGTTATTTTTGCAAATATGGGCTTGTAATTAGGGATGGACGCAAAACAGAAAAAATACACCTTTATTTCCAAATAAAATATTGTCGCCATATATTACTACTATTAGTACTAGGGAAACATTTTACATTTTGTAGTAACTGGGACAAATGGGCAAATAAAGTGTGTAGCTTTTATTCACAGTAGAACGTTTATTTTAAGACTGGAATAGCCGGAAACATAGAAATAATGATTTTTTTTCCATTTTTTTTTGTTATTATTTCTATTAAAATGCATCTAGATTAAAATAATTCTTAGCAAAAATATCATACAAAGAAAACCTAATTGGAGAACTATTGATTTAGTTGTTGGCAAATGAATGGGAAGAGCGCTGAAAGGTGAAAATTGCTCTGGTCCCTATGGAGAAGAAACCTTTTGTGGTTAACTAATTAAAGGAAACTTGCTATCATTGTAAAATAGCCCTAAATAGATAGCAGTGCTGCACAAGTCTACTTTACAAGTCTACTTTATCCTTCATGGCATGGAGGAGGCAATTTTACGATAAAACCAAGAGGTGATTGACTATGAAAAGTCGAGCTTGCTAGGGCTTCCAGATTCTACTGTCAGACTTTGCTGCATGGTCTCATCACGTACATGCAAAAAAGGGCATGAGGGAATTTTGGAACCGGAAAAAGCCGCTAGTAGAATATCGGTAAAATAACTAATATTCTATTATTGTGCAGTGCTAATTAAATGTTGCAGATTTTTACCAAAGCTAAACCTAACCCTATTTTCACACAGAGCCCTTCCTCTATCGATGACTAACCCTAGCCAACCCCTTCTGCCGATGCTGAACCCTAACAAACCCCAAACCGATGCCTAACCCCAACTTTTCTCTCTACGTGATTATGTGGCTCCAATCACATCTGGTCATTACCTCGAATCGCAATTGCCGGCCTTGATGATTTTTAGCGCTTTTTTGCATGTACCCAGTGGATAATCTGGCAACGTCGAAATAGATGGAAGTGCAGTGCAATTTTACATTCAATCACATTTCCAAGGGGAAAATCAGCCTAAGTCACTACTCCACTAAACCATGGCCCCCAACTGTGCTGCCCACCCTTAGCTGTCACCCGCAAATGCATCCATGTATACTTAAGTATGCACGGAAGCAGCTGCATGTGCACACCACAACTGCCGCACTAAGCCACCGCCCAAACTAAACTCCCACACACAACTGCACCACTCACACTAAGTCACTGTACACTTTAAGCCACCCACACTAAGCTGCGGCCCACAGGTCCCAAGCATACGTGCAAAATTTGTGGTTAGTATATAGAATCCCTATTCCAACATTGCCAAAGATTTCCCTGGGTCAGCCATTGTCTGGTAATCTTGCAAAGTCCTCAACAAAATGGATGCCAGATGGAATTTATTCAATTGTTATAGCTACTAGCGCTTCTAAATGATACAGTTTTGTGCATGTTTTAGCTCATTCATTTCTTTACCAGCTGCAAAACGTAATTCATATTTGTGATTAATTAAAGGGAGCTTGGATGAATTAGACACTTTTGGCCTGTGGATTAAATCATAATGACTCCTCTAAAGCCTGCTTCTGACAGTGACTGTATTTTCCCACAAGAATAAGTCCTGGGATTCTGAGTGCTTGCAGATTAGGACAAGTACCTCACTAGTCTCACACTTAACACAACACTACACTACAGGCTAGTAAAAATTGCCAAAACATAAGACAGCAGTGGTGTTGGCAGTATTTCATAGAGTAAGATTATTTTTGACGTAGTAACATAATCCACCTGTTTTTTTGCGTGTGTAACATTGCTTTCCTCTTTTATACAGACAAATTATATCAAAACTCTGTACTAATTCATCTGAAACTCTAATTTCAAATTATCACCCATAGGTCTTATGATGGTGTATATGTAAAAAGGACTCTCTGTAAAAAGGGAGTTGGAGATAGTTGCTACTAGTATCCCCCCGCGGCGCTGCCAAGCACTAAGGACCCCTGGAGCTGCCTAACCCTAAAACACCCCTGGGAGTGCCTATCCTTACAACAGCCCCCTAACACTAGTCAAACCCCCTCCCACCACCACCATCACTGCGCCCATTGTTTATTGCTGCAGTTTGGCAGGTGGCCATGGTGCCTATTACAGCTAATAGCCATGGGCTCCCACTATCCATTGATCATGACTATTAACATTGCCACCTTGGCACTGTTTTTACCAGGGAGCTTCCAGCACCCTTTTTACCTCTTTTGCTTTTGATGACCCCCTGACTTCTTCATCACCTCTTACACCCTCTTTCCCCTTTTATTGGAGCATCTTCCATCAGTGTTTTACTTGGGCTATGGAATGTAACATAGAGGTTGATTTACTTGAAGTCAGTAAAATTTCTGTGTGCAGATAGCTCATGTCAGTTTTACCAGTACTTTCACTAGAAGAGTAGTGTGTGTTGCACAATTATAGCATGAAAAGTACAAGCCCTTCTCTACTTGTGCATTAAAGAGGAACTCCAGTGAAAATAATGTAGTCAAAAAAGTGCTTCATTTTTTACCATAATTATGTATAAATGATTTAGTCAGTGTTTGCTCATTGTAAAATCTTTCCTCTCCCCGATTTACATTCTGACATTTATTACATGGTGACATTTTTATTGTGGGCAGGTTATGTAGCTGCTCCTAGCTGTTTTGGCTGTTAGAGACAGCTGTAAACAGCTAATTCCTGTCTGTGAACCTTGTTACATTGTAACAAACTGCCAAAAGTACTGCGGTACTCAGAGCTTCTTGTGGGAGGGGTTTCAGCACAAAATCAGTCATACAGCGCCCCCTGATGGTCTGTTTGTGAAAAACATTATATTTTTCATGTAAAAGGGGGTATCAGCTACTGATTGGGATAAAATTCAATTCTAGGTTGGAGTTTCTCTTTAAACAATGTTATGCTGCAGCCAGAGGTATCCTACTCCACACATAGGCGATACAAACTGCTGGGATAGTGCAGTAAGTGTTTGAAATGCAGATTAGGGCTCATCTCCACTATCACGAATTTGCATGCATTTCCCGCATGCAAATTCGCATAGGCAATACAAGTGGATGGGGCTGTTTCCACTTGTCAGGATTTCTTAGCGGTTTTGTGTGCAGGAAAAATCTGCACAGCAGAGCCATCAGAATTTGCACACTGCAAATTTGCATACAATGTATTTAATAGGAAATTTGCATGCGGTTTCACTATGTGAATTTTCTATGCAAATTAGCGTACGATTTCGCATAAACCCAATATAAAAGCACACAGGCACTGACATGGTTTAAATTCGCATACATACAAACATATGCAAAATCGTATGCAAATTTGCCGTAAAATTTTCATACAAATACTAACGAATTTGCATCCGCATTCGTTAATGCAGTTTCTGCGATGATTCCACACTGCACAAGTGGAAACGGGCCCTTACCATATTTGTTCTTCAAAAAGCAGTAAAATACGAGCACAGAGATATTACCAGTAATACGCACATTGTGGGTCCGGAATAGCAGGGACCCATCAAAACAATTTCGCATAAAATAGCACCACAAGTGCAATAGGTTTGGTAGGGCCAGATTTAGGCCAAGGCCGCTAGGCCATGGCCTAGGGCACCACAGGAGCAAGGAGCGGGTGGGTAGCAAGCTAAACTGGTGCAGCATTTGCAAGCAGGGAGATTAGGCAAGTGCCTGACTGTGGTGGCTGATAGAGACAGAGTTTCTGCTCTGGAGAAGAGTGGAGATGTCGGTGACATTGATGGCTGCTGCAGTGTGGAGGCAAGCTGGCTACCTATACTGAAGGAGGAGGGGGAAAGGGGTGGAATAAGGGAGTCATCTGGTAACTAATACTGGAGAGGGGGGGGGGGGGTCATCAGGCTACCTATACTGAAGGGTGGCTGGTAACAGTGGCCTTGGGCAGTAAAGAGTAGAAATCTGGCCCTGGTTTGGATAAAGTTAGATAATGCCCCCTCTCCAATTCCCTGCAGGATGCACAATTCATGAATTCTGCAGTACCTGGGTAATGAGTTACGCTAGGTTTGCATTATCCAGATACTGTGGGCTGGGCTAGTTGCAACCTAATGCTGGGCATAGACGGTTTGTTTATGCACCGGTATCGAGCCAGCGGCTCGATGCCGGTGCGTCACCGCTCGTCCGCACGTGCGCGCGGATCGATCCTCGCTTGTCTCAGCGGGCACATCCTTATCAGTGTTTCGTTTCTACCATTGTCCACCTGCGGGGGTCGAGCGTGGTATTGACCCGCCGCGGTGATCGGACAGGTTGAATATTATCGATCGAGCCATAAGCAGCTCGATTGATAATATAAAACGAACCGTCTATGCCCAGCATAAAGCATCCAAGCTGATGAGCTTAATAGCAGGCTCTGTGGTCAGACCAGCTGCCTATCTCAACAATATTCTGCTCAAACTCTGCGCTACAGGAAACGGCTGGAGAAGGGGCTCCTAACCAGATAATATAAACATGATTTATTTGCCATAAGTTAGTCCAGTAGTTTGCCCACAGATAAAAGCAAAATCTGACAGTTTGTATCGACACAGGAGCCAGAAAACATTTTATATTTGTGCATCTTGATTGTACTTCTATATATGGTATGTTTTTTTTCTTTTCTAATGGCTGCTTGACCTGTTTAATTCATGACCTCCCCAGATTTTCCTCACCACATCTTCTGCTGATTGTCACCAGCCAAAATACTCCCACATCGTGATTCTCTTTTGTGACATCCTTTGGCCTCTGTCTTTGGTGGTCTTCTATTGGAATCTGTGATGACAATTCGTCAAGCACCACTTCTCCCACCGCGGTCCAGCATAGAACGTCTTCAGCATCCCCGTCCTCTCTGGCTGATTACACTCAGACAATACGTCACATCCATATTGCTCACTTTGAAAGCCGTCACGCGCAAACATGCTGAAATGTGTTGTCCTCCCAACAATAGTCCATCATACTCATCATATACCATCTGCTGTCTTCACATCGACATTGTGCAATACGGGGATCGTGATTATTACCAGTATGCCATATTTGTGAATGGCTTTACAGTAGATTTAACTATTTCCCTTCCCCATAGCGTGCTGTAATGAATTTTCGAGTACGTCTCAATTTCCTGTAATGAGAAAGAGGGCAAAAGACGCACGTCAATGTCACACAGGCAGCGAAGAGTCTGTAAGCAAAAAGCGCTGTTTCATTATTGGCTTTCTAGCGTTGGCACGTTCCTTCCTCACTTCGTTTGCTTTATATCAGCTTTTGAATATAAGCAATATAATATTTTTAGAGGATGGATGTAAAGTTTAGTGCCATATAATCAATTTTTAGTGGATAAAATACATACATATTTTTCATCATTGTTTGACTTAGCACAGAGCTGACGAGTCCAAGCCAATTACAAAACCCTCATTACTGATGAGTATTGCTTATATTTTTAGTTAGGGATGTCAGGATAACACATTTGGGAGAGGAGTACCAATAGGGTTCCCAAAAAATACAGGGACACCAGAAGCTCACTATAGTGTAGTATGGCCTGTATTATATAGATGCTTAAATAAAGTGAAAATAAACTTATGAGATGATGATTTGTATGTGTAGTTCAGCTAAGGAATAGAACATTAGTAGCACAGAAATGAGTCCCATATTATTTCCAGTACAGGATGAGTTAGTTATTGTAACGATTGTGGAATTATCTTTGTGGTCAGCACACAAGATGTGCGCTGACACTGCGGAAGTCCTCCACAAGCGTATAAAACGACAGAACCCAGCTTTGGTGTAATGCACTTGTAGAGGTAAATTCCCACCGGCAGATGGAGCTGTGGGGTGCAGAGGAACAACCCCTCTGCACTGCCACAGATGCCAGTTGGGAATTGTGTGAATTGCAACAATGCAGGTCAAGATAGCCCTCAGAGAGAGAGAGTGAGCACAGCGACAGAATGTATGTGTGTCCACCAATCTAGTTGCCACCCGGCGACGGTGAACACACAACAGCGGAAACCAAGTGGGAACGCAATCGCAAGAGTGGCGATTGCCAACAGTGACACAAGACCGAATAAAGACAGAGCACAAGTGTAGCAAGAAGGACACAACAAATGACAATGATCAGAACGCCAAGGAAAATAACAAACGCACTCGCTAAACGTGGTCGCCGCACAAAAAGCACAACAGCGACAAAGCACGCTAATGGCGCGGTCTCTGCACGAAAAGCGCAACACAGACAAAACACGCCAACCCTAACTAACCAATGTAACAGGAAAATGAATAGAGAACCCAAATGATGCTAAACGGTTACCTCACCGAGCCTACAGCAAGCGTTCGTTCCAGACAAGACAGACAGAAGGAGTAACCAGTAGCAACTGCAGCTCTGGCCTACACTCCCAGACAGAGTACAGAAGGAACCACCGCCACTACCGCTAGAGCGAATGCGATCCAGACAGACAGACAGATGGGACTACCAGTAGCAACCGCTGCTCTGGCTTGCACCCCTAAGACAGAGTACAGAAGGAACCACCGCCACTACCGCTAGGGCGAATGCGATCCCAACAGACAGAATGATTTCCTGGCGACAAGACAATCACAACAGATAGACAGTACAAGGCAATACAGATAATACAACAACCTGACTACGCTAGAAGGAATGCCTAGTGCACTCCCAAGGAATTACTATAAGATAATCTTAGCAAACAATTAGCAAAGGCTGAGACTCCAGGTAAGTTAGCAGGAACAAACCATCATGACCAGCAAGGGATTCTGAGAGGAAATGTTTTTTATACTGCAAGCCATCAGAGGACGCAGCTAGGCAATTTGCATGACAAGTGGATGCAAATTCCTCCCCAGAACAGCAACTCTGCAGCTTGCAGAGTGGCGACAGATCTCTTTTCCAAGGACCTTCAGCACTCAGACCTAACAAATGGTCAAACAGCTGTCTGCCTGTGCAGACAGCAGCGCAGATCATTACAGTTATCTATGCAAAAGAGTTAGCTATCTATGCAATAGAGCTCCTCTGAGCTCTCTGACTAATTTAGTCAGAGAGCAATGCTATTTTCTTAAGCACTTATCTCAACCTGTCTCTCACTGTTTCTTGTTTTTCTGCCAGGAAGTTCAAAGGTATATTAGCTCTGCTCTGTTTCATCATTTACAGGGTCATCAGTTTTAATAGCTACACACATACATGAAAAAAGGTGACGTTGCTGGTAGAATATCAGAAATGCTGCCAATATTCTATAAAGGCTTCTACCTTCTCCAGTATGGCTGGATAGTGTAATGGTTAAGGGCTCTGCCTCTGACATGGGAGACCAGGGTTCAAATCTCGACTCTGCCTGTTCAGTAAGCCAGCACCTATTCAGCAGGAGACCTTAGGCAAGTCTCCCTAACACTGCTACTGCCTATAGAGCGCGTCCTAGTGGCTGCAGCTCTGGCACTTTGAGTCCGCCAGGAGAAAAGTGCTATATAAATGTTTGTCTTTGTCTTCTCTTAAAACTAATCATTCCACTAGCTACTCCTAAAACTATCCATACTGTTAACCCTTCACTTAACAATACCCCTCCATTCTTTACCATAATGTTGGCTATGTTTGATAGCCAAATTATACACCAGGTGACGCTGGAGCAATTACGCCGCAATTAACATTGCAGTCTATGGCAGCGGCCAAATTACTAGGCGCCACACGGCACCCAAATTACTTGTCTTTTAAGTAAAACTTATCTATAGGTTCTCCTCTGAGCCAGGATTATATACCTTTGAGAGTCTGTGGTGTCCCAGTCTTGAGATACCCTTACCCATCCTTACCCCAAGTGACAGATTTATGTCAAGCACACTTAAAAACAGACACCGCCTGTTTAATGGCACAAAAAGGGTGTGAACTGCCTGTAGTGTGACTTTAAAAATTTGTAGCGATCAAGATGGCATTCCCCATTATCTAGCCAGGCAAGCCAGTTGGCAATGTCCATAAATAACACAAAGTTATTCAGTTGGGCAGAGCAGGGGAGAAAAATGAGATCAAGTGAAGGTAAATTTAGTCCAGGTTTGTTTTGCGGAACTAAATGCCAATTTAAATAATTTATATCCTGAAATATAGCTGCCAACTGATACTGTTTAAGGAAGGACCCTGCTTTAGAACCAAATCCCATTATCTATAGTTCTCCCTCATTTCTGAAACTGGTCTGGTACCTGCAAGTGTCTCGATCACAGATTGATTCTCCAGCTGTGGAACTAAATGTTCCCAGGCTTTGAGGACAACTCTCCTGAGCTTTTGCATAAGCTACAATCCCAGGTGAGACATTTCCACTGTACGAATGTCATTTTTATGTAAGGTCTAGTATTCACTAGTGCGCATGCTTTGTCGGTCTGTATTGTGCGACAGTATATGACTTAGAAGCGCAACACCTCACTGTCCACATTTAACTCAGAGATTTGTTCAGCCAGCTTCCTGCTTCTGCCGGAGAGACAATAGCACCGCTCCATAGTGTAACAACCTTTTATTGAGCAATATGCACAGGAAAATACACTTACTGTATATTGGTAAAAGCAGGCATGTAGATGGGCAAATAGCCCTTCAATGTGTGCTGGGTAGGTGCAGCCTCAAACCTCCGTGGCTATCAGCAGTTTGTAGACCAGATGGAATGGGATCCTAGGTGCCCCACTACTGCACTCTGGTGACTCCACAACGCGTTTAGGTGTATCCACGCCTTTGTTACCTGATGAAGGTGTGGATACACTGAAATGCGTTCTATCTGGTCCACTGCAACCACCCAGGACACAATGAAGGACTATATGCCCATCTACATACCTGCTTTTACCACTACACTGAGTGTATTTGTATTGCCCATATTTCTCAATAAAATGTTTTTACACTACGGAGTGCTTCTTTTCTCTGCTTTTGGCTCTCCTGACCAAGCCCACTACACAGCCGGGTTCTAAGCTGCTAGAGTGTGAACGACCCCAACAGACCGCTGATTTCCCCCGACCCAGCTGAGCAAGATTTCACTTTGTTTTGTCCCTGCTACTGTGGCTTCTCTTGAACAAGTTGGAGGTACGCAATGTCACTATAGGCAGTTGTCGCTCTCTATCCAAAACTTTCCTAGAAGAAAGTTTAACTGGAGTTCCACTCCATGAATAGTGCACGCAGCATGGTATTATATTTTCCAATGGTTTTCTTTTCTGCATTTCTCCTTTAATTTAGCTTTTCAAGTTCTTTAATCCTATCACACTTCACTGTGTTACTTCCGGGATTACTTTAGCTCCAGGCTAAATGTGAGTCTAATAGCCCACTTCTCAGCCGTTATCACTTTTCTGGCTGCAGCAACCCTTTCATACGGTGCTCTCCAACTTCTGCCGTAACAGTTATTAATGTTGGCTTCGTCTGTAACTATATTTCTCCATTGTGTGTTTATTGTCAACCATAAATTATTAATGTTGATAGCGCTGTGATCCCTGGTGTGGGCGATTTCCAACTATGCACTTCTTCTTTCCTTGTGCATTTAAGTATGCTGGTAAGAAGTTGGGCTTAGCTCCTTCTTAAAGGATCTTTACAGAATACTTTAAAAGTTGTCCCTGGTGAATGAAACAATTGTATTATTGATTTTGCTTCCATAAAAAGACACAAGAAGACAGGAGGAGAAGCCCTTTGTCCATGCATAGCTGCTATAGAGAACTCTGTCTAAATAACCTGTCAGGACTTTCAGTCTCTGGCCTTGACAAAAGTAAAAATAAATAACACTCCAGTCTCCAGATGTACACTAATACCATCTTACTTAGGGCCCGTTTCCACTAAAGCGAATCTGCATGCAGATTCCCATAGCCAATTATAGTCAATAGGCCTGTTTCCACTTGTCAGGAAAACTGAGCGTTTCACTGTGCAGGAAAAATCTGCACAACAGAGCCATCAGAATTTGCACACCGCAAGGCTAGTGTGCAATTCGCATGTAATGTAATTAATAGGAAATTCACATGCATTTTTGCTTTGTGAATTTTCATGCAAATTTGCATACGTTTTTGTGTAAAATCAATGTAAATGCACACAGGCACTGATATGGCTAAATTCGCATACTTACAAAGATACACGAAAACGCATGCGAATTCGCATGAAAATTTGCATACAAACGCATGCGAATTTGCATCCGCATGCAGATTTGTTTATGCATTTTCCGCAAAGAAATTGCACCGCACTAGTGGAAACGGGCCCTTACTGGTCACAGAGCTAATCCAAAGAGTTCTGGCTTTCTTGCTGCTTTTTTAGCCTTCCCAAATAAGAGGAACTCCAAGAAGGCTTGATTGCAGTTTGGCTTCTGTCCTCTCAATTGCAGTCTTGTCAGCTTGCTGGAAGAAGGACCAGCCTCTTGAAGTTCCTGTTTGCTCAACTAACTGTGTCCCCTAAGGAGCTTACTTTAATTTTCCATAGTACCTTCCATTTTCAGGGTTAGGCCCGGTTCACATTAGCGTTCGCTATCAGGATTTTCCGGATCGGATCCGGAACGCATACTGTACAAACGGAACGTACGTTCCGCATAGCAATGTAAAGTCTATGCGGACGTTCACACGCGTCCGTTCCGTACGTACCGGAGTCGGATCGGATCCGGACTCCGGACTCTTTTCCAACATGCGCTATTTTTTGGGTCCGGATCTCCTGCCCACGCATCCTGACCGGAGCCTGACCGGAGCCTGACAGCACCATCAGGCATACAGAAACCAATGGGGAACGGAAGGCACAGAACACACTGCCTACAAAAACCTGACATTCTACCCCACTTCCTATGCGTATCCAAGCGGCCATTTCGGATGGGGACACATGGGCCAAGCATGTCTGGAGTGGAGCAGCAGTGACAGACATGCTGGAGCTGTTTTGGCAGAATGTCGGAGGTGGAGGTGAGGCCTACAGCGGAGGAACCTGATTCTACAGGTGCACCAGGTGCACCTTCTGCTGACCCCAACATTTTTTTATTTAATTTCGCTATTTTTTGCCCACGGATCCTGATGGCAGCCTGATGCATGCCTGATGCAAACGGACCGGATCCTGATCGGATCCTGATCGGAACCGTACGGTTCCGATCAGGATCAGGTCCTGATCCGATCAGGATCCGATCAGGATCCGGTCCGTTTGCAAGGCAAAACGCAAGTGTGAATGGGGCCTTGACTTGTAGCATGTCACTGAGTTTATAAAAAGTCATGGGGCTTCTGGCAGGAAGCTAGTTGAGTGGAAGATCTCGAAGAGGGTGGACTTTCCTCCGTACACTCGTTAAACTTGCAAGCCTGCAATCAAGAGAACTGGAGCTTCAAGTCAAGCACGGAGTCTTAATGGGGGAAGCAGTAGGGTATTGTACCGTGTGATGTTGGATGTATATAGCTGTCTGTACCACCAGCCTGCAAACTAACAGGATGTAATCCCGACGAAGGCTGCACGGCCGAAAGCTTACTTATTTTTATTAATTTTTAGTTAGCCAATAAATGGTATCATCCTGATTTAAAACTTCTTGCTTTTAATGGGGGAAGGGGTTCCATCAGCAGATGGCATACTAGACACATAGGACATGTGTTTGTATTTGTTACAGTTTTATATTAAAAATAATTTCAAAACAAAAGGGTTTTAGCACTACAAATATGGAACATGTATATTTTAAAAACATACTTCATTCCTTGTATGCTCCTCCTCTATCACTCTGTGCCTGGTAATGGCAACCTTACTGTAACTCCAGGTCTGTATTTACTCTATTTTAGCTGAAAGCACAGGTGGGTGTACTCTGAGTCTGCCAAGAAGTTATAAGTGGATGTGTTTGTGTATGGACTGTAAATAGGCATTCGGGATTCTGGTATCCCTGTACATGTTCATACTTCTTACTCATGTACAATAGAGTGGATTTAATCATGATTTATTATGTAAATGTGAGCAAAAAATGCATTATTTGATTTTTCGCATATTGACTATGTACACAAAATCTGACGTCTTTGTCAGCTACAAGGAAACAAAATCAGAGTTTGCAGACAGTTTTTAGTTTGTTTTTTTTATTTTTTAGGTTGTTCTATAGACCTTTCTGTGACCTTGTTGCTGACCTCAGATTTCAGAGTGCCAAGAGCTGTCTTTAGCTGATCACAGACTTTCGAGCCATTGCTGTTAACTCTATGTTGTTCTGATGGGATGAAAGACGTGCACCAGCCGAAATAATTGCAAAGGAGCTTGTTTAATCATAATTCACACAGTTACATGTCATGCGATAATCCATCTAGCTGTTAGAGCACAGATTAATGCTTCAAGCTGTGATGTATGCTACGGTGAGGGTTACAAGGGGTGGATGCGGGGGACTAGTGGTCGGTAACAATGGCCATTTCGCATGCAGTAGGCTTGATCACAGCACAGGCAGGTGATGGGTGGGTGGACTTTAAGTCGTCTGTTTCACACTCCTCCCTTGTTGTCTTGGAAACTGTAAACAAAGCCCCAGCGTGCGGCCACTGGTGCCCCACCCACTAACTTCTGTAACTCGCCATGCAAAGGAAATAACTTCCCTGCATCATTGTTTACTATCTCTGTGGCAACGGCAGCGGTAGCGAAGATTGGTGCAACTCCAGCAGATCTATGTCATGCTGAATGACCAAATCACATGTAGATTTTCCATTTTACCATTTTTTCTATTACGTTGCCAAGAAACTATTTCTCTTCAATGTGGAAATAAAAGGACACAAGTCTTGCTAGCTGGTGGACGTAGGGCTCCATAGCCACACATTGCCTATCCAAGGCTAAAGAGAGATCAGCTACATACCAATAGATCAGCGGCATAACTACAATTCATGGGGCCCACCAGCAAAACTTTGATTGCCCCCCCCAATACTCACACCCCTTCCCTTGCCTCCCCTTGATGCCCTTCACTGCCTTGGGGCCCATCTCACAAGGGTCATATAACAAGTGTGGCCATCATGATCTTCACACCCATAACAAGTGCAGCCACAAAAACAGCTTATCTGAAGGATAGTCCCTTGTATCGGAGGAAGGGATGGTTAGTAGTTGGGGCCCCCCACAGCTCTGGGCCCCCCTGCGATCGCAATGGCTGCTCCCCTCTAGTTACACCGCTGCAATAGATCCTACATGTAAACATGAGCCTATAAAAATATCAATATTCATTTTACCCAAAACTCAATCAAGTGTATCCTGACCTATTACTATAACCGAGAGAGACCTTCCTAAAAAGGGGAACAAGCAGGAGCATAGCAATAGGGGGTGCAGAGGTTGCGACCGCATCGGGGCCCTTGGGCCCGAGGGGCCCTCCCTCAACTTCAATATTAGCTCTCTATTGGTCCTGTGCTCATAATAATCATTTCTATAAATACTTTGAATTGTGGTAATCATTATCAAACTGCTCCCCCCTCCTTTCTTGCACCTCGGACACTGCCGTTGCTATTGGCAGGTTTTAGTGCACCGTATCAATTGTTATGTATAGAGTGCTTGGGGGCCCCAATGTAAAACCTGCATCGGGGCCCACAGCTCCTTAGCTACGCCACTGGTAACAAGGTAAGGGTAGGAGGGGGCTGTCGAGAGCATGTCCATCAATTTAAAAAAAAAATTGTATTGACAAAGAAGTTAATTATAAATCCTTATAACTTGCATCAATGTATTTCAACAGAAAAAAAAGGTAATCTTTAATCCCCAAGCAGGCCCAGCAGTCTGCACTGGATCCATACTACTCTGCATGTAAGTTGCTGCGGTGCCTATGCTAAATTCACCAAAGCAATTTCCCTGACTATTGTTTGTGTTCTGAGACGCTGCCTTCGGGTTGTTAGAGAGAATGAAGCCTAACAGGCACTTTGTTAGAATGTGACTGAAGCGAGGTCATGCCATTATAACAGCAGTAAGCACTGCGCAGGTTTTGTCAACATTTTGAAAAGCAGCATACAATTCATATAATTCTTCATCCTCGCGACCTCTTAAAAGCAGGTCTTGTCTTACCCTTTTGCATCGGTGTGTATTGCTGTATGCTGTTTTTTTTTAACATTTGTAATTATTATGATCAGAACGTAGAAATCTGCAGAATGGCTTTTGTCAAAAGAAAGGGAAATTTAGCATTTCTTAACATGTGGTGGAAAAAAAAGAAAAACTGTCTGGCCCATTAAAAAGCTTCATTGCAGAACAGTCTGAAAATGAATAGGAAATTAGTCATTTGCTGTGCATAGCTCTGATTTATCTGTTGGGAAAAGCATACATAATTTGTGTTCAGGTCAAGGCAATGTCAGGCAATGGCATAAGACAAGTGAAGTAGTTAGGGATTTGAATTGGAAGCAAATAATTGATGTCCTTAACAGCAGAAAAATAATTGAATTTTATAATTTTCCGCTCTTAACTCACTGTCGTTTCTATACAGGTAACCGAGACGAGGACTGGTCCCCTCGGATGCAGTAACTACGACAACCTGGATTCCGTCAGCTCTGTGTTGGTGATGGGTCCTGAGAGTAAAGTGCAGCTTCTTGGTAAGGATAATGTTTTCTTTTCTTTGCACTCATACATCGTGCATGATAGCAGCTGTGGCTGACCAAGCGTTTCCAAGGTGACAACCAAAAATGTGGGACCGCGCCCAGAATCCTGATTGTGAATGACTACACAAAGCAATGTTGGGGATTCCCTGCCCTGGTGCTCAGAGCAGGGACAATTGTTACTTATTTTTTACACTGGCTCTAATTAACGGAACAATTTTCAGCGAACAATTACCCTAGTGATCAGCTATAAATTGATTATTTCACCATCAACAAACGAATTTATACTTTCTATCCATCACTACCGATTATAAAAAAACATTTTTCCGATCAACTGAATTATTATTAAAGGCCACCAAATGTGAAATAACCTAGAGAAATGAGGGTCGTAGGCATATAGTGTTACCTCTCTGCCTCCGCAGTCTACCTAAATGCCCCTTCGGCAGCCTCCTCTGGGTCGCCGGAGTTAGGCTCTTGAGCACTTTGCGTATGCGTGTAATGTCACTATGTCATACGCATGCACAGTTCATTCAGGGGTGTGCGCTGTAGGACACGTGCAGTCCAGCCAGTGCCTGCAAAATAGTGCCCCGACTTCGGCGACCCAGAAGAGGCTGCCGGAGGGGCATTTAGGTAGACTGTGGGGGCAGAGAGGAGAACAGGTTGAGCGGTAGGCATCAAGGCAGATAACAGTATATGCCTGTTCCCCCTGTTTCTCTAGGCTATTTCGCATTTATTTTGAATAGTTTGCACTCCATTTGGGACATAACGAGGTTTATTTTCTGCTAATCTGGTCACATTTATCTGATTGATTTGGGGATTTTTCACTGAAATTTGTACCGTTACTGGGCACCTTTAAGATGTGTCGACACATCCAATCTTGATTGGCCAAGTCACCACTTCCATGTAGTATGAGAGCTTACCTACACAATCTGCTCAAAGTATTCAAAATTTGTCAGCCATCATGCTACATGCAGGTGGTAAAATTAGCCAATCAAGATTGGTTGTGTGTGTGTACCTTCCAAAATGGTCAATGTGATGGTAATACTTTCTACTTTTCCGCAAATTTAATTAAACTCATAATGCCAATGAAATGCACTTACTGCTTATTGGGTTGTCCTAATTCCAAGCTGCAATGAAAGTAAAAAAAAAATAGCATCTCCAGTCTTTGTTAGGATCACTGTGGAAAAAGTGTTTCTGTGCACAATATTTAGGTAAGCAAGTTGACATAATAATTGCCCTTTCTCCTAGCAAGATAAGTCAGGTAGAGATGGACCAAACTGTTCGCATGCAAACTTATTTGCGCGAACATCGGTGGTTCGCGTTCACAATCGAATGCAAACTTTATGCGAGTTGGACCCGCCCCCTATACTACATCATTGGGCTAAGCTTTGACCCTCTACATCACAGTCAGCAGACACATAGCAGCCAATCAAGCTGCACTCCCTCCTGGAGCCCCCCCCCCCCTTATATAAGGCAGCAGCATCAGCCATGTTCTCACTCTGTGTGCTGCAGTATTAGTGAGAGAAGGGAGAGACATTGGAGAGAGAGGGAAAGCGATAGTTAGGAGGTCTGTTAGCTTGCTCCTTGCTGATATTTGTTGCTGAAAAGCACCCCAAAACAGCTCTTTTGAGAGCTAATGTTCTTGTGATGTGGATTTTTTTTTGGGTGGCCCACTGACACCTGCATATACTGCCCTGTCTGTTGCAGCTGGCCCTTGCTACTGTAATTGCTATACTGCTATTGCTATTGCTATACATTCAGTGCCTACCTTTTCACTGCACATGTGTGTGTGACAGCTACACATTGTATTGATACCAGTCCGTGCATACCTTTCACTGCACCTGTGTGACAGCACACAGTTTTATATATCAGTCACTGCATACCTGTTCACTGCACCTGTGTGTGTGACTGCTGCACATTGTATTGTTACCAGTCCGTGCATACCTTTCACTGCACCTGTGTTACAGCACACAGTTTTATATACCAGCCACTGCATACCTGTTCACTGCACCTGTGTGTGTGACAGCTGCACGTTGTATTGTAATACCAGTCACTGCATAACTTTTCACTGCACCTGTGTGACTGCATATTGTTATACCATACCCGCAGTCACTGCATACCTTTCACTGCACCTGTGTGACTGCACATTGTTATACCATACCAGCATAGCTTCCATGTGCTTCCCGTTTCCGACTTCCTCCCACCAGCGTCCGTCACCTTGGTTACAGCGCCCCTTGTGATGACGTGACCAATGTCATCACAGAGGGCGCTGTAACCAAGGCGACGGAAGTCGGAAGCACATGGAAGCTGTGCATGCATCAATCCGATTGGAAGGTGAGTTTTGAACTGCCTGCTCCCCCCGCCGCTCAGCACCCCGCCTATCTAACCTACACTGCGGGAAGCTGCCTATCCAATGTACACTGGGGGAAGCTGCCAGCTAATCTATACTAGGGGAAGCTGCCTATCTAATCTATACTTGGGGAAACTGCCTATTTAATCTATACTAGGGGAAGCTGTTTATCTAATCTATACTGGGGGAAGCTGCTTATCTAATCTATACTGGGGGAAGCTGCCTATCTAATCTACACTGGGAGAAGCTGCCTATCTAATCTATACTGAGGGAAGCTGCCTATCTAATCTATACTGGGGGAAGCTGCCTATCTAATCTATACTGAGGGAAGCTGCCTATCTAATCTATACTGGGGGACAGCTACCTATCTAATCTATACTGGGCAGTGCTGGGCCGAAATTACGCATTAGCGTAATTACGCATCGTAATTCACTACAAATGCACCGTAAGCGTTACGTGTAAGGTTACGGTATTACGCGTAATTAATTACGCGTAGACCGTGGGTTACGTTTTACGCGTAACAAATTACGCGTAAGACAGTAAACTCCCATTGAAATTACACAGTCTGCCGTAATCGCGTAATATTACGCTCCCGTATAATATAAAAAAGCCGCCGACTTTAAGGGTTAATAGCAAAGCCCCCTTAAGTGCTAAGAGCCTCAAATTTGGAGAATATATTAAGGAGATCAGAAGGAATAAGAGGAAAAAAATTTTTTTCAAAAAGACTTTATAGTTTTTGAGAAAATCGATGTTAAAGTTTCAAAGGAAAATTAGATACATTTAAAAACCCGCCGACTTTAACGGTTAATAGCAAAGCCTGCTTAAAATTTAGAAACACCAAATTTACAGGGTATATTAAGGGGATCAGTGGGAATAAGAGGAAAAAAAATTTTTTCAAAAAGACCTTATAGTTTTTGAGAAAATCGATTTTTAAGTTTCAAGGGCAAAAATGTCTTTTAAATGCGGAAAATGTCAGTTTTTTTTGCACAGGTAACAATAGTGTTTTATTTTCATAGATTCCCCCAAGTGGGAAGAGTTTTACTTACTTCGTTCTGAGTGTGGGAAATATTAAAAAAAAAAACGACGTGGGGTCCCCCTTCCCAGACCTCTTTAACCCCTTGTCCCCCATGCAGACTGGGATAGCCAGAATGCGGAGCACCGGCCGCGTGGGGCTCCGCACCCTGACTATACCAGCCCGCATGGTCCATGGATTGGGGGGTCTCGGAAGGGGAGGGGCAGCCAAGCTTTCCCCTCCCCCTCCGAGCCCTTGTCCAATCCAAGGACAAGGGGCTCTTCTCCACCTCCGATGGGCGGTGGAGGTGGAGGCCGCGATTTCCTGGGGGGGAGGTTCATGGTGGCATCTGGGAGTCCCCTTTAAAAAGGGGTCCCCCAGATGCCCACCCCCCCTCCCAGGAGAAATGAGTATAGAGGTACTTGTACCCCTTACCCATTTCCTTTAAGAGTTAAAAGTAAATAAACACACAGACACTTTGAAAAAGTATTTTAATTGAACAAAAAACATAACCACGAAAAAAGTCCTTTAATATTCTTAATTAACCATTAATACTTACCTGTCCCTTTAAAAGCCAGTTCCCACGCAATATCCTCGGAAATATACTAATCAGTTACAATGTAACAAAGCTATTACAATGTAACAACTTTGTTACTTTGTAACACCACCGCACCCGACGTCACTCGCCGCCACCGCCGCGTCTGCGCTGACCCGACAGAGCTCTGAGCTATATAGCTCAGAGCTCCCTAAGCATCTTTGTATTTGGGCTCCAAGGAGCCCCATTGGTCCTTAGCAGACCAATGGGGTTCCTTTAAATCAGAAGGAACCCCATTGGTCTGCTAAGGACCAATGGGGCTCCTTGGAGCCCAAATACAAAGATGCTAAGAGAGCTCTGAGCTATATAGCTCAGAGCTCTGTCGGGTCAGTGCGGGACGCTAAGTCCCCGCCGCCTCCCGCTGTCAGCCCCGCCCACATCTGTCACCCACATGTCACCCACATGTGGGTGACATGTGGGTGACATGTGGAAGAGGCGGGGAGGACAGCGGGAGGCGGCGGGGACTTAGCGTCCCGCACGGACCCGACAGAGCTCTGAGCTATATAGCTCAGAGCTCTCTTAGCATCTTTGTATTTGGGCTCCAAGGAGCCCCATTGGTCCTTAGCAGACCAATGGGGTTCCTTCTGATTTAAAGGAACCCCATTGGTCTGCTAAGGACCAATGGGGCTCCTTGGAGCCCAAATACAAAGATGCTTAGGGAGCTCTGAGCTATATAGCTCAGAGCTCTGTCGGGTCAGCGCAGACGCGGCGGTGGCGGCGAGTGACGTCGGGTGCGGTGGTGTTACAAAGTAACAAAGTTGTTACATTGTAATAGCTTTGTTACATTGTAACTGATTAGTATATTTCCGAGGATATTGCGTGGGAACTGGCTTTTAAAGGGACAGGTAAGTATTAATGGTTAATTAAGAATATTAAAGGACTTTTTTCGTGGTTATGTTTTTTGTTCAATTAAAATACTTTTTCAAAGTGTCTGTGTGTTTATTTACTTTTAACTCTTAAAGGAAATGGGTAAGGGGTACAAGTACCTCTATACTCATTTCTCCTGGGAGGGGGGGTGGGCATCTGGGGGACCCCTTTTTAAAGGGGACTCCCAGATGCCACCATGAACCTCCCCCCCAGGAAATCGCGGCCTCCACCTCCACCGCCCATCGGAGGTGGAGAAGAGCCCCTTGTCCTTGGATTGGACAAGGGCTCGGAGGGGGAGGGGAAAGCTTGGCTGCCCCTCCCCTTCCGAGACCCCCCAATCCATGGACCATGCGGGCTGGTATAGTCAGGGTGCGGAGCCCCACGCGGCCGGTGCTCCGCATTCTGGCTATCCCAGTCTGCATGGGGGACAAGGGGTTAAAGAGGTCTGGGAGGGGGGACCCCACGTCGTTTTTTTTTTATATTTCCCACACTCAGAACGAAGTAAGTAAAACTCTTCCCACTTGGGGGAATCTATGAAAATAAAACACTATTGTTACCTGTGCAAAAAAAACTGACATTTTCCGCATTTAAAAGACATTTTTGCCCTTGAAACTTAAAAATCGATTTTCTCAAAAACTATAAGGTCTTTTTGAAAAAAAATTTTTTCCTCTTATTCCCACTGATCCCCTTAATATACCCTGTAAATTTGGTGTTTCTAAATTTTAAGCAGGCTTTGCTATTAACCGTTAAAGTCGGCGGGTTTTTAAATGTATCTATTTTTCCTTTGAAACTTTAACATCGATTTTCTCAAAAACTATAAGGTCTTTTTGAAAAAAAAATTTTCCCTCTTATTCCTTCTGATCTCCTTAATATATTCTCCAAATTTGAGGCTCTTAGCACTTAAGGGGGCTTTGCTATTAACCCTTAAAGTCGGCGGCTACCTAACATTGATCCATGCGTCAACTTTTCCGCTTGGCAGCATGACCTTACGCATTAATTGCTAGTAGGAATTTACGCGTAAGCCTATAACGTAACAACTTGAATTACGGTATTCTTACGCGTAATTGCGTAAGGGCAATGCGTAATTACAGACATGTACCGAAATTGAATGTCTATGCCGTAAGCGTAATTTCGTAATGCGTAATAGCGTAAAATTACGCGTAATGATCCGTAAGCGTAGCTTTTTCCATTACGATCAGCACTGATACTGGGGGACAGCTACCTATCTAATCTATACTGGGGGACAGCTACCTATCTAATCTATACTGGGGGAGCTACCTATCTAATCTATACTGGGGTAAGATACCTAACTACTGTATACTGGGGGAAGCTACCTATCTAATCCCCAGCCCAACAAAGTCCCCCAAAATGCCCCCAGCAAATTGCCCAGCCCAGCAAAGCCCCCAGCAAGTCACCTAGCAAAGCCAGGCCGGCTCAACATCACTGCCAGCCAAGCTGGCACAGCATCACTGTCAGCCAGGCCGGCACAGCATCACTACCAGCAATGCCAGCACAGCATCATCACCAGCTAGGCCAGCACAGCATAGCATAGCATAACCACCAGCCAGGCAGCCCAGCATAACCGCCAGCTGAGTACAGCACACAGGCCAGCCAGCCGAAGACAAGACAAGACAGAAGCCAGGTGAGGGGCTTATTTATGTGAAATACTACCTATTGAATATATTTAAGTTACGCCACTGCTATATTCATGTACATTTGGCCCCACCTATGACCACGCCCACTTTCCACGGCATGACCACCCCCATTCGCACTCTCTTTTCTCCCAGGAACCTAGAAACGCACCTGCCAGGCCGCAATCATTTCTCAAAAAAGGCGATACCCAAACTGTACTGTGATGTTGAAAGGCAAGTGGTGTCATCTCTGGCACACAGCGTTGGGTCAAGGGTCCATCTGACCATGGATGCCTGGTCTACAAAGCACGGTCAGGCCTGCCCGAAGACTAAGTCAGTCCCCCGCAGGCTGCTTGACTGCCTTCTCCGCCACCACCAACAAGGTCCAGGACTCCAGGTGGATTCCTGAATTTTTAGGGCCGCTGATAGCAGCAGCCGCTAACAAAAACAATAACAATTTTTTCTGGTGTGTGTACGTGTCTGCCTAATTTTTCTGGCTGCACTGCGGCAGCAACAACAAAACAAAAGGCATGTACATGTGTCAATTCCCCTTCATGATCGTTACCTTGCCGCGGTGAAGGGGCTTGCGTATCACAATGAAGCAATGACCGCCGGCTATATGAGTGTGTTGGAGGGCACACCTGAGCCAAGATAATAAGGTCGTTGCTTCATTGTGGACAGACCAAATTTGATCAGCTGGACAGTCACGGTTGTTCTGTCATTGAGCTACCTCAGCCTGGCGACCATATGGGCTTGAAAACCGTCATTGCCTGCACTCTCGCATGGTGGGCACCAGTCCAGCATGGCCATCACTACACAAACAGCTGTTTGGGGTGTATTACACAGTGAGTTTATTCTGTCAGTGTGAAGCAGTACTCTAATTACACATGCCTGGTCTACAAAGCACGGTCAGGCCTGCCCGAAGACTAAGTCAGTCCCCCGCAGGCTGCTTGACTGCCTTCTCCGCCACCACCAACAAGGTCCAGGACTCCAGGTGGATTCCTGAATTTTTAGGGCCGCTGATAGCAGCAGCCGCTAACAAAAACAATAACAATTTTTTCTGGTGTGTGTACGTGTCTGCCTAATTTTTCTGGCTGCACTGCGGCAGCAACAACAAAACAAAAGGCATGTACATGTGTCAATTCCCCTTCATGATCGTTACCTTGCCGCGGTGAAGGGGCTTGCGTATCACAATGAAGCAATGACCGCCGGCTATATGAGTGTGTTGGAGGGCACACCTGAGCCAAGATAATAAGGTCGTTGCTTCATTGTGGACAGACCAAATTTGATCAGCTGGACAGTCACGGTTGTTCTGTCATTGAGCTACCTCAGCCTGGCGACCATATGGGCTTGAAAACCGTCATTGCCTGCACTCTCGCATGGTGGGCACCAGTCCAGCATGGCCATCACTACACAAACAGCTGTTTGGGGTGTATTACACAGTGAGTTTATTCTGTCAGTGTGAAGCAGTACTCTAATTACACTCCCTGATTGATGTATACACATGCAAGATGTTTTCAAGCATTTTATGCCTCCAATTTAGCATGCAATGTGATCTCTGCCCTTAAAGAGACACTGAAGCGAAAAAAAAAAAAAATATGATATAGTGAATTGGTTGTGTACTATGAATAATTACTAGAAGATTGGCAGCAAAGAAAATATTCTCATACTTTTATTTTCAGGTATATAGTGTTTTTTCTAACATTTCATCATTCTCTAATATGTGTAGATTACACAACACTCAGCATTCAAAATGAGTCTTTCAGAGCAGTCTGTGAAGTAATGACCTCTTCTCTAGCAGAGGAAAAGTAAACAGTTCACTTACAGTTGAGATAATAAAAGTCAGATAACAGCCCTCTCCATGACTAAGACTTATGCTGCGTACACACTGGCGACTACGGTCGCTTGAAACAGCTAATTAACGATCATTCGGCCGACAATCGGGGAAAGAACTTTACCCAACGATCATTAATACGAACGACAAAAGAACGACATCGGGAAGATGAAGATATCCAACCTGACAGATCGTATCTACCGACAATCGTTACAAAACTATAGTGTGTACAGACATCGGCCGAGAACGATCGTTACAAGGGCCAATGCGCCTGCCTTGAATTCTGCCCAGCTTCAGTACTTCCTTTGTAGCGCAGCCGTAAAGATTGTTACATTGCTCATTTCAATTAAACTTTGTTTTCAAGTTAACAATCATATATTTGTATCTATTGTAACTCCATGTTAGTGTTTTTTTTTTAAATTTTATATAAATATATACGCAACATTTCCTTCTGATCGTTCTTTTCTGCGAGAACGATCATTACAATGTGTATGATGATCGCTGCATCCCATCGTTGCATTCCAATCTTTCCAATATCGTTCGTCTGGTAACTATCGTTCCTTGCAAACGATAGTTATCGCAAGTGTGTACGTACCATTAGTCAGAGGAGAGTTAATGGCTTGTTTGCATAGAGATAACAACTGGAGTTTCTTAACTCTTCCTGTACTGGAAACAATTAGACTGATGTATCTGATCTTAATGTTTTATTTCTTAGCTGTACTACACATACAAATCATATTATCATAATTTTTTTTCGCTTCAGTGTCTCTTTAAAACCCTGCTCTGCGTCAAATCCGTAATTTTCCCCGGGACTTTTGGTGTGTATCCCACTCCACCATGCCCCCCTCCAGGTGGTAGACCCCTTGAAACATCTTTTCCATCACTTTTGTGGCCAGAATTAGTGTTTGAAGTTTTGAAAGTTTGCCTGCCCATTGAAATCTATTGAGGTTCGCAAAGTTTGCGCGAACCCGAACTTTTGCGGAAGTTCGAGGTTGGCGAACCTAAAATCAGAGGTTCGAGCCATCACTAAATTCAGGTAACTGCTTATTTCTGAATTGAAGTGGATTTTTTTAAACTAAGCTGAACTCTGTTTATGCATAACTCAATACTTGAGCTAGCCTATGACTACGTTTACAGTGACACGTTGCGGTGGGCTGCGTTGGACAGTAGTGGCCCGAAAGTTTGCTTCAAAATTTGCAGTTAAGCATTGTAATGATAATGCGAAATTTCTGAGAAAATTGTAATTCATTTTGTATCTAATAGTAATCTTTAATAATTTTGCATAATTTTCGCACAATTTCGCGAAATGTTGTGCCGACTTTAGCGGTTACTAGCAAAGCCCCCATACATTCTATTGCTACCAAAATTGCTACATATGTTTTCGGAGAGTATTGCGTACAAGTTAAAAAAAAAAGACCTTGTAGTTTTTGAGAAAATCGATTTTAAATATGCAAAGAAAATGGTTTTTTAAACTGGCATTTTTTTGTTTAAAAATGTTTTTTTCTTTGCATGTTTAAAATCGATTTTCTCTTAAACTACAAAGTCTTTTTGAAAAATTATTTTTTTGGACCTGTTCCCACTATTCTCCTTAACATATGTAGCAATGTGTGGTCACTACCATGTATGGGGGCTTTGCTAATCACTGCCAAAGTCGGCATGAAATTACGCAAGACCCGAACTCGATTTCTGGGAAGTGGCGGGCAAGCGCCCAATGTGAACCCCGGTCCTAAGTGTAACCCAATCACCCCCCAGTGTGAACCAACCCTTAGTGCTTTTATGGACCAGGTTATTCTCTGTGTGAGAACTCCAGGAAAGAAGACCTGTGACTGGAACTCAGATTTGGCCTACAGCCTCACTTACAGCATTTCAGGCTTTCAGATCATGTGCTCTGGGCAGCAGTGAAATGCACTACTGTACTGCTGCATGCATTTTTCGGCCAAGCACAGGGCACAGCAGCGCAGATGGCGTGTGATCAGCAGTGCACAGAAGTGCAGATGGCATGTGATCAGCAGTGCTGATGGAGTGTGATCAGCAGTGCACAGCAGTGCAGATGGCGTGTGTTCAGCAGTGCACAGCAGTGCAGATGGAGTGTGATCAGCAGTGCAGATGGCGTGTGATCAGCAGTGCACAGCAGCGCAGATGGCGTGTGATCAGCAGTGCACAGCAGTGCAGATGGCGTGTGATCAGCAGTGCACAGCAGCGCAGATGGCGTGTGATCAGCAGTGCACAGCAGCGCAGATGGCGTGTGATCAGCAGTGCAAAGCAGTGCAGATGGTGTGTGATCAGCAGTGCACAGCAGTGCAGATGGCGAGTGATCAGCAGTGCACAGCAGTGCAGATGCCATGTGATTAGCAGCGCACAGCAGCGCAGATGGTGTGTGATCAGCAGTGCACAGCAGTGCAGATGGCGTGTGATCAGCAGTGCAGATGGCATGTGATCGGCAGTGCACAGCAGTGCAGATGGCATGTGATCAGCAGTGCACAGCAGTGCAGATGGCGTGTGATCAGCAGTGCACAGCAGTGCAGATGTGGTGTGATCAGCAGTGCAGGTGGGGTGTGATCAGCAGTGCACAGCAGTGCAGATGGGGTGTGATCAGCAGTGCAGATGGCATGTGATCAGCAGTGCACAGCAGTGCAGATGGCGTGTGATCAGCAGTGCACAGCAGTGCAGATGTGGTGTGATCAGCAGTGCAGGTGGGGTGTGATCAGCAGTGCAGATGGGGTGTGATCAGCAGTGCAGATGGCATGTGATCAGCAGTGCACAGCAGCGCAGATGCCGTGTGATCAGCAGTGCACAGCAGTGCAGATGGCGTGTAATCAGCAGTGCACAGCAGCGCAGATGCCGTGTGATCAGCAGTGCACAGCAGCACCGATGGCGTGCGATCATGTGTGTTGCGTTCCGATCGCATGTCCATTCTACGTTAACAATGTGAATGAGGCCTCAGACTGTAAGCACCACCCACTGGCTGTCGAGGAATTGATGAATTAATGAAGACTGCAGCGAGAGGGAGGGTAGGCCCCAGGTGTCCGGTTCATGTACACACATTCCTATTCATGTCAGAATAGTAAATACAACAGCAAGGTTATTAATTCTAGTTTGCACTATGTAAGCCTGCATTGTGTATCCTAATGAGATTCAGTGAGGTTCTGCAGCAAGAAGGATGCTTTGAAATCATGTTTTTCTTTATGAAGGCTGACAAGGAAATATATCAGGTGTTCCCTAATAAAGCCCAGGTGCAAACAAATGAACATTTGGCAGCACCAGGGAATAGAGGTCCTGTTGCTGCAACAAGTCCATCTCAGTATTGTGCTGCCTCTGAGGCAAAACAGAGAAGCAATTTGTCGCCCTGCCTAGCGGACCAATGCTGGGATCCTGCAAACAACTCACCTGTAAATAAAAAGCCTTCCTTCTATTCCTTTTTTCCAACGTTGAGACCTCTTTTCCACCACACACTGAAAAACTGATGTTCTTTAACTACCCATAGTTGTGTATTGTGCAAAAGCTTTACGTTAAAAGGAATATAATGTAAACTGAGCCATGGAGAAACATGGGCATTACCTTGCACATCAGTTGTCCTTTCAGTTATAACTGACAGCAACTGGTATAGTGTAAAAGGACCCTAATGCTTCTTTTACACTATATTCTAAAAAACTGATGCATTTTAACTTTGCATAGCAGTGCATTGTGAAAAAGCTTTCAGTTGAAATGCGTATAGTGTGAATGAGCTATAGGAAAAGATGGACATTACTTTGAAAGTTATAACTGAGAGCAACTGATATAGTGTAAAAGGACCCTAAAGATCATTTTACACTATGTCAGTTGTTGTCAGAAAGAACAATTGATGTGCAGTCCAGTGTCAATGTTTCCCTATGGCCTCTTGCACACTATAAAACGGAAAACTGAAGCTTTTTCACAATGCACTGCTATGGAGGAAAAAATGCATTAAAGGAACATTATCAAACTAAAGGTACAATTTTTCATTTGTTTTCGATTACATAATTTAGTTTGATTATTCCGTTAGATCTAATATAAGATTTTTCCAGCATCTCCGATCTGATTTTTCTCGAAAAAACTGGATAATCGGTCAAATTTTTTGATCGAAAAAAAAAAATGTTCAACTTTCATTTGATTTGATCATTTAGATCGAATAAACGGGATAATCGAACGTTTTTATTGTACCATGTATGGCCACCATAAGTGTTCTAAAATGACAATCCTATATATTAATGTGCAAGTGTCTCTGCGGCCCTGCACTTCCTGTGTGTGTGTGTGTGTCTCATGTTTAGCACTACTGCGCCTGTGCAGGGAGGGACAGAGACACTGAGGAGAGCTGAGGGAGGACGGGGCCAGAAAGGGCCGGTGTGTGCGCGTGCGGCGGGCATGCACGCGTGACGTGTGCGGGCGGGCGCGTATGTGCACAGTGGAGTAGTGGCAGATCTAGCCTGTTTTTAAACGGGCTAAGGTCACTAGTGTACAAATAACGTCTAAGTAGCTGTATAAACATGTTTCTACTTTTCATGTTAAATGTCAGGGGCAAAAGTTGTAATTGCCATTTTGTGTAGATTTTAGCTGCGCTTGGAATGTCTCATATGCAAAGGTATGAATCTCAGCATTCTGACATACTAGGAACAATGTAATATTGAAGAAGAGTTGTGTGAGTTACGGTTTCACACACTATTACAAATGTTTATGCTATACATAAGATACATTTCCTCTGCTCTCAGCAGACAGCTCTCTGAGAGCTTTCTCTCATTTAGGGTTAACCGATGTATTGTGAGGGAATCCCCCTCCCCTCATGGTTCACTCAGCATCAGTTTTGGTGACACTGAAGTTTGGAAGAAATTAGATAACAGTAAACAAAGATATAGTCATTCAAATGAATACACCAGTACTCTCCAAACTGTTCCTATCTCAATTGAAAAAAAAAAATGTTAATTGATAGTGTTCTAGTGTTCTTTTAAATGAAATGCACAACAATGCACTAAACCGCATTAAGTATAAAAGGCCCCTAATGCTACATTCACAGTGGGCAAAGCATTGCTTTACCTGTAACAGCAAGAATGCAGTGCAATGGATTGGGAAAGCAGCACTCCACATTATCCCTGTGTTGCGTAGCATACAGTGAAATGTAGAACACCAGGCAGGACCGTAAGCAGCAATATAGAGGAAACCAGCAAACTCTGATTAATCTTGCAAAAATATCCTTTTTCTTTTATTGCAAGAGTTTCACAGTGTACAAAAAGGTTTATCGTGGCACACCAGTGCAAGCCACAGGCAGTAGATAGGTAACCATAGGTCCCCAAAGTCCATCAAATAACCTGCTTGTCACTGATATTACAGGCTAAAAGAGAGCTGGAGTCCCAGTCACATAGCATTTGACTATAAAGGTGGCCATACATCGACTTGGCCGATTGGTGCCGCCAAGTACATGCCCGACCAACAAAGCGACCAATTTCGGCCCTGAAATTGGTTGCATACTCGATCATGCATGCTGCAAGATGTTGCTCGATCGGGTGTGCGACAGGAACAGCGTGAAATTTCACGACGATTGCAACAAAACCCCCGGCACTGTCCCCCGATGCCCCATGCATGTAATACATTACCTTTCTAGTAAAATTAAACCTGCATACATTTTTTTTTAAATAGAATACACACATATACCATTAACGTTAACCCCATTCCTCCCCAACTCTCCCATAGTTACCCAAATAAAATGTGGATATAAAAAAAAAGTCAATAAAAAAAATTACATAAATAGTTTCTTTAGGGACTGAACTTTTTTAGTATGTATGTCACAAGGGTATATTACTGTATTTTTGCAATTATGGGTTGGTAATTAGTTATGGATGCAAAACAGAAAAATACACCAGTATTTTCAAATAAAATATTGTCACCATACATTGTACTAGGGAAATATTTTAAACATTGTAATAACCAGGTCAAATGGGCAAATAAAATATGTGGGTTTTACCCATAGTAGAACATTTTATTTTAAAACTATAATGGCCAAAAACTGAGAAATGTTTTTTCCATTTGTTTTATTATTTCCAGTAAATGCATTTAGAATAAAATAATTCTCAGCAAAATGTACCACCCAAAAAAGACTGATTGGTGGCAAAAAATCCCAAGAAATTGTCACGATTGTGGAACTTTCCCCGTGATCAGCGCACAACGCGTGCGCTGACACGGCGGAGATCCTCCACAAGCGTATAATTTGCAGGAACCCAGCAAAAGGTGCTACGCACCTGTAGAGGGAAATTCCTGTCGCCAGATGGCGCTGGGGAGTGCAGAGGAACCAATCCTCTGTACCTCCACAAGTGCCAGACAGGAATTGTACGAAGCGTAGAACGCAATCGCAAGAGAGGCGATTGTGAATGAGATTGAGCAAAAGGGATAGGTTGTATGTGTGTGCGCCAATCCAGACGCCACTCCGCGACCGCGCACACACAACAGCAGATACGAAATAGGAACGCGATCGCGAGAGGTGCGATCGCGAGACGTGACACAAGGCAGAACAGAATAGAATACGAGGGTAGCAAAGGCACAGCAAATACAATAAGGAGATACGGAAAATAACAACCGCTAGCTAACCACGAACACCGCACTCATTCGCAACAGTGCACGCGGTTATGCGCGATCTCCACGTGATAAGCACAATAGAGACAAGCACGCCTAACTAACCATAAACAGACAAACATGAAACAGGGGACGTGAGCGCTTGCTTAACGGTTACCTCACCGAGCCTGTAGCAAGCGCAGCGGACAAGACAGACACACGAAAAACAAGAACTAGGCAGGAAGGATCCACCGCTCTTCCGCCAGAGCAAGTGTGATCCAAGCAGGAACACAGATCAGAAAGATCCACAGCCGCTAACGCTAGCGGCTAGTGCGATCTCAGCAAGACAGAACGATTCGCTATCAACCGCCGTTGGTGACAGCGCAATCGCGACCGACAAGACAGAACAGAAGGATCCCCAGCGCTCGCACAAAGTAGCTAGCGCGATCCCAGGAAACAGAACAGAAGGATCCCCAGCGCTAGCACAAAGTAGCTAGCGCGATCCCAGGAAACAGAACAGAAGAGATAGCTGGCAGCAACCGCTGCACCAGCTATACTCCAAGAACATAGATCAGAACCATTTCCTGTCAACCACCATAGGGACAGGACAATGGCAAACAGGCAAGACAAGACAGAACAGGCAATACAGATAATACAACCTGACTGGGCTAGAAGGGGAGCCTAAAGCAACCCCCAGGAATTAACTATACTAGATAGCAATGGCTGACACTCCAGCAGTGTCCATCAGGAACTGAGCATGGAAGGGAAATGACCAGCCAAGCATTGTGGGAAAGACATAGTACTTATAGTACACGCCTCCAATGAATGTGGCCAGGCAATTTGCATGACAACGTATGCAAATTCCTCTGCAAGCACAAGCTGCAAAACTGACAGAAACTCTTCTTTCCAGAGTCCTGCAGCATGCAAACTTACACAATGGTCAAAGGGCTGCCTGTCTGCACAGGCAGCTGAGCAAATCATCACAGTACCCCCCCCTCCAGGGTCGAATTCCAGACGACCCCCAAAACTGCTATTAGCAACAGACTCAAACTGAAGACTCATGAAGGTCGGGGCAGCCCGACAAGGTCCAATTCCAGAGTCAGTCCACCCGAAACCGACCTCATCGGAAACAGAACCCACCGAAACATGCCCATCAGTACTACCAGTCTCAGTATAACACCCATCAGGACTGTGAACGCCAGAGAAGAAGCCATCGACACCCTCCAGACAATACCCACCACCTTCCACGGAGCGTCCGAAAATACCAAACCTGCCACAATACCTGTTCGAAGTGTCCCTTACAACACAAAAGCCACCGTTGATCTTATCCAGTGTACCAAGCAAAATTTCTCCCGGAATCTCCCAGAACCTTTTGAAGCTCCACAGAGATCCCAAGAGGGCAGAACAATCACCAGGCTCACATGGAGAATTACCAAGAACCCCCATGGAACCAATGACAATTCCGGATTCAGAATTACTAGGACACCCATCAAGATCAAGACTTTCAGGGACCACTTCTGGGCATGCAAGCAGGCAGGCCATATCAGAGCATGTCTCCACCGAGGAAGCATCTGAGTACGCTGGTAACCGAGACACACTTGGGCTTTCTGGGTCACAGAGCACACTGGGGTACACCAGCACAGGAGAACCCTCAGGACATGTCGGGGAACTGCCAACCTCAGAGTCCAGCACGACAAGACCAAAACCAGTACCGGACAGAGAATCATCATGAGTGGAGGTCACAGGCACTGGACTTCCAAAAGAAAACTCGGATACAAATTCAGAAATTTCTGTGACAATAATATCATCTTTGACTACATATGAGTGAAGCTCCATCAGAGCTGAAAAGGTAGCCAGCAAGGCAGCAATGCCTACGGAAGAGGGTAACCCCTCAGAAGAACTTGGGGGGCAGGAGACATCTCCTACAAGTTCTGCACCCTTTGGGAGGAACTCGGAGACCTCCAGAACATCCAACAAGACCTCAGGAGCATCATTTTTCAAGTTTTCTAAAAAGGATTCTGAACTATCCATGTTACAGGGCAAAACTGGAACTTTATTTTGTGGACAGGGCAGATGTCCCAGGAATGGTTCCACCATAACCTGAGACTGGATCTCATCATCATGAGGGGAATGTACAGGTATATTTACTGGAACACACACTGACTCCCTAACTTCATTCTCACTGTACCCAGAATTCTGTGTGGCAGTCAAACTAGCTTGTAACTCCAAAACTGCAGAAAAACAAGTAAAAATAGCAGCAATACCTAGACGAGCCTCTAGGGGCAGGGCAGGAGATATTGTACAAGGCAATGTTGACTCATCCAGAGTACAGGGTGGAGAGTCAAAACTTCCCTCAGAGCAAGAAAGGGACTCACAAATGTCAGTGTGATTGGACATCATATTGTTATTCATGGTACAGGGCAGGTTCAGAGAAAGCGTCTCTGAATAAGGCAAAGAGGGTTCAGCATCAGATTCGCAAAACCGAAGCGCTGTCTCACTCTTAGATTCGGCTAACAATGTCGAATCCGAGGAATCAGAACGCAAAACCTGCGAATCAAAATTCACTTTAGGTTGTGAAACTGACGCTTCTATAGCGCAAACCTCCGCGATCTGCGGAGCAGACTGCAAGGCATCTAGGACCGAAACGCTGGAGCAACTGTCCCCAGGCAACGGGCCCTTACAGGTGTGAACAGGGTGAGACAAAGACTCATCTGCAGAAGAAATAGTGACATCAACAGGACAAGCTTTATTAGGCATATTAATTTTACTTTTGACGCTGCACAGTCGAGAAACTTTCCCCATAGCAGGGTCACAGACGGAAGATCTCAAAGATCTGTTTCTAAATGACAAAGGATCCCACACATCCTTGAGGAAACCGGCAGACTCATGCCGATCACAATCTGCAGGAACATCCGAGAAACAGGCATCAGATCGCACAGATTCAAACTGCACACTGTCAGGAGCGAATCCTTCAGGATTCGCACAGGAATCAACCACAGCGGCACACTCATTCATTTCAGATTGCACAAAGTCAAGACTCACATGCTTTACCCCAGAAAGGCAGGAACAATCATCCGACAACGATGTCTCTTTATTGGAATCAATTGGTTGGTGTGTGTGCAACTCATCCAAAATCGTTTGCCATACATAGATCACCAGATCCACATCATCCTTGTCACATTCATCGGAATCAATCAGAAGGTACATAGAGTCAAGACAAGCATTCAAGACATCTTCGCTTTTTGCGATGTAAAAATCGCAAAAGGCTTTCCAATCAAAATCGAATTCCTCCAGCAGGGCCCCAACATCCCAGGAAGCAAATGGGGGTTCAAACAGGCCAGTATCCAAATAATCTCCATAGGGGTGGAGTTCAGGAACAAGAAAAGATTTTTTAACTGCTTTAATGTAGTGTGCGATCCTACCTATAGCAGGATCCACATAAGCTTTGGATTGGGGCAGAAAACCTGGAAACTGATCAGCAGATGCATTATAAACATCATTATCATACTGTATGGTTTTGCCCATTTCAGACTTGACAGAAATAACCTCTCTATCTGTGGTTGCTAGGGGCAATGGATCTTTCCACTGGGAAGCCTTCCTAGATCTTTTACGTTTAGACTTAGAGGCTTTGGATGGCTGCTTTATGGATGAAAGAGTAGATGGAACAGCTGATTGAGCTGCTGACAACAACTCATTAAGGGGGTATGGTAATTGAGGTAATCTCAGCCAATTGTGAATTAAAAAGGCCAAGAATTCCAGGGGTCTTTGACTCAGGAGATCTAACACATCATAACCCCACATTGACATTTCGCCCCCCAACAGAATGTAGACCATTTGGGGGGCCCAGGTAGACACTGGGGTGCATTGGAATTCAGGGTTCGCTAACAGTTTCGTACACTCAGACAAAAATTCGTCTGCTGATTCAGGTTCAAGTTTTTTAAATCTCTTAAAGGTACAAGAGCCATATTCGACAAAATCGTACAAATCGGAAATTCCGTCTACACTGGGGTTTTGGGTTGGGCTGGTCATTCTGTCACGATTGTGGAACTTTCCCCGTGATCAGCGCACAACGCGTGCGCTGACACGGCGGAGATCCTCCACAAGCGTATAATTTGCAGGAACCCAGCAAAAGGTGCTACGCACCTGTAGAGGGAAATTCCTGTCGCCAGATGGCGCTGGGGAGTGCAGAGGAACCAATCCTCTGTACCTCCACAAGTGCCAGACAGGAATTGTACGAAGCGTAGAACGCAATCGCAAGAGAGGCGATTGTGAATGAGATTGAGCAAAAGGGATAGGTTGTATGTGTGTGCGCCAATCCAGACGCCACTCCGCGACCGCGCACACACAACAGCAGATACGAAATAGGAACGCGATCGCGAGAGGTGCGATCGCGAGACGTGACACAAGGCAGAACAGAATAGAATACGAGGGTAGCAAAGGCACAGCAAATACAATAAGGAGATACGGAAAATAACAACCGCTAGCTAACCACGAACACCGCACTCATTCGCAACAGTGCACGCGGTTATGCGCGATCTCCACGTGATAAGCACAATAGAGACAAGCACGCCTAACTAACCATAAACAGACAAACATGAAACAGGGGACGTGAGCGCTTGCTTAACGGTTACCTCACCGAGCCTGTAGCAAGCGCAGCGGACAAGACAGACACACGAAAAACAAGAACTAGGCAGGAAGGATCCACCGCTCTTCCGCCAGAGCAAGTGTGATCCAAGCAGGAACACAGATCAGAAAGATCCACAGCCGCTAACGCTAGCGGCTAGTGCGATCTCAGCAAGACAGAACGATTCGCTATCAACCGCCGTTGGTGACAGCGCAATCGCGACCGACAAGACAGAACAGAAGGATCCCCAGCGCTCGCACAAAGTAGCTAGCGCGATCCCAGGAAACAGAACAGAAGGATCCCCAGCGCTAGCACAAAGTAGCTAGCGCGATCCCAGGAAACAGAACAGAAGAGATAGCTGGCAGCAACCGCTGCACCAGCTATACTCCAAGAACATAGATCAGAACCATTTCCTGTCAACCACCATAGGGACAGGACAATGGCAAACAGGCAAGACAAGACAGAACAGGCAATACAGATAATACAACCTGACTGGGCTAGAAGGGGAGCCTAAAGCAACCCCCAGGAATTAACTATACTAGATAGCAATGGCTGACACTCCAGCAGTGTCCATCAGGAACTGAGCATGGAAGGGAAATGACCAGCCAAGCATTGTGGGAAAGACATAGTACTTATAGTACACGCCTCCAATGAATGTGGCCAGGCAATTTGCATGACAACGTATGCAAATTCCTCTGCAAGCACAAGCTGCAAAACTGACAGAAACTCTTCTTTCCAGAGTCCTGCAGCATGCAAACTTACACAATGGTCAAAGGGCTGCCTGTCTGCACAGGCAGCTGAGCAAATCATCACAGAAATACTGGTAAATCATTTTGTTGTGATAAGTAGTGATTAAGTTATTGGCGAATGAAAGGGAGGAGCACTGAAAGTGAAAATTGCTCTAGTCCTTAAAGGGAAAAACCCTTAGTGGTTAACTAGTTAAGGACCACTTCAGCAAAAAAGTAAGCAGTTCAAAGAGGTGACAGGTCTTGGACTAATTCATGGAGGATTCTCAGGGTTTTGTTTTCAAAACCATTTCCTGAAAGACAGTTTATAAGTCTCACTGACAAAATGGTGTGCAAGATTGTAGGGAGGCTGGCTGGTATCTTACTGTTTTGGCGGTCAACCTGCCATCCAGGAAATGCTTTTGAAAACTCTGAGAATCCCCCATGAGGAGATAGACTAGTCCAAAGCCTGCCGATTCAGCCAGATTTTAACTGCTTACTTTTTTTCCCTGGAGTGTTCCTGTCAGTTTTTCAGCATACAGTGCGAAAGAGGCCTAAAGTGTACTTTCCTTTGTTTTTGTTAATAAGTCATGTATTGCTGTGAAATTCTCTGAAATTCTCTAGTTTGGTTAATGGTCCCCAGAAACTACTCAGCAGCTTTCACTGAAAACTGATTTCATCCTTCGGTTTAGGGAAGTCTGGACCTTGCTTTAGCAAAAATAAATAAATGCATGCATGCATGCATAATACATATACAATACTTTTAAATGCATATATAAATACATAAAGAATTACCCTTCTGAGCACTAAAATGAGTTGTGCATTTTGATGTGACTTCAATTATGATTATGATTAAGAAATAATTCATTCCCATTACACTTTTATTTTTTTTTATACTTTTTATTTTTAAAAACCTAAATTCATATTGTAGTCAAATGTAAATTGATGCCCCCCAGGCAGGGCCCTGTGCTGTGAGGCCATAAATCCATATCCCGCTGCTTCCACTGCTATTCCTATTCTGCCATTGCCATTTCTTCCATTTTTGTCTACACTACTACTTAGTAGCCTAAGGCTGGTTTCACCCTTTTTTTTTGTGTCAGTGATGTGGTGCATCGCGCCGGCCGCACTGCCAAAAACAGGCCTTCAAAAAACACTAGTACACGGTGTTCACTGTCTGACAATCAGCCAAGTAGGAAGTGATGCGCGCTTGCAGTCACTTCCTGCCTCGGGTATGCGGAAGTGCACGGAAGCATCTAGTAAAAATACGCTTCCACACATGCGTGCTGTGACGTCAGCTTTGTTTTAAAAAAGCGTTGCCATAGACTAACATGACTTCCTGGACGATCGCAGCGGGTCCCATGCGGTAAGGTAGTTCTGCGCCAGTGTTAAATTTGCCACTTTACCGCTTGGTGGGAAGTATGAACTTCCACATAGGGTTTCATTAGGCTCTGGTAGCAGTGCGGCAATTTGCGCCAGTATGAAAGGGCACTGAGTCCCAGAGTTTCGGCAAACAGCAATTCAGAGTTGCTCTCTCAAAATCAGAATCTTTATTTCGCAAAGCATGACTGGGTCGTGCCTGGAATTGGGCTTGGCATGTACAAGATACAACTATAGGATAGGACACACAGAATACGTCAGAAGAACACCAATTCACATGCAGAGCAAAGCAGGTTGGCACAGCTCACAGAAACACATTGATTTAAAATTCAAGAACTTGAACACATTTATGTACCATGTGTTTCAGCAAGCATGATATTGTTTGACTCGAAGTGGAGGGGGGGGGGGGAGGGGAGGAGATTACGTAGAGAGAGTTCAGAAAGTTGACAGCTGCGGGGACAAAGCTGCTCTTGTGTCTTGGGGTCCTGGTGGCAATGGACTGAAACCTCTGGCCTGAGGGGAGCCAACTGAAGAAGTGGTGGCCTGAATCTCTGAATTGTACTTTCTGATTGACTGACATTGTCATGTGACTGGCTGATTGTGCCAGTGTGAGGCAACCTTGTCACTGTACGTCTATCCTTTTCTGTATACTGTAGTCAGTAATTAGCGAACGCATGGAAAATCATGTGATTTGTTTGATCAGCTGATAGATTTGCAAAGGTCTGATTTGCTGTGATCACATCCAGGATTTTTTATTTAAAGGACCACTATCCTGAAAAATTGTAAAACTTAAAATACATGTAAACCCATATAATTAAGAAGTGCGTTCCTTCCAGAGTAAAAGAAGCCATTCATTACTTTTCTCCTGTGTTGCTGTCACTTACAGTAGGTAGCAGAAATCTCACATAACTGACAGGTTGTGGACTAGTCTTCGCATCACTAAGAAGTGGAAACGGGCCCTTACACAAAGAGGCTGGCCTCCTTGCACGCTGCACACGATTTTAACAGTTGGACAGAGCAACTGCCAATCACTAACTGCTTTTAAAAATAAAGAAAACCATGAGAACCCCACCCCCATGAAGAGATGGGCCCCCACCCCCATGAGGAGATGGGCTAGTCCAAAACCTGTCAGATATATCTGAATTCTACTACTTACTGTAAGTGACTGGAACATAAGAGAAAAGTAATTTCTAGCTCTGGAAGAAATGCACTTCTTATTTGTATGTGTTTACATGTATTTTATGATTTTCATGATAGTGTTCCTTTAAATAACCCTTTATTAAAGCTTCCACATAAGTATTTTTTTATTGCTATTATTTCTGAAAATGGCCATTCAATCAGCTTTTTGAGGCAATGGTTCAAAGCCGTCCACCCTCATTGTTTCCAGTGGCTGCTTAGCTAAATGTGAGACATTCCACAGAGCTACTAGAGTCTGCTGTCAGTTCTATCTGAAGGGTAAAGGATAAGGACAACAGACAGACAAGAAGCATTTTATTTCTAAATGAAATTCACTAACGACATCTTCCATATTCATCTCACTCCATGTGTTCTTTCAACTTCACAATATTTTTATTTTATTTTAACTTTAAAGGAGAAAGAGAAAAAGACAGGTAGTCACAAGGAAAAGGCAACTGACAAAGTATATAGTGACATTATGAACATATGAAAAAGACAGTATGCTTCCTGCAAATGTAAATGAACATGTCCCTAAAGCGACATAGAATTGCTTCTGTGATCCAACAAAAAAGGGTTACAGAGGAGCAAGAGTCTTGGTATGATATGTGGATACAGCTTCATTAAAGAGAACCAGAGGCGGGGTTCTCACAGCGAAATCCCCATACAGAGGCTGGGTCTGCCTATAGAGCCCAGCCTCTGTTGCTATTTAGATCGCCCCTAAATCCCCCCTGCGCTCAGGTAGACCCCATAAATCACAGCCGCGCTGCGCGGGCTGTGTTTACCTTTGTAACGTCAGTCTCCGCTCTCCCCGCCTCCTGCAGAGCTCCGGTCCCCGCCCACGTCCCTTCCCTCCAATCAGCGGGGAGGGAAGGGACACGGGCAGGAACCGGAGCGATGCAGGAGGCGGGGTAGAGCGGAGACTGACGTTACAAAAAAAAAACACAGCCCGCTCTGACAAGCTGTGTGTCAGCAGCGCGGCTGTTATTTACGGGGGGGATTGCAGAGCACAGGGGGGCTTAGGGGCGATCTAAATAGCAACAAACGCTGGGCTCTATAGACAGACCCAGCCTCTGTATGGGGATTTTATTCTCAGAACCCCGCCTCGGGTTCTCTTTAAAGGACAACTGATGCAAGAGGGATATGGAGTCTGACATATGTATTTCCTTTTAAACAATACCAGTTGACTGGCTAGCCTGCTTTTCCTGCGCCTCTAATACTTTCATCCACAGACCCTGAACAAGCATGCAGCGGATCAGGTGTTTCTGACATTATTGTCAGATCTGACAAGCTGCATGCTTGTTTTAGGTGTGTGATGTAGACACTGCTACAGCCAAATAGATCAGCAGGGCTGCCAGGCAACTAGTATTGTTTAAATATACTTCTCACTTCAGTTGTCCTTTAACACAAGTTAATCACTGAAAGAAAGAGAAATGGAGTGTTAGGGTGGGTAAATAGGTGGAAGGTAGCAAAGACGAATTACTCTAGAACTGAAAAAATGGTGATCCAACCAGGTCTTTCTTTAGGGTAAATCATTTTACTACCGATATTTGAATTTCCAATGAATATTTGAAGTCAAGCCAGCCTGCCCAATTTGTTATAGAAGATTTCAGTTTTTCAATTTCAAGAGAACAAAATCTTTTAAAGAAAACTGCAAACTGAATGTATTTATGTCTGTTTCACCTATAGCTTAAAAAACGATATGCGGAAATAACTACCTAATTAAAAGACAAGGGAACTGATGCACTAACCAGCGGTAATATTGTTATTTGGAGACAGCGCCCAACTGCATTACCGGTACTACCACCAGCAGTGTATTGCGAGTTACGTGATTAGCGAGACCCATGGTACTCGCGTACCGTGACTGTTGCTACAGTAACACACTAGAGATTGAATTGCATGCTGGCCATGAGCGCCTTCCGGCTGTAATTTCATGCAGCCAAATGGAAACGTTTGTAACATTTACACCCTACTCTACTCACACTCTACTCTACCCACACCAGTCAGCGAAGAGTAGGGTCCCTTTTGATAGGATGACCTCATTGCAGTATAAGGGTCTAGTACAAAATCCTTTGCATGCAAACCATTTAGGAAGCGACCATCCTCCATTAATGCAACTGAATGCAATTTCATGCAAAATAGTGCAACTGAGTGCGAATTTCATGCAAGTTGTTTTTATCATTACTAGAGTTCCTGCTTGATGTGAGTGAGTGCAGAGTGTTTATTGTTGTTTGTATGTGAATTGGCCATTTCCCTCAGCACCTCCTCTTCCATTTAAATTCTGGGCCCTCCATAGGATTACCACAGCACAGCTCCCCTTGCTTGCGTGAACTCAATTATTTAATGTGAGAAAATGCGGAAAAGCCGCCGCGTGTGCTCAGAACAAGGCGGCTTATTCCGCGTCTAACGCGGCGGCTTGCACGCGTAGGCCTACATCGGCTAGTATAGTGGAACGCGGAGAAACCGCCGCATGCCCTGATGGCGGTGCGGCTGGTTCCGCGTCCAGCGCGGCGGGTAGTACACAACACATGTCTGGTGTGGCTGGGACTGATAGTCCACACAGGTTCAGAAGGATGCGCGCGCGCTGAGAGGCAGAACTTTTATGACAGCCAGAAGGGAGTCAGCTGACCAAGCTGGTCAGCTGACGAGGCAACCAGTTCCCATTGGTCCAGCACTTAGAGGAGGCACTGGAGAGCGCTGTGCTATATATACTGGGTGCTGGTCATTCTCTGGTTGTCTGCCATTGCGATCACTACGTGGAAGCATTTAGACCTTTCGTCAGAATCTGTGTTACCATTCTGTTATACTTCAGACTAGTTCCAAGGTGTTGATGATCACGGAGCTCACACCCAAGATTAGGGACTTGTGTTACCATTCTGTTATATGTCAGACTAGTTCCAGGGTGTTGATGATCAAGGACCTCACACCCAAGACTAGGGAATTGAGTTACCATTCTGTTATACTTCAGACTGGTTCCAGGGTGTTGAAGATCAAGGACCTCACACCCAAGACTAGGGACTTGTGTTACCATTCTGTTATATGCCAGACTAGTTCCAGGGTGTTGATGATCAAGGAGCTCGAGACTAGGCATTGTTTATTATCTGTTATGACCTTCTGCTTTCCTGACCACTCTTCTGATCACTGATTCGGTACTTCGCTATACCTGATATTCTGTTGCTGAACCCTGTGTGCTTTAGGATTACCAAATTAGTCTCCTGTCCTTGTACTTCATCTGTCCGTGTGTTGCCGACCTGGCTTGCCTGACCTTGAGAACTATCTCTCCAGTTAAGAGATAGTTCACAGATCTGTCAGTGACATCTTCCTATTGGTGTCACTCACATTCTGGTCCTTCCTACTCCCAGCCTGACTCCTCCCTCTGGGAGATTCCCAGGCTCCTGGAAGGTACTTGTTCTCTGGTGCAGTATTCCTTACTGCCCTTGTACCTGTTCTCCAGGTACTGTCCTCAAAGTATTACTGTTGCACCAAACACTCATATCACTCAGGTGTCCAGAGGTTAGTAATATATCTGATTATGGGTGATACTGCAGATCATCAATAATCAGGTGTATATATCTGTATTTTTGGTGATACTGCAGATCACCAATAATCAGACCCTCTCTGTGTTACACCGATCGTTACAGAACGGCAGACCAAATACAAATGGACGCACTCACCTTCGGTGGAAAACATCAATCAAGTGCTGGGCTGCCACCAGACGGTTATTAACGCTTTGTCTGGATCTATAGAAACCCCTACAGACGGCTGTGAATGAAGTGCGATCTCCTCCTAGCACAGACATACGCATGCCTGTACCTGAAAAATGTTCTGGTCACAGATCTGACTTCCGAAATTTTAGAAGTAGAGTGTTATCATACTTTGAGTTAAGACCTAATTCTTCAGGAACTATGGCCCAAAGGGTTACCTTTATTAAAACTTTGTTATCAGGCGATTCTCAGACCTGGGCGTATAGCCTTCCCATCGGTCACCAGGCCCTAACCTCTGTAGAGGAATTTTTTAAAGCTATGGCTATCATTTACGATGATCCAGACATTGCCTCGACTTCTGAGCGGAAGCTCAAACTGTTACGTCAAGGCAAAAGTCCGGTTGAAGATTATGCTGCTGAATTTAGGAGATGGTCAGTATCGGCCAGGTGGGTCACATTTGCCCTTTTAGATAGTTTTTTTATCAGTGTTGTCAGACGAGGTCTCCGATCTTATGTTAAGTCAGCCTGAACCTAAGTCCATTGATGAGGCCATTTCATCGGCCATCAGAATAGATCTCCGGCTGCGCTATCAGAGACAGACCCGGGGTAAAAACCACGTGAGAATGGTGTCCCACGCTGCACCATCAGTGACTCCACCTCCACCCGCTTCAACTCCACCAGAGCCAATACAGATTGGTCGGTCAAAGTTGACTCAAGTGGAGCGGAAACGCAGAAAATCAGAGCAGCTCTGTCTTTATTGTGCAGAGGGGGGTCATAGAGTGCAGAATTGCCCTAAGAAGTCGGGAAACGCTACTGCCTAGGTGTAGTTGGGGGTAATGCCCTGGGCGTGCAGTTTTTACCCCTAGATGATAAACGTTTGCTTCTTCCCTGTACTATTTCGTGGGAAGATAGGTCTGAAGTCACTGAAGCCTTCATTAACTTAGGCTCAGCGGCTAATTTTATGGATTACGAATTTGCTAAAAAGTTGGGTATTCCGGTCACCCCGGTAAAACCACCGATTCAGGTTACTGCAGTAGAAGATTCCCCTCTGCAGGGTAACAGTCCTCTGTCACAGACTCCAGAAGTGGGAGTCACAATCGGGGTGTTGCATAGAGAAAATTTGCTTTTCTTTGTGTTACGAATGACAACCTCCACGATCATTCTTGGCATGCCTTGGTCACAACTTCACTCACCTCATATTAATTGGGCCACTGGTCAGCTAACGAGCTGGTCTTCCCATTGTTTTCATCATTGTTTAGCGAAGGTAACCTTGGGTGAGACCAAGATTCACGTGGAGGGATTGTCAGATCAGTATTCTGAGTTTGCAGGCGTGTTTTGTCCTAAGTCAGCCGATAAACTTCCTCCACACCGCCCTTTCGATTGTCCTATTGATCTCCGGTCTGGTTGTATACCCCCTAGAGGTCATCTCTACAATTTATCTGGGCCCGAAAAATTGGCCATGCAGGAATATATCCATGAAAACTTAGCTAAAGGGTTCATTCGCCCTTCCCGGTCGCCTGCTGGAGCAGGTTTCTTTTTTGTAAAGAAAAAAGACGTAGGCCTTCGGCCGTGCATTGATTATCGGGGCCTGAATAAAATCACAGTAAAAAATCGCTATCCATTGCCTTTGATAGACGATTTGTTTACGCAGGTCACCAATGCTAAGATTTTCTCAAAGTTGGATTTGCGGGGTGCACACAACCTTGTACGGATCAGAGAGGGCGATGAGTGGAAGACGGCCTTTAACACACCCGATGGGCATTACGAGTACCTGGTGATGCCTTTCGAGTTATGTAACGCCCCGGCCGTCTTTCAGGAGCTCATCAATGAGGTGTTCAGAGAGGTTTGAGGAAAATTTGTCCTGGTATACTTAGATGATATACTAATCTTCTCAGCCAGCCTCTCAGAGCATAGGGATCATGTCAGGTTTGTGTTGCGTAAGCTGAGACAAAACATGTTATATGCCAAATTGGAGAAATGCATTTTTGAGGTAACATCTGTCGCCTTTCTGGGGTACATAATTTCAACCTCGGGCCTTTCTATGGACCCTGCCAAAGTCTCTGCTGTTCTGGAGTGGCCTCAGCCAGTGGGACTGAAGGCTCTCCAGAGATTCTTAGGGTTCGCTAACTACTATAGAAGGTTCATAAAGGGGTACTCCACTGTCATCGCACCCCTCACCAGCCTCACAAAGAAAGGGGCAGATACTAACCACTGGTCCCCCAAAGCTCTTGCTGCTTTCTCCACCCTGAAGGAATTGTTTTGTACTGCACCCATTTTGTGACACGTCGACATCTCCTATCCCTTTATTGTGGAGGTAGATGCCTCAGAGGTTGGGGTAGGGGCTGTGCTGTCTCAGCGTTCTGGGTTGCAGGGAAGGTTACACCCGTGTGCCTATTTCTCCCGTAGATTTTCACCCGCAGAGAAAAACTACGATATAGGCAACAGGGAGCTCCTAGCCATTAAATTGGCCTTTGAAGAATGGCGTAATTGGCTAGAAGGAGCAGAACATACGATTACAGTTTACACTGATCACAAAAATTTGGAATACATCGAGGGGACTAAGAGATTGAGTCCCCGACAGGCTCGGTGGTCACTGTTTTTCTCGAGATTCAGATTTATAATTACGTACACCCCGGGTAGTAAAAACATTAAAGCAGACGCTTTATCCAGATGTTTCGAACCAGAGACAGCACAGCCCTCAGACCCAGAGACCATTATCCCACAGAAAGTGGTATTGGCAGCCACAGAAACCTGGAGGAACTGGACTGAAACTTTAAGTCCCTTCCAGCAGGATGTCCCTGAAGGAAAGCCTGAAGGGGTCATGTTTGTACCGTTGCCATTTCGCTTCCAGATATTGCAGATGTTCCACTCCCACAAAAATGCTGGACATCCTGGTGCCACCAGAACACAGGACCTTGTTGCTAGGTGTGCATGGTGGCCTTCATTGGCAACTGACTGCAAGGAGTATGTGAGAGAATGTGCAAGAAGTAAACCCTCCCGTCAGGCACCTGTGGGAACATTGCAGCCTTTACCCACCCCAAGTGAACCATGGACCCATTTGTCCATGGATTTTGTGGGTGAACTCCCGAAGTCTGAGGGCATGTCGGTCATTTGGGTGGTAGTCGACAGATTCAGTAAAATGGCCCATTTCGTGCCCCTGAAAGGACTCCCCTCGGCCCAGGAGTTGGCCGATCTCTTCATCCTGCATATCTTCCGGCTGCATGGCATTCCAGAAAATATAGTGTCAGATCGGGGAGTCCAATTTGTTTCTAAATTTTGGAGGGCATTATGTCATCAGTTGGGCATGGAACTTTCATTTTCGTCGGGCTACCACCCACAGACCAATGGTCAGACCGAGAGAATTAATCAATCTCTGGAACAGTTTCTAAGGTGTTATGTTGCGGATGCACAGACTGATTGGGTCAAGTTCTTGCCGTTTGCAGAATTTGCACACAATAATTTGAAAAGCTCTTCTTCTGGATTCTCTCCATTCCAGGTGGTAACAGGAAGGTTGCCTAGGTTCTCCCCTTTGCCAGTAGCTTCTACTCCGTTTCCAGCTTTGGAGGCTTGGCAAAAGTCATTTAAAAACATTTGGGGAATTTGAAAAAGAATCTAGAGAAGGCTTTTCAGAGTCAGAAAGGACAAGCTGACAAGAAACGTTCCATAGAGTGGAAGTTCCGGCCAGGAGACTTGGTCTGGGTGTCCACTCGTCATTTGGCTCTAAAACAGCCTTCACCCAAGCTAGGACCCAGATTTGTGGGTCCTTTCCCAGTAACCAGGAAAATCAACAATGTTACTTATGCCATTGATCTTCCTGCCAGCATGCGTGGTGTGAGATCGTTCCATGTATCCCTGCTTAAGCCAGCAGTGCATGTAGATTCCACTCCTCCTCCCCCTGTTATGGTGGATGACCAACCTGAGTATGAAGTGGAAAAGATTTTAGACTCACATATTGTACAGAACTCAGTACAGTATTTGGTTCACTGGAAGGGTTATGGCATTGAGGAAAGAACATGGGTACCTGATTGCCGCATGCATGCGGATGAATTAAAGAGGGAGTTCCACGCCGTACATCCTGAGAAACCGGGTAGGAGCTGTCAGGAGTCCACTCCTCAGAGGGGGGGTACTGTGAGAAAACGCGGAAAAGCCGCCGCGTGTGCTCAGAACAAGGCGGCTGATTCCGCGTCTAACGCAGCGGCTTGCACGCGTAGGCCTACATCGGCTAGTATGGCAGAACGCGGAGAAACCGCCGCATGCCCTGATGGCGGTGCGGCTGGTTCCGTGTCCAGCTTGGCGGGTGGTACACAACACATGTCTGGTGTGGCTGGGACTGATAGTCCACACAGGTTCAGAAGGAGGCGCGCGCGCTGAGAAGCAGAACTTTTATGACAGCCAGAAGGGAGTCAGCTGTGACGAGGCAACCAGTTCCCATTGGTCCAGCACTTAGAGGAGGCGCTGGAGAGCGCTGTACTATATATACTGGGTGCTGGTCATTCTCTGGTTGTCTGCCGTTGTGATCACTACGTGGAAGCACTCAGACCTTTTGTCAGAATCTGTGTTACCATTCTGTTATACTTCAGACTAGTTCCAGGGTGTTGATGATCACGGAGCTCACACCCAAGATTAGGGACTGGTGTTACCATTCTGTTATATGTCAGACTAGTTCCAGGGTGTTGAAGATCAAGGACCTCACACCAAAGACTAGGGACTTGTGTTACCATTCTGTTATATGTCAGACTAGTTCCAGGGTGTTGATGATCAAGGAGCTCACACCCGAGATTAGGCATTGTTTATTATCTGTTATGACTTTCTGCTTTCCTGACCACTCTTCTGATCACTGATTCGGTACTTCGCTATATCTGATATTCTGTTGCTGAACCCTGCGTGCTTTAGGATTACCGAATCAGTCTCCTGTCCTTGTACTTCATCTGTCCGTGTGTTGCCGACCTGGCTTGCCCGACCTTGAGAACTATCTCTCCAGTTAAGAGATAGTTCACAGATGTGTCAGTGACATCTTCCTATTGGTGTCACTCACGTTCTGGTCCTTCCTACTCCCAGCCTGACTCCTCCCTCTGGGAGATTCCCAGGCTACTGGAAGGTACTTGTTCTCTGGTGCAGTATTCCTTACTGCCCTTGTACCTGTTCTCCAGGTACTGTCCTCAAAGTATTACTGTTGCACCAAACACTCATATCACTCAGGTATCCAGAGGTTAGTAATATATCTGATTATCGGTGATACTGCAGATCACCAATAATCAGACCCTCTCTGTGTTACACCGATCGTTACATTTAAACTTCAAAAATAGCTAAAGGGGCCACTAGACTTGTAAGCTATAAATCTGTCTGCTCATTTGAGACTTAGATAATTTAGTCTGTGCCTTACCAATTCTCGGTATGTGCTCTGCTGTGTAAGAGTGTTTTACAGGTCAGTGTGCAGGGCACAAAGGGTTATCTTTGCATCTGTTGCTGTGTACTCCTGCTATGCATAGGTGTGTCTAGGGTGTGGCACGCATGGTCTCTGTACCTGACATACTACCATGGGGCATCTATCATCTCTGGGAGATTGGATAGGATCTAGGGACAGAAAGCCATTGCATATGGTTGTCATAAGGGTCTATCTGTTACTGTCTTTCAGTGGTAACATTCTGTCCTGTTATGTTGTTTGGGTGGATAAGTAACTGCTGACGTATTTATATGTTACTGTATGGCTGCCATTTGCACCATCTGGTTCTTATTTGCCTACTTTAGGTAGGCCACACCCCTAAATGTAAAAGCTTGCTCCATCCCTTCCTACCCAGGGCACAGTTTCACTGCTTATCAAATAAGCCTCCATTTCCTTAGCTATGCCACCGCAGCTATCCTATACAATAAAACCTAACTGTCCCTGCGTACACTCATGTCCCTGTGTCCCTGCATCCGTGGGTTTGCGCTACTGCCCATGTGCCGCATGGACAGCCATTGGAACAGGAGGACGGGGCCAAGGAGCTGGACTGGTGCCCGCATGCGGTGCTTGTGCATGAGCGGTGGCGGGTGCATGCGCAGTGACATGCAGCGGTGGTGGGCTTATGTCTACTAGTGAGATAATAAAGGGGATGTTCTGGAATGGTTGATCTCTGTGTATGCATATGAATAGGTGCAGAGCTTCAGGCAAGCATAGCTTTCAAAATGTGCCTTGTCTAATAGAGTACCTTCAGTCTAAAAGACAGAGCCTGTCATGCTTCAGGATTGGGTGTTCTTAGTGTTAATTACTTTCCTGATAAGCTGTGGCAATGCAGGGAGAGGTTTCTGAAGAGCTTTGTCAGACTTTGGAAACATGGTGGCGACTGCATTGCTGAGGAGTAACACCGGACTGTCACTTGCAAGCGAATTACAGCTGATCAGATAAGTAGTTAACCCTGAGAGACCCCCAATCCTGGATCATTAAGGCAGAGCTCTGTCATTTAAACTGGAGGTACTCTTTAAGTTTACGGTAATTGAGCTAAAACAAAAAGGCAAAAAAAAGCTCCCCTACTTGTACCGTAACAGGTTCCCTTTCCTACCTAAAACCATCACTGAAGTCTAGAAAGTTGCCGTTTGTGCTTTTATCAGAGGACGCCTCCACCCCTCCGCATTATCCTTCTGTCTGGAGATAAGCTGCTAGAGGCTTTCTGGCGACTTGTAAACAAGAAAAGACTGTTTAAGATCCCAAACACAGACCTCTCTTGTGAAATAAAAGAGAACAAACTGTGTTGTCGGGATACAAGACTTCCTGAAAAATTAATGAAACCGTTAGTGAACTCGGACTTCTTGCATAGCTACCCATGCTTGCAACGCTAGGTACAATTCAACTCATCTGTCTTAAATCAGTCAAAACACAACGGCCTAAAAACTTTCCTCTTCTTTTATTTCCTCTCCTGGTTTTTTCTTCTCTAAGTCACTGGGTTTATTTTATGCTAGCTCGCTCCAGCACTGGGCACTCGGAAATAGGCACAGTACAATTTAGCTTCTCTGTCAGCGAGGCGCTTGCAGGCAAGTGCGGACCTGATATGAATGCACAATCACATCCAATTTATTGTATGCAAAGATGTTTACCAATAAAATACTTGTACTTTTTTTTCCCCTTTGCATTTATTATTTATACTTAAAATAGAAGCAAGGTTATATTCCCAGGGATCCTTTGTTAGATCAGACATTGATGTTCACGCTGCTGTAATTAACTAGAGCTTCTGGGTCTCTCAGCCAATAGGAGGTGAGCTACGGAGTTTTCTTCGGTAGCTCTGGCAGGCAGACTGAGATAGGTACAAAGTGTGCACCTGGTTTTAATAGGTGATGCCCATAAATAATAGTTACAGTGCCTGCTAATTAGCTTTGGAAGGGGAACGTGCTCATAGTCTATTCCTAGAATTCCTAGCATGAGACCAGCAGGGTTTATATGGAGATGAATGCCCCTTCAGCACTATAGAGATGAATGCGCTAGCGTTGAGATGTATTCATACAAGGATTCAGAGGGAATTCATTTCCTTATGCTTCTAATTGGGACTATGTCTGTCTTATCATTCCCAGGCCTGCAGGTGCTGCTTCCCCAGTACTTGAGGGTGAGATTCGTGAGGGCTGCTCTGTCCTACATTTCATGCAACTCCCAAGGAAGGATGGAGTGCCAAGGAGGCGAATGTTGGTGCCACTGTGATCCTGCCTACCCACAATGCAACTGCCCTGCGGAGGACATCCAGATCCTGGAGAAGAGCCTGACACAGACGCAGGAACAGGCAGTCGGCCAAAACAAAGAGTTTGAGGAATCTAGTAAGTTGCTAAGCAGAGGTTTTGATGGAAAAGAAAACTAAAAAAGGAAACGTTTTATGATGAAGTTTGGTCACAAAACCTTTCTTACTAATTATCTTACTTTACTTATTTTCCAACTCAACACTAAGGAGAGATACTGTAAATCTTGAAATAAACAGATGGGAAGAGATGATTCATACGATAAACTGATAAGGGGACATAAATCAGTCACTAGTTAAGACGGATAAGGGGCCTCATTTACTAACTAATGGTGAGATTACCGTGCATAGACACCGCACTGCAATTCTCCCATTAGTGTAGCAAGCGTTCCGCAATTATAATATCCCTTAGGTACACAAGTAGCGTAACACACATTACCCTAGTAACACTCCTATAACTTAGGTCTCTGGATGGTCAATGAAATGCAAATCATTTTAAGTTGATGCCTCGTTATGCAAATTTTGTATGCAAATTTATGTAGCTTGAACATGAACCAATAAAGTAAAATTTGATTTGTCCATTTCCCAGCTGGATAAATTTGCATACAAGATTAGCATAATCCTGCATCAACTCGAAATTATTTGCATCTCATTGACCGTCCCTACTTGGTCATGTGGGTTATGCTTATTGTGCCACCAGATGCAGATGCAAGTTAGTGATTCAAACCAAGGGGAGATAAATCATGCGTTAAGACAGATAGAGCTAAACCGTAAGTTAAAACAGATAAGTAGAGATGATTCATGTTTTGTGAGTCTACCTCTTTTCCCCGGGTTAAACACTTCTTACCTACAGAATTAGCATGTTTACAGTCAAAAACTCCATAAAAAACTAAAGGGCATATTTAGGAAACAATTGCAAATGCAGTGCATGTCAATCTTACTCGTACTGTGCAGTTAGCACAACCTGCTTTCTGTGGTAACGAGAGTTGCACTAATTGCACAACGCATACTACGTAAATCTGGTAACATGCGTTGTTTAATTAGTGCAACTCTCGTTATCTAAGCAATGTGTGTGTTGGTAGTGTAACACCTGCCATGCAAGTAGTGTAACGTGCACTACCCTGGCAAACCACATGCGCAGCATAAAATACTCCCCAAGCCTCCAGCGCCATCTCCTAACCTTCCTGTAACCCCTGGTGGCTTTCCGGCATCTTTCGTGTACGGCTCCCAGTTGTGTAAAGCTCATCTACAATGAATTATCGTGAATTATCACACCTTGCTTATTTATTACCTCAGTGTTCAGGAGAGCTGTATCTTGAAATGTACCGACAAGGGGCCGGATGCACAAAGCAACTTGAGTGAAATTGTGTGCAGGAGGTGCAGGGCAGTGGTATTGGTAGTAACGGCAGGGGGCGATGCGTGCTACCCAATTAGCACAGTGCACTGTGTGTTACCACAGCAATGCATGTTTAGCCCTAATAGCACTCCCTAATAGCATGCCCAAGGTAAGATGTTGGATATATTGGAAATATTTTGGAAATTTGCCTATTTTCACAATGTGGAATCACTTGTAATGCTTTCCAATAGTGACACACGCATTTGTTTAGAACTCTACTGCAATTTGAGTACGTTTAAGAGTTTCTGCTGCTTAAAACCACAAATCACATGTAATTACCAGAGACTGCAGTCAAGTGCCAGTGGACTATGGTTCATAAAGCACACATTAAAACATGCATGAAATGCACGGTATTGTTGAAGGAAAATCACGGACATGTTATACAGCTGCAAGTGTTGTGCTTACCCTGCCCTGGAAGCTCCTCCCTTCTCCATTGCAGTACACGCCACATGTCTATAGCCAAATGGCAGGTCTATATAACACTCACTTTCTGAGTTGTCACCCTAATGATCGAAGCATGATTGTTAAGGACAACAGTTACTTCTCTACACACCCTAAACCTGGATGCTCACACACAACAAATGTTGCCCATCAGGGTTTGGCACCTGGCCTGCTGGGTGATAGTTTGGGCCAAGTTCTGTACAGATGTTTTGAGGGGGGGGGGGTGCAATGAAGTGGCACATGACTTCATGGGCGGGGAGAGGGCACTTGGCTGAGCTGATCCCCTATGGCTGCTGTACACATGCTAAATACCCAGTGAAGGCAACCCCACCAGCCTCCTCTGCCAAGAACTGCCATCGTGTGTACACGGCTTCTATTGTTCCTGTCTGCTGATGGCTTACAGCCGCTGATGTATGCAACTCACAATCTTTAAATATTTTTACTTGGGAGTTAATTTTTCGAGCAGAGGGAAAAATTAAAAATGGAACCTGTCCAACTGAAACAAGTGAATTCATCCTCTAGATGGCACAAGAGCTGCAGTCAATTTGCAAATTACAGTGGAATTATGGCGAGAGAAAAAAAATCAATTGTTCTGGCTTAATGCCACTCACCTGTATAATCAGGTGGTATAAAGGTGCCCATCGATGATACAATCTTGTTGGTACAATCACACCAAATCTATGTATTAGAAGGGTAATCTGAGAGATTATACTCTGAAATGATACTTTAGGTGGTCCCTCATATTGCGTAGATATGGTCGGATTGTAGAATCTAGAATGTATCATTCAACAAGGAGATGCCCGCACAATGTCCGTAAAAACGCAAGTTTCTTTATTATGGACGTAACCAATATCACCACATCATACAACTTGTTGTATGATCAGTTGTATGATACGGTGATCTTGGATACGTTCATAATAAAGAAACTTGCGTTTTTACGGACATTGTGCGGGCATCTCCTTGTTGAAGTTTACAGTCGGATTGGCCATCCTGGTCCTGGCTCCCGGAATAGTGTGAGAGGTCTCTACCAACTTTTTGTTCTTCAAGAATGTATCATCGATGGACACCTTTACCCTCTTTACTTACTAGTATATATTTTTTCTGTATTGTAGCTGAGTATCCTGTCTTTAGTGTGGTCTTCCAATGAAAATCTCCACACTGTGATTGTCATTTGGAGCCAATAACTCCTCTTCCTGTCTCTGTCTTCTCCCCCTTAGTGAAGCACAAACTCTAACATACCCACCTGTGACAACAAGTACCTGGTTGCACTTAGTACCTCTGTAGCTTCCTAGCAGCATGCCATAGAGAATATAGCTATCTCTAACATTGTACTTAATTAAAAAAAAATGTCAATAGATTACATGACTGAAAATGCTGAAAACTTAGTTTAATTGCCCTTTAATTAAGACAGGTGACATATGCTCCTGTGTCACATCCTCTGGTCCTTCTCAAGAAACAAACATGTTTAGTATATGATGCAAAACCTTGGAATACATGTAAAAAGAACTATTCATTAATTCCCAGCATCAAATGTTGCATAATGTGTCATATTCAAATAGATAAGGTATGATTTTTTTTAACAGTAGAAAGATTCAAAGTTTGTACTTATATCCCTCACTTCTTCCGCCAGCTGTCTTTGCCCGAGCACTATAGTGATAGTTGTGTTATCCAAATTTAGTTATTTATATATATATAAATATATACCAGTAAAAAGGCCCGCACGTTAGAAAATGGGCGCTAGGTCACAGCCGCTACCCCTCGCAGTGCGCGCACATACGCATCCCGCTTGCTTCTTCCCCACCACTGTCTGAAGTATATGCACACAGGGAGCTGCTTGCTTGGCAGTTGGAAAAAGCTGTTATTTCCCACAATGCAATAAGAACCTCTGTGAACCACACACAGCAAACTGTCAGATGATCCGGCCCTGTGTCCTAACTGCGCACATGCTCAGAACAAAAAAGCCAGGGACGCACAACCATTCAGTTGATGACGCAGGGACACTTGCATTTTGTTGTATAGGATATATATACACAGTAAAGCAAAGACTAGAATTAGGTCCAGATTTCTACTTTATCTTTGATATTAAAAATAATTAAATCTATCCTCTACAACTGCAGTCTACTAGCCAGCACAAGTAATATTTAATGTTAATGGCACTTTTACAGCTATAGAGATAGCAGAGCTGCTATTCCATTCCAAATTAACCAGCAATGAAAGGCGGAAACACCCAATAATTTCTAGCACATATTATAAAAGGCTGGGCTTCCACAATCTATGATTCGGTGACCATTGCTTGCACACGTAAGGAAAGTGGCAAATGTCTGACCAAGAGGATTTTTTATTATGTGTGGAAGCAATGATTGGTAAATATTGGTAAATTGGCTGTGGCTGGATAGTGTACTGGTTAAGGGCTCTTTCACATTAGGGCAGATTTTCTGCGTTTCAACGCAAAGGATAAAGTTTGCGTTACCCAAGGTGAAATGAAAGTCCATAGACTTTCATTTTAGCTTTCACATATAACGCAGCCTTTTTGTGCGTTGCGTTACACTGCACCCAGGCGCAGTTTTTCGGCCAACGCTAGCTTTATGCGTTACAATGTTAGTCAATGTAAAACGCACACTATGCGCGTTTTTAATCCGTTAACGCAGGCAATCAGTCCCAGAATGCAACAGAGGAACAATGTAGAAAGTTGAAAACTAAAAGAAAAAAAAATTACCTGCGTTTTCCTATGTCCTGTAACGCATTGAAAACGGATTAAAAACGCACACTCACTGCAGTGCACTGCAGTGCAAAACGCATAAAACGCATACAACAAAACGTATGCTTTGAGCGTTCTCCAACGCAAGCTCTGATGTGAAAGAGCCCTTAGTGTTCTTCCTCTCATTTAGTCAACCAGGGTTCAAATCACAGCTCTTCCTGTTCAGTAAGCCAGCACCTATTCAGTAGGAGACCCTGGGCAAGACTCCCTAAAACTGCTGCAGCCTACTGAGTGCACTGTAGTGGCTGCCTTGCAAGCGCTTTGAGTCCGACAGGAGAAAAGTGCAATACAAATATAGGAATTAAATATTCTATGGGCAGCAGAAGTGACCCAGTGACTTCCTCTCTCACCTTTATGCACTTATGGACCAATCAGAGAATGTAGAATTTTACCACAGTACTTGGAATGCCACAGAAATTTTAGGCCAATCACAAGACTCTGAAATACTCTGTAGGATCTGAGGTTTGTAATTGGTGTAAAATTACTGTGGTAATCGGATTTTCGTGGAACAATTCTGCATTCTCTTATTGGTCCATTGCTTCTGAGTTCTGTGATCGGGTTAAAATTACAGAGTTGCGGTAATGCGCTATTTCAATGGAAATCCGTTTTCCGCTCGGAAACGCTGATTTCCAATCGGAAATGTGGAAATTTCAATTCTGCGGAATCTGAATGAACATCCCTACCTGTCTCTTGGACTGTGAGCTCTTTGGGCTGCCAGTTTGATTGTGAGCTCTATGGGGTAGGGTGCTTCTCTCCTCCTCTCCCTGACTGTGTAATTGTTTATTTCAGGTTTGTAACCAGCTTCCCTCATTGGATGTAGCATGTTTTCTCTCGGCTAAGTAATGGATAATAATTAAAGCAGTCGATTTAATTATCTCTTAATATAAAAGATGATGCAGGAATTGAAATTTAGTTACAGGTCCTATTTTATGAGCACATCATTTTGTGTTTTACAGAAATTGCAGAATTTAGTTACCACCTTTATTTCAGAAAAAGCCAGCTGTAAAGTCTTGCTTGTACAGAAGGTAGTTGTTGCAAAAGGCCAAGACAGACATTGGACCTCAGATGGTCGATGAGATGCTTGTTTTTTGAGTTGATGCACATTTTATAGTTAGTAATGCACATTTTATAGCACTCTGTATGTAGTTAGGAATTGAGCCAGTTAAATGCAGTTACTGCAAATTGCAACAAAATTAGCATCACCTCAGAAAATTAGCGTGTCTTCTGCATACGTATTGTCCCGCTGCCGGTGAGCTGGACGCAGGGTGAGCCAAATGACGGCTTACCCTGCTGCTGCTCAAATAATCCACAGCGTTAAATACTATGGCCTTGATTCACTAACCGGCACTAAGCCGGTTAGTGTGCCTTATCACTTAGTGGGCACAAACTACAGCGCTAACCTTATCTGAGGTTAGTGTGCCTTATCTGAACTTAGTGCCCCTTAAGTAGCTTTGTGCACACTAAAAGATGCACAAAGCTACATCGCGCACTACACCGTCGCATCGCTTTGCACTGTGAGCAAAGATCGGCGCATTATGCTGTGCGCGGTGCAGTGCGCGATGTAGCTTTGTGCATCTCTTAGTATGCACAAAGCTACTTAACCCTCCTGGCGGTATAAAAAAATACGCCAGGAGGCAGCGCGGCAGTTTTTTTTTAATTTTTTTTTTTCTATATCATGTAGCGAGCCCAGGGCTCGCTACATGATAGCCGCTGCTCAGCGGCATCCCCCCGCCCTCTTCGATCGCCTTCGGCGATCTCCGATCAGGAAATCCCGTTCAAAGAACGGGATTTCCTGGAGGGCTTCCCCCGTCGCCATGGCGACGGGGCGGAATGACGTCACCGACGTCACTGACGTCGGGTCGTCATTGGGAGTCCCGGGCCACCCCTCGGCGCTGCCTGGCACTGATTGGCCAGGCAGCGCACGGGGTCTGGGGGGGGGGGCGCGCGCCGCACCGTATAGCGGCGATCGGGCGCGCGGCGGCGGCGATCAGGGTGCTGGCGCAGCTAGCAAAGTGCTAGCTGCGTCCAGCAAAAAAAAAATTAAACAAATCGGCCCAGCAGGGCCTGAGCGGCACCCTCCGGCGGCTTACCCCGAACTACGTTCGGGGTTACCGCCAAGAAGGTTAAAGAGACACTGAAGCGAAAAAAAAATATGATATAATGAATTGGTTGTGTACTATGAATAATTACTAGAAGATTAGCAGCAAAGAAAATATTCTCATACTTTTATTTTCAGGTATATAGTGTGTTTTCTAACATTGCATCATTCTCTAATATGTGCAGATTACACAACACTCAGCATTCAAAATGAGTCTTTCAGAGCAGTCTGTGAAGTAATGACTTCACCTCTAGCAGATAAAAAGAAAACAGTTCACTTACAGTTGAGATAATAAAAGTCAGATAACAGCCCTCTCCACGACTAACTTAGTCGTAGAGATTAATGGCTTTTTTGCATAGAGATAACAACTGGAGTTTCTTAGCTCTTCCTGTACTGGAAACAATTAGACTGATGTATCTGATCTTAATGTTTTATTTCTTAGCTGTACTACACATACAAATCATAATATCATATTTTTTTTTTCGCTTCAGTGTCTCTTTAAGGGGCACTAAGTTCAGATAAGGCACACTAACCTCAGATAAGGCACACTAACTCAGATAAGGCACACTAACCTCAGATAAGGCACACTAACCGGCTTAGCGCCGGAAAACTCTTTTTTACTCCGGCGCTAACACTTAGCGCCGGTTAGTGAATCAAGCCCTATACCTCCTCCAAGTTGGAGGGAGGTGTAATTTGGGGTCTGGTGATCGCGGGATCCCAAAAATTACCCTTACGTGGGGTGCGTAGCATAGCAATAGTGCTATGCTGGCGGCCAGCTTTGGCCCTCAACGCTAAGCACTGGGCGCCCAAATCACCTGCTTCCAGTCTCCTACCAGAATTTCTGATATAAAACCAATATGCCTGTTGCTTACAACAACAAATCAGATCTGTACTTTCTTTTTAAGATTTTGTTTAGACAGTCATTGATAACTGAAACAACAAAAGGTACATTCTGTTGAAAGTAAATAGGCCACAGCTTTATTATAAATAACTCTAATACAATAAAACAAAAAAAGAACAAAAAAATTACAAATGTAAATAATGCAGAAAAAATGTTAAAGGGAACGTCCAGCAAAAAAAAAAGAAAAAAAAAGAGTTTCACTAACCTGGGGCTTCTACCATCCCCATGCAGCCATCCTGTGCCCCCGTAGTCACTCACTGCTGCTCCAGTCCCCCGCCACCAGCTAGTTTTGTTTTTGCCGACCTCGAGGGTTAGCGGGCCGCATTGCATACATTTTTACGCATTCCTGATGGTGCAGAAACATTAACACATACCTTTTTACGCATTACTGAACCAGTAACGCGTAAAGCATATGTGTTAATGTTCCAGCACCAGCGGGAATGCGTATAGATTTACACAATGCGGCCCGCCAACCCCCGAGGTCGGCAAAAATAAAACTAGCTGGCGGAGGGGGACCGGAGCAGCAGTGAGTGACCAGAGCCGGGACAAGGTCCTCCAGCACCCAAGGCTGAGACACCAAAGTGCGCCCCTCCATCCCTCCCACCCCAGCCGTCACACACTGATTGCTATTAGACTAAGAGGCGCCACAGGGCCCACAACCTCCCCAACACCTTAATATCTAATTATCTGGCTTGCAGTCACTGCCATGTATCCCCTTTTCTTATTTCTTTCTGCTTCAAACACAATTAGAAATGACAGCTGAATGAATTCTGCGCCCCCTCCTACACTGCGCCCTGAGGCTGGAGCCTCTCCAGCCTATGCCTTGGCCCGGCCCTGTGAGTGACTACGAGGGCACAGGATGGCTGCATGGGGATGGTAGAAGCCCCAGGTAAGTGAAACTCATTTTTTTTTTTTGCCGGACAATCACTTTAACATTTAAATATGAGAACCACCAATATAAGCAAGTCTTTGAATATGCCTGTATAATCCAACAGTAAACAAGTCTATGGAACCAGCCACCCTCAAGCACCAGCTCAGTGAGTAGTAGTACCCTATGAAATTCCATGTGGGACAACAACTCTGAATAAAACAGATCACCAGACCATAAAGTACAACAATTGGGCCATGCACAGAAGGATGGTAAAATTGCCATGCACAGGGAGCAGGTTGGCAAGAGAGTGTGTAATTCGCACAATCCGCTTTAGCCAGGTAATGTGTGCATTGGCTAATGTGCGCTATGCAAGTAGTGTAATGCATGTTACCTTAGCAATGCTCGTGTTACCTGGGTAATGTGGGCTCTGTACTAACTGTGCGATGTGTACTACCTTGTCACTTTAAGTAATGTTAAAACTGTGCATATGTCCCAATATCACAACATTCCCAAGGACTTGACAGCCAAATTTCCATGACACACTGTCAAGAACCCGCCCACCCCTTTTACAAAGGAAAAAAACTTCAAATGCTTCCTACCCCTTACACTAACACTGAACATCTGCTGTAACTAAACATTGTGGACCCCTCCGCCCAAAGATGCAACATTTTAGGTAGCTAACAGAAAACAACTACCAATGGGTGGGAAGGGTATCGGTTGAAAAGGGCGCCTGAGCTGCCTGTATGAAAAGGGTGCCGCCATAGACATCAATGTTATTTCTGGAAATATGGGCTACAAGGTGTAGAAAAGGGCGCCCGAGTTTTGATATAGGCTACAAGCGGGCTCCCCTTTGTAGCCCATATTTTTCTGGCTACAAGGTTTTCGGCTACAATAGGGTGCCCCTTTGAAGCCCATATTTTTTTTGGCTACAAGGTTTTCGGCTACAGTAGGGTGCACCTTTGTAGCCCATATTATTGCCCTTTTTTTTTTGTAGCTGAAGTTTTTATATGGGCTACACCAGGCGCCTTTTTTGTAGCCTACGTTTTTATATGGGCTACAAGCGCTGGAAGCCAAATTATTTCATTCCCCCACTATCCATGGCGGCCTGGAGGGGGAATAGTAATTAACACATCCCGGAGTATTTTTTCTAGCCGAAGTTTTTATATGGGCTACAAGTGCTGGATGCCGAATTATTTCATTACCCCACTATCCATGGCAGCCTGGAGGGGGAATAGTAATTAACACATCCCGGAGTTTTTTTTCTAGTCGAAGTTTTTATATGGGCTACAAGTGCTGGAAGCCGATTTATTTCATTCCTCCACTATCCATGGTGGCCTGGAGGGGGAATAGTAATTGACACATCCCGGAATTTTTTTGTAGCCGAAGTTTTTATATGGGCTACACCAGGCGTCTTTTTTTTTGTAGCCGAAGTTTTTATATGGGCTACACCAGGCGCCTTTTTTGTAGCCGAAGTTGGTATACATGGGCTCCACCAGGCGCCCTTTTTTACAGGCGCCCTTTTCATATAAACCCATGGGAAGGGCTGACTTACTCTACCAACATGAATGGCCATCCTAAATGATCCCACACAGGGCTCAGCCATACTATAAGTGCTTTTCTGAGCGCTTGTGATTGATTAGTGCTTTCTGAGCGCTTTTTAAAAATCGCTCCCATTCACTTTCATTAAAATTGCAGTAAAAATCCTGTAAAAATTGCAGCAATTTTTACACAATTTTTACTGCAATTTTAATGAAAGTGAATGGGAGCGATTGTTAAAAAGCGCTCAGAAAGTGCTAATCAATCACAAGCGCTCATAAAAGTGCTTATAGTTTGGCTGAGTCCTAAGTGAACCCCCATAAATCCACCTCCCAAAGCAGGCCATACTCTAGTCGATTTTAGCCATCGATCGAAGGCCGATTCGACCGTTTTGATCGAATCAGCTAGAATTCAATGCAGCAGAAAGCATGATTGATCAGCAGATCGATTAATTTCCGGACGATTTTGATCGATTGGTCCAGACTGAAAATCTGGGTCGATCGGCTGCTGGCGGTTGCATTGGATCGAATGGTGGAACACTGCATTTCGATCAAATTTTTAATCGATTTCATTCTGAAATCTATTGAAATTCTATTCCTACTGTGTGGCACACATCAGATACATTCCTGTCAGATTCGACCTGATAGGCATCTGACAGAATTGTATCTGATGGTCGAATCTGCTGCAAATCTATAAGTGTATGGCCACCTGAACACTAACCCTGTCTAACACCCTGTCTAATTACCCTTTGATCATCGGGAGCCCAACCAAGTTATGGTTTACTCCACCTATCCCCACTCAGTTTCATGCTTCACTTTTATATAAATGAGGTCTTAGTGCAGTGCAATGCTGAGCACAAGCCAACCTGCAGCCCTTAGTAATGAGGTGTAAGCAGGGACGTAACTACAGGGGAGCAGCCTCTGTGACCATAGGTTGGCCTAGAGTTGTAAGGGGTCCATCTCCAACTACTACTTCACTTCCTCCGATAAAGGGGTACATCCTTCAGATCAGATGTTTTTGTGGCTACACTTGTTATGGGTGGGAAGATTATGTCCACACTATTTGTACCTTGCAAGATTTCCCCCAGGCTGTGCAAGCTGTGTGGCTCATAAGGGGTAAGCAAGGGAAAGGGTGTGAACATTGGGGGCCCCTCAAAGTTTTGCTGGGGGTCCCCAATGGTTTATAGTTACATCACTGGGTGTATGTATGATCCAGGCAGTTCAATAAGCTGATTCACACTGATCAATTTGAAAAGAGAGGATTTTCAAAGATATCTTCATCTCCACAACGAATGTGCTTTTGATTACAGCGACTTTCTGATGTTTACATTTCATATGCATCTTGTCTTCTGTCTATCAGAAAAAAAACCTGGCTCGGAATTAAAGAAATCTGCTTAAATAAATAATATTTTGTTTTTATTTAATTCGACTGAGCTTTATTTTTCCTTTATAACAGACAGATGCCTCTCTAGACACCAATAAATCAGCTTCGCGATAAAAACAGAGCAACCTCGTACCTTTTTTTTTTTATGAATCCATAACCTTTATCTTCAAATGTAATCCCACTTGATGATTGATTGCAAACAGACATATTCTGTATATAGATGACTCTGATTCAATCTGCGAATGTTTCATTTACAATTTGGTTCCTTTTCTGTGGATAAACTTCATATATTTACCAGGGGAATTCTGTTTCACACAACAAGAGACAAGCGTTTAAAAACATCCTTTCATGCTCTTCCAAGGGATATTTTTACCGGCATCTAGAAATATTTCACTGCATGATTAACAAGCTGTGCTTAGTTACATAGGAAAACGTGTCATAAATAAGTCTTAAGCAGAATGGGCACTGCTATCGGGCTGATCTGGGCGGTTAGACGCAGGATGGAGGGACCACCGGAGCATAAAATTGAAGACGTATACTTTGATTTAAACTCTCCCATAACAATTTGCTTCTGTGATTTTGTTTGTAGCGGAATATTAGTGTTGTCAGTGCTAATATATTTACCTGCGCATGCAGGTTTACTAGCGCAGTGGGAGGATCCAAGAGGCCTTGTGCTGTCATACATACCTGGCTTTTCATTTAAAGTAAGGAAGAAACCACTTTTCAATCTACAAGGGTTTCTGTCTCAGGAACCTTACTGCAAGTCCAGCATTCACAGGTTCATTACCCACCCCTGTTGCAAATCCCACCTTGTTCCTAACATGGCCTGATAGGCAGAAGTCCTGAAAGGCAGAAGGCCTGAGGATACTTTGAAGGGGGCCTGAATTACTAGAGCACTCTTACATTCAGGGCTGTGGAGTCAGTACAAAAATCATCCAACTCCGACTCTTCAGTTTATGAAACTACCTGACTCTGACTCCAGGTACCCAAAATTTCTCCGACTCATTAGTCTAATACTTACCAGGGCTGTTGAGTTGGTACAAAAATCATTCGACTCCAACTACTTGGTTTATGAAGCCAACGACTCTGACTTCAGGTGCCCAAAAATGGTTCCAACTATGACTCACAGCCCTGTTTACATTGAAGTGTATTGGAGATTGTAAGTGATCCCGCAAATCTAGTGTGGAGTTGTTTGGAGAAATCCTGTGTCGGACTGTGCCCAACATTGTTATTTTCCAATATAAGCCCCCACGGGCCCCTCACTCTGTGCCATGTAATTTAAATATTACAAGAGTGCATTCGGACTCGCTGTTAGGGGTGTCGTTGCCAGATCTATTCTGGCATGGCCTCAGCCAAAATGTCAACGTCCAACACTTTGATCCCCTTCGGTACCATGCTGAGCCACGTAATATCGTTATTACACTGGTGGGCATGCAAAGGGGGCAGAGCTACAGCACATGAGCTAATGCCAGGTCAGCTTCTCACTCTAGTGTACCAGCACTCCTTCAATCACCCATTTGACTTTGGAGACAACATTAGAAGTCTGAGAGGTTATAGATGGACTTCAAACCAGAAGGTCCATTTGAATTTGGAGACACTACTACAAGTCAGAGGACTTCACACCAGGAGGTCCAGTTGAATTTGGAAACACGACAGAGAATCAGAGGGGGTGTGGATGCACTTCATGCCAGAAAGCAAAGTTAGATTTGAAGATGCCATTGACAGCCAGAGGTATTGTGGCTGTATTTCACACCAGCAGATGCAATTGAATTTGTAGGCATCTCTGGAAGTCACCGGGATTGTGGCTGGACTTCATACCAACAGTTGCAGTTGAATTTGTAGACACTGGTAGTCAGAGGGGGTGTGGCTGGACCTCATGCCTGAAGGTTCTGATGCATTTGGAGACACCACTAAAAGTCAGGAGGGTTGTGGGCTGTATTTCATACCATGAGGTCTAGTTGAATGTGGAGACACCACTGGGGCTCAGATGGGCCCAGTTTGGACATAATAACATTGCAGGCATGGCAATGTGGCTGCATAGACGTATCTGTCATGTTTGCTTTATTGATGTACATCTTAACTGTGCTTGATATATAGCAGTTTTTTTTCTAAGAATTATTTTGCCTGGAAAACTGAATTGCCTCTTTTTGGCTTCAATGTCCTGCTGCATCTTCTGAAAATGTAATTTACATGATTAGCCTGAGGTGGCACACAAAAGGCAGCTCATGCATGAAACCGGCATGCCTGCTGAGAACTACAGACGCCAGCACCAAAAGAGAGTGCTGAGTGGCTTCTGCAGAATTCTGGACGTTGCCTGCAGCGTTGGCTGGCTGTGAAGCCGTGGGACTCATTCATCTTATTCCATTCTGTGATCGATCCCCATCAGGAGAGACAAGCTGATCGTGGCCCTGAGCTGCAAAACATACTGTATGACAAGATTTCACTTATCAAAACACATTTATAAAGAGAGATATCAAATATTGCTTCTGTGAGATTTTAACTAACCAGATCTGTACTGTTTATAATGGAATGGAAATTATCTTGAGCTAATGAGTCATTTCTGAAAACTCATCTAATGCGTTCAACATTACCACAGGTACTTTAAGTACAGATGTCAAAAAAATGATCCTTGTTAAATGGAAAAGTTTGTTGTTAATCAGATGCATTGCTTCAGCGGTTAACAACCATATTTGGCTGTGTGTACGAGTAGACGAATGGGAGATGAAACAAATGAAGTTAATGCAGTTGACATACTAGTCTTAATATGGACATACGAGCTGGTTCTTTTTTCCCAGGCTTTGCTGCCTCGGCAAACTGAATGTTACAAAATGAAAGCTGCTACTTGATTGTTTGCTATGTGCTCCACTCCCATTATCCTTTGCTGAAGTGTGAAGTGTGAAACTGGAAATGCATACCAATCAATCATGTCTGTATGCTTTTTTACTTGTGAAAGTGCCTACTAATGATACAGTCTTGGAAAACCATAAAAATGGGGCCAACACAAGAATAACATTTGCTAAAAGCTGTTTAAAAGCAGAAGTGCTTGGCTAGTTCCTGGACATATTGCATTTGCTCTGATATCTACCTGATGAAGCAGGATTATACCTGTGAAACGCATTGCATTGTGGAGCATTCAAATAAAGCAAATTGTTGACCAAATTCTACAGAATCTTGTCTACTTTTGGGGAGGTAAGTCCACCACTACATCCCTTTTTAAATGGCTTTTAATAATTGTTTTCTTGTGTTGGCACCTCTGTTCAAATTTACAGTGTATGTTTCTAGTCCTCCCTTGGTGGAGGAGGGTCATCTCCTACTTTTTCTCTCTACAGAGAGTGACTTCTTAACTTGAGTGGGCTCAGGTTTAATCTCCCCACCTGCCTTATCAGTGGTAACCCTTGTTTGTGAGTATCATTTATCCTCCTTAAACGTTTACTCATTAAGTCAAACATACTACACTATTGTGGGCTCTCGGTTTCTCCATTTTCTTTTGTACAATGATGCAATCTTGATTGTACAATGTCACTAAGTCTATGTAATAGAACAGTTAACTCATTGAATATACCGTACCTTGTACAGATACTTTATGTAGTCCCTCATATTACATAGATGTGACATGAAATATTTTATCATTAGTGGGCACTTTTAGGCTACCTAGAATGTGAAAGAGTGCAAGTCTGGGTTTAAAGTACTATAGTTGGGGTTTAAACTTTAAGTACTGTAAACCGCAACTGAATCTCAATTCTTAAAAAAATAATTCTACTAGCCCTTGGGTGGTGCTGAAATGCCTGATATACAGGACCTTTCCAAGGTACAGGAGCAGCTTCCCCATAGGTAAGTTATTGCTCTCACCCAACCCCCAGCTCAGCTCTCCAATGACACGCTATTACGAACCTACATTATGGTGAGGTTCATTTTAAAAAAAAAATCATGTTCATTTTGCTTTAAGATGTACAAAATTTTTATTTTTTAGCAAAAATTAAGACTGAATAGGGACAAGGTTTTTTTGTACTTTTTCAATCTAGGTAAAAAAAACAAACCATTTTGCTTATCTCAGAATTACATTTCAACTGTTCATTTAGTCATTAATTAAAAAAACAGCATGGCCAATCCTTCTGAACTCCTCATCCCCTCTGTAAACATATTTTGCTTGTTCCAACAAGCATTAACCACCCTGGCGTTCTATTAATTGCACCAGGGTGGCGGCGCAGCGGTATCTTTATTTATTTTTTGTTAAATCATGTAGCTAGCCCAGCGCAGCCCCCCCGCCCCTTCCGATTGCCTCCGGTGATCAGAGCAAACAGGAAATCCCGTTCAGAACGGGATTTCCTGTTTGGCTTCCCCCGTCGCCCTGGCGATGATCGTGATGATGTCACCGATGTCATGACGTCAGAGGGAGTCCCGATCCACCACTCAGCGCTGCCTGGCACTGATTGGCCAGGCTACGCAGGGGTCTCGGGGGGGGGGGGGGGGGGGGAAGTGGCGTGTTACACGTCGGGTAGCGGCGGAAGTACATAGCACGCAGCTAGCAAAAAAAAAATTAAGAAAATTGACCCAGTAGGGCCTGAGAAATCCACCGCGGTGGTAATGGACAAGCTGAGCTCGTCATTACCGCCAAGGTGGTTTTAACAATAACAGCCCATGTGCTACTTATCATTGGGGAAACTATGAAACACTTGGGGGAAATCATCTCCCACCTTGCAAAAATCCAATTTTAATCACTCCATAACAGGGTAGTAACTAGAATTCACTGTGCCCCTCTGCGAAGCTTTGGACCCCCCCCCCCCCCCCCGCTGCTTGAGAACCAACGTTATTCAATTGGCTACTGCACACTTCAGTGTGTTTTCCCCATGAAGATAAAAACTGACAGCAGTGAAGCAATGCATATGTGGGTCTGTCATGATTTGATAAAGGACCGAGGACGGCCCGAAACGCCTGTGCGTCATTGTATGGTGCACAACCACATGTGGACTTTTAACATGTTGTAACGTTTTAAAGAAGATTGATAAATAAAAGTATTTTAGATGGTGCGAATCTGATGGAGTAATTGACAGACAACTTGTGACTCCAGAGGCGATTGCAGCACATCAAATTACCATTGGTGCAGTGACAATTACGAATTTATACACAGAAAACTGACAGACAAGTGTGCTCCTAGCCTCAGCTTATTACACTAACTCTGTCCATCTCTGATAGAGCAGAACCGGCTCTACAGACCTCTCCAGCATCACTACAGTACACAGCACTTGGGGAGGGATAGAGGGGTTGGGGGCTGGGCTCTGTACACAAGGGCCTGCCGCACACTGAATAGGGACTGTCTACAAATCTGTGTCTGCAAAACTTTGTATGATTCCTTATCAGTGGCTGAGCATATGCAGTCATTAAAACAATTGTGCAGAGAGCAGAAAGCTTTTTCTCTCCGTGCCCTTAGTTGTCAGTCTCTCAGGACAGGGAAAAGTACCTTCTCCACCACGGGGCCACCTGCTGCTTCTGGGCCCCCCTGCAGATGCATCCCTTAAAGGGGCTATTGCTACGCCCTTGCTTCAGAACTGGACGTCTTTGACCCCTTAAGGACCAAAGTTTTACCTGTGTAGATAGACGTGATTATTGTGGATGGCTCACAGTAATCAAGAGATCAAGAGTGGGCTGCAGCAACAGAACAACTGTGCAATTCGCAAACCCGCAGGAGCAACAAAACTGTGTGGCGTGGCTGATTGAAAATCTATGCGCTGGCAGGGATAGCAGCACCCAACAAGGCATAGATTTTTGGCAAACTCTGGAAGAACTTAAAGCACACCAGAAAGTGAGAAGGTTACGGAACTCAAATCCCTTTAGCCATAGACCCTGAACAAGCATTGCAGAGCAGATGTTTCTGACTCAAGTCTCCCTTTCTACCCCTTCCTTCTGAAGTTTGTTTCTTTCTATAATTTTCTGCCTGGCATTCTTCTGGACTGAGGTTCTCACCCCCTCCCTTTTGAAGCTTCTTTCTTCCTCTCTCCCTCTGCCCGCCTTTCCTCTAGACTTAGGCTGGTCCTCTCAGCAGTTGCAGGAGCACACTGTCTGCGTGTGTGCTGCTGCTGGCTCACCTCCGTCTCCTCCCCTTCTAGAGCTGTCGGCTCTACCTATGCTTTTTCTGTGGGTTGCACGCTCCAGAATAAAGAGAGGCTGATGCTGCACGGCCTGCACAGGAAGATGTATGTCCGCCACTGGCTGTACAGTGTGTGAGTACATACTTCCATGTTTGCCGTGGTGCCGACCTCTATTGGCTGATGCCCTGTAACACATGCAACACCTTGCTGCATCTAAGAACCGACCCTGCACACAAGTTCATTTTTCTTACTCTTTGAATTGAATGAGGCCCAAGATCTGTTGGGCTTTAGTGATGGGAATATTTTACAGATCTGCACAGCAAACACAATATTTCTAGTAATATAAAAGAAAGAGTTCACAAAGATGAAATGTTTTCTAATATAAATACATGAATGGAAAGCCAAAATTAATACAATTTATGTGATTTGCATTAATGATCTGTGTGAAAAGCAGACTGGAATAGGTGAATTGATACGCAACCGACTTATAGAACTTGAATCTACAGGTAAAAACCACCGCTCAGTTTCTTAATAACAGCTACTGTGGGTTGTATAGTGTAGTGTCTCAACATGCAGTGAATCTACCCCAGGAGGTACTTATGTTGGACTCAGGGGGTACTTGAACTTGTCACAGTCAATTCTTTAAAGTACATTTTGAGATTAAAATTCATAAAGCATTTATAAACAAACCTGAATAAGTATTGTAAGCTAATTAAAAGCATAAAGGAATGTTTGTAAAACCTTAATACAGTTATAGATTATAGGCTTGATTCACTAACCGGCGCTAAGTGATAGCGCCGGAGTGAACAGCCGCTTAGTGCCCCATAAATAGCTTTGTGGGCACTAATAGTCCTGCAAAGCTACATCGCGCACAAGGCCACCCACATCGCACGGCGGGACAGTAACAGTGCGCGATAACGTCTGCTGCCTTGTAAACGTCGCACCCGATGCAACAAAAACGGTGCATCAGGTGCCCCAGAAGCGGCGCATCGATGTGCTATTTCTGGGGCACCTGATGCGCCATTTTTGTCGCACCGGGTGCAACGTTTACAAGTCAGCGACTGCAACGTTATTGTCGCACTGCGCACTATTACTGTCCCGCCGTTGTGGGTGGTCCTGTGGGCGCAAACCACCTAACACTGTGGTTTGCACCCACTGACTGTTAAGGCCTCCTAACCGGCTTAGCGCCGAGGCCTATGTCTCGGCTATATGTATCAAGGTTGAAGCAGGGCGCATAACCCAATCGGTAAATCAGGCGCTGCCATAAACCACAATGCCATTCGCGGCTATAGCAGTGTGGACTGAGTAATTTGGGCACTGAGGCTCGGCTATTGTCAGAATTTCTGGAAAGGCCACAAAGGACTGGGCCTTGAGCGGCTGCAGCACGAGGGGGCACCAGGACATGAAAGAGGAGTTGCTACAAATGAAAGAGGAGGCTTCAAATAGGGAGCAACACATGAAAAAGGGAAACTGATGCTCAAGGGAGCTGTTCATGAAAGAAATGGTCTGCAGTACACGGATGTTACACATGGAAGAGGGGGCTACACATGGCATGGGAGGGGCACTACTGCGCAAGGGGAACCACAACATACTTTGTCTAGGTGCACAAAAAGTATAAATCCAGCCTTGGCTATTGTGCAGCTGAACTCAGTTACTGGTGGAGGCAGAGGTGGGAGCCATTTAATGTGTTCTATCATGTAGCCAAACTCCAAATACTAGCGGAGATAGCGGCAGTTGGATTAGTAATTGTGCATGGGGTTCTTTGGGTGCCAGGGTGCGGCAAGCATACAGCTGAACCTTGGGTACTGACGAAGACAGCGACGAGGTGAGTACCCAAACTTTGTCTCTTAGTGTGGCCGAACACCGGATAGTGGTGGGGGTGAGTAATCAAGCACCCCAAATTTGTCTATTGTTTAGCTGAACATGGGATAGTGGTGGGGGTAAGTAATCAGGTGCTGCGGCTTGGCTATCATGTAGCTCAAGCCTAGATTGGCTTCGGCACAGCACTTGTTATCGGCTTAGTTAGTGTTAGTCGTAAGTGGGGTGGGGGGATTAGTTTTATTGTAGGGAAGCCAATATTGGAATACCGGCAACAGTACAGATCTACTATTGGCTGTAGTTATCGGCATGATCTTCTGCCTAAATCACAGAGCCCCCTTTTTAAATGTACGTCACCAAGATGCACTTGAGATTATGTATCTCACAGCAGGGGCTCTTTGCAAACACTGTCTTTCATAAAGACTCAGAGGTATAGGCTACACAAATATTGAGAAATAGTGTCCAGGGCAAACAGGAATTTATGTTAGGCATTTGAATTTCTAGTTCCTTATCAGCTGATCGGTTACAGGCCTTATCTCTGATAAATAGGGGCCACTGTGCCTTAGTGTACACGTTTACCCCTTATGCAGAGTTTGTGTTTTGGTTGGAGTCCTCTTGGGATAGTCCATCTCCTGCAGAGTTCCTTGCTGCTCAGCAAAAGAGTCCAGAGCATCTGACAGGTTCTGCATGTAGCATCTGTCCCGTTAATAATGTGAAAGATGTCGCCATGGCAACAGCAGCATGCTCAAATCGTTGGGATACTGAGGAGACAGCTGACAGCTCCAGTTCCAGAGGCCTCGGACTAATAGACATGTCGGTGCTGCACGGGACACTAGGAATAAAATAAGTGGCTAAAAACTATCGCTTAGCATATCTTCCCATCTGCCCGAAGTGATGGTGAAGGTGACCGGCCTATATCCTGGGGAAAGCTTATTTAAACACTCACAGTAGGACAATTTACCATGTCGTCCCTCAGGGTTATCTTCTTACTCGAAATGTGTCTACGGCCTTATTAGAAAATATCATAAGAGTGCAAAGTTCAGGTAGATGTAGACACTGACTATACTGATACTGTCTTGTAATGTGCTGAGAATATTAATGCTACATGCAAGTCAAGGTGAAATATTAATATTGGCATAAACATTCTGTCACGTTTGTGATTTGTTCACTGTGTAGAGGGGGAGGCTGCAGTAGCATGAGCACACCGGTTGCATACACAGCAGAGTCGGTACCTCCGGCTATTACGGTGATGATTAGTGATGGTTTATATAGTGCATGGTTGCGTAATGGCTAGCTCTCTCGCCTTGCAACGCTGGATCCCCGGTTTGAATCCCAGCCAGGACACTTTTTGCACAGAGTTTGTATGTTCTCCCCATGTCTGCGGCGGTTTCCTCCGGGCACTCTGGTTTCCTCCCACTTCACCAAAAACATACAATTAAGTTCATAGGCTTCCTCCGTAAATAGGCCCTAGTCTACAATACATAAACTACACAATACATACATAGACCTATGACTATGGTAGGGATTAGATTGTGAGCCCCTCTGAGGGACAGTTAGTGACATGACTATATATTCTGTACAGCGCTGTGGAAGAGGTCAGCACTGCGGAAGATGTCAGCATTATAGAAATACTAAATGATAATAATAATATAGTACCATCTAAGGATGAGCAAGCATGAAATGTGAAATTGTTTCCACTTGTTTCCAAGGAGGGGCAATGGCAGAGAGAGTTAGTTTACCTGGATGGTGTCCTCTTGCCTTGGTGGCGCTCATTTCTCATCCAGGGCAGTTTCTAGACCTTATAGCATCTAGAATAAGGGTGTAAAAATACCCAACCCTGGCAGACTCAAGTCCACTGTTGCGAGGAAATAGCCAGAGGTGCCCCCAGTATTGGTAGCCAGATGTCCCCTCACAATAATTATTGAGCACAATACAACTCCAGATGATTCCTGCAGCATAAATAGCCAGATGTTGAACCCCCCCAGTATAGATAGCAGGATGTTTCCTCACAATAGGCAGCCACATGACCCCTGCAATATAGGTAGCTAGATTGTAGCCCCCCCCCCCAGTATAGGCAGCCAGATGACCTCCGCAGTATAGGTAGCTGGATGTAGCCTCCTCCGCCAGTATAGGCAGCCAGATGACCTCTGCAGTGTAGTAAGCTAGATTTTGTCCCCCCCTCCAGTATAAGCAGCCAGATGACCTCCACAGTATAGGTAGCTGGATGCAGCCCCCTCCTCCTGTATAGGCAGCCAGATGACCCCCATAATATAGGTAGCTGGATGTAGCCCCCTCTCCAATATAGCTTTCCTGGTGGTGTTAGTGGCCTCCCCCTCCTGTGCTCCCTCAGCTCAGTCTATGTAAAGTATCAAGCATCAGTAGCAGTGCTTCTCTATCCTCCTCCAGCATTGTGTATACATCCTCTCACCGCTCACCTCTGACTCATGATGTGAGAAGATCAAGATGCTGGGCACTAGAGCAAAAGGTGAGTGGTGAGTGCTGAAGGCGCATGGCCAAAAGAGATGAGAGAAGCACTGCTACTGATGCGTCCCATGCTGCACCCCCATATGCTGAGCCCAGGATCAGATGTCCCCCTTTCTCCATCTGCGACCATGCTGCTGCCCCTTATGGCACTGCACTGCACACAGGGACCTGCCTTGCTCGCCCCTAGAAATGGACCTAGACCTATCCTCCTGACACTTCCTGCTACCACAAATACATGTCCCAAAACTGTGCTTACTCATCACTAATGCCATCATCTTACGTAGTACTGCACAGAGTAGGAAACAAACATGGGTACATACAAATACAGAACTGGTAAACACAATTGTTACAGTGACAGAAATATATTGTGATTATAAAAAATGTACAAAAAAAGTACGAGAAACGAAATGGAGAAATCCCTTCTCTTGCAAGCTGTTTACAGTGTTGGTGCATTTCTCAATGATATTCAACAAGAAGCATAGCTTGTACAGAGGCTGAAAATAAGTAAGGTTAGATCATATTCTTGACTGAAAAGGGAAGTTTTGAGGGTGCAATTAAAGTGTTGAAGAGATGTGTTTTGGGGAATTCCAGAGAAAGGGAGAGGCTCATGAGAAGTCCTGTATGTATGAATTTAGGGAGGTGATTCTTGAGATGGACAAAAGAAGACCATGAGCATAGCAGAAACTGCAGTTGGAATGGTATCTGGAAACTAGTGAGGAGTTCTATGGGGAGATTGTTGAAAGCTTTTTAGGTTAGAGATTGAAGTAGATCCTTTGGTTAATCGGCAAGCAATTAAAATGGATGGAAGCAGTTGACGAGTGAGAAAAGTGGTTGAGTTGAGCAGCCGAGATCAGTATACACTGGGGGAAAAGATGTCTGCATACAACAGTAGGAGAGATAAGTCATGCATTAAAGTGTGATTGTAGGGGAGAAATTCCCTCCACCGAACTGTTGACAAGCCCCCAATGGGGTACATGCTACTGTACATGAGCGAGCAAAGACCCAATTTGGTTTGTTTTCTTTCCACCAAAGTCCAGCCCGAGTTACTGTGCAGGGGCAGTGTGGCAGTTATGGATTTTGCCTTTTTTCTTGAAATTCAAGCTTATCTTTACCGGTGTTTACCTAAATATATGGCCACAGCAGCCATGTTATCGGTGTTGGAATATACAGTGGGATGCGAAAGTTTGGGCAACCTTGTTAATTGTCATGATTTTCCTGTTTAAATCGTTGGTTGTTACGATAATAAAATGTCAGTTAAATATATCATACAGGAGACACACACAGTAATACTTGAGAAGTGAAATTAAGTTTATTGGATTTACAGAAAGTGTGCAATAATTGTTTTAACAAAATTAGGCAGGTGCATAAATTTGGGCACCACAAAAAAAGAAATTAAATCAATATTTAGTAGATACTCCTTTTGCAAAAACGAATGCTTCCTGTAGGTTCCAAGGAAAGTCTGGATTCTGGTTGAAGGTATTTTGGACCATTCCTCTGGTCTCTAGTCCATTCAGGTTTGATGGCTTCCAAGCATGGACAGCTCTCTTTAACTCAAACCACAGATTTTCAATTATATTCAGGTCTGGGGACTGAGATGGCCATTCCAGAACGTTGTACTTGTTCCTCTGCATGAATGTGAATTTTGAGCAGTGTTTAGCTTCAGCTTCAGCTTTGTCACTGATTCCTGGACATTGGTCTCCAGAATCTGCTGATACGGAGTGGAATCTATGCGCCCATCAACTTTGACAAGATTCCTAGTCCCTGCACTGGCCACACAGCCCCACAACATGATGGAACCACCACTATATTTTACTGTAAGTAGCAGGTGTTTTTTTTGGAATGCTGTGGAATAACTGAATTTTAGTTTCATCAGTCCACAGCACCTTATTCCAAAAGGAAGCTGGCTTGTCCAAACGTGTTTTAGCATACCTCAAGCGGCTCTGTTTGTGATGTAGGCAGAGAAAAGGCTTCCTCTGCATACAGCATCTCCTTGTGTAAAGTGCGCCGAATGGTTGAACGATGCACAGTGACTCCATCTGCAGCAAGATGATGTTGTAGGTCTTTGGTGCTGGTCTGTGGGTTGACTCTGACTGTTCTCACGATTTGTCGCTTCTGTCTATCTGAGATTTTATTTGGTCTGCCACTTCGAGCCTTAACTTGAACTGAGCCTGTGGTCTTCCATTTCCTCAAAATGTTCCTAACTGTGGAAACAGACAGCTGAAATGTCTGAGACAGCTTTCTGTATCCTTCCCCTAAACCATGATGGTGGAGTCTTTTTCTTCAGGTCGTTTGAGAGTTGTTTTATCGTAGCAACCAACGATTTCTACAGGAAAATCATGACGATTAACAAGGTTGGCCAAACTTTTGCATCCCACTGTATTTCGAGCATGTCAACAGGGACTTGCAAATGATTTTAAAGAGTAATTTTAACCACACAGAAGCATTAAGGAAAGTTTTAGGGCATCATTCATTTAGAGATCAGTACAGACTGCAGCTTACTTTCTATCAATTCAAACACAGTGTAGTAACGTATACAGTGCATACGGCAGCTGGCACACTTGTACGTGAAATGGTGTAAAATAAATCATTCAGGTGCATTTTATTATTGAGCAAGACCTCAGTTGAAGTTTTTTTTGAAGCATACAGTGCGTACGTACAAAAAGGGCGCCTGGACAAAAAGGGCGCGGGGTGTAAACTCTAAATAATAATTAATCATTAATAGGGTTTATAAATATAGTGTGCTATATTTCGTTTACAAATAATGTTTAACAAAATTATAAATCATTAAATAATGTTTATGAAATCGGAAATTGTGAAAACGTTAATCTTCCCTGTTTCAAAAGTTAAACTTATAATTACGTTTATAAAAAACCAATAATATATGTTTAATTGTTATAATTGTATATTATTGTGAATAACCGTCATTTATGGTTTGTTCTTATAATAAAATCTGAAAATATTGTTTATAAAGATGATATAAATATAACTACGTTCGTAATAAGTGTTGTAATACATTAGTAATTATTACTAAAATTTTACTAAAACTATACCTAAGCCTACTCTTACACAGAACCCTACCTGTACCTATCCCTAACCCCTAGACTCCCCTGTTGGTGCCTAAACCTAAGACCCCCCTATTGGTGCCTAAACCTAAGACCCCCCTGTTGGTGCCTAAACCTAAGACCCCCCTGTTGGTGCCTAAACCTAAGACCCCCTGTTGGTGCCTAAACCTAAGACCCCCCTGTTGGTGCCTAAGTAACCCTCCCTGTACCTACCCCTAACCCCTAGACCCCCCTCTTGGTGCCTAAACCTAAGACCCCCCTGTTGGTGCCTAAACCTAAGACCCCCCTGTTGGTGCCTAAACCTAAGACCCCCCTGTTAATGCCTAAACCTAAGACCCCCCTGTTGGTGCCTAAACCTAAGACCCCCCTGTTGGTGCCTAAACCTAAGACCCCCCCCTGTTGTTGCCTAAGTACCCCTCCCTGTACCTACCCCTAACCCCTAGAACCCCCTATTGGTGCCTAAACCTAAGACCCCCCTGTTGGTGCCTAAACCTAAGACCCCCCTTTATTATGTGGATAATAATGTTTTACTAATTGTGGATTCAAAAAATATTTAGCAATTTACGTTACGTACTGATCGCTTTATTTTGTGAATAATAATGTTTTACAAACAGTAAGGGATAAAACTTTAAATAATGTTTTAATTATTTAAATAAGATAAATATGTTTAGTATTTTCATAAACGTTATTCGGCACGGGTGCATTTTATAAACGTAAATCACCACAAGTTCAGTTATAAATCATTAAACATCGCCGGGCGCCGTTTGTAAACTTTATTTAGCTCCTGGCGCCGTTTATAAACTTTATTTAGCTCCGGCGCCCTTTTTTCCTACTCGGCGCCCATTAAACGCTATTTATTATGGGAGTGAATGGCGGCGCCCTTTTTGTCCACTAGCGGCATGCGCCCTTTTTTCCCAGCGCATACAGTAGCTAAGAATAAGTACAAAAACAGTTCAGGGCAAAGTCTAATATTGCTGTGCTGTGGTTGGAAACTATGCCTGTCACCAAGAAATCAATAGGATTTGTTAACACACAGGAGCAGTAATGGCTGTTTTACATGTCTCTCAGGACACCTGTAGCAACTCATATCCGAACTCTGGCTTCCTTCATCCTGGCACAAGTCCCCAAGTAACCGGCGCAGTGCATTATGGGAAGTAATGATGGCCCTCTGGGCATCACTAGGGTAACCTAAAGACGGCTAAACACCACCACCCAGCAACTTCCCCCTCTTCAATAACAAATTCCATTTATTATGGGGCAATATGAGCACAGGACAACAACTTTGAGATTTCAAATACACTGGGGAGTTTGGTTTATAAAATGCACCTGGTGCTGTTTTAGGCAGGTGACAGACGTAATAAAAATACACAAAACTGAGCCCAGTAATATCATGCATCAGCTGAAAGTGAAGTAAATAAACCATTGATACGCTCTGTGTTCTGATGTTTTCGGTTTTTTTTTGTTTGCTATTCTTTGCAGTGGAATTTCGGACATTCATGAAGAATCTGCCTACAGATCGTTTCCTCAACATCACAACCATTTCCAGACTGTGGAACGCAGACCTTCACCTCACACGGCGCTACGAGCAGCTAAGGGTGGGCTTCAAACAACTATTGACCAAATCGCAGCGGCAGATGCGCCGTCTGATTAACCTGAGTAAACACTGCCTACGTCAGCCTCAGTACACGTTACTGAGAGAGAGGTGAGAAAAGCTTATATTATTACATGGGGTGGACGAGCAGTTGTGTTCAGTTGGTTAGGCAGCATGCAGAGTTTTAGTTATGTGCAAAATGCAGTCATCATGGCAACAGTACAGATCAACAATTCATGTTCTGCTGATCTTATGACGAAATGCGGAAATGTGTAGGTTGTGCGTAGACCTGGTACATTGTCCAGTGTTTCCTATATCCAGCATTATTAAAGAAAACCTATGGTGAGAGTATCATGGAGACAGCCATGTTTATTTAATTGAAAAAAAAAATAAAATTGCATGGCTGTAATGCTGATTTTTGGGCTTCAGTAATCACATACCTGCAGGGCCAGATTTGGATAATTTACCGCCCAAGGCCCCCCAGGCTCCTCCAACCACCTTGTCCTGTGTGCTCCCCCTGTCCTGTTTGTTGCCCTGGTCCTGTGCTCCTGTTTTGTGCTCCTCTAATTCTTTGTACTTAACTGGTCCTGTGCTGTGTTTGGGTGGAGCACAGCACAGGATGGGGGGAGCACAGGGCTCCACTGCTTGCCCCGTGGAAGCAGGGTAGCTGCAGACTGTGTTGGTGACTGCTGTGATTTACATGCCTGGCAGCTAAACTACCTTAGTGTGCCAGCCCTCTGCCCATACCTTGATCGCTGGTGCCCTAGGCCATGGCTTTTGTGGCCTTGTTTCAAATCAGGCCATGCACACCTGGATCAAGCATGCGTGTAAAGACTCGTGCTACAGCGTTATGATGCTCTGCAAATCAACCTGTATGACCAGCAGTGGTGCTCAGCAGAGCTCGAATATTCGAGTAGCTCGAATATTCGAGCTCTTTTCCAGCTATTCGAGCTCGGTATTCGAGCTCCGAATAGCTGTAGCTATTCGAATGGGCTATTCGAGTACACTCGAATAGCCCATTCACTATTCGAGCTATTCGAGCAAAACGGCGCTATTCGAGCTCGGTACCGAGCTCGAATAGCGTCATAGCCCAGATTGATGTCCTTAGAGCCAATCAGAGGGCTCCCAGGCCCTCTGACGGCAGCCAATCACAGAGGGGGACCCTGGCCAGCCCCTACCCTATAAATAGCGGCCGCCATGTTAGGTTTCTCCGTGCTTGCCTGAGACTTGTACAGGGAGAGAGTTGCTCCTTTGTGCTTTGGCTTAGCAAGAGCTCTATTGTGGTCATTTACCTAGCGTTTTTGCTCACATACACCTCCTATACACACCTATATTGTTGTTAGTTAGTTAGACATTGTATTTTAGTTAGTAGCTTTTGTGTTACATAGAGACAGGCCAGCTGCTGCAGGCTTACAGCTTTAGGCCTCAGGGCCTTGCCTGTGTGGGCAGCTGTCCTCCTGTCCTCTGTTTATTTCTCTCTATTCTATACCAGTATTTCTGCTGTCCTTTACTACTGATTGTATTAGTATTGTAGTTATATACTGTAACTGTACTAGGACACTCACTGTCACTGTTCATAGGCTACTAGCTGCTCCTGCGTGTGTGCACTCACTTTCTGTGTACACACTACACACACTCTATTTCCTTCTGATAACTGATTGATTATTGTAATTGATTATTGTAATTAGTTAGTTGTACTTACTGTTACTACTTACTGTACTAGGAGTCTAGGACACTCAGTCACTGTTCATAGGCTACTAGCTCCTGCGTGTGTGCACTCACTGTCTGTGTACACACTACACTCACTCTATTTCCTTCTGATAACTGATTGATTATTGTAATTAGTTAGTTGTACTTACTGTTACTACTTACTGTACTAGGAGTCTAGGACACTCAGTCACTGTTCATAGGCTACTAGCTCCTGCGTGTGTGCACTCACTGTCTGTGTACACACACTACACACACTCTATTATCTTCTGATAACTGATTGATTATTGTAATTAGTTAGTTGTTTGTACTTACTGTTACTACTTACTCTTACTGTACTAGGAGTCTAGGACACTCAGTCACTGTTCATAGGCTACTAGCTCCTGCGTGTGTGCACTCACTGTCTGTGTACACACACTACACACACTCTATTTCCTTCTGATAACTGATTGATTATTGTAATTAGTTAGTTGTACTTACTGTTACTACTTACTCTTACTGTACTAGGAGTCTAGGACACTCAGTCACTGTTCATAGTCTACTAGCTCCTGCGTGTGTGCACTCATTGTCTGTGTACACACACTACACACACTCTATTTCCTTCTGATAACTGATTGCTTATTGTAATTAGTTAGTTGTACTTACTGTTACTACTTACTCTTACTGTACTAGGAGTCTAGGACACTCAGTCACTGTTCATAGTCTACTAGCTCCTGCGTGTGTGCACTCACTGTCTGTGTACACACACTACACACACTCTATTTCCTTCTGATAACTGATTGATTATTGTAATTAGTTAGTTGTTTGTACTTACTGTTACTACTTACTCTTACTGTACTAGGAGTCTAGGACACTCAGTCACTGTTCATAGGCTACTAGCTCCTGCGTGTGTGCACTCACTGTCTGTGTACACACACTACACACACTCTATTTCCTTCTGATAACTGATTGCTTATTGTAATTAGTTAGTTGTACTTACTGTTACTACTTACTCTTACTGTACTAGGAGTCTAGGACACTCAGTCACTGTTCATAGTCTACTAGCTCCTGCGTGTGTGCACTCACTGTCTGTGTACACACACTACACACACTCTATTTCCTTCTGATAACTGATTGATTATTGTAATTAGTTAGTTGTTTGTACTTACTGTTACTACTTACTCTTACTGTACTAGGAGTCTAGGACACTCAGTCACTGTTCATAGGCTACTAGCTCCTGCGTGTGTGCACTCACTGTCTGTGTACACACACTACACACAGTCACACACTCTATTTCCTTCTGATAACTGATTGATTATTGTAATTAGTTAGTTGTACTTACTGTTACTACTTACTCTTACTGTACTAGGAGTCTAGGACACTCAGTCACTGTTCATAGGCTACTAGCTCCTGCGTGTGTGCACTCACTGTCTGTGTACACACACTACACACACTCTATTTCCTTCTGATAACTGATTGATTATTGTAATTAGTTAGTTGTACTTACTGACTGTTACTACTTACTTACTTACTGTACTAGGGACACTCACTCAGTCACTGTTCATAGGCTAGCTCCTGCGCGTGTTTGCGCGTGCGTGCACTCACTGTCTGTAGTGTACACACACTAAATTTACTTGTGATTACTACTGATTATTGTAACTGCTAGTTGTACTTCCTGACTGTTACTACTTACTTACTGTACTAGGGACACTCACTCAGTCACCTCACCCACCAACCCACTCCATTAAAGTACCCCACTTTTCACCCGCCCTTTTAAAAAACTTTTGTCTATACGCCCAAAACATCGAAGATGTCTGGAAGTGGCAGCCAGCGCGGTTTGGGCAAGGGGAAGGGCAGCAAGGGAATCAGGAGGAGAGGGAGCAGCATTGTGGCAGGCCGCGGCCGCGCCACCATGCACAGTTCCGCAGCAGCAGCAGCAGCGTCAGTGGCTAACATTCCTCCCATAGCCACTGGCCGTGGACGCCTTGGGCGCCGCCCAGCAGGAGCATCTGCAACTCACGCTGCAGAGACACAGCAGCAGCAGCGTGTAGCACCTGCTCCGATTTTCCTCCAGCCGGGTCGGAAACGTCCCATTGAGGAAAAGCATGCAGACACTGTGGTGCAACTCATGACGGAGGATGAGCAGCCCGCCATCAGCTCTGCATCCGAGGCCTCCACCCTCACCACCACCACCACCACCACCCCTGTTCACAGCAGCCGCCCAGCAGGGCCTGGGGAGGAGGCCAGTTCACCGTCAGTCGCCGACCTGTCACTCAGCAGTCTTTTTACCCCAGGCACCATCAGGGTATTGTCTGCTGTTGTTGGCGATTTTGAGGAGGAGATGCTGATGGGCACTTTGGGGGATGAGGGATTGGACAGCAAGACTGTGGCGGCAGTCAAGCAGCCCATCCATGCATCAGGAGAGGAGTTTGGGGGGTCATCATCCCAGCAGGACATGTTTCAGGAGGGGGAGGATGATGATGACCCGGTGACAGACAGAGACTGGGCGCCACCACCTCCAGGGGATGTCGTCCTCAGCAGCTCTGAGGAGGAGGAGGAGGATGCGCTTGTGGGCCTTGCAAGGAGGCGCATCATTGCAAGCATTGGCAGCAGTAGGCAGGTCCCACAGCCTGCTGGTGTCTCAGGCTCAGCAGCAGCAGCAGCATCTGCCAGTACCACCACCAGCCGCACCCAAGCCCCCCCCCCAACCACCACAGGGAGACAGGCAGCAGTGCTTCCATGCCGTAGGGGGATGTTTCTGTCACCAATCTGGCGATATTTCACCATGCCCACTGTGTACAGCAAGTACGCCACTTGCAACCACTGTCAGCGGAAGTTGAGCAGAGGTGCAGACCCCTTAAAGTTCAGCACCAGCTCGCTCATCAACCACCTTTCTGCGAAACATTTCCACCAGCATGAGGAGTTCCAGAGGCTGAAGGCATCTGGTGCTGGCAGTGGCACCACACCCATCACTGCACAGCCTTCAGCAGCAGCAGCAGCAGCAACAGCAGCCACCCGCCCTCCTGCTCCTCCAGCAGCACCAGCAGGAGTGCGGAAACGCACTGCTCCTCCCCCCTCTGCAACTCCTGCCGCCGACACTGAGGCCTGTTCTGGCAGCCAGTCCTCAGTGGCCTCCTCCGCTGTGTCTGCTGATTCCCGTGCCAGCAAAAGGCCACGCCAGAGCCTTTTGAGCGAGTCCTTCCAGGGGGTGGTTAGGGCTCTGCCTCCCAGCAGCCGTCGCGTGCGGCAGCTGAACGGCTTGCTGGCACGGGCCATGTGCTCCCAACTCCTGCCGTACACGCTCGTGCAGGAGGGGAGCGACATTCGTGCGCTGCTTGCTTGCGCAGCCCCAGACTGGCAGCTCCCCAGCAGACACTTTTTCTCCCGCAAGGCCATTCCTGCACTGCACCGCTTTGTGATGGCCAATGTGGAGCGAGGGCTGGAGCACGCGGTTGGTGAAAGGGTCCACGTCACCATGGACTCCTGGAGCAGCCGCTTCGGGACAGGCCGCTACCTGTCCTTCACTGTCCACTGGGTCAGCTTGGTGGAAGGGGGTGAGGATGGGAGAGCAGCAGCGGGCACAGCAGCAGCAGCAACACAGTGGGTGGTGCCACCCCGCAGGGTCAGGGGAACTGCAGCAGGTTCCTCCGATCCTCTGCCATCCTCCGGCACACCTGGCCAAACCCCCCGTCTCAGCAGCAGCGTGAAGGCCCGCCACTGCCAAGCGCTGCTGCACTTGGTCAGCCTTGGGAAGACCAAGCTGACGGCAACCCATGTGTTGGCCAAACTCCAGGAGCAGGAGAGGATTTGGCTGACCCCCAGAGGCCTCAGAGTCGGAGAGGTGGTGGCCGACAATGGGGCCAATCTGGTTGCCGCAATAGACAGGGGAAACCTGACCCACATCCCCTGTCTTGCCCACGTGCTGAACCTGGTGGTGCAGAAGTTCTTGCGCACCTACCAGGGGATGGGCGAACTGCTGGAAACGGCAAGGAACGTTGTGCGTCACTTCCGGCGCTCGGCTGCAGCCTGTGCGAGCCTGGAAGACGTGCAAAAGGAGATGGATCTGCCACGCCATCGGCTGATCCTTGACGTTCCGACTCGCTGGAACTCCACCCTGGCGATGTTGGAGCGTCTGGTTGAACAGAAGCACGCTGTCAACCAGTACCTTGCCCTGGCCACTGTTTCCGCCGCTCAGAGAAGGGACAAGACCAGCAACATCCCGTCCATCGTCCCCGATGATGACTGGAGGCACATGCAGCAGGTGTGCTTAGTGCTGGCTCCCTTTCTGCAGGCCACTAACATGGTGAGCAGGGACCATGCTATGGTCTGCGAGTGGGTGCCCCTGGTTTGTCTGCTGAACAGGGCCCTCGATGCTTTGCTGGAACAGGGAGCGGCAGCCTTGGACCAGCAGGAGCGGCAAGCAGCTGCACAGTCCACCTCTGAGGGGGAGGAGGAGGAGGACTTGGTGGAGGTCCCTGACCTTGCTGCTGATGAGGGGGAGCAGCACAGTGCAGCTGAGTTGGTGCGGGGGTGGAGAGAGGATGAGGCTGACGAGGCAGAGGAGGAGGATGAGGACAGCAGCACTGCCGTCGATGTGCCAGCAGACGTGGCCCGCCTCTTCCCAATGGCAGCGCACATGCTGACGTGCCTGCGCAGAGACCCCAGGGTGATCCAGATGAAGCAGAGGGAGGACATCTGGATCAGCATGATGTTGGACCCACGCCTCAAGGGGAAGTTGAGCCAGTTCCTGCCGCCTGCAGGAGGAGACCCAGCGCAACAAATAAGGAGCTTGCAGCAGGCCCTTGTTGAGCGCTTGGAGGAAGCCTTCCCCCAGCCTTCCACCCCCACTGTCCAGCAGCCAGCACAGAGGCAGCAGCAGGTGCCTGCATCCAGCAGCAAGCGCCCCACAGACCTGCTGTCTCTCAGCCACGAGCTCTACAGGACTGTAGAGGCTCCGGCAGCAGTGACTAGAGAGGAGGTGCATGATGCAGCAGCATCCTCCTCCGGTCACAGCCAAGCCCTTACCCGCATTGTGGCTGACTACATGGGGTCCTACAGCGGGCTTGACAGCGATGCCCCTGTTGATCCCATGGAGTATTGGGTCAAGCGCCTGGAGATCTGGAGCGAGCTGGCGCAGTACGCCCTGGAAGTGCTGTCCTGCCCCCCTTCCAGCGTGCTGTCCGAGCGCTGCTTCAGTGCAGCTGGTGGTGTGGTCACCGAGAAACGCTCACGTCTGTCTCACAAGTCTGTGGACAGACTGACGTTTCTCAAGATGAACCAGGCGTGGGTGGAAGGCGAGTTCCTGGCCCCTGTTGTCGGCGAGAGGGGGACATGAACTGGCTAAGAACCATCGTTAATGTGCCTTACCACCCTTTACCACCTCCTGGCTCCTGCTCACTAAGCCAGCCTGGTTCACTTTGACTATTACGTCGCCTGCAGCCACACATTTTACACCTACAGTGGGCTGCTGTGTACTGCCCTTCTGCTGTCTGTCTGTGTTTCCCACTGCCAGGGTACACAGATTTACCTTCTGCTGCCACTCTGCCACCAGCTATTACGTCAAACAATAGCTATATATCTGTGTAATTTGTTTTACAAACAAAACCAAAAAACCATTAAAAAAAAAAAAAAGGTTTAATTTTTCTGAGGTGCCCGGGTTGAAAACTGTGTTGTCCCAGTTGTGTATTGGACATGATGTGGGCTGCACGACCGTTGTCTGGGACCTCCTGTTGTGTTCATTTACGGCCTGGTATCACCGCTAGGTACCAGGGCTATTATGTCACGCTGCCTACCTGCTGCCACACTCACACTACTCCTCCATTCCTCCTGCTGCTGCTGTCTGTCTGTGTTTCCCACTGCCAGGGTACACAGAATTACCTTCTGCTGCCAGTCTGCCACCAGCTATTACGTCAAACAATAGCTGCACACATAATTACTCCTCCATTCCTCCTGCTGCTGCTGCTGTCTGTCTGTCTGTGTTTCCCAACGCCAGGGTACACAGATTTACCTTCTGCTGCCACTCTGCCACCAGCTATTACGTCAAAAAATAGCTATATCTGTGTAATTGGTTGTAAAACCAAAACTACAAAACCATTACAAAAAAAAAGGTTTAATTTTTCTGAGGTGCCCGGGTTGAAAACTGTGTTGTCCCAGTTGTGTATTGGACACAATGTGGGCTGCACGACCGCTGTCTGGGACCTCCTGCCTGCTGTGTTTATTTACAGCCCTGGTATCACCGCTAGGTACCAGGGCTATTATGTCACGCTGCCTGCCTCATTGACTGCCTGCTGCCACACACTCATCCTCCTCCTCCTGCTGCTGAATTTACCTCCTGCTGTCTGTGTGTTTCCACTGCCAGGGAGCACATACAATGGCGCTTCCAACATGCGTGCGCCACCAGCTATTTGTTACGCTCAAAAATAGCTGCATTTCTTTAAAAAAAAAATTTGAAAAGAGAAATAAGTGAAGAAGAAGACGATATAGAAGAAGATGAAGAAGATGAAGAAGAAGAAGAAGAAGAAGAAGAAGAAGAAGAAGAAGAAGAAGAAGAAGAAGAAGAAGAAGAAGAAGATGAAGATGAAGATGAAGAAGAAGATGAAGATGAAGAAGATGAAGAAGAAGAAGATGAAGAAGAAGAAGATGAAGAAGAAGATGAAGAAGAAGAAGATGAAGAAGAAGAAGATGAAGATGATGAAGAAGATGAAGAAGATGAAGAAGAAGAAGATGATGAAGAAGAAGAAGAAGATGAAGATGAAGAAGAAGAAGAAGATGAAAAAGATGAAGAAGAAGATGAAGATGAAGAAGAAGATGAAGAAGATGAAGAAGAAGAAGATGAAGAAGAAGATGAAGAAGATGAAGAAGATGAAGAAGAAGAAGAAGATGAAGAAGATGAAGATGAAAAAGATGAAGAGGATGAAGAAGAAGAAGATGAAGAAGATGAAGAAGAAGATGAAGAAGATGAAGAAGAAGATGAAGAAGATGAAGAAGATGAAGAAAAAGAAGATGAAGAAGAAGATGATGATGAAGAAGATGAAGAAGAAGAAGAAGACAATATAAAAGAAGAAGAAGATATAGAAGAAGATATAGAAGAAGAAGATATAGAAGAAGAAGATATAGAAGAAGAAGAAGAAGAAGATATAGAAGATAAAGAAGAAGAAGAAGAAGAAGTATATACAGTACTGAACAAATTTCTGGACACAACTTCTCTTTTCAACTTTTTTTTTTTAAAGGAACATCCCCACATAATCACTTGCTGTTGTTACTTGGAAAAAAAGAGGTTTCTTGCATCATTCACCCTCAAAACAAGTGTTGGAAGCTATTTAAAGCCATTTCGAATAGTCAGCTCGAATAATGAGCTCGAATACCGACTCGAATAGTGAGCTCGAATTCCGAGGTCGAATCGAATAGTAAAAATTATTCGACTCGAATATTCGACTGACCTCGAATAATTTACTATTCGAATTCGACCTAACTCGAATTTTGAAAAGGGGTATTTGAGCACCACTGATGACCAGTGGGCCATTTGCAGTTAATAGCAAATCCCCATACTTGCAAGAATCACCAAATGTGCTGAGTATGATAAGAAGAACAGTGGGAACTGGACACTGACCACCTGGAAATCCCGGCTGGAAAATCACTGCTCTTTCTGTTGATATATATGTAAATTTTATTACCGATAGGTAGTTACATTATCTGTTATTTAACCGCATTCACAGTAAAAAAATAAATTTTTCCTATCGTAACTTTAAAATCAATTTTCTAAAAATCTCTAAGGTTTAAAAAAACAAACAAAAAAAAAAAAAAAACGTTCCCCTTGATCCCCCTGTTCTCCATAACATACCAAACAAATTTGGAGATTTTCGCATGTACGGGAGCTTTGCTATTAACTACGAATTCTGGCAACATTGATTTCGAATACAATTCGAATTTGGTCAGTGTTCGATTAACCCAAAGATCCCGTTCTGTTCGACCAATTGGCCGCCGGATTGGACACAAAGTTTTTTAAACAACACTAGCCTAGAACAACCAATCAGAATTTTTTTTCATTAATAACTGAAACCTAATTGGTTACGCTAGTCGCTAGGCAAATGCTCCATATTTGTTCCACTTAACTTTGGATATATCTTGAAAGTCAACCCCAAAGTACTTTGAGTCTACCATCCATTCTACAGCCATATACTCACACAAGGGCCAGCATGCATGAAAGCTAGTCTTCCTGTCAATTCTTGGTTCTGGGTATATTCAGAAACAAAGAGCTTGGAAACGTAGAGAACATATTCCGGTTTTTCCTTCAGCATTTAGTCCTTAGTATTAGAAACATGGTTGTATGTTCGACAGATCTTACGCAGACCAGTCAAGTGGTTTAATGTTCATGTTTATTTCTTCTAAATCAGTGTTATAATTATTTTTAATTATTTTCATATGAGTTTGAGCACTTACAATCTTTCTTCCCTTCAATGCTCCATTGGTCTCGGGTCCAATTCTCATTTTCGAGGATATGGAGTTAATGGTCTTGGGATGCCCATAAAATATAGTCCGTAACATCTGCTAATATTGAAATATGTGTTAACACTTAGAAGAAGAAGTCATTACAACCAATTTAGCTATGGAAAGTAATGTACCTCTCATACCTAACTCTGACCAATAATAATTCACTGGAGCAAAGGCTGACTAATCCAGCTATTATATTCATGATCAGGGAGTCCCACATCCTATGGAGATGTATGCTTACAGTAAATTAGATTTATGCATGTTAGTGAGGACAAATCACTCGGGAACACAGGTTTTATCTCTTATATTGCAGTCCGTTTCTGGAACTGAAAAAAAAAATTGCAGCTTTCAAATTAGAGTTTCTCATTGTGAAAGTCAGAAGGGGACATTTATGAAAGTGGGGGCTTGCAAAGACGGGATTAACTACAGCGCTTAGTTTTGATTTAGCTTTTAGCTTCTAACACAGAGTTCTGCAGGTGTACAGCTTATGCCTCACATGCCGATCATAATATATACCGGTATATAGCAATTTGCTGACTGTTTTGTACCAAGAAGGGAATGTATCCTTGTGCAAGCTGCAAAGTGCTGAGGACCTCTATACACACCAGCCACCCAATCCCATGAGGCTGTAATAATGATAAAAACTGAATTCCACAATCTTGGTGCTTTGTGTTACGGCCATTTTAGTTCTGTGACTCAGGAAGATCTTGTGAACACCATATTTTTGAGCTAACAAATGTAGCTTTACGGGTAGATTGGAAGGTGCTCTATAAACGCTGTAATCCAGTCATCGTTTTCTTTGATGATGAGGAGGACATCATGTAAGTTTATTCAGTAACAGCATCCAAAGAAATTGCTAGGCAACAATACCAAATGGCAATAAAAATAACAATCTCACTTATCTTATCTTCCCATGGGTAAGTGCTCCAGTTGGCCGTACTCATGGCACTAGCAAACAAAGTAGATCAGAAAGTACCAGATGAAAGACAAGAACTGGGCACTGTCTAAGGTGCTGCTTTATTCAAATCCACATATAGCTGAGGAAGTAACAGGTGGAAGCAGGTGGGTGCAGAGGGGATGGTAGGACAGGCACTACAGCCATTTTTGGTCAGTTGACACTTGGTCACGTGCTTGTCCGGGTGTGTCTATGTGGATTTAACGTTGACTGACTGGACTCTGATGTCTATGGGTATGTGTACATAGCCCTTCACAGTTGGGTAACCTAGTTTTCAAGCATGCAGAACTTCTGATAAAGTGTATTCTGTGTATACAGTGTAGTGCAGAAAAGAAGAATAGAGAGTAGAAAAAAGTGTTCTTCAACACGATTAAAATCAAATCTAAAAAATGAGAAGAAAAAAACTTGGGTGGTATGAGAAAAGAACAAAAAAAAAAAAAAAAAACAACACTCCCACGTTTCAATTTCCAGTTGTTAGACAGACTCTGAAGGAAATTGTTCACTGTTACTACAAAGTAATAAGTACTGTGTTAGTAGTGACCTTTTTTTAAGATGTTAGATCGAGCATAATGATTTTTTTTTTCAAGATCGCTGATGTGATTTTCTCACAGAACAGCTAGATGCATCACTGAAAGTGCCATACTTGTTTATTAGCAAAAAGCAAAGGCTTCTGGGAAGAGAAATGCAAATAACAGCATCTCACCTTTCTGCTGATCCATTATGCATATGCTCACTACAAAACAGTCTGTCAAGCAAGGCATATTGTAGGTTAGCTGCTCATCAACATATTTTTTTTCAGGCCTTAATTGCTCTCCAAATGCTTTTTTTTCAAGAAAAACAGAAATCCCTTTGACCTTTCTAAGAAGGAAGCAATTCCCCAGAGGGAGCGCCTACTGTATGGGATACATCATCATGGCAGACACAATTAGATTCAGGTTTAATTACAGCTTAATTATGTAATCACCCTCACCTTTAAAAAGGAGATGGTTAATAGCTGAAGCTGAGTGAGATGACAAGAGGATTCTGGGAAGAAGCAATTTCCAAAACGATCTTCATCAGAAAACCAAATATTGGCAGTAACATAAAGGATGAGTGCACTTGTAACTTAAAGAGACACTGAAGCGAAAAAAAATATATGATATAATGAATTGGTTGTGTACTATGAATAATTACTAGAAGATTAGCAGAAAAGAAAATATTCTCATATTTTTATTTTCAGGTATATAGTGTTTTTTCTAACATTGCATCATTCTATAATATGTGCAGATTACACAACACTCAGCATTCAAAATGAGTCTTTCAGAGCAGTCTGTGAAGTAATGAACTCTCCTCTAGCAGAGGAAAAGTAAACAGTTCAATTACAGTTGAGATAATAAAAGTCAGATAACAGCCCTCTCCATGACTACCGTAAGTTAGTCGGAGAGCTTAATAGCTTTTTTGCATAGAGATAACAACTGGAGTTTCTCAACTCTCCCTGTACTGGAAACAATTAGACTGATGTATCTGATCTTAATGGTTTTTTTCTTAGCTGTACTACACATACAAATCATAATATCATAATTTTTTTTTTCGCTTCAGTGTCTCTAAATTTGTTAATTCAATCTCAAATTGTTGCCACAGTGAGCAGCCTGTAACCCGGTACGGAGGTAGGACGACACTTGTCTACTCCACTCTTGCACTAATGATTGTCAAGTCTTTTCCAGGTACATTATACTACAGTAGAATCTCAGTAATCTGGCGCCAAGGGGGATTGCTTGATGCCAGATAAGTATGCTTTCTAGTTGCTTGAGACTCATTGGGGTTGATTCATTAAAGGAAATAGCGTGAGCAATCGCCTGTTATTTGCGCTATTGAACGATCGCATCTTAATGTTAGGTCCCTGCGCGCTAAGCGTGCTAGTGGCAGCGTAGCGTGCGTTAGTAAGCAACGGGGGCTACTTATAATAGCTGCACGGTAGTGAAGTATTGCTACTGCTATACTTTACTAGTGTGGCTGCTACTAACATAGTATCAGGTGTGCTAGTGAAGTATCGTGGTGGGGATACATCACTACTGTGCGCCTATTGTAAGTAGTCCCTGTTTCTTACTTACGCACGCTACTCTGCCACTAGCACATTTAGCACGCAGGGACCTAACATTAAGATGCGCTGGTTCAATAGTGCAAATAACAGGAGATTGCTCACGATATTTCCTTTAATAAATCAACCCCAATTGTTGAGGCCTAGCTCATACAGTACTATACCCCACTCTATATAAGTACCATGAACTCTGTGTTAAGTGTTAAAATACACTATATAACTATATTAACCTTGGTGGAGCTGTGGAACCCAGTCCTTAGGCACAACAGAGCCCCCACACCGCCTAAGAAGGTGGCCTTCTGCACTGTGAGTACTACCAGTGATTTGTGCTGGTTGGTTGAGACTGCTGGTTAGTTGGGTTCCAGATAACCAGGATGCTACTGTATTTTGGTTTTACTCCATTGCCTCATCTTATGTACTTTTATTTTACTCCATTACACCATTATTCATTTGATCTTTTCTGAGAGTATTACAGGAGCTAAATTACAGGAAAAGGGGATCAAAATAGGGCGTTTTGGCACATGGGGTACCTGTCATATTTCGGCTCACCATAGACAGCAATGATAATCTAAAGCAATGAGGAAGTTGGATGCTTAGATTTGGCATGGGGGCTCTGCGATAGGGTGGGCATGACAGCATGGGCTGCTTAGCATTGATATAGCCAGGCGCACGGTGTAGCAGGGATAAAAGAAATGATTGTTAATGAGTTCAGCTATCAGGTAGCCAAACTCATATGTAGCAGCAGGACAAGCGAGTGCATCGGTAATGAGTTTAGCTATACAGTAGCTCAATTTATTTAGCGGCAAGACAAGTTAATGCATCAGTTATGACTGCATTTGACTACACTGTATTTAAACTCAAAAAGAGTTAGTGGTAGTTACAGTGAAGGTTAGTGTTAGGAGTGGAGAGAGGGGAGGTTACTATTAGGATGGAGAGGGGAAAATTAGCATTGGGAATGGAGGGGGGAGATTAGTGTTGGTAGTGAAGGTTAGTGTATGGAGTTGAGGAGGGCGGAGGTCAGGCGTATGTTAAAAAAGGGCATCGGGAAAAAAGGGCGCAGGGTTTTAAACGATAAGCATGAATAACGTTTAAAAAAAAATGTGCTATATTTCGTTTAAAAATAATGTTTTATAAAGTTATAAATCATTAAATAATGTATATGAAATCGGTAATTGTAAAAACGTTAATCTTCCCTGTTTAAAAAGTGAAATGTATAATAACGTTTTATAAAAGATTAATAAGAATTTTACTAAAACTATACCTAACCCTACTCTCACACAGAACCCTCCCTGTACCAATCCCTAACCCCTAGACCCCCCTGGTGGTGCCTAAACCTAAGACCTCCCTGGTGGTGCCTAAACCTAAGACCCCCTGGTGGTGCCTAAACCTAAGACCCCCCTGGTGGTGCCTAAACCTAAGACCCCCCTGTGCTAAGCATTAATATCGTTTTAAAAAAATATTGTGCTGTTTTTCGTTTAAAAATAATGTTTTAAAAAAATATTGTACTGTTTTTCGTTTAAAAATAATGTTTAAAAAATTATAAATCAATAAATAATGTGTAATCATGAGAAACAGTTATAAAACATTAAAAGTCTCCAGGCGCCGCTTGTAAAACGTTATTTTTCTCCGGCGCCCTTTTTTCCTGTTGGGCGCCCATTAAACGATATTTATTATAGGAGTGAATGGCGGCGCCCTTTTTGTCCACCTGCCTCATGCGCCCAAATTTCCTGCCTCCGGAGGTCAGTGTTAGGGGTGGAGGGGCGTGTAAGTGATGGGAGAAGGGGAAGCAGGGGTGAAATATGAGCTTAGAGGGCCTCCCCGCAAAATTCAGATGGCCAGGCCCCCTGCTTAGTACCCCCAGTGTTGCCAACCGTCAGTAAATTTACTGACAGTCAGTAAAAAAGTCAACAAATTTGGGCTGTCAGTAAAGTCCATAAAAAACTTTGTGGTGTCAGTAAAAAAAACCTCTCTCTTTCTCAGAAGATCACAGAACTTACTGCTTATCAGTTCACGTATCACTGTGGAATGTACACTGCTCTAGCTAAAGGTGGCCATACATCTGTAGACTTGGCGGCCGATCGACCATCAGATAAGACAATTATTATTGATATTATAAAAATCGGTACCACCAAGAACATGCCTTATTGACAATCAAACCAATTTCGGGCCAAAATTGGTTGCATGTATCGATCGCATGTATCAATCGGACATGCTGGAAAATCTCAGGTTAGCATGCTCGATCGGGTGCATGCAGCGGCAAGGGCTGCGATAATCGAGAACAAACGTGACGGAAACCCCCCGGTCAAATACCCCAAATGTAAATGTATCAAAGTGTCCCTCACTCCCCCCCCCCCCCCAGATGCAGTGCATTAATACAGTCCACCACCGCACTCTTCTTCCTCATTCACGCCCCACGTGGTTGCCGGTGTATTGCACTTGGGGCGCTTGTGTGATATCTTCCATTTAATTTCAGTAATATTAGAAGTCAGTAAAAAAAAAGTGTTCTTTCAGTAATTTGTTTGTGCTTTGTCAGTAAAAATGTATTTCCAAGGTTGGCAACACTGCTTACCCCTGCCTCCCCCACAAGACCGCAGTGGGTTAGGCTAAGGGGGCCTGGTCCTCTTCAATGTGCAGATCTTGTTCCAGTGGAGTGAAATACCCTCATTCCTTTTTTCACTGTAGCACCGTACAGCATCTCTCCTAGCAGCCCTTGATGGATGTCACGTGACATGCACAAACAGCCACAAGGAGAGATGCTGTACAGCACTACAGAGAAAAGAGGACATGTCACTGCACTGGAACAAGGTCATGTATGCCACTTCCGCTGCTCTGCTCTGCACACAGTATCAGGCCTCCTTAGTACTCGGCCCCCTGCAATGGCAAGGGTTGAGGGAGCTATTGTTACAACACTGGGTATGGATCAGCAGCCCGAGAAAAGTTAAAAAACCTGCTTAGCGTGGTGTTAGAGGAGGGATGGTATCTTGGGCTCAAGGCAAACTGGTAATAATTATGACAATGAAAGTATGGGTGTCTAGGAGAACTGGTAATAAGTTCTCAGGAACAGATTTATTTGAAAAGATGAAATTACATGTACTGCAGTTTCGCTTACCTAAGGCTTCTTCCAGGCCCTAGAAGTCATTTGTGCCCCTCACCACAGCTCCGGTCTTCTCCAAGGTTCCGCTGGCAGCCTCTAAGGATTACTGACTACTGATGAGTCGACGTCTTCTGGGCATGCGAGCGCCTGCACGAACAATCCCACACATTATGCTCCAGATGACGTGTGCGCGTTCGTGCATGGGCGCTCGCTGGTGCCCTGCATGTGCAGAAGACGCCAACCCATCGGGGGTCGACCGCAGCTGCGGCCCCGGGTAAGTAACATTACATTTAATTTGTCACCTCACTTATCCTTTAAGAAGTAGCTATAACGCCTGGTGTGTGTGTGTGTGTGTGTTTTTGGAATGAGTTGGAGATGGGAGCAAAATATCATCTAGTACAAAGACAGGCAGTACAAGAGTGCTGAGGACAGCGGACACCCACAACAAAAGGTGAGGTCACACTATTCCTACGCTATGCAGCCCCCGCAGAGAGCGTCTCGCTGCTGCCAGGTACATTTCTCCACACGCTGCGCCTCTCCGTAGTGCTGTAAATGGCAAGCTTAATGGACGTGAAAAGAGTTAACGCTTGTTCACCTGGTGACCATATTCATTACACATAACACGCTGACATACTCTGTGATCACATACAGTAATAGAGCAATATAACAAACACACGGGTGTTCTCACTCCGATGAGTGATGATTCAGCGCGCCAGTCAATACCGCTAACTCAATAAGCACCTCTCACTGTTTTGTCCTTATTTTTGTAATCCGATACTGCAGCACACTGTGCACAACAAAAGTTTATTTTTCAATTTGCTTTGTGAAATAGATCACATCGGGTATAAATGTAATGATGTACGAGGTGCATGCTGTCAATCTTAATTAGCCTGGTTAAAGCTATTGGTGAGCTCCAGGCAAAAAAAATCACAGCAAATTGTATCACATGGAGGATTATGGGCCATCGAGCCTCAATGCGATGTCTTCATATTTCCTAGAAATTGCATTAGGCATTCAGCGTAGAGAGCCTCCATTTCCTGTGACATTGCGGTCATTGACAGCAGAACTCTAATCTTTTTATTGTCTTTAGATATACACGTGAAAGAGATTGACTTCATGGCAGAGGAAACCTGTAGTTACCGTGTGCTCGAAAAACATAAGACGCCATTTACATCTTAAAGGGAAATTGCGCTGTTGTTGAGAAAAATGCAGAGCTTTTTCCTTGAACCTGTATAGCGAAAGGAATAATAGAAAACAATAGTTTGGCTTGCTTTCTTGATTTGTATGTGCCTATAAAAACAGTGATTACACACTGTTTGTAACAGAAAGTGGGAATTAGGAGTGTCAAAGGTTTTGACTGTTAAAATGTACCCGAGGCCAACAACCGGCTAAATAAGACACAATTACTTAAGGAGAGGGAAGTCTCTGGATCCTATAAAGGCTTCCCACTCTGTCCTCTAGTCCTCTGTTGCTGAGCGCACACACCTCCCTCTCCATCCCCTCCCCCACCCATCCCGAAGATTAGAGCTATGCTCCTCGTCAGTCAAGAGCTTTGCCATACTGCACCTTAGCCAGTACGGCTGCACCTGCGTAGTAAGCCGGAGATACCTGTACATGAGTGGCTCCATGCTACTGCGCAGGCGCGCCCGTGCTCACATGGGTGCAGCCCAGCCACACTTATGCCAGAAGATGAGTGATGCCCCCAATGTTCCAAAAGGTCCCAAAAGGTTCTAATAGCCAAACGGCGAGGAGGTGACGGAAGGCTCTACAGGATCCAGAGGCTTCCCTCTTCTTTGGTAAGTATGCCTTTTGTTACCCGAGGTTTGCTTCGCGTTACCTTCAGGCCCCCTTTACACTTAATCAGTTGGTGTGCGTTAGTACGTGTTGGTACGCGTTAGTATGCATTTTTTACATAGCAGTGCATTGTAAAAAAGATTTAAGTGTGAAAGTTTAATTGTAAAACGTGTTAAGTGTGAAAGGTGCCATAGGAAAACATGGGCATTACTTTGAACATCAGTTTTCTTTCAGTTGTAACTGAGAGCACCTGATTAAGTGTAAAAGGCGCCTTAGGCCCTTTTTACACTTGTGGCCTGAATTAGGCTTCCCCCCGGAAGGGCAATGCAGGGCCAGCTCGCGTACTGTAGCTCTGCCCCCCTTGCATGAGCTGCAGCGTAATTTTATTACTACTATGTGGCGCTCCAAGCTGCTGGAGGGAATCAAAGTGTCTGACTTTATCCGACACTTTGATCTTCATAGATGGACACTGTGCCGGACCAGATCTGGTAGCAGCATCCTTGTGATCTGAATAAACAGTAATACCTCAGCGCACCAGAATCAGCAAATTGGATAAGTTAACCTGCAATTGTGCTGCCGCTCCACAACAGGCCAAACCAGCTGATGCAGTAGGAAAAAAGGAGCAATACAGTACCTCTTCCGGCCATACGGGTGGTTAATGCCTCTTTCTGTGCACAAATCTTGCTGTAATCCCGATATCCAGGAGCGCACCTCCGCTCAGCTCAGCGTGGATTCGGTCTGACCATGACGTCCTCTGGTCAGCTGATACCCAGACTTCCTGTTCCTGGCTTCTTTGCGCTCCAACAGTAGCTCCGTCCCAATGCCAGTGAAGGCAGCAGCGACACTTCCTGGCTGGGGGATAAAACGAGCAACAATAGTGTACACTGTAAGCTAAAGGAGCCACGCAGGGGGGTTTCCACTTACTGGATAAAGGCTTGTTTATTGCATATAACAATCTGCAGCCTCACTTCCCATCCTTGTGATCTGCCCTAATTCGCCCTTGTAATATTTATATTATGTAGCTCAGCAGCAGGGGATGTGGCCGGCAGCGGTCAGAGTGTGGCTCATAGTCCGGAACTTTGATCTGAACATGATGAAACTGTGTCAGATTTTATCAGTGACAGCGCCATCTAGTGTCAGCCACTTTTTTCCTATGTCCATATAGAAGAAAAGGCCCTACATTTTTATATTTTTTTACTTATAGTAAAGTATGTACAATAACTGTGCTCAGTCCAAAATTACTCTCTGATCAGTAGAGCAAATTGCAATCCATTTTTTATTGTTAGAGACCTGAGAACCCCCAATGTACCTGCTGTTAATAGGTCTTTCTTAAAGTGGACCTCAACTCAGAACTTCCTCCCTGCTCTAAAAGATACACAACAACGTAATAACCTTTAAAGAAAAACATTTGTTTGTTAGAGCTGATACAAATCCTGCAATAAATCTGCAGAGTGTCTGCTTCCTGCTTTTATGGAAGCAGACATAGGGTTAACATGCTGTGTTTACAAATTAGCATCTCTGCCTTGGCAGAGGAGATTCCTGAGCTGACACAGTTGAAGGGCATTACAATGGTGATTAGTCACAGATGAGGGGGAATTAGACAGGCTAAACTCTCTAAATACATACAGGGTTAATTTCTCTAAGTTTTCTTTCTGTCCTGTGCAAGAGTTCAATTCAGTTCTTTAGGGCTTTACTGAGAAGGAGAGCATACCAAACCAGGCCTATCTTTATTTAAAATCACTGCGTGTACAGTGGCTCAGTCTTGGGTCATATAAGATCATAACAGATCATAGTGGGAATGCTGAATGGTTAATACATTTACATTTGTGCTACTATACCTGTGTGCTCCCTTTCACTGCAATAATCCCAGGCTGAATTCATTTATATAAGCTATTTCTGTAGGTGTAATGCACATGGCTGTGGTCACGTAAACAATAATGTACTGCTGCCCTTTAAGAACCCTTTCTGTGGTCTAATATGACCCAGGTGATTACTGGCAATGTTTGCAGACAGTTTTGGATACATCACTCCATGCTATGTTTGAAGGATGGCTTTTGTTCTCCAGGGTTTTCCTGCTCAGCACAGCCTTACTTAGCCAGGCCTTTTGTGTCTGTCTCCCGTAGTTTCCTTTCTAAGGTCCTTTTCCATCAGACAATCAGTACTACGCAAGGTACAAAAGACACATTATTAAGTCCAGAGGTAAAAGTAACAAGTTTCTACGTGTCTCCATTCATAATAGCTCTTTGTCAAGTCTAATCTAGTGTAGTTCAAATACAGGCACTGTTGGTAAAGCACCAGTAAGAGGAATTGAGGTGAATGTTTGTCTAGATTTATCTTGTTTAAAGGTACCTAAAAGGAAAAAAAACTATGAGTAAGCATGATCCACTCCCAATAACTACACCACCAGCAGTGCCACCGATAGACAGCACATGGCAATTTTACCATTATACCATTTCTGTAGCACATATTGCGCAGTTAGCATAACCTGCATTACCCAGGTAATACACGTATTGCTAGGCTACTGTGCATTATGCTACTTGAATGCGCACTATACAAACAATGCAAGTACCCGTAAAACTGCTGTGCGCACAGCCATTTTGCAACTAGTTATTATGCCCCATAGTGTGATAAACTGGTCTGTTACTTCAAGATACAGATAATATACCATTTCTTAAAGTCTACCTTGAGTAGAACTCCGCCTCTATTTGTCCTTCGCATTTGGCTAGGTCTCACACAAGTCTCTTGCTCTCTGTTGGTTCCACAGTGAACACCATTGGATACCAAAATGGTAGTGGATGTACAGTTTGCTGTGACCAGCCAGGTTTTTCGATCTGACATAGTGTGGACTCATCCTTAAACTGTGACCAAGGATCGAACTTTATCCCAGTCAATAGCTGACACCCCCTTTCCCATGACAAATCTTTACCTTTTCTCAAATAGATCATTGGGGAGGGTGGGGGGTCTGTATAGATGATATTGTGGTGAAACCCCTCCCACAGTGTGATGTCAGGACCTAGGTCCTGACAGTTTCCTGTCTGTGAGCCTTGTTGCATTGTGGGAAATAACAACTGCTTCGAACTGCCAAGCAACCACTATCTTCCTCAGTGCATATGTATATCCATATTAAAACCTTTTAGCCTATTGCATTGTTTGGGGGTGTGGTTAGACATAATGGCAGTTGGTGCTGTCTTTTTTTTTCATATCTGCCAGTAGTAAAGATGATGACTTGCAGGCTGATTGAGGATCAAACAACATGAACAAATGCCATGGTGAATATCAATCATTTATTGATCCCTTTTCTACCTTTCAACTTCTCATTTTGCAATGTATTTATATATTAAGCAATCAAGCTTATTTATTTAAGCAATCATTGGGGGAGAAGCAGCTACAACACTGACAAAAACTGTAGTGCTGGTAAAGCAAACATGCCCACCTCTGATTCACCTGCACTTACACCAGCTTATGTTTGAAAATACAGTGTTGCACAGCAGAATATATTTTGTGGCCAGGTCTGTTACCATGGATAATACAGCATCTAACCCTCTGTACATCACTGTTATTTTTCTGCGCTGCTAAAAGTCACGGCTTGATTCTTCAGCTTAGAGTGTTTAACACGCAAGCTTCGGTAGAAAGTGCTGACAGCAGTGAGGTCACTAATTCCGGGCGTTCTGTGGCTAAGATAAAAGAGGCGAATTTATGCCCTTTAAAGCTGTCTGAGAAATATTACTTTTTTTATTATTATTTTCATGGACGCTGAGCCTGAGAGATTGAAGAAAGAATATCAGGCTTAAAATGGAATGAACAGACCCATAAAGGCACAGAAAAGGAAATAAAATCCCAAAACACAAAATAGAATGAAAGCAAAACACATGAGGTCACTGAAATACAGAACCTGGAACCTATATGCTGTACATGCAAGCTTACTAACATGGCTTCAGAAAAAAATACAAAACAGGGCAGCATGACAGCTAAGTGGTTAGCATCCTAGCCTTGCAGCTTATAGGATACCCCAACGGAAATGTGACATAATGAGATAGACATGTATATGTACAGTGCCTAGCACACAAAGAACTATGCTGTGTTCCTTTTTTTATTTCTCTGCCTGAAAGAGTTAAATATAAGGTATTCAAGTGGCTGACTCAGTCCTGACTCAGACAGGAAGTGACTACACTGTGACCCTCACTGATAAGAAATTCCAACTATAAAACACTTTCCTGGCAGAAAATGGCTTCTGAGAGCAAGAGGTAAAAAAGGGGAATTTCTTATCAGTGAGGGTCACACTGCAGTCACTTCCTGTCTGAGTCAGGACTGAGTCAGCCACTTACATACCTGTTATTTAACTCTGTCAGGCAGAGAAAGAAAAAAAGGAACACAGCATAGTTATTTGTGTGCTTGGCTCTGTACATATATCAGAATCAGAAATCAGAATCAGAAATCTTTTTAATCGCCAAGCAAGACTGGGTCGTGCCCGGAATTGGGTTTGGCACATACAATTGCTCAGAGAGAGAGTGAGAGTAGTATCAACATAAGAAAAGAAGCATAGTCATACAATGGTACAGTATAAGGCATAGACATATCAAAACATACAGTATAATCAGTAGTACATATTAATAGTTTGACGAGCAGCGGTATAGCGGTAGTTCGCAGGGTGCAGTTTAAACAGTTTTATACTAGACAGTCCATCAGGCCGGCAACTGCAGCATTTGGGAGGGGGGGGGGGGGGGTAAGCGTTAGAGATGAAGGGAGTTTAGAAGGTTGACAGCAGAGGGGAAAAAGGAGTCTCTGTGCCTCGAAGTTCTGGTGTAAATGGCTCGAAACCTGCGGCCTGAATGGAGCCGGCTGAAAAAGCGGTGGCCCGGGTGTGAGGGGTCACTGGCAATTCTCAGTGCTCTAGATCGTAATCTGGAGATGTGGAGGAGGTCGAGTGAGGGGAGAGGTCTACCGATGATTCTCTCTGCCGATCTAATGACCCTCTGGAGCTTGTATCTGTCGCTGTTGGTGGAGCCAGTGTACCAGACTAGGATGGATGAGCAGAGGACGGACTCAATGGTAGCTGTGTAGAAGTTCGTCAGCAGCTCCTGAGCCATGCCAAACTTCTTCAGTTGGCGGAGGAAAAACAGCCTCTGTTGTGCTTTCCTCTGGGTCAAGGCGGTGTTTGCCTTCCAGTTCAGGTCTTTAGAGATGGTAGTGCCCAGAAGGCGGACACTAGCCACTCTTGCCACCTCTGTGCCATCAATGTAGATTGGTGGTGGAGTGGGCGCCTTCTTCCTGAAGTCCACTATCAGCTCCACGGTCTTGGCTGTGTTGAGGACCAGCCTGTTCTCCTTACACCACTGGCAAATTCTGTCAACCTCGCGACGATAGTCCTGCTCGTCATTGTTTGTTATAAGGCCAACAATGGTGGTATCATCAGCGAATTTTATGACTTTTACAGAGTCCACAGTGGATCTGCAGTTGTTTGTATAGAGGGAGAACAGGATCGGTGACAGAACACAGCCTTGTGGAGCCCCTGTGTTTGTTGTCCTCGGATGAGACGAGATATCCCCCAGTTTGACAGCTTGGGACCTGTTGGTCAGGAAGTGTGTAATCCATAAGTAAAGGGTGGGGTGGACATTCAGTGCCATGAGATTGTTTTGGAGTATGCAGGGGCAGATGGTGTTAAATGCTGAGCTGAAGTCCAGCAGGAGGATTCTGACATATGAGTTCAGTTTGTCCAGGTGGTTGTTTGTAAGCTCCAGGCAGATGTTGATGGCATCATCAGTGGATCTGTTCGCTCTATACGCAAACTGTAGCGGGTCCAGTAGCGCCGAGGTAGAAAGCTTAAGGTGGGACAGGACCACCCTCTCGAATGTTTTCATGATGACAGATGTTAATGCCACAGGTCTGTAGTTGTTCAGGTCGGAGATTCCCTGCTTCTTGGGGACAGGGATGATGGTGGACTTTTTGAAGCACACAGGGACTTTGCTTTCCTGGAGGGACCTGGTGTAGATGGAGGAAAGGATGGGAGCGAGCTGCCGTGCACCGGTTTTTATATATGTCTATCTCATTATGTCACATTTCAGTTCGGGTATCCTTTAAGGCTGCTGTGTGTAATTCTAGCTAAAGACCTCTGGCAGAGCAGGATCATCCACCAGGCAACCTAGTCGGGTGTTTGGGGCCTTCAAGAGGTCCACCTGCCACCTTCTTTGACCGCTCCCCACTTCAGCTTACCAAAAGGGACCGCAAGGGGGGGCCCAAATCTACTACCTTGCATAGGGCCTCATTATATCTTAATCCATCTCTGACCTTAGGCCAGATGTACTAAGCCATTTTCAAAGATCTCCATGCAGTTCCACTGGGGATATCCTAAAAGGCCTAGCAAAATTGGAATACGTTAAATAGAAAATGATCCACTATGTGGTTAGGACTTGCTACTGTCACCTGTGTCAAATTAGATTATAGTTTGAGATGCTGAGTAGTTTGTGAATTGGTGGTTGTGTGATTGCAGTTGCACCCACTAGCTTAGCTGCATCGCTTTTGGGAGAAGAATGAAAAGGTGATGACTTTCGGATTGTCAAAATGCCAGCATTCTGAAAATCAGACCAGAACGCAGCCAGCCTGACTGCTGTGAATGTTCAGAAGGTTACCTGCTAGTGCCAGCCCTCTGCCAGCAGCCCACCCCTTGTTTTCTTATACCCTAGTCCATGGCCTTTGTGGCTTTGCTCGAAGTTCTGGCCATGAGCCAACCCAGAGGGCATTAAATCTAACACATAGGGGACATAGATCATGTGTTCACCATTTCCAAACAAACATTCAAGTAGTAAAAGACATTACTTTATTAGATGACATGCCAATAGCACATCTTTTGTCAGTGCATTATCGTTGTTAATTTTAATTTGTACAGCACCAAGTTGAACAGGGAGAAACAAACAGCAGTAACATTGCTGTGCGCAGGTAACACGCATGAAAATTACTAGTACCTACGCAAGTTACATAGCACGAGCAAATATTGTTACTTAGGTAGGCACATTGATATTATACTGTGCATTATGCTTCATATACTGATAGGAGGCATGTCTTATAGACCAATGTACTGCCTGTTGACCCAAATCCCCACTTAACCTATAAAAGAACACTTGTACTGCTTGCTCTTTGGAAGTTACAGGCCAAAGCAGCCCATTTTATTAATAAAATATAAACCTTATAAAATTACTTTATAAACTGTAAACTGTTAAACCAAAACACACAGAGGTAAGGGATCTGGAGACTTACACCAATATTGGCAAGCAGCCTGATTAAACTGGCCCCCAGACACAAGCTCTGTCTTGGGCACAGCTGCTTGCCACCACATAACCTTTAAATTTGAAGCAGACCATATTTTAACTGAGGTGTCTGCACCAAGGCAAAGACCTCACCAGTAGATTTACCGACCAACCTCCGGAGGCCTTACCCCTATGGCTGCAATAGCAAAGACCATAAAAAACACCCAAACACACATGAATGAGCATAAAATAAAAGGGGTGGGTGGGCGTGGCTTCCAACTTCCAGTTCCTCACTCCTGTGTAGGAAAAACCCCTCCCCTTCCTCTCATATTCCAGGCTCCCAGGTCCTGTCACTCATCTCTACCCCGGGAAAAATGTATCCCAGCTTTCTCTTTAACCCCATCATGTCCATTACCCTACAGCCAGCCTTATCATGCTGGGCCCTCCCTAGATGTGTTCCCTTCATCAGTACAGACCTTGCTTTTAGCACTGTTTACTGAATATACCCCTTAGACAACCAATGGCATTGTGGATCAAAACACAGTTGTAGAGCACATGTTGTAAAAGTAAACCTAAATGGTTTGGTCTGCAAATTCAGCAAGATACAATAAGAGAGAGAGCAATGTCCATGTTACAGTACATTTACTTTTAATGCCAGTGTGCTGCTTTAAACAATATTAGAGCGTGATCCATACATTCACAGTCTAAATCAAAGTTGTTTATGCACTGATGAGTACACAATAAACACTTAGGCCTCCCTCGGAAATAAAACAAAAAAATAATCTACGGCACATCTGCCAACAAATGAAAGAAATATAACCTTTTGTGTTAACATTGTTATATTTAATTAGTTAGGCTGCTATATTTATCTCAGGAATGACCTTTAAGGAGGCGCAGTCATTTTAATTATGAGAGTAAACACACAAATCCACTTTGGCTGGCACTGTACATCTTCGCAACAAGGAAGTTTCATTCTCTCGGTACGAGTTACTGTATAACTGTAGATAAAGCCCGTACTAGTGAAGTTCAGCTCAAGCATCTGCTCTCACCAGCATCCACGCTTGCTCTAACTCAATTTCTGCTTAATTACAGAACCTAAGGCACAAAATGCATTAACGCAGGCACATGTGTTATTCTAACTGGATATTTGTTTTATGCACCGCAATTGATATTTCCAGACTACTGACACCGTGCTCTGCTGGATTTCAGAAATATCTACGATGTAAATCTGTAGAAACAGGTTTAGGAAGTATTCCTGGAGGAGGCTGAGGATATTAAGGCTTTGCAAATTTTTCTGATTTATTTGTATTACTTTCTAAACAAACAAATTACTTGAAATCAAATCTTTCGGAATTGCAGTAAGCAAACCAATGAGGGCCCGAGCTTTTATTAGGGCAACTGGGCTATTACCCAGGCCTCAGAGCCAGGGACAGCTCTTCCATGAAGCAAAATGAATCACTTGCTTCAGGGCGGCAACAAGTTTCCCTTCCCAAATGCCCTCCTCCTCACACTTGCCGTCTCCCCCTCCCTAGATTTATAGTGGCGCTTCACCCACCTGCTCTCTGTGCGCCAGCGATGGCATTGCCATCCAGCATCCTGCATCCACGGCTACAGTGGTGCCTCATGTGGCCTGTTACATGCTGCCGGGTCACATGAAGAACCGCTGAAGTCAGAGAGGAAGTAGGACTTCCCGTGTGGCTGGTGATTCCATTGCTAATCTGCTGAGAGCAATAGTCAGAAGCTGAATTACATCTTACCCCAGTGTCAATGGTGGCCTGGAGGGAGAAAAGTAATTAACGCCGCCAGGACTTTTGCAGAAGCAGGGTGAGACTTTTTTTGGCTTTACCTTGCTCTTAAATTTCCCAGCACCTTAATTACATGTATGCTGTGGTATAAAAATTCAGTAGAAGCGTGTCCCTGGAAAAATACTTGGAAAAGAGAACAAAGAGGGGTTAGAGATGAGTGATCCAAATTCACAGTGTCAGTGGAGGACAGAATGCCTTATAAAACAGACAAACCTCTAGGCACTATCACACAGCCCACTGAATCTTCCCCCAAATATTGCAGATGTTGAGTTTGAATGATCCTGAATTGAATTCTCAATATTGGAAGAGAATTTCACTTTTGACTGAACACAAACAGAAGCACTAATCATGAGAGCACAATGTTCCTCCTTGGCTGCCAAAATAAACAGTTTTTTTTTTATTTTAAAGAGTAATTATTCTGAAAAGGTTCTGCAGTCATGTGCTGTAGCCATGTAACAAACCTATATAGATTACCGGTAGTTCATATTCTATCTTAGGCTCACTTCAGACAGATAACAACCCTTCAAATTCAAAGCAAACCTGAAGTAGGTTTGAAGAGCTCAGAAGTTGGTGGTAAGACTCAGTGGCGTAGCCAAGGAGCTCTGAGCCCCAATGTTAGTTTTACTCCCCCTATATATAACAATTGATATGGCACACCAAAACCTGCTAAGGACAACCACAGTGTCAGAGGTGCAAGAAGGGGATGGGGAACAGCTTGTGAATGGTTACTACTATTCAAAGCATCTATAGAAGTGATTATTACAAGCACAGGACCAAGGGCTGTAGCAGTGTTAGGGAGTCTAGCCAAAGTACTCCTTGCTGAATAGGTGCTGGCTTACTGAACAGGAAAAGCCAAGATTTTAACCCAGGTCTCCTGTACCAAAGGCAGAGCCCTTAAAGGGACTCCGAGCAGTGCAGAAACTATGGAAAGATGCATATCATTTTAAAGCTCTCTTTCTCCTCTTTCCAATGATATATAAACCGCCGCCCTACGCCTTTTAGTTTTCGCTATTTTCGCGATTGAAATTGCCACGGCCGCGATTTCAATCGCGAAAATAGAGAAAACTAAAAGGCGTAGGATGACGATTTAAGTGTCGCCAGAAAGAGTAGAAAGAGAGCTTGATGATATCCATCTTTCCATAGTTACTTGTATTACACAGGACGACACTTTCCCCAGTGTCAGCAGCTCCATTCAGCAGAATGGAGCTGCTGAATTTAGGAAAAAGTCGCCCTGTGTAATACAATGTAACTATGGAAAGATGGATATCATTTTAAAGCTCTCTTTCTCCTCTTTCTGATGACACCTAAATCGTCGCCCTACGCCTTTTAGTTTTCTCTATTTTCGCGATTGAATTTGCGGCCGCGGCAATTTCAATCACGAAAATAGCGAAAACTAAAAGGCGTAGGGTGGCGGTTTATATATCATTGGAAAGAGGAGAAAGAGAGCTTTAAAATGATATGCATCTTTCCATAGTTTCTGCACTGCTCGGAGTCCCTTTAACCATTACATTATCCAGCCACAATACAGATTCCTGACCTTGGACACCATGGGAGGGAAACAGTAAAAAAGGGCGCAGGAGGCTAGTGGACAAATCGGGCGCCGCCATTCACTCCCATAATAAATATCGTTTACTGGGCGCCGAACAGGAAAAAAGGGCGCCCGAGAATAATAACGTTTTCCAACGGCGCCCAAAGATTTTTAATGTTTTATAACTGCTTGTGATGATTTACGTTTCCTATTTCAATAAAACATTATTTTAAATGTTATCCCTTACTGTTTGTAAAACATTATTATTCACAAAATAAAGCGATCAGTACGTAACGTAAATTGTAATATATTTTATCCCTTACTGTTTTTATAACATTATTCTACACACAATACAGTGATCACTAAGGAGGGTCTTAGGTTTAGGCACCATCAGGGGGGTCTTAGGGTTAGGCACCATCAGGGGAGTCTTAGGTTCAGGCACCACCAGGGGGGTCTTAGGTTTAGGCACCACTAGGGGGGTCTTAGGTTTAGGCACCACCAGGGGGGTCTTAGGTTTAGGCACCACCAGGGGGGGTCTTAGGTGTAGGCACCACCAGGGGGGTCTTAGGTTTAGGCACCACCAGGGGGGGTCTTAGGTTTAGGCACCACCAGGGGGGTCTTAGGTGTAGGCACCACCAGGGGGGTCTTAAGTTTAAGCACCACCAGGGGGGTCTTAGGTTTAGGCACCACCAGGGGGGTCTTAGGTTTAGGCACCAATACGGGGGTCTAGGGGTTAGGGGTAGGTACAGGGAGGGTTACTTACTAATTTTTTTTTTAACGTTATTATACATTTCACTTTTTAAACGGAAGATTAACGTTTTCACAATTGCCGATTTCATGCACATTATTTAATGATTTATAACTTTATAAAACATTATTTTTAAACGAAATATAGTACATTATATTTTTAAACATTATCCATGTTTATCGTTTAAAACCCTGCGCCCTTTTTTCCCAGTGCCCCTTTTTAACGTACGCCCATGGGAGGGCTGGACCTTCTGTTGTGTTCCAGTTAGATTTGCCTCTGACTGCACAGCAGAGCCCTGTTTGAAACTGCAATGGGTCTGTAAGGACCATAGCTACATAATATGAGGTCTTACCATATCTCAGGTTCACAAAATCTACATCAGAGACATAAATCTTTTTCTGAAATAACTTCCACAAACTGGATTTTAATTGGCTGGCTTGCTATTGCAATAGTTTGTGCATCATAGTTGCTATATGTACTATTTTACCAAATACCTCCTTTTATGTTGTGCTTTATACATGATGTATACATTATTCATTTTTTTTTTTTTATCTACAGATCTGTTTCTTATTGGTGGCATCGAATACAGTCTCTCCTGTACTGCAGTGCCTCTCTAGTGTCGGGCAGTTTTCTAGAGGCGTCCCACAGCTGTACCTGCACTTTCCAGCATCCCAACTGCCAAGGGAACATTCCCTGCATCCAGGGGCCAGGTCTACTGTGTTCCCTCTGTTCAGCAGTACACTACACCCAGTGTGCCAGCTGCAACCCTGGATACACTCTCTCAGCTCAAGGCCTATGTGTGCCTTCAGTACCCGAGTCCTCAGAACCTTACCTAGGGACAGAAGGTAGTCTCCAGGATCTGGAGGTTAAATATTTGCTCCTAAAACAGGATGGACGCTTGAGAGCCCCAGCATTCTTTATTTCTGGAGATCTACGACTTGGCATGTGGTTTCAGATGGGAGGCAGGAAGCGCATGCTCCTGACCTGCAAGAGCAACAAACACTGGCCAAGGCAGTTGCATATGCTTCTTGGACTTTCAATGCGCCTCTGTCTTGCTGGAAATGGGACCAGAGATCCACAAGTAACAGTGTATGTTAATCCCTTTGGAGGGAGCCACTCTGAAAGCTGGTTGTTACCTGCAGGTGAACAAGGTTACCCAAGTTGGGAGAAAACTTGGGACATGGAAGGAGCAGACCGCTGCCAGAACTGGACTTTGACTTTAGGCCACCGGTGGCGATCATTTTTCGAGACTGTCCATTTTTACATGAGAAGCAATCCTCTTGAAGAAGAAGGAGAGGAAGACTCAGCAGAATGGACTGACAGACAGACTTTGGATGACAAATTAGAAGATCCTGAGTATGTGCGTGTTGATGGCCTTCATGCCTTTGGCTATAGCGTGCCCTTTGATCCAGAGGCAATCAGGGGCTTAGCTCAAAAAATTGAGCAACCTGGATCCAGAGAAGCAGCACTTATGGAAATGCAAGAGCTGAGGAAGCGGGTCAATTTCTTGTCCCCTCCTGGTGCCCGTAAGCTGGATCTGTTTAATTGCTTGCTGAGACACCGACTAAAAATGAGCAGCAACGAGGTGGGAAGAATACAGGCCCAGCTTTCTATATTCAGCAGTCAGCTTCCCAATGGTTCTACATACGAGACAACAAAGCTCTGCAGCTAGAAGTCAGTTGATTTGTTAACCTCTTTGATATATACAGAAGGTCTAATCAGGCCTGAAATCTATGTACAGTGTCTTCCTTTTGTGAAGTCCGTTCTTCTTACCACTTCAGTAGTCACTGGGTCTGCGCCTTCTTTCAACAGGAGCAGCAGAACCCCGAAATGGTTAAATCTGCCAAACAAAGGATGCAGTGAGAAATGTTATATGTTATTATAGTCCAATGCTTTCTAAATTTAATTGTGCAAACGGAATGATGTCCAACCTACAGTGATATGTTCATGAATGTCATGGTTAGTGCAGTATATTTTGGCAAGCCAAGAGTGCCCAAGCTGGAGGACAAAGCTGTGAACATTAAACCAATGTCCGAACTCGACATTATCACAGCTTAAGCCATATTGAAAGGAACCCACTAATGACACTGCATTATTTTTCTGTCTTTTAATATGGAAGAACAGTTGAGGAGTTTGCAGTAGAACATGTCCAGATGGTCCAATGGGGCAAAGGTGAAGTAAATAGAGAAAAATAAATATGTAGTACCAGGATTATTTTAAAGTGTCAAATTTAAATGTACATAAGCATCTGGAAGTCAAAACTCTACAGAACTGGGTATTTATCCAACTTACTGTTAGCCGAACCTAACAGAATAACACTATCTCCTAAAGCCTTATTATTGCTACCAGTGACACCTGCAAAGGTGTGTGTGTGTGTGCGGGTGTCACCTGGTACAAAGGGGGTTAATGGAGCTTGTAAAAGGTTTGTGAAATTTGCAAAAACTGGCAAAAAAGCACAAGAAAAACAAAAAATACAAGACTTTCCAGTGACTAGTGTGTGTCAATGTTTTGAATAAGTACACATTCTGCGTGTGTCTGTGTGGACACAGGGTTTAGTGTGTGTTTACGAATACCCAGGTCTTTTGTGTGTATGGGCTTAAGACAACACGGGAAGGGAGCGCTGTAGTCCCTGATGCAATTTAGTGATATTTAATTTGTACGTAGGCCTGGTAATGAATGCGGATCAGTACCAGGGAAACAGAGGCTCACTGAGTGACTGTCTCGAGAATACAGCCTATTCTGAAATAAGTGTCTGTAAGCCTAGCAGAGATAATATGGCTTCTTCAAGGTCAGACGGAGATCGTATTGGCATCTAGTAAATACTTTCTATCAATGGACACAGGTTTAACTAATTATGCACTGTTGAGCATGACAAAAGATTATTGGTTATTTTCTAAGCCATTCGGCACGAAAGTCCCATTTTGTTTGAATGTGCCATAAGGTGATTTATAGCCTACCTGTGGCCATGTGTTTTCAGATATTTGTATCTCAAACAGGGCTCAATAAAGACGAGAAAGCTTTGTAGACGTCTCTGTTTTGAAGCAATTTACCTCCTCTATACTCGATCTCTGGGCTTTGTTTATTACAAGGTCCTGATTACTACTTGCTTTTTGGACATTTCTTGTTTCTTTCCAAATGCATTCCACAATAGTGTCAAATGTGGGGCTCTGACAAAAATGTATTTCTCATTTTTAGATGGTGTGGTGTAAGATATAAACCTTAGAGGCACTGTAAAAACATATAGTAGAATGCAATATATTATTCAGGATACCCAATTTTACATTGATTTTCCTGGTTTCAGCATCAGAAACACTTTCTACATCTATATACAGTATTGCTGCAAATTGGTATGCAACCTCACCAGTGATGTTTACCTTCTCCTCCCAGTGCACTCTGGGAGACCAGGTGTTATTTCTAAGTAAGGGTGGGGAGACACCGAGAGCTCAGTATAGTGCAGTATGTACTGAGAGGTTAGGACAAAAAGTAATATTATAGAAGTTATACTCACAAAGGTGGGTTACCTTCCAGGCAATCACTGTATAGGCAGATGGGGAGATTAGACCTGTCCCCATTCAGGATTAAGAAGTCGCTCTTTGTAGATCGGAAAAAGGGGCCAAATCCCCTCCACCAGGGGAGGACACAGTGTGTAAGCAAAGTTACAGAGGCGCCAGTAGTATAAAAATAGGTAAAAAGTTTAAAAATAGGAAGGCGGTAGGTGGACTCACCTCCCCAATGGAAACACAAGAAAATGTTGATTTTTCAGCACATAAAAAAGTTTAACCACATACTCCAATTAAATGCAACGCATTTCGCGGGCTCAACCCACTTCATCAGGATATAGACAGGAGTACAACACTATGAAACAAGAGAAATAAAGCCACTAAGTATCCTGATACAGGTGTTATTTCTGCCCACTTTGGAACACACAACAAACAAACATCACTGCAGTTATGCAACTTGCAGTAGTAAAGATATTACCTGTGATACATTGAAAGAGACACTGAAGCGAAAATAAAAAATAGGATATATTAAGGTGTATGTGTAGTACAGTACAGCTAAGAAATAAAACATTAGGAGCAGAGACATAAGTGTAATATTGTTTCCAGTACAGGAAGAGTTAAGAAACTCCAGTTATCTATGCAAAAGAGCCATTGAGCTCCACAACTTTCAAAGTCGCAGAGAGCTCTGTCTACTGAAGCTTGTTATCTCAAGTGTCAGTCATTGTATCTTCTTTTTCTCTCCAGAGGACAGTTCTGGCCTGCTCTGTAAAATCATTTAGAATGCTGAGTAGTGTGTAGACTGCAAATATTAGAGAATGATGCAATGTTATAAAAAACACTATATAACTGAAAATAAAAATATAAGAATATTTTCTTTGCTACTAATGTTCTAGTAATTATCCGTACTACACAATTAATTCATTATATCATAAATTTTTTTCGCTTTAGTGTCTCTTTAGGACTGTAAGTCGGTGAGGAAAGAAAAACATTGACTAAATAATTTATAAAGTAATACTGTTAAAAATAAGCCATTTTATTAATTGAGTTCTATTTAGTAAAGTTCCTCTTTACGTAGGCAATCACTGATGAGCTGGGCATCATCTAAACCCACATCAACTATGAGAGGCTGAGATTGATTTTTTAAAAGGAATGCATAGTGATATTTTTGTCAATTTTCTTTTATTTCTACCATGTGGTACTAAAATACATTTTGTAACAGTATTTTTCTTTATGTTTTTAATCAGGAAAAATTATAAAAAATAAATATTTGTTTAGAGCTCCACCTGCTGGCTTGACTGGCAAGCTTTGTAAGTACCAGAATGATTTTATGTGTTATAGTTGTGTAGTTAAAGTGGACCTGAACTCATGCACAGGACACAAGGAAAACAGAGAGAAGAGCATGTCTAATTCCCTCTCATCTTCAAGTAATCACAAGTGTAATTTGATCTCTCAGCTGTGTCAGCACAGAAATGTGCCAGTCAGCAGACACAGCTAATATGTAAACACAGGATGTTATCCCTTTGCCTGCTTCCGTGAATGCAATAAGTATACACACTGCAGATTTATTGCAGGAGCTCTGTAAGCTGTAACAAAGAAATGTTTGCCTTTAAAAGTTATTATACTGTTGCTTATCTTTTAGAGCAGAGAAAGAGTTCTGAGTTCAGGTCTTCTTCAAAATAAGATTAATAGAGAATGACAGGGTTTACCGTGCCAAGAAACCTGCTTTATAAGGTCAGCAACTTGTGTGCTGCAATAGTAACGCAAGCTCTTTTCCTCCTTACAAACAATCAAATGGTGCTCTAAATCCAAATTAATGTTTATTTGTAATATTTCATATGGTATATACCGTATTTTCAGCCGTATAAGACTCTCCGGAATATAAGACACACCCAAGTTTAGAGGGCAAAAAACGGGGAAAAAATATACTAAACCTGATGCGTCCATGTTCCAGAAGCGTCTTGTACATGTTCTTCCCCAGATGGTGTTCTCTGTGTCCCCCCATGTGTCCCTCATATCTCCCCAAGTGTCCTCCTGTATTCCACCGCATGTCCTCCTGACCCTCTCATGGATGCCTCATGTGTCCCCCTCAGGGCCCGTTTCCACTTGTGTCGCATGCGTCTGCAAGACGGCGGCACTTCCGGGTCTGTGTCTTGCACACGGCTATGGGATTCGCATATTTTCGGATGGAGATGCCTGCCGAATCGCTAGCGCAAGCGATTCAGCCGACGGGGCATAGTTTCCCCACGCGATTTGCCTGTGGGGAAACTCTGCGGATTCGGTCCGGTTTCCGCGCTAGTGGAAACGGCCCCTCATGGGTGCCTCCTGTGTCCCCCTCATGGGTGCCTCTTGTGTCCCCCCCCTGGGTGCCTACTGTGTCCCCTTCCCTTCCCTCTTGTGCCTCCACTCGCCCCCTGGGTCTCCTGCCCCCCCCCCCCCCCCAGGTGTTGCAGTGAGTAGCATAGCAGGAGATTACCTTCTCCTTGCGCCCACGATGAATGCAGACAGCCGTCTCCCCTACACTGCTCACTCTAGTGAGCGGCTTGAACTAATGTCGCGATTAACACCAGGGGGGAGGGGGTGTCTGGAGACACAGGGGGTGAGCAGAGATACGCCGGGGAGCAGGCAGGGAATCCACGCCGTGGCAGCGAGTCGGGTTCGTATTGGCGGGCGTTCGTTCGTTGGGGATTCCCTGCCTTTGCTGTATAAGGCGCTGGGACTTATCCTTCCCATTTTTTTGTGAGAAAAAGTGTGTCTTATACGGTGGAAAATATGATATCATATCTATAATATATATTAGTATTATATTAGTATATAATATATATTATATTAGTATTAAACACAACAATTAAGTAAACAAAAGAAACATGTTGAAAAAATAACCTATACATTCCCTTTAATGCAATTTACTCTTGTCACCACTAAGGACCACCCCACTAGTGCAGAACCTTTGGACCCTTTGGAGAATAAAACCGTGCTCAGTTTTTGGGTTCAGGTGCAGGTTACAGAAATTTTCCAGAAATCACAAAATTTCCTGGACCAACCTCCTTCTCCTCTGTTTAATATTTCCTGCCCACGCACATATTGATTTATCTACTTTTTTTGTTTTTTATACAATAAATAGACTGAGAGAATTTTTGATTAAATTGAAAAAAGAAAATATACCAATCCAAGGCTTGGCACTACACTATGTTTCTCAGCTCAGGAGCGCCTCCTTCAGCTGTGCGCTGGAACATATAAGGAGTCAGGACTCTTTAAAGTGAACCCGAGGTGAAAATAAACTGATGAGATAAACAATTGTATTTATCCTCCTACTCCTAAAAATGATTGTTTTAGATATCCCATGGTTTTATTTTATATTTAAACATTTACAAAACTAAATGCATGTTTTGTTGTCTCTGTTTAGTGGCAGCCTATTAAGTGTCCTAAATTAAAATGCATGAACTATTGACCTTTTAGTCTCCCTCTGCTCTCAGGAGTTGAATTCTGCCAGGAAAACTTGAATGGCTGCAATTTTGCTTATAGTGATGTTTACTATATTCCCAACAAGGTACCACCAAGACAGAAGCTGTCACTTCCATGCCTAAAATTAGCTCTTTCAGGCAGCAAAATAAAACAAGTAAAACAGCCTGGTTATTAATATGTTTTGCACTGCACATACACATGTTTATCTCATCATGTCACATGTCATCTCAGGTACCTTTTAAAACCCTTTAGACTGTGGCTTCAAATGACTCAGTAAAACTCATCTTCAGGTTCCATAGTGCTTGACAAGTAATTAAGTGGCTGTCCAGGTTAGTTTTACATTTTGGCTATTTTGCTATTATAGAAGCATAAAAATGAACTCAGATTCATGCTTCAGTAAAAGAACACAGCACTCAAAAGCACTTATAAATATGAATTATTTTGTAGAATAACTGTGTAGAACAATTAGCAGCAAATTGTAATGTACATGTAAGTATGATGAATGAGACACGCATTTGTCAGACCACCTAGTATGATCAGCAATGGACCACTTCAAAATAATGCCATCAGCAGTTCTGCTCTTTTCCTTTTACGGACATCATGCCTTTGTTTCTGTGCAACCTCTTTCTGCCTGTCACCTCTTCTGTCCCTGTAGGTCTGATGTATATCGCTCGGTTATATCTTGCAGTGACTGAAGAGAGCAGTAAAATCAGTTGTCTGGGTTGAACAATAGTGCTAGTGACTAGTGTTGGTATTAAGATTTGAACATCGTTCCCAATTCACCTGAACACCACATTTCAGCACCATTCAGCACTGAACCTGCGGACAGTTCCAGGACAGGACTAGGGAGAGTTCACTTTCTTGCACTTCATGTAACTCCACACTTTACCCTTCCTAAGCTGAAAAGATGTAGAGTCTCTGGAAACAAGCTATGAAGTGCAAATAAGTGCACTTCCCCTGACCCTGTCCATGGGTTCAGTGCTGGAGTGTGGTGTTGGGGGGGATATGAATCATCAACCCTCGTCACTAGCATTATTTTTCAGGCACTACAACTAGTTGCTATTATTAGTTTCTAGTGACCCATTTGCCTCTGTGACAAGCCCTAAGGAGTCACTTACTTAGACACCACAAATAGAGCTTAGATAAATTGATTCTCCTCCACTCTACACAGTAACCAAGCAGCTCGGGGTGACCCAAAACCACAAGGAGAGTATAGGGGACTAAAAGAGACCGAAAAGCCCTCCTACTAAAAAGCAATGCTTAGTTTGGTTTGCCTTCTTAAAACAGAAGGACTTTACAATAATTCCATTACTGTAAGTAATGGTAAAATTGTTGTGTGCTCCTTGTACACATACTGTATACTGAGGAATAAAAACTAAACTTTTTTTTTAAAGAACTTGAATGCTCGCAAAAAACAATAAGACCATCTGTGGGATGTTAGTTTCAGCTACAAGCTCTGGAGCTTAGTTTCATTCTGATTCCAAGTCTGCAGCATCTCCAACATCTCAGCTTCGGCTCCTAAGCTTTGGTAAGTAAAAATGATGAGCTCTGCTCCAGGCTGTTGAGACATCTCCAAGCTCTGAAGACGAAGATCTACCTTGCCTAATGCTAAATTCACTCCAAGTAAAATAAGCACAGAGGTAACAAACTGTATTCTTGGCATTTCATGGACACCAATTGGTGGTGATCTAAAGCAGGTTGAATCTCCTTAAAGGGGAACTTCAGCCTAAACAAACATACTGTCATCAAGTTACATTAGTTATGTTAATTAGAATAGATAGGTAATATCATCTCTTACCCACCCTGTTTTAAAAGAACAGGCAAATGTTTGTGATTCATGGGGGCTGCCATCTTTGTCATGGGGGCAGCCATCTTTTTGGTTGAAAGGAGGTGACAAGAAGCAGGAGACACAGTTCCAACTGTCCTGATTACCCCTCCCAGCTGCACACGATATGCTTCAAATGTCAAATGTCAAAATGTAATAAAAAAAAAATTTGCACCAAAACAGCAGAACGAGAACAACAAAATCAGAAGTCCCATCATGCTTTGTACAGCATCAGGGGGGAAAAGCCCGGGCAGTTTTCTTCTGTGCAGCTAAAAAGGAGGCTTGTATAAGAGAAACAAAGTTCTGATGCTGTGAAACTGTTAAAGAAACACCACGCCTTTTCAGTGCTGCTGAGTCGATTTTTAGTCCGGAGGTTCACTTTAAAAATCATTTTAATAACATTTAGAAGCAATGACTAGATCTATGTTTAGCACAAGAATCATAGCCAGAAAATCTCACAATTTTGCCCGAATCTAATCACATTTACAAGGAAATACACGTATTTGCCTTTGCTGGGTCAACAAGAGTTACAGATTGCCCAGTAAGCTCATGATGAACCAGAACTTCTAGGAGTGTGTAAGGGGCTGAAAGAGGCCAAAAAGCCTCCTTACTGAAATGCTGTACAAAACAGAAGTTTAGCTTCTTAAAACAAAAGGTATTTGCATTTATTCAGATTGGAGTGAGCATATGATGTCTCCCACAATTCATTACTGCTGATTATGCAAATCATCTCTTGTTGTCCATGATAGAGAAACACATCCTCATCGGTGCATGGCATGGATTAATATGGACATGAGTTGAAACTCCCAGAGTTACAGATTGTCCAGCAAGCTCATGGTGAACCAGGAGTCCGAGGAGTGTATAAAGGACTGAAAGAGATCAAAAAGCCTCCTTACTAAATACTATGCAAAATAGAAGGTTGCCTTCTTAAAACAAGGTATTTGTGATCATTCAGGTTAGAGTGAGCTCTGGGAATGAGCTCCCACAATACATCACTGCTGAATATGCAAATCATCTCTTTGTTGTCCCTGTTAGCTAAACACACCTCCAGAACTTCTGGAATGCAATGATGTGTCAGCTTGTTAATATTACAGAGCCAAACTAATCTAACATGCATACAGACTGTTTCAAAGACTGAGTCAACAACAATACAAGTAATGGGATGTGCTGTACAATGTAACTGATGCAGTCCTGAAGGTCTAGAGATGAGCACTGTGAATATGGTTAAATGCTCACCTGTATCCATTAATGTACAAGAATAATTCAGATTAATCTGCTTTTTAACAAGAAAGGTGTGCTGTGCAACTCCATGACGGGTATGGGAAAAGAGGCACCCAGGAAGAATAAAATACATTAAAACCAAAATAAAAATGAACAAAAAAATGAGGTGGCTTGCCTCAATGATGACAAATTCATATAGAATGATTTTTTTTTTATTAATACAAAGCTCAGGCAACGCATTTCGTGGTGCCTCTCAATGTGCCTTAAATGTGGCTCAATTGAGGCTTTTGCAAGAGAGCGACCATCTCCAGGTCCCCTGGCAACCCGAGTGGAGTCGGGGTTGTGCATCTCCACCTGTCAGAAGTGTTCAGTTGCCCATCTGCAACCCACTTTTGTGAGCATTACTCATCTGTCCTCCAACAATTCACCATTTATCGTGATATACTGCACTATTTGTGTGTTTTTTCCTTTTAGTGTATTACACTTCATCCCCAATTCCATGAAGGTTTCCAGCAGACTCCAACATTATGTTTTATATTGTCTACAAGCCTGCCTCACTCCTGTCAGTTTATGTGTTACTCCCAGACTGAGCAGTGGAAGCCTGGCCAGACAAGAGAGGTGACCTAAAGTGTAAAGGAGCAACTGAGCATCTGTTGCATGAATGGGAATCTGAATATTAGCAAGGCTATGAATAACAGATTAATCAGGCCTTTATACACAAGGTGAATTGTACAGTATATTCATGTAAACAGCAAGTGGAATTACACATGTAAGTACAGCCTTTCCAGCAGTTTTTGTGTATGGAGAATTACAGCAATGCTCTCCCCTTCATTTTGTTAGCAACGATGGCCAATTGTGCCCCACTCGAGAGGATCTTTACTGGGCCCACAAGAAGGTGCCTGTATGACAATAAACCCATCATGTCCTTCCTAATTATAACTGTGAAAATTGCAAGTTACCGCCTTAGAGTAGGTTCACACTTGCATAAAAAACGTATCCGTGGCTCAGTTTTTCGGCCTGCATCAAAAAGGGAGCCACGGATACCAGTGTTAAAAATAGCAGCCTTCTACACAGTTTCAAAACGGATCCGTCTGCGTTCAGGGGAATCCGTTTTGAAAAACTAAACAGACAGTCCGGATTTGTGGGGACTTCACGGACCACACATGGATCCGGATACACGGAGGGGTAGTGGCAGGCAATAGAAAAATGGATCCCCCTCTAAACAGGCAGTTTTGGACACAGAAACTGATCTATTTCTGTGTCACAGCCTGTGGGTGGGGAGGGGGCTGCCATGCTAGAGGGGGAAGCAGCCATGACGGGGGTGGCAGCGGGCAGCACCCCCCCCCCCCTCACCTGGGTCCCCCATCTTTGCTCCCCCTCCAGCTATTTGTGCAAAAACTTGTTAAAATGTAATGTTCGCAGCGAGCATGGAAGCGCTTACCTTCTCTCTACTTCCTGGGCTCGCCGCGTCACTTCCTGCAATGCCGGTGGGTGACATTGCAGGAAGTCTAGCAGCGAGCGGTGGAATGCAAAGAGAGAAGGTAAGCATCCCCGCTCACTGCGAACATTAAATTTTTTTTACGCAAGTAGCTGGAGAGGAGAGGCGGTGGGGGACCCAGGTGAGGGAGGGGAGGACAAGCCCGCTGCCCGCTGCCACCCCTGTTCTGGCTGCTTCCACCTCCAGTTCGGCGCTACCCCCCCCGGGCATACATTTCCACGGACTGGAAACGTATGCTCCAAACATATGTAAAAACTTAAAACCACGTAGATCCGAAAGTTGGAATTTATGATCGAATTTGAAGAAAGAATCGTTCAGTAAATGTGAACAATCGATAGTTGCCTTCAAATTACTTACAATCATTCAAATTGCATCGAAAGATCGCATTTGGTGAAAAATTGTGCCGTTAATGGGCACCTTTATAAAGTAAATGTGACATGGCTCCCCAAAAAGAGTTTGATCACCTATGGAGAGGGATCCCATAAAGACTTTCCAGTCCTTGCTCTGTCCCCTTGTTTCACCGCTATCCCCCAGTTAAGTTATGCACCCTCATTGTTTCACCAACTGCTCTTAAAGGGGACCTAAACCCAGGACTTCCTCTCTGCTTTAAAAGATAAGCAACAGCATAATAACCTTACAGAAAAAAAATTATTTGCTACAGCCCACAGAACTCCTACCGAGATTCTGCAGAGTGGTTACTTCCTGTTCATAGGAGCACAGTAATAGTTTACCCCCTGTGCTTACATATAGCCTTTCAGAACAGCACAAACCTTGGCACAGATCAGACAGAGCTGAGAGCTCAAAATACAATGGCTTATTACTAGCAGATAAAGGAGAATTAGACAGGTTGTTGCATATAGCCCCATCTTCCACATCACATAGTCATGTTATTAACTGTCCCTCACAGGAGCTCCGAGTCTAATCCCTACCATAGTCATATGCCAATTTCGCAGAAACCAGTTAACTTATTTTGTTTTTGAGATGTGGAGGAAACCAGAGTGCCCAGAAGAAACCCCCACAAACATATCTTCTGTGCCACCATGGCTGTCAATAAAGTGCTACATGCTGTAAACATTTTTGTGAAACACTGGTTTAGAGCACACACTTTGTGCATCAAAAAGTGTTGTATAGACTGTGATAGCTTAAGGTGGCCACACACCATACAATTTTTAAATATCTGTTCAATGTCAGAATTGCAATCAATTTTTCTGGCTGATTGTAACATTTCAAAAATATGACCAATGTATCACACACCTATGTTCAATTTTTCCCCAATTATGATAAAAATGATTGGAAACTCTGAGAAAATTGTTTGGGTGTGTATATTATTAAATTGACAATCTAACACACACCATGCAATCTTTAGAGAAATTGAAGAAAAATATCTGGCATTCCGGATAGATAAAAACCGGGAAATCCGATCGGATTTTTCAGTCAAATGAAAAAAAAGCTTTCGATTTTTTTCAGGAGATCCGATTGTTTTTATCGAATTGCTGTAAAATTGGATCATTTCATTGTATCGTGTGTGCTAATTGTCATGGCGAATGAGTAGAGGGATCATGTCTTTCCACCTTACAAAGTACGTGAAATATTGTTAAACTTTAACAGAATATGTGAGTTTTTTCTAGATGAAAAGTTTTTGTCTTACAAACTCATTTGTAAAATCTGTAGCATATAAAGATTGCTGTGCTGACCTTAGAACCCAATTAGATTTTGTCTGCCAACAGTCTTCTGTAGATTTAGACAGCAACAGCCAGCATATGATCACTGCCTATTGACAATAGCAGTTTTTTTTACTTTTTAGCTAGTTATATTATTGAACCTCCCAGTGCTCTGGAGCATATTGTGCTCTGTAAAACGAGACAGCTGTACAAGCTACCAACTTTATTTGCACAGTTTAATTACATAAGAAAAATATAAAAATAGACATGTCAGAGTTTTACAGTGGTGCCGTAGATTTGTGCGGGTTTTACAATAAACCAGTAATGAGCTCCAATGTTCTAAACTAACCTTACTGTGTTGGAGCTTGGACCAAAAGCTGACGCCAGGTATCACCATTCACTCAATATACTTCCCCAACATCCCCCAATCCAGTGGTATCTATCACACTTTCTATGTAGATACTGACCTCACATAAAAGAGGTTTTCCACCAGACCAGACTTTCAGCTGATAAATTCATGCTTTATTGCATTCTTTACAAAGGAAGACTTCACAGTACAGAAAACACAATGTTTCAGGTGCAGTGCTCTTTGTTAAGTGTCAGACACTTGACAAAGGGCACTGTGCCGGAAACGTTGTGTTTTTTCCTCTGCGAAGCCTTCTTTTGTAAAGCATGCAATAAAGCACTCATTTATCAGCTGAAAGTATGGTCGGTCTGGTGGAGCAACCTCTTTTTATGCAGAGTGCGATATGGGTGGTGAATTCCCTTACTTGGCCAATTTCCTGTGGTGCGCCGTTACTCCTTGGACCTCTGCAGATGACCTTCTTCCATCTGACCATCTTAAACGGATACTGTAGGAGTGGTCAGGGTAAAAATGAGTTGAAGTTACCCGGGGCTTCTAATGGTCCCCCGCAGGCATCCTGCGCCCGCACAGCCACTCACCGATGCTCCGGCCCCGCCTCCGGTTCACTTCTGGAATTTCAGACTGCATTGCCGTGTCCTCGCTTCCCCTGATGTTACCAGGAGCGCACGGCGCAGGCACAGACCGTACTGGGCCTGCGCAGTACGCTCCTGGTGCCATCAGCGGGAGTGAGGACACGGCAACGCAGGTGCAGTGGTTTTCAGACTTTAAAGTCTGAAATTCCAGAAAAGAACCGGAGGCGGGGCCAGAGCATTGGGGAGTGGCTGCGCGGGCTCAGGATGCCTGCGGGGGACCATTAGAAGCCCCGGGTAACTTCAACTCATTTTCCCCTGACCTCCCTACAGTGTCCCTTTAAAGCCAGAGCATAGATGCACTTCCACTTTCCAAACATTTGGGGAATCCTGGATACATCAAGTTATCTAATTCCCCAATTTTTGACAGAGAGCATTATTATCATTTCTCTGAATCATGATAGGTAAGTATTGAGGGAGGTCGGGTAGGTCAGGGCAGGTTAGGGAAGTTTGATATTTTGTTATTTATAAAAGGGCAGCGGTATTTTCCAGTTTTTATCAATGGTGTATCTATATTGAAATCTTGGCAGTGTCAGAGTACCATCTTGGTTATTAGAAATGGCCAAAGCTGCCACAAAGATATGCTGTTGATTTAAGGCTAAGACATTGTCCAGTAAAATACAGAAAAACTTTCCCCACACTCACTTTGATATCTTTGTAGCTTGTACTAGAGGCGGTGGTATCCCTCACTGTGTGAGAGATCATATAGTCAAATCAGTGTGCCTCTTACAGTGAGAAAATATTCCATTAGTGGTTCATATTGAAGTACGGGGAAAGGTTATTATAAGTGATAGATTGGTTGTTAAGTAAAATATTCTTTGAAGGTGAGGGCTAGGCTCAAAGTGTAACTGAAGACCCTTGGAAAAAAAAAGTTTGATACTCACCTATGGAGAGGAACTGATCTGGATTCCAAAAAGCTTTCATGGTTCTCTCTCTGTGCCCATGGTCCATCATAAGACATAGACACACAAGACACAAGACATGGTCCATCACAAGACACGGTTGATAATAGAGTAAAGTGGGGGTTGATATCAGGTTATGTGATGCAGGGGATATTTTTTTAAGATGTCATGGTTAAAATTTCCACCCCAGCATCCTGTACTCTGGGAGCTGTAAGCCAAGAGGATGATCACACCTACCTGCCTCCTAGGGATGAAAAATGGCAGGGAAAATCTACGCCCATATGTATTTCAATGACTCATCTTTGTGTTTGATTGCAGTGTACTGTTATATCTGCAGAAGTCATACATTGTACCATCTAAAGTGACTGATTACACAGTAACCAGATACTTTTTTTACAATCTATGAGTCATACTTGTCCTCGTTTCTAAGGCTGCTCCTGGTATATACAGAACACTTCTTTGTTGTACCTGAAAGGTAAGGTAAGGTAAGGATGATACCATTTATTGGCTAACATAAAAGAAAAAAGAGTAAGCTTTCAGCTATGAAGCCTTCCTCAGACTTGATTCCTGTATACTGACAAAGGCAGACACCTGACAAAGGCAGACACAGGAAGTAAAAGGGTTGCTAGAAGTATTCAATTAAAGTAGAATTCCACAAATGGTTTCAGTTGGAATGAAGGTGGAGCATTTAAAGAGAAACCGTAACCAAGAATTGAACTTCATCCCAATCAGTAGCTGATACCCCCTTTCCCATGAGAAGTCTATTCATTTTCTCAAACGGATCATCAGAGGGCACTGTATGGCTGATTTTGTGGTGAAACCCCTCCCACAATGTGATGTCAGCGCCTCACAGCACTGAGGTACTGACATCACAATGTAAGATCCTTGTTGCATTGTGGGAAATAACAGCTGTTTACATGTGCCAAAAAAGCAAGCAGCATCTCCTTCCAGTGACATCAACTGCCAGCAGTAAAAATGTCACCATGTGATAAATGTCAAATGTAAATCAGGGAGAGGAAAGATTTTACAATGAGCAAACACTGACTAAATCATTTATACATAATTGTAAAAATTGAGCACTTTTTTATTACATTATTTTCACTGGAGTTCCTCTTTAACTTAGCTTCCCTGCCATGATCACACAAGAATGCCACAGGTCATTTTGTCCTCTTGATGCACAAATTTGAAAACACAAACACAGTAGAGTCTTGGTTATCCGACAGATCAACATCAACAGATGCTGGATGAGTGTGCATTCTGGTTGCTTGAGACTCAATGTTAAAAATAGGCCTGCAGCAAATAAAGTACTATACCCCACTCTATATACTTTACATACCATGAACTCTGTATTAAATGTTAAAATACAGTAATTGAAGCTAAATAAACCTTGGTGGAGCCATGGCACCCAGTCTTTACGCACAGCAGAGCGCACAAAAATTGGCCTTCACCACTGTGAGTACTGCCGGGGATTTGTGCTGGTTGGTTGAGAGACAGCTGGATAGATGAGTTCCGGATAACTGGGACTCTACTGTATAAATATTTTCCTTATCTTTGTCTCCAAATAAGCTTCACATGCAACAAAGATATTGGAAAGTTGCCAACACAACATGAGATGGAAGAGTTGCAAAGCAAACATTTACATCATTTCATAAACTGGTTTATGTAAATATGCTTTAATAACATTTGAACATGTGAAAGATTAAGGAGATTATAGCAAGCGAATATATTTATACTGAGGGTGGTAGAGAATGTAGTAATAGCTTTAACTCAACAGCTGTCTTCCTGTCCAGTAATCCTTTGGATGAAACCTTCCAACTGTCTATTTTTCAGCGAACATAAAGCACTAAGCTGCACAGCTCAGTAACACATGTAAAGGATCTATATTTCATTAATGGTATGGATATACAGGATAGACATGGCTGGAGAGAGTTAAGGTCTATACCCACACTAATCTGAACTTGGCCATGGTAACCACTATGGCTGAGAATGGGGTGGTCAGACCAGTGTAGGTACAGCTGCCACATGACGATTGCTGAAGCCCCCGGAAGCCTGTTTGTCACATGTGCTCACTGTCCCTTCACCAGAGGCTGATGACGTGTATGTACAGCATCGCGTGTGCTCTGTCGCACTGCAGTCATCAGTAACCGATCCCTTCGGTGGCAGAGTTCCAGGAGACCTCGACAGGTGATTGGTAGGTGAGTATGTAGGTTAAGATGATCATTCCTTGCACTTTGGGATCTTGGTACCATCAAAGCTGTTGAAACCTCTAGATAAGGATGGTGATATTTTGGTAGCTAGGGAGGTGAGGTTAGGGGTAAGGATGGTAAAGATTCATGTTTAATTTAGGTGGGCTTTGCATTTATTTTAAGTCTATTTTTGATACAAAAAACTGTGCTTTACACCAAAACCATTGGTTTTCATGATGTAGGTGAAGGAGTAAATATGGCATGTAAAGCACACATGTGTGAATGAGTCATTTCATTTCTAATTAATGTTATGCCCATGTTTGGCTTTGGTTAGAAGATTTGGTCAAAGTTAGGTAGTACTTAACATGCCAAAGACAACCTAACTCACCAGATTTCCACTCATGGTCTTGGAACACTACAAATTAAAACAGCTTAGAAGATAGCAACAACCTATGAGTCTTAGTCAAGATGATAAAAAGCACTCTTTACTCTCCTCGGTACCTAAACTACTTTAGGAGTAAGATCAGAAGACATGTCATACTAAGGCGATGTTATGGTAGGTTATTGTTTCAGTCGGCACAAAGTGGACAACTGACATTTTGATACATCGTTTTTCTGAACATGGTACCTGAAGCAAAATAACAGTTTACATTACACCAGCATAAATATGTCAAGTATTTCAATTGCAGCATCATGTGGTGGGTGGATTTATGCCCATTGTTATTAAATAAGACTAGGTAAATTTAACCAGAAGTTCCTCTATGTGTCCCATTAGCCCATGTCTTCTAAAACTCTGGAACCCAATGTAACCCAATGTTTAGAATTAAGACTGGGGCATAAAATCCTGGAGAATGGGGAAGGTTTGTTAATCTACAGTATTTCTTGGCTGATACTTTGTTCTTCTAGAGCCTGTGTCTTGGCAAAAACAAACTGCTTTGTGTATGGATGTCCATTCATCCTAGAGGCCTGGGTGTAATGGTCATCTAAAAAAACATTCTTCATTATTTTGGGCAGTCTTTCATCATACACATATTCTGTTTAGATATCTGGTAATCAGTGTATTCTGCTCACTAGGGGAGGGTTTGATGAGTGTAACTTTGGTGCTGGCATCTGCAGCAGTACAGAACAGTGGCTTATTGGCGCAAGTCATGGGACTCTTGTATTCACTTAAAAAAAGTATCTGAAAACGTATTAAAAAAATCTCTTTGGATGACCTTATGTGGCTGGCAAGTGTATATGGGCTAACAGAAATGATCCACACAAAGCAGGTTCTCAAACAAAACTTTTGCTAGAGAGAGTATCCAGAGCATGCATTAATTAAGATTGATCTGGCTATTAGGCTACACTGGGCCTCCAACATACACAGCAGCATCTGATCAAAAGATTTGGGTAGATAACCTCAGGTGCCAGAGGCTAGTACAGACTGCAAAGGGGGGGGGGGACATATGAGGAATGTATGAGTAGGTTTTCCAGTTGTGTTAAACTGAATTCCATGCATGTAAAGATTTTAATGTTGAAACAGCAGTCATTATATCCACCATGTATTGAGATTCATATTGCTGTGCGGAGCTCGATCAGGGAGCGCAGCCACTGACTTGACCTCACTTCTCTCCACTGAACCATCTACAGCCCATCGCGTAGCTAGGGCTTTCAGCGCCCGGGGACAAAGACTATTAATGCGCCCCCTAAGGTGAAGACTGCACCGCGTATAGTTCCCAGTATGGGTAGGTAGTGCCCCAGTATAGCTAGTATAGTGCCCAGTATAGGTAGGCAGGGCCCCAGTATAGCTAGTATAGTGCCCAGTATAGGTAGGTAGGGCCCCAGTATAGCTAGTATAGTGCCCAGTATAGGTAGGTAGGGCCCCAGTATAGCTAGTATAGTGCCCAGTATAGGTAGACAGGGCCCCAGTATAGCTAGTATAGTGCCCAGTATAGGTAGGTAGGGCCCCAGTATAGCTAGTATAGTGCCCAGTATAGGTAGGTAGGGCCCCAGTATAGCTAGTATAGTGCCTAGTATGGGTAGGTAGTGCCCCAGTATAGCTAGTATAGTGCCTAGTATGGGTAGGTAGTGCCCCAGTATAGCTATTAAAATGCCCAGTATAGGTAGGTAGGGCCCCAGTATAGCTTGTATAGTGCCCAGAATAGGTAGGTCCCTACCTACCTATTCTGGGCACTATACGAGCTAGTATAGTATAGCTAGTATAGTGCTCAGTATGGGTAGGTAGTGCCCCAGTATAGCTAGTAAAATGCCCAGTATAGGTAGGGCCCCAGTATAGCTCGTATAGTGCCCAGTATAGGTAGGTAGGGCCCCAGTATAGCTAGTATAGTGCTCAGTATGGGTAGGTGGTGCCCCAGTATAGCTAGTAAAATGCCCAGTATAGGTAGGCAGTTCCCCAGTATAGCTAGTATAGTGCCCAGTATATAGGTAGTATAGTGCCCCAGTATAGCGCCCCAGAGTCCCTCTGCCACGCTTCACTCACCATCAATATCCCCATACAGACAGTGCTGTGCGGGTGCGCTCTGCTTCTGGTCACCGTCCTCCTCTCCGCCTGGCAGCCCTGGGCTGGCTGATTTATCCAGTCCAGCTCCGAGCCTCCGACCACGCTGTCTAGGAAGGATGGGGCTGGCTCTGGCTGGCGGCGCCTCTGTCTGCTCTCTGCCGCTCTGCGCAGCGTCCCACTGCTATGGACGCTGCGCGGCGGTGCGGCGATGACGTGTGACGTCACTTGTGACGTCACTGAGTGGGGAGACTCGACCGGCGCCGCTGGCGCTGAAGAAATAATACATTTTAAAGGAGAAAAAAAAAGGACACTGCAGCTGGGCGCCCTTGGCAACCATGCGCCCGGGGGCACTTGTCCTACTCCGACCCCCCCAAGCTACGCGTCTGTCTACAGCATTGGTCCTCAAACTAAGGCCGCAGGCCGAATGCGGCCCCCTGAAGCTTTATTACCGGCCCCCCAGACACAAAATGTATTACTTATAGATGTGGTCAGCTACATCTTTAAATATTGGTGTTCCCCATATAGAATAGTAGTGCTGGCACCACCCATCCACATGGAAGCCAGAAAGCAGTAATTCGCTGGCTTCCAATCAAATTCCACATCAGGTGACACTGCTGTCCAATTGGACTTCAGGTTGTCACCTGGGTATGCTTCACTGTCTGGCCTGCAAATACATCGTTTTATGTATACTCCGGCCCCCCAGCAGTCGGAAGTATGCTGACACGACCCTCGTTTGGGGACCCCTGATCTATAGCCACAGAAGGGGAAGGAGGATTTTTTAAAAAAAATCGCTTTGTTCTTGTCATGTAGGTGGGGAATGTAAATCCTCTGCCCAAAATGTCCCCGTCCCCTTCCTCTGCAGAATGAGAGTGGAGCGTATAAGAGGTGGCTCCCCACATACCAGTGCTAACAACTCACTTCTGCAGCGCGCCCCAGGCATCCTCTCCTCGGTTACGGCATCATCTCGTTGGCAACAGCGTCGGTACGTGCTGTCACTGCTGCCATGGACATGATGCTGTAGCCGACGAGAGGACTCTGGGGGCATGCTGGGGAAGTGAGATATCAGCACTTGCAAGTTGGGAACCATGAGTCTCCTCTAATATGCTCCGTTTGCACTCTGCAGAGGGAGAAGGGTGGGAGAGAAGGAGGGACATATATAGCTTTATTGAGTTTTTCTCAATTAAAGTGCAATTTCCATGTAAGGCCTTGTTCACAATATATGCATTTTGTCTACCCGTATAATGTGTGATACGCGATACGCAAGAACTTCAGAAGTGCATAGACATCACTGTCTGACATTCTCACTATTGTGCTGTGCAGTGCAGTGGTTTGCAATAACGCACTTCTGCACACATGTTTTGTCAAAACACAGCACTGGCTCATTCACTGTATTGAATGGGATAGACAGTGCAATGGACGGCAACGCAGACAGCATGGGATCACATTTGTTGTGGTCCAAATGCACGGCTACCTGTGTTTCATAATGTGAGTGAGCCCTTAATAAACTGGTACAAGCTGAATACATCCAGGGCAGATTTACAGAGGTGGGGTAAAGCGGACTAGTTGCCAGGAGCAACCAATCAGATTTAAGCTGCTAAATGAAACAAGCATTCTGATTGATTGCAATATGCTGCACTTTTGCTACGGTTTCCTTTGTCTTAATGAATCGGCCCTGTGGTGTTGTTCGGATACATTGAGCATTACATGAGACAGCAATACTTGCCTGTCTCCTTTCTCCCAAATCAAAGTGCTTTTTTGTACTGCTGCGGGACAAGAAAGGAAAAAGCGTTGCTCTTTCAAGTTCAAACACCAGCTGGGAAATGACATCTGGAACCCGACTGATTGCTAAAGGCAACCTATACAATTTTTTGTTCCATTTTATAGAATACAAGAATACCTCTGATACAGCTTCTGTGCAAATTACAATTGATGTCAGTTTCACTAGTGAGCACTTCGAATGACATTTATCAAAAATGGAGATAAATGGACACAGCGATACATGAATATTAAGGTGAAAATGTCACAGCTGAGTAGATTCCAGCCCCCGTTAAAATGTCATCCTTCATTATTTGCCTGTAAACTTTACATGGGGGGGTTAACAGGAGTTAATTGCGGCTGAGGTAAATGTTGGAGCGGAGAGTTTGGGCCGATGTCAGATCCCACTCACAATAGACACCATGGAAAGTGTTCAAGAAGTGATTACCTTGGCTCTGTCACATTGAATTTCTGAAGTATATTACACATTTCTTGTGACAGGATCAGAGCCATTCCTGTGTCATTACATTGTATACAATTACTCGCTGTATGTCCGGAACTGCTTTATTGAAGGAAATATGAGGTAAGAGGGATTTGGAGGCTGCCATATTTTTTTTCATTTTGAAACAATGCACATTGCTTGCCTGTCCTGCTGATCCTCTGCCTCTAATACATACATGTCAAACTCTGGCGTGCAGAGCCAGTGTAATTTGGCCTACTAGTGCTTTCCCCCTTTGCATTATGATCCACTTTGGCCCACTCTAGACCACCAGGAAAGCTATATTGGAGGTGAAGATCTAGATCACCAGGGAAGCCATATGGGGGAAAGAGGGGGGAAACACTAGACTACAGTGAACTCTATAGGGGAAAGTGAGGGGGAGGGGGTATTACTAGTCACCAGGAAACTAGGTAGGTATGAGGGATGACCACTAGACACCAGCAAACTGTTAAGGGGAGGTAGGGGAACCACAAGAAACTAGGGGACGTTATAGGGGAGGAAGCGGGGGTGGAGGGGCACTAGACATTGGGGAACTGTATAGTGGAGAGCAGAGGCTACTAGACACCAGGGCACTGTATAGGGGAGGAAGGGGGCCACTAGACAATAGGGAACTGTGTAGGGTAGGGAGGCGGATCACTAAACACCAGGGGACTGTATAGGGGTGAGAGGATCATTAGACAACATGGACCTCTGTAGGGAGAGAGGATCACTAAACACCAGGGGACTCCATAGGGGAGGGAGGATCACTAGACACCAGGGAACTGTTTTAGGGAGGGAGGATCACTACAGTAGATATTAGGGATCTATATAGGGGAGGGAGGGGGGCACAAAACACAAGGGAATTGTATAAGGGAGGGAGGGGGGCACAAGACACAAGTGAATTGTATAAGGGAGGGAGGTGGCTGCTAGACATTGAGGTTGGCTGTGACATGGTCCCAGTGTTCTATTTCGGCTGGTGGTGTTGAGTACAAACAAGGGTATTTATAAAAATGTTGAAATATAAAGAAAAGTACATGTAGGGTTTTTCTATTCCCAGAAAGCATACATTTAAAAGCACCACTGTAACGATCAGTGTAACACAGAGAGGATCTGATTACCGGTGATCTGCAGTATCACTGGGAATACAGATATATACCAGATTATTGATGATCTGCAGTATCACCGATAATCAGATATATAAGCGAACCTCTGGACACCTGAGTAGAGTAGGAGTGTTTGGTGCAACCGTAATACTTAGAGGACTAGGCCTCAGAGCAGTAAGGAGTACTGCACAAATTCCTTCCAAAGACCTGAACTCTCCCGGGGGGAGGAGTCAGGCTGAGAGTAGGAAGGACAAACCAAGAGTGACACTCAGGAGGGAGTGTCACTATCAGGACTGGGAACCGCCTCTAACAGTAAGGTCGGTTCTCGAGGTCGGACAAACCAGGTCGTAACCACACAGACAGATACCGTACAGATTCAGAAGGCAGATGCGGGGTCTAATAAACAAGCAGGGTTCGGCAACAGGGTATCAGAAATATCGAGGTACAGAATCAGGAGGCAGATGCGGAGTCTTAGGGCGAGCCGGGGTTCGGCAACAGAGTATCAGAATAGCAAGGTACAGGATCAGAGTTCAGAAGAATAGTCAGGCAAGCAAAAGGTCATAACAGATAATCACAATCAAACTACTACTTTAGACTATCAACAGAATCTAGCTAAGTGTAGGATAACAGCTCCAGCTGGTCCCAGCACACTCTAGGATCTGACTCAGGTCTGTGTGCTACCACATAGTGATCGCAACGCCAGACAACCAGCAACTGAACAGCCAGCAGTATATATACTAAAACACTCTCCAGCCCCTCCCTAAGTGCTGGACCAATGAAACGAAGCAGGGTTGTCAGCTGACCGGCTTGGTCAGCTGACCCTTTTCTGACTGCCATATAAGTTCTGCCTCTCTGCGCACACGCGCGTCATTCTGAACCTTGGTGGACTATCAGTCCCAGCCACACCAGTACTGTCTTGCAATGTGCTCGCTGACCTGTGCGCGGGGTTGGTCGCACCGCCATCAGCACCGGCGGCGGCCTCCCTGCGCTGGGTCAGACTGTTCGCAACAGGCCCATGCGCGCTAACCGCTGCGTCAGGCGCAGCGGTTTTTCCGCGTTCCGCCATGCCATGCGCGGAAAGAGCCGCCTCCCGCTGACTTATAGCGGCGGCTCTTCCGCGTTTCTTCACAACCACAAGTTTAAATGGGCTCGAAATGTTACCGATAGAATAACAGTAATGTTGCAGAAATTGTACTCCCCCATCTATACCTAACACACTAACACCGCTGCTATCCACCACTACTAACGAGAGTCACAACAGATAAACTCCACCATCACTATCCCCCCAGTCACCGTCATTACCTGGAGTTATTGCTGCTACCTGGAATTTGGCTACAGAGTTGGGGCCTAAGTTGGCAGCCACTTTATCACCCATGCATTGCACCCAAACTACCTGTCTTGTCCAGATATGGCCTGCAGTGATTCTGTAACACCAGCTTAAAAGAACCTCACAAAGTTATAAACGGAGATTTTGCATCTTTTCCATGAAGTTCTTGAAGCTGCGTTAAATGACTCTTCTCCCCCACAGTACAGATTCACATGCCATTTGGTTCAGGTAAATGTTAAAGGTTAATTCTGCTGCAATAAAATGGCCCTGGACCTGGGAATCAGAACATAAAGGCTGGCAGCCCACTTTGCAGAGTTCCATATGTGTTCCTGTAGTGCACTCCTGAAAAACGCATGCAATTATGAAAAGTGTGCTCTCAGCCAAACAATGGTGTACACCAATATACAAAATGCAGAAGTGGTACAAAATGCAGATGTGACAAAAGTAACATGATAAATACAATGTGCAACAAACTCCAAGGTTGAGAGAGCCCTGCCCGTTTGAGCTTTCAATCTAAAGGAATAGTGGGAAAACAAGAGGTGGGGTAGTATAAAATGCTCATACCTAGAGGCAGTGTGTTTTTAGGTCATCTAGTAAGGAGTACAACTTGGTCAGAGGTCAAATGTGGAGTGGCCTAAGGTAGAGCGAATGCATGTCGGAAAAAGTGAGTCTTGTGGGAGCGGTTAAAGAAATCAAAGGTTGGAAAGTGACATGTTGTGGAAAGGGATTCCAGAGTAGAGGTGAAGAACGCGAGAAGTCTTGTATATGTAAATGTGAGGTGATGATTCTATAGGACAAAATAAGCTTTTGTGCAGATCTGAGATTGCAGTTGGATTGGTATCTGGAAACTAGTGAGGAGATGTACAGGGAAGAGAGATTGTGAAGAGCTTTGTAGGTTAGGGTTAAGAGTTTGGAATGTATCCTCTGTTTAATTGACAGCCAGTGAAGAGTTTGACAGAGAGGAGCAGCAGAGGAAGAGCAAAAACAGAGATGAATGAGTTGAGCAGCTGAGTTCAGTACAGATTGGAGCTGTGGCAGTCTGTTAGTTGGTAGTCCACAGAGAAGTATGTTACGATAGTCCAGACGAGACATTATAAGCATGTATTAACATTTTAGTTGTGTCCTAAGTGAGAAATGTTGGATGTGAGATATGTTTTAGCGTTGGAGATGACAATCACTATTTGGTGGGGAAACCAGCTGGGGGTCCATCAGTCATTGGAATGTCACCACCCAACTGAGCACTTTTTAAAGGAAGATCTTTGCAGCATGCCAGATTGATCAAAATTGATTGGATCTATCGATCGGGCGATGACCTTGTGGCATCGAAATCTGGCAGATGCTATCATTATGATCGAATCAGCTGGACATCCATACCACAAATCGAGTAGTGTAAGGCCAAGCTAAACTCTTTTTCTCCAGGATAAATTCTGGGCACCATCCAGCTATAAGGACCATCAGGAACAAAGACAACTGTATACACAATGTCCTGCCAGGATTTAGAAAATTCTCTCCTCCACAGATCCAGTCTATATCTGGAGCACAGAATAAACACCATCCATCCTGCTAGCGTTCGGCTATCCCACACTGACCTTACCTTGACATAATTGACCTCAGACGAGAGGCACATTAGCTGCTGTGCCACAGACCATGCCATTTGCATAATTACATAATTTACTCACCTGGGTTACAAGTTCAATTAGGAAGGAAAATTGTTATACTATAATTTGGGCTCGGAAAGATAAACAGAGCTGTTTTTTCCTGTATGAATGGCCACGTTTTACAAAATGTGATTTTTATGTATTTTCGCTCAGTTACTTTGGTAGACTGTGAGCCTGATTTACTAACGAACTCATTTGTATTCCAGTTTATATCCTGCTTTCCATTCCTCTTCAAGCTGAGCACAAGGAGGCACAACGATTGCAAAACCTGCACTTCTTGCCTAATAAACAACCCTTGGAAATACCTTATATTTTAATCCAAATTGCTGTTGTTGGTCATTTGCTCTCAGTCTTAATCTTCTGTAATTTGGTACTTTTAAAGAGGTCACAGACATTTCCCTCAAGTCCTACTGATTATCCAGAACTAAGCTAACATTAATCATTCAAGAAGCAGTAAAGTGTTCCCCCACATTCATTCAACATTGAACCTGTACACAACTAATCTCTCAGACATGTGACAACAATCTTTGGCTACCCCACCCAGCTTTGGGCGGCTAGTAATAAAGTACCCCATTATACATTACAGTAACACAAGGGGGTCTGTCCCGTATCTCCCATTATGTTTACTTGAGAGAATGGCCTCAATTCACTAAGATCATGTTGGAGATAAGGCAAGAGAAAACTTACCTCCACACAGTAAGAGAGTTATCTTATCTCTTCATTCCTTAAGTTACCTCCTCTGTAGTTACGTTACCTCCTCTGTAGTTAATTTACCTCCTCTGTAGTTATTTTCACACACAGTTAATAAACAGCCTGTCTTTTACTGTGGAGTTATTTTAAGGATTGAAGAGTTAACTTAAAGACAGAAGAGATAACTTTAGGTTTGCCTGAGATAAAATGTTCCCTGAATACGACATGCCTCATCACCATGGTGACCACTCTAGAAATGTTATTAAAGACAGGAGATAAGCTTAGTGAATTGAGGCCATTGACAGAAAGAGAAGCGTTCCTTAGCCCATATGCAAATAACTTTTTCTCCTACGGTTTTTCTTAGTACAATGTTTCTCAAACCTGCCCTCATGACCACCCAGAGGTGCATGTTTTGCAGGCCACCTCACCTATGTATAGGTGGAGTAGTTAGTGTCTCAGCTAGGTGGATTCCATGTAGCTGGGACATAGGTGAAGTTGCCTGCAAAACATGCACCATTAGAGGGGTCACAAGGACAAGAAACAGTCCTAGATCTAGCTCATATTTGTACACCTTAGCAATAAAATGTCTTTGAAACCGCAAGCAAGCGAGAAAATACTTAAAATAACTTTAATAGTACTGTTTCACCTTCTTTGTGGTACTTTTTGAATTGCAAAGTGCTGAAAATGTATTTTGAATAAAAAAAAATATCACCAAGGAGAAAACTCAGGAGAAAAAGGTAATTACATGTGTGCCCTTGTGTTTAATTGTATGGGGACGCTCAACACCTTAAAGCATGCAGCTTACCTTGTGTTGTTGCCCATTACATTACTTTTGATATCTGTTCTGGGCGAGAAAACAATCTGATAAAGAAAACATTGGTAATATCATATGTTACTTTGTTCATAGGAAGGAGGTGTAAGACCCCATTCTCCTAACAGAAAAAATAAGCTCTAGATGTCCTAAATCTGTATGAAGAAGTGCTCAGTTGTAGGCCATTGGAATTTTCCCGTTTTGTTTTTGAGTTAAGTTGGGCTTTAAAGGGTACCTGAACTGGGATTTAACATAGGGGTGTATTCATTAAATGTTGACAAAATTTCAGTGCACACGGAGTGCACCACAAGTTTAAAGTTACTTCTGACAGGTAGTGACCATTGTCACTGCGACCCAAAAAAGTAACCCAGATGGTTCAAGTGTGTCCCTCTTTATGAATCATTTTCATTAACATCAGAATTGGAGAAGTCCCTGTAGCAAACACACAATGGCAGTAGACTATCTACTTTCATCATGAATAGGTGCCACTGTTGGAATACAGGCATGTATGCTTTCACTGCTGGAATCCAAGCAGCAAACAACTGGACATGGGTTATTTGTAGGAAGGAAACAAGTATATCTTTTTTCCTGACCTTTCCTGAGCCTGAATCCCTTGTCAAGGCTAACCCTAGCATCATTGCATGCAAGAGCACCATGCCCTATACGGAGCATACAATACACTGGCCATATGCGCAATGCCTATATAATGTGGGTTGTGCTAACTGCGCAACACACACTACCTTACTGTCAGAAGCAGCGGTAAAATTGCTGTGTATTCTCTGTGCCTGGCAACTTTACCAATGTTTTCTGAATATACACTATGATGAGACAATTATGTATGTACAGTTCCCTTCCTGCATATAATTAGGCTGTATTCATGCTTTCCATTTTTTCACTGAGAGAGTTAACATTCAGATATGGAAATTACGGTCTCTTTAGACTGGACCTAGATGGACTATAGCATAACCCTCACTGATTGCTAATTACAGCCAAAAAACTCCCGCAAGTAAAAAAGTCAATAGTAGATAATAGTAACAGTAGTAATAATGATAATAGTAGTAATAATAGATTTCAGCTCTCAGACACTGAAAGACTGTTATTCAGCTGAAACAATAAAACATGAAACCTGTTTTTTTTTTAGCTTTGATACAGAAAATAAAACCGTAGGATTCTAAGTGGGAAAAAAAAAGGAAAGGCATATTTAAGAGTAGGAGGATAGATGAAATTGTTTATTTTCAGTTCAGGTTTGCTTTAAGGTTAGTGTTGGGCAAAAAAGGCACTGGCTAGTGTGAGGAATAAAGCAGGAGATGGGTTAGCCTTGGTGAGGGAATCAGGATTGGAAAAAGGTCAAGACAATGGAGAAATTTCAGCAGGAGAGCATACATGTCTGTATTCCAACAATAGCACCTATTCATGATCAAAGTAGATAGTCTACTGCCATTGTGTGTTTGCTACAGGGACTTCTCTAATTCTGATGCTAATGAAAATGATTTGTCAAGAGAGACACACTAGAACCATCTGGGTGAAATAGGTTACTTCTTCTCTTAGGACTCCCAACATTCCTTGCTCCTCTTGACCTTACAGTATTGCAGAAACCATTATATGAATATAGTGGGGCGCTAAAGGTTCTCTTATCTATCAAAATAAATGGAAGACAAATAACTTAAGCCTCTGCTGGATGCAGCACTTGGATCTCTGAAGTGCGGACGCTCGACACCGAGTGTCTCCGTATGCATGAGTGGCCAGTGGTAAAAGTGATCAAACCTTAATAAATCAATGTGGTGCCATTAAAGCCCAGCTGCCACCAAGACAAATGTCACCAGTAACAAATTACGGGCTTTCTGTATCCTTCAGTAACAATTGAATCACAGAGCTTTCCGCGCTAGGAAGGGGTCAAGCCGCAGTGAGTATGTCACATAGATAAAGGCTCCTCCTCAAGACAGGAATCACAGTGCTATACAACACAAGCATAAACAAACAACTATTTCTACTTTTCTTTTCCTTTTTCTAATACTGTATTATATTATAAGTAATACAAAAATCAATCACTGATACAAAATAAAAACTATAATAAGTCTGCAAAACTAAAACACTTAATCACAGGTTGTTTTAGGGCTATTTTTCATCACTTCAGTACCAGAAGTCTCTGGCCACATAAGGACCAGACACTTCTGTCTGAAAAAAACGCGCTCACTATCGTCATGCCGCACAGACACGTCTATCTTGCCCCTTCGCGGTGCTCTCCTGCTGCCAGTGGTGTAGCAATAGGGGGTGCAGAGGTAACGACCACATCAGGGCCCTTGGGCTAGAGGGGCCCAGAGGGACCCACCCCTCAAACACTGTATTAGCTCTTTATTGTTCCTGTGCTGATAATATTAATTTATTTAGTTGATTTGAATAGTAGTGATCATTAACACACAGTTTCCCATCCCCTTCTTGCTCCTCTGACACTGTGGTTGTCCTTGATTGGTTTTGGTGTGTTGTATCAATTGTTATTTATAGCATGTTTGGGGGGGCCCAATTCTAAACTTGCACCGGGGCCCACGGTTTTTTAGCTACGCCACTGCCTGCCACTGAAGCCCATTCGCTCTACTGTCAGTATGACACAGCAGAGCTCTTGGCTGCTGACCCTGTGATCACTGTGATACTGTGATTGGCTCACAATGAGCACAGGGTCAAGAGCCAATGAAATCAGAAGGGATAACAGGTCCCAAGCAGGGAATTAGAAAACCGCTTTGAAAAAGTGCGTTTTACAAAAACGCAGTGCGCAGTGGAGCGTCGGGAGGGGAAAAAAAAGGGTACAAAGTTCACGTTTTTAGGCGTGAATAAGGCCTTAGAGTTCTGGGGATTTTTCAAGCATTGGGCCAATTTATAGTCTCTCTGTAGGGACTTTGTCTGGACTTTCGTTAGGATCTGTGGCTGTGGATTTATAATGAGCAGACAGCTGACCACTTCTTTCTGGGCACATCACTGCAGTATTATTTTTCACCCTTATATTGAAGTTTTTTGTTTTTGTTTTTTTTTTTGCTTCTTGGGTGCTTAAAGGGAGCCTGAGACGAGGAATGTCTCAGGTTCTATACTTTCCTGGAGCTTCCTTAAGCCCCCTTAAGGCCGCTTATCCCTCGCTGTCTAACAGGGTGGCTCCGTTCCCTCATAATTCACTCTAAAAGCCTGGCCGAGTTGCGGCAGGCACGCTCCCCCATTGCACTCCCGTGCCTGGGAGAACCCTCGCAGCCACGTGAGCCTGATAGGGGAGCGTGCCTGGCCGGTTCACGCATGCGCATTGAAGTGCATCTCGGCCAGGCTTTCAGGCTGAATTGCAAGTGACAGGAGCCACCCGGGGATACGGTGAGTGGCGAGTGGCCTTAAGGGGCTTAAAGTGGCACTTAAGTCAAATAAAAAAATGAGTTTTACTCACCTGGGGCTTCCCTCAGCCCCCTGCAGCTGATCGGTGCCCACGTAGAGTCACTGGCGAACTCAGGGGGCTATTCCGGGTGTCTGGAACCTCCCCCCTGCACTGAGCTGTGTATTCAGCCAGGGAAGCCTGCATAATATAAACAGCTTCATTCTCCCTCCCTTCTTACTTCTGGTGCCTCCCTCCAGCTAATAGAATGAGAGAGGCAGCCGAGCTTCCCTCACAACCCTCACAAGAAGATGCAGCCTGCAGTGAGAGAATGTTGATTATGGAGTCCTGGACTCTCCACAGCACAGAAGTGTCAGACATGATGAAATTAGAGTGCAGGCAAGCTGGTAAATATGCACAGCATGATGCAGAGCTTGCCTGGACTCAGGGTCTGTGGGCAAACATCTGTCTGGTCTCCCATTGTTATAATGACTGCATGTGTGGATAAGGTGTGGATAACAAGCTGAAAAGTTTTTGACAGTCCCTAGACTCCAGGAGGGCTTCTTTCTGACTTGTGTGAGAGACTGACAGGGACAGGAGTCCGATTACAGGCAAGTAGCCTGTGTGATGTGGGACTGCAATACAGATAAGTTCTCTGCTCCATCTCAGGCTATTCTCAATTTCTCCACTCCTCTCTCTGGGCTAGTGCAACGCCAAAATGACAATAGCAATCGCTAGCAATATGTGAGTGTGATTTTGTGAAGTGATTTTCAGAGCGATTTTTGAATGAATTGCTCAAAAACATGCTACATGCAGTATACCTGCGATTTTGAAAAAATCACAACGCTGCTGTGGGAACACCCACATAGGGTAACATTAGCCAAGCGCTTTTCAAATCACTGTTGATTTGAAAAACGCTCAGAAGCACTCTTGGTGTGCACCAGCCCTCCCTCATTCACCTTTGTTTCCCTCTTCCCCTAGAGCTGACTGTGTGTTCTTGTCTTACAGGAAAGCTAAATAAAAGTGCAATCCTGGTGAGGCAAAATATTATTATTTAGTATTTATGTAGCGCCGACATCTTCCGCAGATGCATATATCCCTGCATCATATGGGTATCGCTTGCGCTATGTGAAACTATGTAGCATATTCCACTGAATTGTCCAAACTAAGTCTATCTCCTGTTCCTCTGTTGAGGAGATGTTCCAGCGCTGTACCCCGTTCACATTTGCTGCTACCAGAAGCCCTCAGAAACACTAGTGTCCTTGAGTACTTCCAAAGATAGGCAGCTCCGTAATACGCCAGCGCACTTTTGTGCATGGGCAGTATGGAGCCACCTGTATTCGGAAGCACTCGGGACATACGTGCTTCTGGACCTTTCAGGAACCCCCCCCCCCCTTAAAAATCCTGCGTTTGCCCCTGAGAGTCGCTCCGATCCTCCTGGACCCGCTGGCGGCCACTTCCAGTTTCGCCATCAGCCACCGACAGGCTGGGAACGAGAGTGATTCTTCGCGTTCCCAGCCACAATAGCACCCACTATGCTGTTATTGCGGCCTTTCTTGCCGCAATAGCAGCATAGAGGGTGCTATTGTGGCTGGGAACTCGCGTTCCCAGCCTGTCGGCAGCTGACGGCGAAACCAGAAGTGGCCGCCAGCGGGTCCAGGAGGATCGGAGCGACTCTACGTGGGCACCGATCAGCTGCAGGGGGCTGAGGGAAGCCCCAGGTGATTAAAACTCTTTTTTTTTTATTTGACTTAAGGTTCACTTTAAGGAAGCCCCAGGTTAGTGTGGAAGCTGAGATGCTTCTCTTCTCAAGTACACTTTAAAGTCTAACTATAACCTCAGGAGGGGGCTTACCCTCCTGTGCTGTGCTGGGGCCATCTGAATAGGGATGCTCATTTGAATCCTGCAGAAATTACATTTCCATATTTTTGATCAGTCGGAAAATAGAAAACGGATTTCTGCAGAAATACTGCATTGCTGGGACGCGGTCAATTTTAGCCCAATCACAGAACTGGGAACAATTGGACCAATCAGAGAATGCAGAGGCAACTCTTGGCTGATCAGAAAATGCAAAAAAAAAAAAAAATGACCAAAAAAGAGACTCCTTAGAAACCTGCGGAATCGGAAATCCGCAGAATCGGTAATGGGCGTTGGTGTAAATTGGAAATTCTGCGGAATCGGAAATCGGTATTTCCAACCATTCCTACCCCTGAACAATCTTTGATGTTGAAGTTGAAGATTGCTCACACTTTCGCTCCCTTCCATTTACGAGCGAAGACCAGGAGCAAAGTACGGCCCGCGCCTGCGCAGTAGCACGAAGCCACTCATGCATGTATTTTTTCTCAGTGCATGAACGGTTTAGTGTTACTACGAGGTATGAACTCACTGAAGCCTGCGTAGTGTGGCCACGCTCATACATGCAGGGGAGCACATCTGTGGAGATAAAGAGGGTCCCAGGGGGAAACAGAGGGGTCAAAGAGGATCGGGGAAGCCTATTGAGATCGACTATTAGCATCCAGAGTCTTCCCCATACTGACATAAGAATTATTTTTTTTTAACTTACTGGTTTAATTTAAAGGGTTCTATATAGATAACTGAAAAACAAGTAAGCTGAGATAATTCATACGTTTTGTGAATCAGCCTCCCTGTTAAACGAGTGGAGTGAAGAATCTAGCTATTACACAAATGCATGTTTGTAACAGGTCCTCTTTAAGTATTGCTTCTGTCTTGTCCTCAGTTCGGGAAGTACAGCAGTACAACACTGCCAGACTTCCTTAACCCCTTCAGTCTCAGCTACGCACAGAGGAAGACTAGCAAGGATGTATTCATTTCACTCCTTAACTGGTGCTCATTTTGTTCCGTAACTGGTCCCATGGCGCAGATGTGAAAAGGGAAACTAGATGGACTACTAGGTGTCAGCATCAATTTCATCAAGAACATGAGGCAGAAAATCAAAGTGGTGTAAGCCGAGGCTCATCAGTCTAGTGGAGTGTTCTGCTCTAGGCAAATAGACTTCACCCTCTGCATGAGAAGTTCCCTGGAACAGCTGGGCGCGCTCTCCAAAGCCGCACAACACAGGGAAAAACTTACATTTTCCACATTACGTATTTTGAAAGATGTAACCGAAACCTACAGGGTCCGACTGCAACATGGTAAATTAGATTCTGACAGTTGTAGTACTCAGCATGAGTTATTTTACTTTTTTTTTTTTTTTTTGCACCAAAATAAAAAATGTAAACACTAACTGCAACATTTTCACTAAAATTCATACTAAAAATAATCTGGGGAGATGTGTTACATATCCTGTAAAAAAAAAAAAGATTGCAATGCAGTGTAAAGGAAACATCGCACAGCGCATTAAAGCTAATGTAACCCCGTAACCCCCGTAATGTAACCCCCGGTGCCCCCGGTGCTGCGCTGGCTCCTCCGTTCGCATCCCCCGCCGAGGGGACTTAGGAAGTCTTCGGGAGCCGAGTCCTCCCGAAGACAGGCGGTGCACACGCGAGTGCATCATAGAGGGCGCGTGCGCAGTGTAGAGCGGCCCGTCTTCGGGAGCACTCGGGCTCCCGAAGCATTTCTGAAGCCTCCCTTCGGCCGGGAGATAGCGGTATTTGACTGCTATGGGGGAGCCAGGACAGCAGTGGGCCCCGGGAGAGGAGAGGGAATGCTCTATGGGGCCCAGAGGCTCCCTCTCCTTAGGTGAGTATCTGACTTTAAAAAAAAAAAACGGTTCCCATTAGCTTTAAGCATGCAATGCATTCAGAGGCGTAACTAGAGGAGAACAGCTCCTTCAATCGCAGGGGGGCCTGGAGCTGTTGGGGGCTCCAGCTACTAACCTTCCATCCCTTTGATACAAGGGACTATACTTCAGATCAGATGTTTCTGTGGCTACACGTGTTATGGGTGTGAAGATCATGATGGACGCACTTGTTTTATTACCCTTGTGAGATGGGCCCCAAGGCCATGAAGGACATAAAGGGGAGGCAAGGGAAAGGGCAGGAACATTGTGGGGCAACATCAAACTTTTGCTGGGTATGTAGGTATGCTATATTGGATGCAGTGCTTACTGTGAAGCATACAGTGCATAAAAAGTATATATCTCACCACAACAGTAAACGCACACAATGCACAGCATGCCTGGCGTTATGGTGACAGATCCTACTGCACTGGGCTGCTAACGTGTCACTGTGACCGTATGATTGCAGCATAAACGCATTGCATTTGATATGTGATTATAAGTGTTGGTCAAATAACAATGATGCTAACGGTGACACCAAACCTACCCCCTAAATCACAACTGTCCTTAATCTTTTAAATAAAATAAAACTTTATTTGGCTGCAGATCCAACATTTTCCTGGCTCTGTGGAAGTGTGCCTTCAACCCTCTTCCACCACCGGGTGGCGCTGCATGGCTGACACTATCTTCTGAGCCCCAATCGCATGTAATAACGTGATTGGGAGTCAGAGGAGCATGCCGGTAGTGCAATGTCGCTAGTGGATGAAGAGGAGAAGGCGGTCCAGCGTACGCAACAGGTAACTCTAGAACCACTCCGTGCGCCACTCTGCATGACCCCCATTAGACACAACAAGTTCTGCTGACTTGTGTATCTTTAAACTAAATATTTTGTTTGAAGATGCTAACGGGTTAAAGGACAACTGACATACGAAGGCTATGGAGCCTGTCATATTTATTATTTCCTTTCAAGCAATGCAAATTGTCTGGCAGTCCTGCTGATCCTCTGCCTCTGATCATTTTAGTCATAGACTCTGAACAAGAATGCAGATCAGTGGTTTGACTTGAGGAAAAGCCAAGGTGAACCTAAAGACAAAAATTAGATACTAAAGAAGAGGGAAGCCTTTGGCTCCGCCTTCCCAAGTCCTCCTGCTGCACTCGACCCCCTTGGTGATTGTGACCACGCTCCTCTTTATGCACAAGTACGGTCGTACTGCGCCTGTGGGAAACAGCCCCACCAGTAACGTGGAGCCACTCAAGTATGAGGGGCTTTGGCATACTGCACAGGCATGGCCGTACTCGTGCACTCATGCATGAAGAGAAGCGCCCCACATAGCATATCTTACAAGCTCTTGCCGGAAACCAGGCGCAGAAACAGTGGGAGCCAGGAGGATGTGGGACGTTTTTGGAGGATGCAAAAGCTTTCCTCTTCTTTGGTAAGTATCTCATTTTTGTCTTTAGGTTAGCCTTGGGTACACTTTACTTTTGACTGCATTTGCCACATGCTTGTTTAAGGTGTGTGATTCAGACACTTCTGATGCATGAAAGATCAACAGGGTCCTCAGTCCAAAGATAAGCATTTTGTACTTATTACTTATCCAATTATTATTATTATTACTTATTATTTATATAGCACCGACATCTTCCGCAGCGCTGTACAAAGTATATTGTTTTTGTCAGTTAACTGTCCCTCAGAGGGGCTCACAATCTAATCCCTACCATAGTAATATGTCTATGTATGTGTCGTGTAGAGTATGTATTGTAGTCTAGGGCCAATTTAGGGGGAAGCCAATTAAATTATCTGTATTTTTTTGGGGGGGGAGGAAACCTGAGTACCCAGAGGAAACCCACACAGACACGGGGAGTGCATACAAACTCCTTGCAGATTTTTGACATGGGGGATTCGAATTGGGGACCCAGTGATGCAAGACAAAAGTGCTAACCACTACGCCACCGTGCTGCCCAATTATGTTTGCATTTGCTTTAGTTTTGCAGTTGAATGTTATATTGTTATACATTATTGTTATTGTTATTAAAGTGTACCTGAGGAAACATTATTAAAGCATTTGTATACTTAACTTAACTTCCTTTCACCCCTTTTAGGCCGTTAGCTTTCTAACTTTCCTCTCAGGCCACTACGATCATCCGCTGGCTAGCCCGGTTTCTACTTGCAGTTGGCTTAGTCATGCTCTACTGCTCATGCGTAGCCTGGCTGCACTTGCCCCCATTGTGCTCCCATTGCCTGGAGTGTTCTGCGCCTGCACAGAATGCGCCCAGTGACAGGAGTGTGATGGGTAGGCCACGGCCATGCATGTGCCTTACAGCAGGACTTGCAGCATCTGGAATAAGAGACTGTGCCGCCCAGAGGATGATCAGAGCTTCCTGGAAGGACGGCGAGGAGCCAACAACATAAAGGGGCCGAAGGAAGCCCCAAGTAAGTATAAATGTTTTAATAATTTTTGATTTGAGGCTTCCTTTAAGCCAACCTAGCCTTTTGTAACAAATGTGGTTCGTCCTTTCTCTCAGCATTCACGGTATACATGATTTTTTTTCTCTCAGAGCAAAACAGCCACCCACATGTTGCTGTTAAGATGCTCTTAAGCACACCCAGTGGTACTCCTGCAGCGAATGTTTCCAGATTTTTCCAGATTACAATTGGTGAATAAGATGATGTGGAAAGTTTTCAATGCTCTCATAAATAGTCACATTCATTCTATGAGATTTGTGCAAAGACAGTGAATAAGAGTAGAAATCATTTAAAGCATACATGTGTGCATCGTTTCCAACACAGATTCAGCTATGGCACTGACTTTTGGTGTACAGCCTCATATTAAAAAGAAGCATATTTAATGAAATAATCTTTTTTATTTCTTCTTAGCTCTTTAACCCCATCCTATCCGAAGCCCAACAACTGCACTCTGCCACATAACTATATATGGGTACAGCTTCTGCACTGACAGGGCCGGGTAGAATTACCCATCAGTCCAGTGGCCAAAAGTCAATCTCTACATGCTGCACAATGATATTTTTGTGCATGTGTGCCATAGTTTGACATTTAAATGTTTCCAAAGCATCAAATGCAAGCTTTGTAGGGGTGAATGGCTGGTGAGATGATGTAATCTCAATTTAACCCATTCAGGTTCCGTCGTTTTCACGTGCGAAATGTTCACCTCCCATTCATTAGCCTATGACTTTATCACTACTTATCACAATGCACTGATCTATATCTTGTTTTTTCCGCCACCAATTAGGCTTTCTTTGGGGGGTACATTTTGCTAAGAGCCACTTTACTGTAAATGCATTTCAACAGGAAGAATAAGAAAAAAATGGAAAAATTCATTATTTCTCAGTTTTCAGCCATTATAGTTTTAAAATAATACATGCCTCCATAATTAAAACTCGCGTATTGTATTTGTCCATATGTCCCGGTTATTACACCATTAAAATTATGTCCCTATCACAATGTATGGCGACAATATTTTATTTGAAAATAAAGGTGCATTTTTTCCATTTTGCATCTATCACTATTTACAAGTTTAAAATAAAAAAAATATAGAAATATTTCATCTTTACATTGATATTTAAAAAGTTTAGACCCTTAGGTAAATATTTACATGTTTTTTTTTTTTATTGTAATGTTTTTTTTTTTTTATACTAAACATTTTATTTGGGTACTTTTGGGAGGGTGGGAGGTAAACAATAGATTTATAATGTAAATGTGTGTTAATTCTGTTTTTTGTTTTTTTTCAGGTGTAGTATTACTTTTTGGCCACAAGATGGCGGCCATGAGTTTTTTTACATGACGTCACTCTAAGTGTAGCACGCGCTTAGAGTGACGCATCAGGAAGAAGACGGCCAGAAAAAGCTCAGCTTCCGAGAGAAGCTGTCGCTTTTTCAGCGGGGGAGAGGAATCAATGATCGGGCTCCGTAGCCCGATACATTGATTCCTTGGCTACCGAATCCGCGGCCAGGAGTGCGCGTGCACGCGCACAATCGGCCGCGGGGGCGCGCGGTAGCGCGCATGGTTCCTGGACGTAGAAACTACGTCCAGGAACCAAAATAGGTTAAAGAGGACTTGTAGTAAAAATAACATAATGAATAAAATTGCTTATGTTTTACATTGTTCATTTATAGATTATTTAGTCAATGTTTGGCCATTGTAAAATCTTTCTTCACACTGATTTACATTCTGAAATGTATCACAGGTGGTGACATCTTTAGTTCTGAGAGTTCTGTGCACGGTGGGAAATTCTGCTTGCTTAGCAATTGAAAAAACCTGTTATTTCCCACAATGCAACGAGGTTCACTGATAGAAAACTGTCAGGACCTTGGTCATGACTCATGACATCACACTGTGGGAGGGATTTCACCATAATATCAGCCATACAGACCACCCTGATGCTCTATTTGAGAAAAGGAAAATATTTATCATGGGAAAAACGGTATCAGCTACTGACTATCACTGACTGTCACTTTCTGTGCTACATACTTCCACAGGCAGGGCTAGTTCTAGGCTCAAAGGGGCCCTGGGCAACAATGACATGGGGCCCCTTAACCCCTCCCCTGTTTGTGGTTTTCCCAATATCCAGGAACAGAAAAACCTTGAATTGAGACACTTTGCAATACAAGCAAAAATGTTTGTAAAATGTTGACTTGATATACAAGCAACGTCTTGATATGCCAGCAAAACAAAAAGTATACATACATCACGTCATCACAACTGAGCCGATAGTTATTTTCCCTTTGGTGCTGCAGGATTGTACTTAATTGTACTTAATCTGAATGTAGAGACTGTGCAAAGTCACATTTCCATGAAGTCCTCAAAAGTATTTTGTTAAAGTGACACACAAAAAAGATTGGGGTGAGCCAACAGATGGCAATGATTTTGTTAGTTATAGTGAAAGTCTTGTTTACATTTTTATTTTATAATATTTTACTATAACTGTTTTTGGATTGTGGAACAAATCAACTGGGTTTCCATTAATCCTTATGGGGAAATTTGCTTTGATATAAGAGTGCTTTGGATTACAAGCATGTTTCCGGAATGAATTGTCCTCACAAACCAAGGTTCCACTGTATGTAGTGGGGCCTGCAGATAATTTGGCAGGGGAGAAACTCAACTGTCGGCTGGCCGGTGCTCTTATTTTATTTATTTTTTTATTTATTTATTTCATGCTCTTCTCCATAAGTCTGTGTGCTCCCTGTCTTCATCCCCGTCCGTGACTCTTCGCAGTGACCAGGTGCACATAACATGCTGCCGGGTCACTGAGAAGATGCAGCCAATGGGGATGAAGATGGGGAGCACACAGACTGATGGAGGAGCTCGCTGGATGGACAAGTGACTTGTACCACTGCCAAATTCTCAGCAGGGACCCCAGGGACCCCAGGAAGCACTATACACTTGGGGCAGCTGGCTTGGAGACCCTAGGCAGTTGCTCAGTTTGCCACTATGGAAGTGCTGGCCAGGTTAACAGTGCAGCCTTCTGTCTGTATTCTGCCTGTGCCCCGCCTGTTGCATTTTGAACAGGATGACGATGTCGAGCCAAACAGTTCTATCCACAGAGTCGGTTCTTAAAGTACCCCCGACCTGGTCGAATATACTTTTAGCATTGTTTTATTACTGGTTCTGTGACTTTGTTACAGCACACAGCACCCCTCTAACGCCTCCTGTGGCCCCGTTCTGGCAATAATTATAAGCGGGAAGAAAGTGACAGCTGTTCCACCCCACTGTGCATCCATAACTCCACTCCCTCCTCCTGCCGCTTTAGTTCCTATTTGAATTATTACACACAGCAGGGGAGTTGAACTGTGTGCAGGCATGTAGTAATTGAGGTTGGAAGGATATCCAATCTCAATCATCACAAGCTCCCACACAGCGCAGCTCCCCTGCGCACTGTTTGTAATTAATCAGATAGGAACTAAAGTGGCAGGTGGAGGGGGCTGAGTTATGGACGCACAGCGTGGATGAAGAACTGTCACTTTCTCCCAGCTTATAATCGACGTTTTGCCAGGTTTATAGGCGGCACAGGAAGGGGGAGAATGGGGCTGTGTGCTAGTCGCAGCACCAGCATTAAAACAATGGTAAAAGTTTAAGGGGAGGGGTGAACCGGGTCAGGGGTACTTTAAAGAAAACCTGAACTGAAAATTAAAAGTCAAAATAAGCATACACAAGTCATACTTGCCTTCCATGTAGTCTACTCCTCAGTGTCTTTCTCCTGTCCCGTGTCCTGTTTGTTCACTGTGATCAAGGGAATTTTCCGTCCTCCATTTTGGAAATGGCCATTACCCATAACAGCTTTCTGGTCAGCACACAGTTAAACTGTAACATCGCCCACTTGAGCTATAGGGAAACATGGACATTACCTGGTACATCAGTTTTCCTCTCAGCTATAACTGACAGCAACTGATATTTTATTGACAGCAACTGATATTTTATTGACAGCAACTGATATATTTCAGATCTGACAAAATATTGTCAGAACTGGAAGGGATTATTGTCAGAAGAAAATGGTGAGCTTCTGAAAGGAACTGATGGCAAAGTAACTATGTAATGTTCATTTGAAGTTACCTCATGTGTTTATTTTAAATATTTTTACTCAGTACAGGTTCTCTTACTTTAAGGTTTCCAGCTGAACTGCTTTATGTCACATGACCACATATTTAAAACGGGATTTCTAGCTGCAGAATCTCATTTGACTCACCAAAAATATAATGTGGTCATTCTATTCCCTAATTTTATTTTAATAAATGCCGTATTTAACTGATGAAAATTAGAGTACGCGGATATATGTGGACTAAGACTGGAATATCTTACCTCAGGAAGTAGGTATGGCAAACTCTATATCTGCATTTAAAGAGGGCTTGGATGTGTTCCTTGCATTGAAGGGCATCCACGGCTATGGTTTTACTAGGTAATTCTCGGTAGAGTTGATCCAGGGATTTATCTGGCTGCCATCTGGATTCGGGAAAGCAATTTTCCCTTTTAAGGTTAATTGGCCTTGTAAGGTTTTTCACCTTTCCCTGGATCAACTGGGATATGTGCGGGTTCAGGATGGTGTTTGTTTGTTTTTTGTTTTTTTTTTTGGGGGGGGGGGGGTTGAATTTGATGAACAGATGTCTTTTTTCAACCAAACTAACTATGTAGCTATGATATTTGCTGTTCTTTTATCCTTGTCTGGAGACCTCCTTTAAACTCCCACCATGGCACATGCTGTACTGCTATCAGAGGCAGAGTAATGTATCTTCAGCTTTACATAACTATAGTTATCGCAGGCTGTCTGTTTTATGCATGTGTTCAGTCATTCTTTGGACGAGTGATTTCTTTCCTGGCTACGAGGCCTGCATGTGAATCCATACAGCTGGATATCGCTTCCATCTCAGCAACCAATAAAACATCAGTCCCAGTGCCAGTGACTGATTACTGGAACAATGAGCGCTGTCACTCCACTCAGTGGAACACGTGTTTGCAGTTGCTGTTTAATAACCTGTTTATTCACACAATGCCCTCAACGGCAGCCATGAGTTGATTGTAGATTAAACCACTTTCTCTCCGGCATTTACCCTGGGAGTGATGTTTTATTGGCAGTCTTAGAAATTTCTCTGTGACCCGGTATGCAGAATTGATGGCAGTGTGAACTGCAGAGATAACTGCAGAAAGGACGAGGGTTAATAGGATTGCATGAAATGCAGGTTTAGTGAAATGGCTTGTTTACCAGGCTTATGATTAATGACGAGACCTAATTGGTTTGGAAAGGAGGCATTTTTTAATCTACTAGCATTACAAGATAGGCAAAGGCAAAAACATAAGTTCATCAATCCATTTTCCCAATAACTGCAGCAAAAAGCCAGTCCCCATCTAAGCTGCTATTTACTTGCGGCACCTGGTATGGCCTGAAAGTCTGCCCTGTTGCCTGGCCTCAATCTCACAGATAAAAATTCAGCCCTCTGTCACCCCCCCTCTTGAGATGAGGTTTGTGATGCAATGGTCATTATTTCCTATGGATGTCATTTTCAGAAGAACCACCTCCAAAGTCATTGCTGGTCAGAGGACAACATCAGAGGGCTGTATTAATAATGGAGGCTTGAAGTCCACCCTGGAGCTCCAAGGAGGCATACGTGTTATGGCACCGCTGGTGAGCTGGGCGCAGGGTGAGCTGAAGGACAGCTCTCCCTGCTGCCACTCAAATCCCTGGCGACACTAAATACTATTCCCCCTCTAAATTGTATCAACTTGGAGGGAGGTGTAATTTGGGGTCTGGCAACCGCCAGGTCCCTAAATTTCCCTTGCGCCTAGAGAAATGATGGCGCTCGGAGCTGAGCACCAGGCGCTGAAATAGCCGTATTCGCCAAGGAGTGCTGTATGTTAACAACAGGACCAGGTCATCAAGAATTCCAGTGTTCCTGTTAGTTCAATGCTAGAGCAGAGGTGGTGCTTTAAAGAGACACTGAAGCAAAAAAAAAATATGATATAATGATTTTTAAAATATTAGGAGCAGAGACATAAGTCTAATATTGTTTCCAGTACAGGAAGAGTTAAGAAACGCCAGTTGTTATCTATGCAAAAGAGCTATTGAGCTTCATGACTTTCAAAGTTTCAAAGTTGCAGAGAGCTCTGTCTTCTGAAGCTTGTTATCTCAACTGTCAGTCACTGTATTTTCTTTTTCTTTGCAGAGGACAGTTCAAAAGTTCACTGGCCTGCTCTGTAAAATCATTTAGAATGCTGAGTAGTGTGTAAACTGCAAATATTAGAGAATGATGCAATGTTATAAAAAAAAAACTATGTAGCTGAAAATAAAAATATGAGAATATTTTATTTGCTACTAATGTTCTAGTAATTATCCGTACTACACAGCCAATTCATTATATCATATATTTTTTCCCGTTTCGGTGTCTCTTTAAGTGCAGATGAACAGCAATGAGGAGTGCTGCAACCCTTTATATTTGTTTTCTATACTATAGCTGTGTGACTACTTTACATATATAGATAGGTAACAGGTGTATCTTGCATCTGGGACAGGCTCTGTCTATGGACTTGGGCGCAGTAATGCATTGTGTTGCTGACAAAGATAGCTGTGTTAACTGTAACCTGCGTTGCAGCACAGTCCCATCCAGCTAGTAGAGCTGAGCATTGCTATCAGACAGTGTAGTCTGATGTCCTTGTGTATTGCACACATACGCGCATTGCTAAAATCAGCAACACAACACACCAGTGTTCCTAGGACCTTAGGCAAGTCTGAAGTCCTTAGTGATGCAACAACTCCAGCATTTGTGGTGTATAAACTATTTATAAATTGTATACATTTATTAACTATTTATAAACTATTTATACTATATTACTATACTGGTTATACTACTGTATATACTGTATACTATATATTACTACAGTATACTATATGCTATACTATATTTACACAATACACAGATAACTGCACCCAGGTATTGGAGTATAGTGTAAATATAATATACATTGTTTCTACAGCACAAATAAATGCTGGTGTTGGTCTACCAACCAAACTTAAAACTGAGACACCCACTCTACCAGGTAGGAGCCTAATGCTAGACCCAAAGAAAACAACCATAGTAAAACAGTATTAACTTGAACCATTTGAACCATTAGGCATTAAGTAATTGGGTAATATTTCTTTTTTGGTCAGGGGGGAGGGGTGGGGGGCCAGTGGGGGTTCGGACATACAATGGAAAAGTATTTTACATTACAGGAAAATCAGGATGGGGAACTGAGCATGGGTGGAGTTATATTACAGGGATTGCTGGGACATAGAAAGAAATGTTGTCGTTAGCAAAAGATTGGGGTTACAATAACAATGTGAGTGTTTATGTTAAATAACTGTACTGTGATCACACATATCCAACATATTCCCTTTTCTAGGGCTGTGTGAAGCTAAGCCTGTTTGTTCAACCATTGTTCTGAAATGGATGAGCAAAAATTATGTCTTTTACAAAGCAAAATAATTGATACATTATACAAAAGGTCTACATCATAACATCCTGAACTAAGTATGTTTACTGCTTTTGTTTCTATTCACCAGCTAATTAAAAAAATTTTTGTAGAGGAAATGGCTGCCAGTCCCTTATGGCACGACAGAGAGCTCGCTATTAAACAGCAGATGATTGTTATAATAGACAAAGATGTAATCTCAAAACGGCACATATAGGGAAATGAATTAGCGATGACTTTTCATATCTGGCATGGAGAATATAGTAAGGACTAGGCTGTGAAGAAAGACATAATCCCATCCACAAAGAGAACGAAACAGATGTGGGAAAACCATGGAAGTCATCACATAAACAAGACACAACAAGAGCAAAGAGCAATGACCAGGTGTGCATTTTAATGATCAGAAGAAACTAATCAAATTTTACCTTTCAGGAAAACTGCACATACAGTGAAATGCATTAGAGATGACTTGTTATGATTTGGCATGACTGGGTCATGGATGAAGCTTCAAAACAGCGATGACCTGATTCACTAAAGGCCTGTGCTCATCATAAAACGCATTTAATAGTTTTCATTATATATGGTCATTGAGACGGAAATAAGTTGATGCAATTCATGCAAATTCTGAATGCAAATGTATGCAACTTGAAAATGGATCAATCAGCTCTCACCTGGGGGATGGCTTAAAGTGTACCGGAGATGAATAGAAAAAAAATGTATATATACCTGGGGCTTTCACCAGGTCCCTCCGGCCTGTTCGCTCCCTCTGCGCCGTCCTCCGCCTCCTCGATCTTCCATAAGGGGTCACGGTATCTTCAGCCAGTCAGGCCTAGTAGGCGCATGCACAGTGCGACTGCGTGCGTTCTCCTGTCTCACTCCCGCGGGCAGAAGAGTTCTGCACCTGCGCGGTAGTACTGCAGGTGCAGAAAGCTCCAGGCGACCGGAGCGTGGCAGGGTGGGTGTGTGCAGCCATGCCACGCATGCGCAGGAAGCCCGATGGCCAAAATACCAAGAGCCCCCTACAAAGAATACAGAAAGCGGAGAATGGTGCCAAGGGGGCGATCAGGCCGGAGCAGGCTGGAGGAAGCCCCAGGTATGTAAGATTTTTTTTCCTCTTCATCTCAGGTTCCCTTTAAAAGGAATACATATGGCAGCCTCTATATCCCTCTCACTTCAGTTGTCCTTTAACTGCTATGGCTGTGTAGCAAGCATGAACACCTCTATCTTGCTCACAACACAGCCATAGCAGTTAAGGCACCTGTATTTTTTTACTGACCAGAGGAATCGGGCAATCACCCGTGAAATGCGTTGAGTGTGCTCAAATAAAATACCTTTTTTCAATAAACTGGTCCAAATTCTTCAAGAGAGGTAAGATTACTTCTGTTTTTAAAATGAATTGCTTCATTATTATCCTATTTTTTATGCATTGGACGCCCCCACCCCTGTTTTAGTACAAATAATAAGGGCTGGTGCTTCCATAGGGCCAGAGCTGGCTGTATGGACCTCCCAGGTCTCTCCCTTTAAGTCATTAGGGTTCCACCAGGCCCCTGCTTTAGCTAATAATAGGACATGGAATAGATGAGCTGGGTTAGGAGGGAGGTGCAAGAAGAATTTTTGTTACCTTTCTACTCTCTTTCCTACCTTACACCTCCTCTCCAACCTGTTTCTTCTGTTACCTTTCCAGCACAAATTAACCACTTTCCCCCCGCCCGTACGAATTTCTCCGTCCCTTTTTCCATCCTTTAACCCCCAGGGACGGAGAAATCCGTACTTTCCGCGTTCCCGCCGCTGTCCGCGCTCCCGCTCGTAAACACGCCGCCCGCCGCTAGTAAACACGCCGCCGCCCGCTCGCCCGGAGATCAATGAACGGGAAAATCCATTCCCGTTTGTTGATCTAAGCTCTGCAATGATCCGCTGCTCTCCGATGAGCAGCGTGATCATTGTGAAAAGTAAACACACTTACCCAGCCTCCAAGTACTTCCTCCAAGCTTCCGGAAGGACGCTTGGAGGTTGCATTAAAACAAAAAGTTACTGTGGCCATCTTGTGGCCAAATAGTAAAACTACACCCTACACATTTTTCACATACAAATAAATTACTTTTACACAAAAAATTATTACCTCCCACACTCCCAATTTTTTTTTTTGTAATTAAAAAAAAATAAAAAAAATGTACAATAAAAAAAAAATACATAAATAGTTACCTTAGGGACTGAACTTTTTAAATATTTATGTCAGGAGGGTACAACACTGTTACTTTATAAACTATGGGCTTGTAATTAGGGATGGACGCAAAACTGAAAAAAATGCACCTTTATTTCCAAATAAAATATTGGCATAAAACATTGTGATAGGGACATAATTTAAACGGTTTTATAACCGGGACAAAAGGGCAAATACATTTCATGGGTTTTAATTACAGTAGCATGCATTAATTAAAAACTAAAATGGCCGAAAACTGAAAAATAATTAATGTGTTCCAAGATTTTTCCTATTTTCCCATTAAAACACATTTAGAATAAAATAATTCTTGGCATAATGTCCCACCTAAAGAAAGCCTAATTAGTGGTGGAAAAAACAAGATATAGATCGTTTAATTGTGATAAGTAATGATAAAGTTATAGACGAATAAATGGAAGGAGCGCTGAAAGGTGAAAATTGCTCTGGTGGTCAGGGGGTAAACCCCCTCAGTGGTGAAGTGGTTAATAGGCATATATGAAGAGTAAAGCATTTCAGACTACCCAGGATGACCTCACAGTTTCCCACACAGATTTCTCCTCATAGGTATGGTGGAATCATTATTATACATTGATGAGAGTCTTAAGTCTGTCGCTTGCGATGCTCTAAATGTATGATTTGTGGTTCAGTATATGTAAATTGTATTTATTATTATATTCAAGCTGCATGTTTGGCTATCAAATATACATGTTTACAACACTCATTATTGCCCTCTGAAAAAGCAGCCTTTGGCTGGGAAATGTACGTCGGGCTTTGTATACTGACATTATCTGAATGCAATATTAGCTGCATGCATTTGTACTGAATATATGAGATAGCTTGATAAATTATGCAGTACACACGATGGATGTGAATGTTACTTGGCTTTCTCTAAATTTTATGATATAGATTAAAAGTTATGTTTCCTAGTGAGCATTGATTCAAATTTACTTGGTAAGGGAGGGAACTTCTTGCGACTAAACAGCCTAAAAACTATTGGTTGCATTGAGTCAGAAACCTTCTCATTCTACACACATTAAGCATAAGGGTATGTTCATGCCAGGCCTGGGATAAGGTTCTTCAGCACTAGAGGAATGTGCCTGTCCAAGTACAGGTAGCCAGATCTAACCCCAGCATTAGGCAGCCCAGCCCCCCTCCCCAGGTTAGATAGCCAGATGTATACCCTGTAATTAGATACCCCCCTCCCCAGGTTTAATAGCCAAATGTTCTCCCAGTATTAGGTAGCCCCCTCCTCAGTTTAGCTAGCCAGATGTTCCCCTAGTATTAGGCAGCCCCCTTCCCCATGTTAGATAGCCAGATGTACCCCTAGTATTAGGTGGAAAACCACCAAAAAATATCCTGCGCCTAAACTGATAGTTATGATATGTATACCCGGGAACCACTAGTGAAATTCATCGATTGCAAGAAATTTACTGTATCATTAGTGTCTTCAAACAAATCTTTCTTTATTCAAAATAGCTCATACAAAAGGCCATTCATAACCCATTAAAAAGAGCAGATCTGCAGTATTCCACCTAGCTGTATCACACCCGGCTGTGTCACTCATCCAATCTCCCACTTCACACATGCACATCCATTACTGACAGTTCTGTGTAACTCCCGGGAGTATCAATAAGCTGTCTGCAGCCAGCAAATTATCTGCCCACTGATATTCCGGATGACAACACTGTCCTCAGTGGTTGCTGTCTGTGTGACACCATAAAGTTCCATAAGCAAGCAGGCAATAGGCTTTCAGGATTCTAATAACCAGCGCTTGTGGTAATGCTTAAGTGTGATAGCACATACTGCACATACAAAGCTGCAAGGACGGGTTGCCACTGAGGGCTCTCAACACCTCAATGTGTTGGCTCTGTTCCACTTAGGTCCGTGTACACAGTCCTTGCAGTTGTCCTCTTTTCCCCGCTCCAGCCACTCCACACTGTATCCTCCTGCTAGTATGTCCATTTGCCTGCAAAGCGTGTTACTTCAGGTGTAGCGGCGTAACACCGCTCGGGAGACGGAAGTGACGTCACTGCTCTGCTCTGCTCATCACTAGTATCGGCCGCCCACCAGCCTTCGTCAGATGATAGTGGGTGGCTGTTTACATCTCCATTTTAACATTCCTGGCAGTAAAATTAATTTGCATACTCCTCCCATTGTTAGCTTTGCCTCCTGGGCCAGACATTGTTCACAGATTGCACATAGTGCACGTCATGCAGCATTGTGGATTACTTAAAGGGCTCCTCTTCTTTTTTAGGAAAGATCATTAGTGGGTATTATTATTGAGGTAGTTCTATGCTCTATGAATTTTACCTTGTTTATTATACTATTACACTTTGCTATACTATCATATTTTGGCAGTTTCATTCAAAGTCCGCCAAAGATCTATAACAATATGATCAAATATACAGGGATCACACATCACCCAAACTACCATCATACACACTCTAACTAATCATACACACTCTAACTAATTAGTTGTTATTATATCTCTCCCAACTCAGTGTCAAAACATAAAAATGCTTTAGTCCACAGGGATGTGTGTCATAAAAATTACATGAATAGGTGTAATGGATTGCGGAGACACCGCCGCGCGGCCTGACAGCGTCTCCGCGTTCAGGCCGGCGTTTTCCGCACAGCAGCGTGCGTCTGGTGTGTCTGAGCCTAGTAGTGCACACAGATGGAGAGCTACGCAGGACCTTTATGCCAATAGGAGAGGGATCAGCTGATCAAGACGATCAGCTGATCCAAGCTTAGTAGGTGATTGGCTAAGTGGGGCTGGGCGGCGCTGAGGAGCGCTGCTCTATATATACTTCTTGCCTGTCAGTTGCTGGTTGTCTGCCGTTACGAATACTTACGTGTGAGCACTCAGACCAGTCAGATCCCACAGTGTGTTAGAACCAGGAGGACCTGGGAATTCACACTTAGCCAGAATACGTTTGTGTTATATGTTAGACCAGTTCCAGGGTGTTGAGACCACGGACCTCACACCCAAGCTTAGGGAAACTGTGTCATTACTGTAGCCGGTAGGATAAAAGATGCTAAAAAGTTTAAAATTGTTTCGGTTGCGGTGGTGGACCAGCCAACCATAAACAGACACAAGTACTGTCGAAATTCAAAAAATATACAATTTATTAATTTACTCCCAAAAAAGTCGCAACGCGTTTCGCAGGCATGGACCCGCTTCCTCAGGCAATAAAGGACAGGAGCAATACACAGCATGTAGTCTAGAAGTTGCTTGGCACCTCTGTGAAATACGTTTGTGTTATATGTTAGACCAGTTCCAGGGTGTTGAGACCACGGACCTCACACCCAAGCTTAGGGAAACTGTGTCATTACTGTGTTATACTTTAGACCAGTTCCAGTGTGTTGAGACCACGGATCTCACACCCAAGCTTAGGGAAACTGTGTCATTGCTGTGTTATACTTTAAACCAGTTCCAGGGTGTTGAGACCACGGACCTCACACCCAAGCTTAGGGAAACTGTGTCATTGCTGTGTTATACTTTACACCAGTTCCAGGGTGTTGAGACCACGGACCTCACACCCAAGCTTAGGGATACTGTGTCATTGCTGTGTTATACTTTAGACCAGTTCCAGGGTGTTGTGACCGAAGACCTCACACCCAGCTTAGGGACTCTGTGTCATTACTGTGTTACTCTAGACTAGTTTCCGGGTGTCGAGATCAAGGATCTCACACCCCAGTCTACGACTCTGTTATATTTATATGTTATGACTATTTGCTCTGTCGACCTTTCTCTCGCTTTTTGATTCGGTACCTCTGCATATCTGTCTACCTGTTGCCAGACCCTGCCTGTACCGGTTGCCGAATCAGTCTTCTGTCTCTGTACCTCATCTGCTCGTGTGTTGCCGACCTGGCCTGCCCGACTATCCTAGCTGTCACTCTCCCTGAGTGCTCAGTCTATCAGTATTAGCAGTGACACCATTCCGTCAGGTGTCAGCTGCAACCAGGACTCCCGCTCCTCAGAGAGTCCGGCCTGTTAGCAGCCAGTGGTCCCTCCCTCTGGCTGCAGTACAGTTCACCACTTAAAGAGACACTGAAGCGAAAAAAAAATATGATATAGTGAATTGGTTGTGTACTATGAATAATTACTAGAAGATTAGCAGCAAAGAAAATATTCTCATACTTTTATTTTCAGGTATATAGTGTTTTTTCTAACGCTGCATCATTCTATAATATGTGCAGATTACACAACACTCAGCATTCAAAATGAGTCTTTCAGAGCAGTCTGTGAAGTAATGACCTCTCCTCTAGCAGAGGAAAAGTAAATAGTCCAGGAACAGTTGAGATAATAAAAGTCAGATAACAGCCCTCTCCACGACTAACTTAGTCAGAGAGCTTAATGGCTTGTTTGCATAGAGATAACAACTGGAGTTTCTCAACTCTTCCTGTACTGGAAACAATTACACTGATGTATCTGATCTTAATGTTTTATTTCTTAGCTGTGCTACACATACAAATCATAATATCATCATTTTTTTTTCGCTTCAGTGTCTCTTTAATACTGTTATCCCTGGTTACCAGGTCCTCACTATCAAGAGATAGTTTCTGCACTGCCAGGGGTCACCTGCCCCTCAGGTGGATCTTGGCCGAGTCTCTTATCTCCCGCTCCTTGGGAGATAGCCTCCAGTTCATCCAATACATTTATCTCATTAAGGTGTCCAGAGGTTAGTCATACTTGTATTATTGGTGATTCTGCAGATCATCCATAATCGAGTATACATCTGTATTGTTGATGATTCTGCAGATCATCAACAATCAGATTATCTCTGTGTGCTGACACCGATCGTTACAATAGGACGTCTAAGTGGGTAAGAATGGGGCTAGGGGTAGGTCAGAGTTCAAACCTTGGGGGATGACAGTTCCCAAGCTAAATATCCAACTAGATTCAATTTGGTATAGCTTCTTGTCGAGAGTTTGGGCGGACTTTGAATGAAACTGCCAAAATATAATAGTATAGCAAAGTGTAATAGAATAATAAACAAGGAATTCATAGAGCATTCAAGATAATTCATAGAGCATAGAACTGCCTCAATAATAATACCCACTAATGATCTTTCCTAAAAAAGAAGAGGAGCCCTTTAAGTAATCCACAATGCTGCATGACGTGCACTATGTGCAATCTATGAACAATGTCTGGCCCAGGAGGCAAAGCTAACAATGGGAGGAGTATGCAAATTAATTTTACTGCCAGGACTTTTAAAATGGAGATGTAAACAGCCACCCACTATGATCTGACGAAGGCAGGTGGGTGGCCGATACTACTGATGAGCAGAGCAGAGCAGTGACGTCACTTCCGTCTCCCGAGCGGTGTTACGCCGCTACACCTGTGATACAGCTAGGTGGAATACTGCAGATCTGCTCTTTTTTATTGGTTATGAGGGACCTTTTGTATGAGCAATTTTGAATAAAGAAAGATTTGTTTGAAGACACTAATGATACAGAAAATGTCTAATATTAGGTGGACCACTCCTCATTGTAGATAGCCATATGTACCCCTAGTATTAGGTAGACCACTCCTCAGTGTAGATAGCCAGATGTTCCCCCAGTATTAGGTACCCCCCACCCAGGTTCAATAGCCACATGTACCCCCAGTATTAGGTAGCCCTTTGCTCAGTTTAGATAGCCAGATGTCCCCCAGTATTGGGTAGTCCCTTCTACACGTTAGCGTGCCAGATGGGCCCCCAGTACCCCCTCCCCCCTTCCCAAGTCAGATAGCTAGATGTACAACCAGTATTCGGCAGTTCCCCCAACATGAAGAGTCACAAGTAGAATGCTGTAAAAGTGCTTCTCTTTTCTCCTCTCTGATGGGATGTTCAGCCATCTTGCAGGCTCACAGTATAGCCTCCATATACCTCACTTCAGCTGTCCTTTAATTGTTCTTCAGAGGTGCTCATAATCTAATTCCAACCAAAGTCATATGTCCATCATAGTCTAGGGCCAATTTAAGATGAAGTCAATTAACTTATTTATATGTTTTTGGGATGTGGAAGGAAACCAGAGTGCCTGGAGGAAACCCACACAGACACAGGAAGACCATACAAACTCCATGCAGATTTGAGCCAGGGACCCAGCACCACAAGGTGAGAGTGCTATCCACTTCCCCACCATGCTGCCCATATGGAATAGTGCTCAAACAGTGCTGCATATACGATATGTATGCATACCTCTTAACTTTTTAAGATGAGAAAGAGGGACGCTTAAGCCACACCCCTGCCACACCCCTGATCACGCTCCCATCACACCCATAGTAATGCATACCATAAAGATTTCATAAGAAAAATATGTTGTTTTATAATTCAAACCACACTGGTCCTTTCTATCCTGGTTCATTTTCCTTCATATTAACATTTTAAAATAGAAACATATACATTTAAAGGATATGAATAAAGTTTAGAGTCAATCAAACACATTTTTAGTAGAGAAATATATAGTATATACAGTGGTGTGAAAAACTATTTGCCCCCTTCCTGATTTCTTATTCTTTTGCATGTTTGTCACACTTAAATGTTTCTGCTCATCAAAAACCGTTAACTATTAGTCAAAGATAACATAATTGAACACAAAATGCAATTTTAAATGATGGTTTTTATTATTTAGTGAGAAAAATAACTCAAAACCTACATGGCCCTGTGTGAGAAAGAAATTGCCCCCTGAACCTAATAACTGGTTGGGCCACCCTTAGCAGCAATAACTGCAATCAAGCGTTTGCGATTACTTGCAACAAGTCTTTTACAGCACTCTGGAGGAATTTTAGCCCACTCATCTTTGCAGAATTGTTGTAATTGAGCTTTATTTGAGGGTTTTCTAGCATGAACCGCCTTTTTAAGGTCATGCCACAACATCTCAATAGGATTCAGGTCAGGACTTTGACTAGGCGACTCCAAAGTCTTCATTTTGTTTTTCTTCAGCCATTCAGAGGTGTATTTGCTGGTGTGTTTTGGGTCATTGTCCTGCTGCAGCACCCAAGATCGCTTCAGCTTGAGTTGAGAAACAGATGGCCGGACATTCTCCTTCAGGATTTTTTGGTAGACAGTAGAATTCATGGTTCCATCTATCACAGCAAGCCTTCCAGGTCCTGAAGCAGCAAAACAACCCCAGACCATCACACTACCACCACCATATTTTACTGTTGGTATGATGTTCTTTTGCTGAAATGCTGTGTTACTTCTACGCCAGATGTAATGGGACACGCACCTTCCAAAAAGTTCAACTTTTGTCTCGTCGGTCCACAAGGTATTTTCCAAAAAGTCTTGGCAATCATTGAGATGTTTTTTAGCAAAATTGAGACGAGCCTTAATGTTCTTTTTGCTTAAAAGTGGTTTGCACCTTGGATATCTGCCATTCAGGCCGTTTTTGCCCCGTCTCTTTCTTATGGTGGAGTCGTGAACACTGACCTTAATTGAGGCAAGTGAGGCCTGCAGCTCTTTAGATGTTGTCCTGGGGTCTTTTGCGGCCTCTCGGATGAGTTTTCTCCGCGCTCTTGGGGTAATGTTGGTCGGCTGGCCACTCCTGGGAAGGTTCTTCACTGTTCCATGTTTTTGCCATTTGTGGATAATGGCTCTCACTGTGGTTCGCTGGAGTCCCAAAGCTTTAGAAATGGCTTTATAACCTTTACCAGACTGATAGATCTCAATTGCAGTACTTTTGTTTTCATTTGTTCATGAATTTCTTTGGATCTTGGCATGATGTCTAGCTTTTGAGGTGCTTTTGGTCTACTTCTCTGTTTCAGATATCTCCTATTTAAGTGATTTCTTGATTGAAACAGGTGTGGCAGTAATTAGGTCTGGGGCTGACTACAGAAATTGAACTCAGGTGTGATAAACCACAGTTAGGTTATTTTTTAACAAGGGGGGCAATAACTTTTTCACACAGGGCCATGTAGGTTTTGAGTTTTTTTTCTCACTAAATAATAAAAACCATCAATTAAAACTGCATTTTGTGTTCAATTATGTTATCTTTGACTAATAGTTAACGGTTTTTGATGAGCAGAAACATTTAAGTGTGACAAACATGCAAAAGAATAAGAAATCAGGAAGGGGGCAAATAGTTTTTCACACCACTGTATATAATCCAATGAAAGATGACCAGCACCGGCTGTTTCTTAAGAAAGCAGGATTTTATTCACTCCAGACATCCGTGAATAAACATAGCTCCAGACATCCAGTGATATTCAAGATGTAATTATAGCTCTAGTATAGTAAGCTCTTAGATGCATACAGAGGGAAAGGGTCCTACATGGCAGTAGGAGATGTCCCCCCTGCAGCCAGGTCCGCCCACACAACGGACGCCGTTTCGAACGAGCATATGCTATTCACTTGACAAAGAACGGTGTTCCCGTTCGAAAAGAGCTTACTATACTAGAGCTATAATTACATCTTGAATATCACTGGATGTCTGGAGCTATGTTTATTCACGGATGTCTGGAGTGAATAAAATCCTGCTTTCTTAAGAAACAGCCGGTGCTGGTCATCTTTCATTGGATTGCATCAAGTTGGTGTCAGCCGCACCGACTAGACCCTGCACGGCTTACGGGCGGTTTTGGTGTGCTGTCTGAGAAGACTAATACACCACTGTATATATATATATATATATATATATATATATATATATATATATATATATATATATATATATATATATATATATATATATATATAGAGAGAAATATATATATTTACATAGAAAGAGGGACAAATGAGGAGGAAAGAGGGACAGATGGACAGAGCTCCCAAAGAGGAACTGTCCCTGCAAAAGTGGGACAGTTGGGAGCTAAGTGTATGTGCCTCTGAACAGGTAGTGCACTGCATGCAACATCTATTCACCACACTTGTCCCAACCACTGGCACAAAAGTGCTGTCTGTGGCAGACACGAACGCCTCAATTTGGTTGCATGGTAAGACAACTGAATGACAACAGATCAGCGTCTGAAGTGTGCAGCAACCACTTGGTAGCTGCCAGCAAAATCCTCCATATGAACCAGCCATTACACAGCTGAAAACAACATAACTGTTCAGGATTTTCACTTAAAGCTGTGTAGCTCTTTGCTGCGAGGGCTTAAAATGCTAATAGAACCAATACAGATATATGTATTACAGCATAATTTATTACGGCAATGTATGGGAGAGGGAACGGCGTGCATCCTGATGCAGGTGGCTGTGGTGAAAGCGCATTAGCATAATGATGTATATTGTAATGCGTCAGTGAGAAGAGGTGAGTTGCTGTCAGCAGCTGACTCCACATCTTGCTTCTACACGGCTGCTTGAGAACAAAACAGTGAGGAGAGGCACAAGGCAGACCTCTGGGACACAGAGAAAGAGATGTACAAGAAAACAAGTCATGCTTTGTTCTCGGGCCATTTTCTCCAGTCATGTGACTGCAGCTCATACCGGCTTTGCATCTATAAGCAGCCAATGCATGAAAATTGGATGAAAAGCTCATGAAAAATGTAACGGCCTTTCCGGTGGGGCCCTTCCCTTGTAGCACCCCTCCGATTTATTTTCTTCATATGTAACCTGCTGCATTTTTCATCTGTAACTTATTTGCTTTGACTTGTTCTGATTACTGAGGCACAAAAGTACATCTCTCTAGATTCTTTGACTTTGTTTCTTGGTTACGAATCCCAGGTTCAGGAAGACATACTTTCCTAGCGCTGTGTAATTTCTCAGTTGCAGAGAAATCTTTATCAGTGAAAAGGAACATCTGAAGTTAGGAAAAATAACTTTTTTTTTTCAAGTACCTGGCCAGGGCCGATTCCCCACCAGCCACTTTCGGCAGCACAGAACGCTGCTGCAGGCTGTGATCTCTCAAGCTCGCTTTACAACCCTCTATAGATTTTCTACTAACAAGCTATAAATTTGGCATTTATCAAATCTGGCAGCACAAAAAGCAAAAATGCTAATGAAGTTGGAATCCATCTTGGAAAAAAAGGGTCTGCCAAAGGAATTTTGTCAAAGTCAGAATTGGGTATCTCTCTAGTCTTGGCTGATTTCTTTTGATTGTACCATTACATCAGGCAAAACAGGCAATGAATTTGATGGTAGGCCTTAAAGTGTACCTGTAGGCAGTGGCGTAGCTAAGGAGCTGTGGGCCCCGATGCAAGTTTTACAATGGAGCCCCCCCAAGCAATCTATACATAACAATTGATATGGTGCACCAAAACCTGCCAATGGCAACTACAGTATCAGAGGTGCAAGAAGGGGGTGGGGAACGGTTTGTTAATGATCACCACTATTCAAAGTATCTATAGAAGTGACTATTATGAGCACAGGACCAATGGAGAGCTAAAACTGTAGATGAGGGAGGACCCTTTGGGGCACCTCTGGCCCAAGGGCCCCGATGTGTTCGCAACCTCTGCAACCCCTATTGCTATGCCCCTGCCTGTAGGGGAAAAAGGTGCCCTAAATCAGTACCAATCGGTACAAATCATGCTTCTCCCCCTAGCAAAACTTTGATGGGGCCCCCAGTGTTTACACCCTTTCCATTGCCTACTCCTGGTGATCCTCACAGCCTGGTGGCCCGTCTAGCAAGGGTCATAAAACAAGTGTAACTATCATAATCTTCACACCCATAACAAGTGTAGCCTCAAAAACTCCTGATTTGAAAGCTGTATCTCTTTATCAGAGGGAGTGTAGTAGTAGTTAGAGCCCCCTTACAGCTCTGCCCCCTGCAGTGGCAGGGGCTGCTCCCCTCTAGTTACACCCCTGATGGGTACCTACCTGAGTAGAGGAGTGTCTCTGGATAATCCAGAGGCTTCTACTGTCCTCCTCCACCTAACCACTTCAGCAATGGAACCCCCCGAGCCTCTTTGAAAAGGACATGTTGGAGAGTGGGTGCGGTCGTGCTCCCGTCCGAGAATGAGCATGTCTGCACTGAGCAGGATGCCTCACGCCTGCCCAGAAGCAAGGAGCTGCTCGGGCTTGGGTTTTCCTGCTGAGCACAAGTGACTCCATGATATTGCGCAGGGGCAAGCCACCCTGCGCAGTGCAGCCATGCTCGTTCCCATACGGGAGCACAGCCACAAAGTTTCAAAGGGTCACTGCAAGAAGTGGTGTTCTGGAGGAGGATGTGGGAAGAGCAAAAGGCTTTCCTCTTCCAAACAGTATCAAATTTTTCTCCCATTGAGGCTGGGTGCACACTTAGCAGAAACGCAAGCGTTGCGGAAAACGCTGCGTTTTTGCCGCTAATGGAAGTCTTTGGGCCGCGGGGGAAAACTTATATCAAAAACTTCTATGTGTTTTGAAACGTGCATTTTTAAAAACGCAGGTTTTGTTGCATACTATGCAAAAAGTGTCTTGCATGCATTTTATTGCATTTGCGGTTTGCATATACAAACCGCTTATGCATTTTCCATGCGTTTTTCTATGCGTTAAAAAAAGGTTTTATGTATTTCCGCTTCCAGTTGTCTTCCAATTAATTTGCATAAAACACAATTGTAAAACGCATGAAAAATGCATATGCGTTTTGTATATGGGAACCGCAAACGCATTAAAACGCACACAAAACGCTTGAAAAACCATCTGTGGTAAAAAAAAAACCCGCTAACGCAAACACACCAAAAGTGCAGTAAAAATGCAGCAAAAAACATAAAACGCGGCCTTTCATGTTATGTTATGTGTGCAGCTAGCCTTAAACTTTTAGTTTTTAGTGTCTTTAACAAGTATCCACATGTTGACTCTGATTAGGCTAGTTGACTATCAGAAGCTAATTCCCCATAGGCTTCACATCATTTTCTGGAATTTTCCCAGCAGTTAAAGGGCATAGTAAATGAAGTGTATGTTAACTTGTGATCCGCTAGAACATTAGAGCGACTGTAGTCCTTATGATCCCCTTGACCCCAGAAGCATCAAGGGAGCCACCCTCGTGCAGCCTGGACCACCTAAATGAGTGCTAAGCAGCCAAATAACCTATTTGTATATTTTTGAGATGTGGAAGAAAATCGGAGTACCCAAAGGAAACCCTTGAAAACACAAGGAGAACTTACAAACTCTGCAGATAGTGTCCTGGGTCAGATTTGAAACAGGGGCCCTCTTGCTGCAAGGCAAGAGTGCTATACCCTACACCACCATGCTGCCTGCTGCTAGCTGAAGAGGCCCTTGCCTAAAACTGGCTAATTGTCTTAAAAAAATTTCATTTGCAAGGTGAATTCATAAACAAGAAAATAATCAGTTTACCAGGTGATTGTTTTGCACTTCTCTGATTTGCTGGTCACGATCACAAGATCTCGTATTCCTTTTGCTTCCTGCGGATGCCGGTCGTGAGCAGCCAATTACAAAAGTACAAACCAATCACCTAATAAACTGAACATGTGTTTCTACATGCATCCTTCATGCAGGAGCAATGTGTGCAGGAGAACTGATCTTTATTCCTGAGCAAATACTTTGACAACAGCTAACGAAGAAGATTATACCGAGATCAAAAGCAAATTCTGCCAGGAATCCCAGTGCTGGGAAGATGTTTGTGCCTTGGGTCAGCCTCAACAAAATTAGAGAATTCCTATGGAAGCAGGAAATTGGGGTGACTGCGGCTAATAGGCAATTTGGGTGCCTCATAGGCACTAATGCAAATATCGGCTATTGGACACCCAAAGCAGGTATTTGGGCGCCCAATAAGTAGTGGTCACTGGGCCTGTCTAAGCAAAATTCATTGTTTTTGAAAATTAGAACACTATCGTTTTTTAAATGTTTTGTCTTGATTTTTTTGTTTTTGAAAGTTATCATTTTGAAATTTATCATTTTGAAAATTATAAGGTTAGAAAGGTGGGTTTTAAGGTTGTGTGATAGGAAGGGGGGTTTTAGGGTTAGTTGATAAGAAGGGGGATTTTAGGGTTAGGCATCAGGAATTAGGGTTTATGGGTTAGGCGTCAGGAAGGGTTTTTAGGGTTAGGCATGGTTAGGCATCAGGAAAGGGGGTTTTAGGGTTAGTTGTAAGGAAGGGGGTTTTTAGGGTTAGGCATGGTTAGGCATCAGGAAAGGGGGTTTTAGGGTTAGGTGTAAGGAAGAGGGGTTTTAGGGTTAGGCACCAGGAAGAGGGTTTTTTAAAGGGTTAGGCACCAGGAAGGGGTGTTTTAGGGTTAGTTGATAAGAAGGGGTATTTTAGTGTTAGGCATCAGGAATTGGGGTTTTAGGGTTAGGCGTCAGGAAGGAGGGTTTTAGGGTTAGTTGATAAAAAGGGTGTATCAGAAAGGGAGCTTTTAAGGTTAGGCGTCAGATGAGGGGTTTTAGGGTTTTGTGTCAGTAAAGGGGGTTTTAGGGTTAGGTGTCAGGTAGAGGGAGGTTTAGGGTTCAGCATCAGGAGGGGGGGTTAGGGTTAGGCCTAAGAAAGGGGGGATTTTAGGGTTAGGCATCAGGAAAGGAGGGTATAGGGTTTAGCGTCAGGAAGGGGGGTTTAGGGTTAGCCTTAAGAAGTGGGATTTTAGGTTAAGCATTGGGGAGGAGGGCTCTGTTTGAGAGTAGGGTAGGTTTAGTTGTACTAATATATCGTTAAAGAGACTCTGTAACAAATTTTTCAGCCTTAGTTCTTCTATCCTATAAGTTCCTATGCCTGTTCTAATCTGCTCTGGCTTACTGCAGTCTTTCCTAACTGCACTGTCTCTGTAATAAATCAATGTATCTTTCCTCTGTCCTGTTTGTCGGGCTAAAGCTTGATTGTGTGGAATGTGCAGGGCTGCTTGTGATTGGTAGAAGCGATACACACCCTCTGCAGGCCCCCTGCATACTCTGAATGACTCACACACTATGCTTAGCTGAGCCTATTAGAAGCTGGTTAGTTTGTTTGTAAACACTGCCTAAAACTGTTAATTACAAGCCAGGATTGCAGCAGAGAGTGACAGAAACAGCACAGAGGGGCACAGGAGAAAAGAATGAATAGAATGGTATGCTTTTTATTGTAAGAATATTAGAGTACAGATTCTCTTTAACAATTATCAATGTTTTACTCTCGGCATTCACTGTAAATATTTTTTCATTTTTATCTGGTGCCCAATTCATATCGGTATTTATTGTTTAGACTTACTGTATATCGGTTTCACTCCATACCTATTTTTCCTAGCTCCTCTATTTCATGCACGCCTTCCTTTAACATGCTTCCTACTCTGAGCAGGAGGAACAGATGGGAGGCACGGCTTTGAAGATGACAAATAATGTTTACATTCCAACGAGTCACAGCATTGATTTGCTAAGGAAAGATAACAGGTGCACCTATATTCAATAAGGCTGTGCAAAACAGAAGCGATGATGATATGGAAAGCATAGAACCCGAAAGGTAACCAATTTCACTTTATTGTAGTCATATCAGATCTCTTTTTCATTGAGCTTTGCAGCACCTTTGCACATAAATGTGCTGAAATCAGATTTCTTGCTGCAGATAAAATATTTCGATGTCTCTTTTCTTACAAATTCTCCGCGTGAGGCCCAGGCTTGGCAAGCTGCAGCTCCCCGGAGATCAGCCAACAGAAGTTCAGGGAGAATGAAGGTACCTCCATTTCAGGATCTGGCTCATGTTGCGCTGCTGTCACTGTATAATTACCTGTGCAGTTTTAATATAATTTCCACTGAAATATGTCTTCTGCATATGCTCCACTATTGTTTCTCTTCTATTAAAAACATTAGCGTGTAATTACTGTCTTACCACTGTTGCACCTGCTGATATGATGAGCAGGCTTGTACTTTTACAAACTGTAATTGGAACCCATTAGCAATCAGCCCTTATTTTCTTCTTATTCTATTGATAGCTGGCCAAGGGGTGTGAGATGTCAGAAGTTTAGGAGTTTGAAAAGGGTCTAAAAAAAGGGAAGTGTTAAATTTGGGCACCCGCTTGCAGCAGAATTTTGCGTCATAGGGGCCCATTGAAATAGTGGTATTGAGGGGAAATTTGGGCAGCTATGTTTATCGGGCGCTGCAGAAGCCCAAATTACCCCTCAAAGCCGGCATGAAAAATTACATTTTTGATATTTTATTTTTGTGGCGATTTGTACTACTACAGAACTACTGCGCCTGCGCAGTACACTTCAGACAATGTGGACTTCATTGACATCGGCACTTGCGCAGGCACAGTAGAGGACATCCTCGAAGTCGGCCTCTGCTCCGGTGGGGACCCCGGGCTTGCGGCTGGGAGTGGAGCTGCGGCACGGGACATGTCGGCTGCAAGGGGCTGGAGGAAGCCCTGGGTAAGAACATCACGGGAGGCTTTTTTTTGGGATGTTAACACCTTGAAACAAACTCATTTTTCATTTACTTTTATTAAGGTGATGTATTGAATAAAAATGTTGAACACAATTTATACTATGTCATTTCATCTTTATACATAAAAAGTATGCATGCATGTTTAGCTCTGTCACACTAAAGATCTAAAGATATAGTGATGATGTCACTATTACACAATCATGTAGATAAAAGTATGAAAAATGAACAAATGCCTGTCACAAGCACTAACTAATCTTTAATATGGAAGGGGCGGTGAGACTGAAAGTGCCAATGGTGAATTTGTAAACCTTACATAGAAAAACAAAACAATAGGCAAGGAGTTCTGCACAGTACACTCCACACCACGTGTGAATGATTTACAGCAGCGCTCATACAGGCGCAGTAGAGGACAACCTCGCGAGGTCGGCCTCTGCACAGGCGGGGACCACGGGCAGGTAGCTGAGAGCAGAGCTGCGGCGTGGGACATGTCAGCTGCATGGGGCTGGAGGAAGCAGAGCAGGTAAGTAGAGCTTGCACAGGTTAATCTGGCGGACATTTCCTTTAAACCGGAGATGCCATTTTCATTCATGTGCAACACTACCACCCACCCCCACTCCCCCCACCACCACCACCACTACTAGGGATGGTTGGAAATGCCGATTTCTGATTATGCAGAAATTCTGATTTACGCTAATGCAAATTTCCGTTTTCCAATTCTGATTACTGAGGAGTCTCTTTTTTGGTCATTTTTTGCATTCTCTGATTAGCCAAATACTTCCGAGTTGACTCTGCATTCTCTGATTGGTCCATTGCTTTCGAGTTCTGCAATTGGGCTAAAATCACAGAGTTGCATTAATACAGTATTTCTGTATTTCTTTGCGATCGGAAATGCGAAAATGTCATTTCCGTGGAGTCTGATTGAGCATCTTTAACCACCACCCCTTGTACAACATCTTGTTGTTTAGCCTTCAAAAAAGTCCTGTTGTAAAGGAAGTCCTGTTGGACATTGTTATAGTTTGGCATGTCACTTAATGTCACTGAATAATACCATTCTGCAGTATAATATAATCTTGGTCATTGCTTGGCAACATTCACAGACGAATGACATAATAACAGTGTGTGATGAATGACAAGTTATACTTAATATATATATATACAGTGGGAATGCAAACGTTTGGGCAACCTTGTTAATCTTCATGATTTTCCTGTATAAATCGTTGGTTGTTATTATAAAAAATGTCAGTTAAATATATCATATAGGAGACCCAAACAGTGATATTTGAGAAGTGAAATAAAGTTTATTGGATTTACATGAAGTGCGCAATAATTGTTTAAACATAATTAGGCAGGTGCATAAATTTGGGCACCACAAAAAAGAAATGAAATCAATATTAAGTAGATCCTCCTTTTGCAGAAATTACAGCCTCTAAACACTTCCTGTAGGTTCCAATGAGAGTCTGGATTCTGGTTGAAGGTATTTCAGACCATTCCTCTTTACAAAACATCTCTAATTCATTCAGGTTTTATGGCTTCCGAGCATGGACAGCTCTCTTTAACTCACACCACAGATTTTCAATTATATTCAGGTCTGGGGACGGAGATGGCCAATCCAGAATGTTGTACTTGTTCCTCTGCATGAATGGCTTAGTGAATTTTGAGCAGTGTTTAGGGTCTTTGTCTTGTTGAAAGATCCAGCCCCTGCGCAACTTCAGCTTTGTCTCTGATCCCTGGACATTGGTCTCCAGAATCTGCTGATACTGAGTGGAATCCATGCATCATTCAACTTTGACAAGATTCCCAGACCCTGCACTGGCCACACAGCCCCACAGCATGATGGAACCTCCACTATATTTTACTGTAGGTAGCAGGTGTTTTTCTTGGAATGCTGTGTTCTTTTTCCTCCATGCATAACGCCCCTTGTTATGCCCAAATAACTCAATTTTAGTTTCATCAGTCCACATCACCTTATTCCAAAATGAAGCTGGCTTGTCCAAATGTGCTTTATCATACCTCGAGCGGCTCTGTTTGTGCTGTGGGTGGAGAAGTGGCTTCCTCTGCATCACTCTCGCATAAAGCATCTTCTTGAGTAAAGTGCGCCAAATGGTTGAACGATGCACTCCATCAGCAGCAAGGTGATGTTGTAGGTCTTTGGTGCTTCTTCCATTTTCTCAATATGTTCCTAACTGTGGAAACAGACAGCGGAAATCTCTGAGACAGCTTTCTGTATCCTTCCCCTAAACCAGTCTGTGGGTTGACTCTGACTGTTCTCACCATTCAACGCTTCTGTCTATCTGAGATTTTTCTTGGCCTGCCACTTCGAGCCTTAACTTGAACTGAGCCTGTGGTCTTCCATTTCCTCAATATGCTCCTAACTGTGGAAACAGACAGCTGAAATCTATGAGACAGCTTTCTGTATCCTTCCCCTAAACCATGATGGGAAACTTGCAAATTACCCCCTTAAATACTCTTTCTCATAATTGGATTCACCTGTGTATGTAGGTCAGGGGTCACTGAGTGAGCTTACCAAGCCAATTTGAGTTCCAATAATTAGTTCTAAAGGTTTTGAAATCAATAAAATGACAACAGTGCCCAAATGTACGCACCTGCCTAATTTTACTTTCGCATCCCACTGTGTGTATGTGTGTGTATATATATACATACACAGTGTTTCCCATAATTATTCATACCCCTAGCAAATTTTGACTTAAAGTTGCTTTTAGGGCTTGATTTACAAAGCGGTGCTAACTGTTAGCATGCTTGTGAAAAGCTCCTCTTCACTCCTAAAGTCAGTTTGGCCGTGATAACTAGCACTCGCTTGCAAAGTCCCGCGCAAAAAATTTTGCGTGCGCGCGAAACGTTGCATCGCGTTGCGATAAAAACGGTGCATCCGATGCGTCTATAAGGTCGCATCGGGTGCTCGGTTTTTATTGTACCACGATACGACGTTTTGCGCGCACCGCACTGTGCTTTGCACACGGGATTTTGCGCGCGATCTGATTTACAAAACAATGCTAACCTAGTTAGCACCCTAGTTAGGACGCCCAAAGCCCTTAACCAGCAAGTAATTTTTTGACGATGAACAAGAGGCATTATTGGAGGGAAAAAAAAACATTTCTCAGCTGTTATGTGCATTTCAGCAAAAAGTGTCCAGTCTAAAATTATTCATACCCTCCACAAACTGTCACAGCCTGTGGGAAAATCCAAAGTTCTATAATCTATACCATTCTAAATAGTCCAAGCTGTTCTAAAGCATCCTAATTACCCTGATTAATTGGGAACAGCTGTTTTAATCAACTCAACAGATGAAAACAGCAGTTATCTGCAGTTTGTTTGTGAACAGTTATGGCTAAGACAAAGGAGGACCTGCAGGTGCGCATTGTGGCTGCTCACAAGTCAGAGAAGTCAGAGAAGGGCTACAAGGCCATTGCTGGTTGAATAAAAGTAATGTTAAATCAAAATTTGCCATTTGAATAATTATGGGCAGCACTGTATATATATAAATATATATATATATAAATATAAATATATATATATACACACACACAGACACACACATAACCATACACATACACACGCGCGCGAGCGCGCGCGCGTGCACACACACACACACACACACACACACACATAACCATACACATACACGCACACACACATAACCATACACATACACACACACACATAACCATACACACACACACACACACACACATAACCATACACACACACACACACACACACACACACATAACCATACACACACACACACACACACATAACCATACACACACACACACACACACACACACACACACACACACACACACACACACACACACATAACCATACACACACACACACACACATAACCATACACACACACACACACACACACATAACCATACACACACACATAACCACACACACACACACACACACACACACACACACATACACACACACACACAACCATACACATACACACACACACACATAACCATACACACACACACACACACACACACACACACACACACACACACACACACACACACACACCTTATACAGACTTGCTCAGTTTACTGCATACTCTCACCCTAATAACAGATTGTGATAAATTCTTTGTGATAAAAACATTTATCAGACCAACTATGTTCAGATGTGATTTATCTATAGCATATATACATCATCAATCTCCAGGCTGCTCTAATTAGCCGAACGTTCGGAGTTCCAGACAATAGAAATCGCAATGCTGAGCGCTGTAGCAGGAACGGGAACAGACAGCCGCCTGAGAATAGATCAGAATCCTTTTGACAATCAGAAACAGTCCAATCGCATAAGGCGCTCTATCATCTAAACGTAAGATGCAATAAATACAAAAGTGAGGCTTTATAAAAACAATTTAATCCTCGTTTATCGTGCTCTCCGGGCACCCGGAGGGAACATGGTGGAAGCAGCGAGAATGTATTTTACGCTGATGGTTGTAAAGGTGTGCATGATGTATATAGAAACACATATATATGTATGGTAAATGTTCCAGGAAAAAAACTGATGAAGAGAATTAGAGAGATGATATGGTTCCTGTTGCGGAGTCTACAGGGACTCTCCTGAGTATTAGAGAGCAATAAGGAATTACATTCAGGGTTTTATGTTGTTACAAGCATATTTTGTAAATACAGATTTCTAGCTTTAAGCTCTGCAAAGACCACTGATTCCTTTATTCGTCAAACTGTCTGAAGGAGAAACAACCAACGAAAGTCTGTGTTTCATTCTTACAGTGTTAGGCCTTGTTCACATCATTTAGCGCAGATGGCTGTGCGATCGGAACGCAATGCATACGATCGCATGCCATCTGCACTACTATGCGCTGCATAGTTCAATCAATGCAATCAATGGGATCTGCGCTGCAATTCCCCAAAATGCATGCAACAGCGCATATGATGGGAACGGTAGAAGGGCTGTCTATGCCCGTCTACCGTTCTTGCGTGTCACACACTATGCGCACTGGCAAAATGCGCACAGCAGCGCGCATAGTCTGAACGAGCCCTAAGACGTTGTAAGGTACAAAAAGAGAATTTAAAGCAAAGTTGAAGTGAAAAAAAAAGTATAATATAATTAATTGTATGTGTAGTACAGATAATGAATAGAACATAAGTAGCTAAGAAAATAATCTCTTATTTGTATTTTCATTTTATAGTTTTTTTTTATAACATTGCATCATTATGTCATATCTACAGTTTACAAACCACACTCTATATTTTAAGCTATAAAACAGAGCAGAGCTAATGACCCACTAAAACCTTATCTCAAGTTGCCTCTCACTGTTTCTTGTTTGTTTAAGTGCTTCAGCAAACAGGACTGTCTTTGACCAAAGTTGGGTCAAAGAGCTCAGAGATGCTCTATTGCATAGATAATAACTGAAGTTTCTTAAAGTGACTCCGTAACAAAAATTGCATCCTGTTTTTTATCATCCTACAAGTTCCAAAAGCTATTCTAATGTGTTCTGGCTTACTGCAGCACTTTCTACTATAACAGTCTCTGCAATAAATCAATGTATCTTTCCCCTGTCAGACTTGTCGGCCTGTGTCTGGAAGGCTGCCAAGTTCTTCAGTGTTGTGGTTCTGTGATGAATCTCCCCCCTCCAGGCCCCTCTCTGCACACTGCCTGTGTGTTATTTAGATTATGGCAGATTCTCTCTTCTCTCTTATCTTTTACAAGCTGGATAAATCGTCCTCTGAGCTGGCTGGGCTTTCACATACTGAGGATTACAGACAAGGGCAAAGCTGTTTGCAAGAAGAAAAGACCAGCCTGAAACTTCAGTGCATGAGAGCAGAAGGGGTAAATAAACACACACAATGATCTCTTGAGATACAAAAGGAAGGGTGTATACAGCCTGCTTGTGTATGGATGTATTTTCTATGTGTGGACATGCTGTACATCAACCTACTTTCTGTTTTGGTGGCCATTTTGTTTGTTTATAAACAAACTTTTAAAAACTGTTTTTAACCACTTTTAATGCGGCGGGGAGCGGCAAAATTGTGACAAAGGGTAATAGGAGATGTCCCCTAACGCACTGGTATGTTTACTTTTGAGCGATTTTAACAATACAGATTCTCTTTAACTCTTCCAGTACTCTTTGTACTGGAAAACAATATGAGACTCTTTTGTTTGATACTACTGTTCTATTTCTTAGCTGTACTACACGTACAATTCATTATCTCATAAGTTTATCTTTGTTTCAGGTTTGCTTTAATGGGAACTACACAAAGATAGTCATAGGGGAAAAAATAGACCAGGACATCGCAAAGTGAGACAGTAAAAAAAATAGAAGATAGTTCAAGAAATTAGTGATGCTTGCTGTTTAGTTCCTTCATTTTGTTTGAGCCACTGTGTGAGCCTGCAGGTCAACATCTTTACTTCTGACTAGTTATGGACAAACTTTACCAAAACAACTGTTCACAGACCATTCACAAATGTTTCTGTGATTGTTGACGAACCAAACGTTTGTGACGGACCCTGTTGACTTTAAAGGGAACCATAGATGAACAGCAAAAAGATTTTATACATACCTGGAGCTTCCTCCAGCCCCATACGCTCTGATTGATCCCACGGAGCCATCCTACTCTGCCCGCAGCTACGATAACCGCCTCTCCGCTGTTCCGTCAGTCGGAGCCAGTCTAAGTGTAAGGGAAGTGCGCTCTTTGCGTATCTCTGCAGCAGTGTATGGAGAGATACGTAGAGGGCGCACTTCTCCTGCGTGGCTGGCTCCGATGACGTCAGTGACGGGAGCCGGTTCTCGTAAATGCGGGCAGCAGAGGACGGCGGCATGGGATCGATCAGAGCGTATGGGGCTGGAGGAAGCCCCAGGTATGTATAAAAGCTTTTTCATTTTCCCGTCTAGGTTCATGTCTGGTTCCCTTTAATGGCAGATGGACTTTGGAAACCTTCAGGGCATATTTGCAGCAACAATTTATTTTAAAAAGGTGCCAAAACTGTCCACAACAAGGGCAGTGGCATGGCGGAATGGCAATGGCAACATTTTCACCCCAAAATACATTTTTTTGACGCAGAGGCTTTTTTAAATGTGTGAACGTGAAAAATTGCTACTTGCGCAGTGTGAGCCTAACACTGCACTACAAACGTGTGCGAGTCTGTTTAACCTCCCTGGTGTTCTGATTTATTGCAGCGCACGGCCGCGGGAGGGTTTTTTGAAGCTATTTTTTTTTAACATGTAGCTAGCCTAGCGCTAGCTACATGCTTCCCCCCTCCCTTCGCTTTGCCACTCACCCCTCCGATCACCGCCGGCACAAATACCTAACAGGAACCGTTCTGAACGGGATCTCCTGTATGGGCTTCCCTCGTCGCCATGGTGACGATTGTGATGACGTCATCAACGTCGTGACGTCAGGGGGAGTCCGGATCCACCCCATAGCGCAGCCTGGCGGTGATTGGCCAGGCTGCACAAGGGGTCTGCAGTGGGGCCTCTTTCACGGCGGGTAGCGGCGGGTAGTGGCGGATCGTGGCGAGCGGCGGCGGTGAGCGGAACAAACATGCAGCAAGCAAAGTGGTAGCTGCGTGTTTGAAAAAAAATTGTGCAAATCGGCCCACCAGGGCCTGAGCAGTGCACTGCGGCATTACTGAACGAGCTGAGCTGGTCCGTAATGCCCAGGCGGCTAATGACCCTTCATCTGTGTCTTATCACAAGTTGTAATTTTATGCCTCCCCTGTGTCAGTTGACTGCCACGGCAGATAAGGAGATAAGCTCATGTGAAAAAGAAAAGAAAGGTTGTATATCCTGCGCTAGCTTCAGCTAGGTATGGCCCTTTAAAAGTGTGTAATGCCCACGGTGCTGCTCCCTCCACTGGGTGGTGCCAGAAATCTAGCGTATGGGGAACAAGAAAACAAGGGTGCGCTCCTATGGTGCATTAACTTTTTATTTAATCATTCCACACTAAAAACAATTGCACTTGCAATGTATGTGCAGGTTTTGCACATGTAGGGGGCCGCCAGCGAGTATCACCCACATCTTGAGCCTGGCCAGGGCTTCAAGGATCCGTTTGCGATGGAGAGCAAGGGAACTGGGGACCAACCACCGGCTCCTACACTCAGAGCCGGTACGAGGTCCTCCAGCACCCAAGGCTGAGACACCAAAGTGCGCCCCTCCATCCCTCCCACCCCAGCCGTCACACACTGATTGCTATTAGACTAAGAGGCGCCACAGGGCCCACAACCTCCCCAACACCTTAATATCTAGTTATCTGGCTTTGCAGTCACTGCCATGTGTCCCCTTTTCTTATTTCTTTCTGCTTCAAACACAATCAGAAATGACAGCTGAATGAATTCTGCGCCCCCTCCTACACTGTGCCCTGAGGCTGGAGCCTCTCCAGCCTATGCCTCGGCCCGGCCCTGCCTACACTTCTCGGCTAGCCGTCTGATCGTCACAACGCGTTTCGGCGCTTAGCCACGCCTTCTTCCGGTCTCCATCGCAAACGGATCCTTGAAGCCCTGGCCAGGCTCAAGATGTGGGTGATACTCGCTGGCAGCCCCCTACATGTGCAAAACCTGCACATACATTGTAAGTGCAATTGTTTTTAGCGTGGAATGATTAAATAAAAAGTTAATGCACCATAGGAGCGCACCCTTGTTTTCTTGTTCCCCATAAGCTCATGTGAAAGCAATGGATGTTAACAATATGTCTGCTTCCATTAAAGTAGGAAGTAGAAAAAAGGCAGATTTATTGTAGGATTTGTATCTACTGTAACAAAGAAAGTTTTTTTTTTTTTTAATGTTATTGTGCTGTTGTGTATTGTTTAGAGCGTAGAAGAAGTTCTGAGTTTAGGTCCCCTTGAAAGGGAATATGAAGTGAAAATAAACTTTAGTTATGAGATAATGATTTGTATGTGTAGTACAGCCTAAAAATAGAACATTAGTAACACAGAAACCAGTCTCATATTGTTTCCAGTACAGAAAGAGTTAAGTAACTTCACTTGTTATCTATGCAAAAGAGCATCTCTGAGCTCTCTGATCAGTTTAGTCCACTACAGTGCTGTTTTTTATACTTCAAAGAAACAGTGACAGACAGCTTCTGATAATATTTTTACTGCAGGGAAGTTTAAAGGGACACTGAGGAGTGCCCGAATTTAAAAGAATACACTTACCTGGGGCTTCTTCCAGCTCACCGTAGGCGGCGAGGTCCTGCGGCGTCCTCCTGGCTCTTCTCGTTCAGCCTCCACTGGCCCCCGTTACCGGCGGCGACAACCAGCGACACCTGGGCAGGGTGTGGGGCCGGCTCTTCCTGGTTAATGACGCATGGCGTCATCACACCAGCTGCTTCACGTCATCACAGTGGCTGACGTGACAGGTCTGCACATGCACGGTTTTCCAGCAGCTGGTGTGATGACGCCATGCGTCATTAACCAGGAAGAGCCGGCCCGACACCCTGCCCGGGTGTCGCCGGTAACGGGGGACCGGCGGAGGCTGAAGGAGAGAAGCCGCGTGACCTCGCCACCTACGGTGAGCTGGAAGAAGCCCCAGGTAAGTGTATTCTTTTAAATTCGGGCACTCCTCAGTGACCCTTTAAAGGATCAATAGCTCTGCTTTGTTTCATATTTTAAAATCCAGCATGGTTTGTAAGTTGCAAACATGATAGAATGATGCAATGCTATGGAAAAAGCTATATAGCTGAAAATAAAAACATGAGCCTCTTTTGTTTGCTACTAATGTTCTGTTAATTATCCGTACCACACATACAATTCATTATATTATGGTTATTTATTTTTCGCTTCAGTGTCACTTTAATGGAAATGTGTAGGAATTTATACTCTTACGTTATCTCAGCATGTCTTTCTCTAAAAGATCAGTAAAACATATGGCGTATGTTATTTCAGATTTGTTTGGGATATTTGCATTTATTAATGAGGAAATTCTGACACACACTTCCTCCTACACTGCTGACATCAATTGATGTCTTATGAATCATGAATGACTAAGCTAAACAACATCTACGTAATATCCAATACAATATGTTACATATACTTCCAGCGGAAGACCTGACACAGGTGAGGATCTGTGACCAACCTTTCTTGCAGTGTTGCTTTCCCGTGATTAGAGATGGACGAACCATTCGACGGGCAAATCTTTCTGGGCCTTCTACTACTTCCGGGTCGCAATGACCCGGAGTAGTACGCCTGCGCTGCCCGACGGAGCGCGTCCTAGATTGCGCTCCTGTTGCCAGGCACTCTCTGCGTATGAGCGTGGCATCACTCATGACGTCACGCACATGCGCAGAAAGTGCCCGGCAACAGGAGTGTGATCTAGGACGCGCTCCGTCGGGCAGCGCAGGCGTCATTGCGACCCGGAAGTAGTAGAAGCCCCACAGATTTTGAGATGTTCGTCTGGCGAACGGTTCGGGAACCGTTCGCAACATCTCTGCCCATGATCACAAGCTTTTTTTTCCCGATCACTAGGTCCGATTCCGAATTCGTGATTGCATCTCGATCACGGATTCAGTTCCGAATGCACACATGATCGTGGTCTAAATCCGGCTCGTGATCACGGATTTAGCAGTGATCACGGCCGTGATTATATAACCTGAAAACACGCCGACTTTAACGCTTAATAGCAAAGCCCCCTTACATGATATAAACACCAAATTTGCAGGATATGTCAAAGGGGCACTACAGCGAAAAATTGTAAAATTTAAAATATGTGCAAACATATACAAATAAGAAGTACATTTTTTCCAGAGTAAAATGAGGCATAAATTACTTTTCTCCTATGTTCCTGTCACTTACAGTATTCAGTAGAAATCTGACAGAAGTGACAGGTTTTGGACTAGTCCATCTCTTCAAAGGGGATTCTTTTATTCTTTATAAAGATATTCCCTAAAAAAAGATTTAAACAATGATGCTGGCTAGCCTCCCTGCTCGCTACACAGCTTTTTGGCAGTTAGACAGAGCAACTGACATTCACTAAGTGCTTTTGAAAATAAATAAATCCCTGAGAATCCCCTATGAAGAGATGGACTAGTCCAAAACCTGTCACTTCTGTCAGATTTCTACTGCCTACTGTAAGTGACAGCAACATAGGAGAAAAGTAATTTATGCCTCATTTTACTCTGGAAAAAATGTACCGGTACTTCTTATTTGTATATGTTTGCACATATTTTAAATCTTTAAATTTTTCGCTGGAGTGCCCCTTTAAGTAGAACAGTGGGAACAAGAGGAAAAAAATTATGGAACAAGAGGGAAAAAAGACTTTATAGTTTTTGAGAAAATTGATTTTAAAGTTTCAAAGGGAAATAGTATACATTTAAATGTGGTAAATAACAGTTATGCTGTTAAGTATGCAAAATCGACGGCTGTATCAATCGAAACCCGATTGAACATGTCGGAAATAATCGATCGATCCCGCTGATCGAGCGGGAAATCGCATTGTGTGTACCCAGCATAACTGTCATTTACCGCATTTACATGTTTACTTTTTTCCTTTGAAACTTTCAAATCGATTTTCTCAAAAACTATAAGGTCTTTTCGAAAAAAATTCCCCTTGTTCCCACTGTTCTAGTTAGCATATCCTGCTAATTTGGTGTTTAAATCATGTAAGGGGGCTTTGCTATTAACCGCTAAAGTCGGCTGGTTTTGGTGGTTTTTAATCACGAATACTTTTTTCATTTGAAACGTTAAATTCGATTTTCTCAAAAACTATAAAGTCTTTTTGACATTTTTTTTGAAGTTGTAGCCACTGATAACCTTTATAATCTCTGCAATTTTGGCGATTGTAGCACATATGGGGGCTTTGCTATTAACGTTAAAGTCAAATCCGTGATCACGGTCGTGATCACGGATTCTACATGTAATCATTATCACGGCTAAAATCCGAGTCGAATTCGGAGCTCCGATTCAAATCCGGATTACGATCACGACCTATCCGGATTTCGATTCTGCCCTGGCCGGATTTACTCAAATTCGTGATTGGGGCATCACTGCTTTCTTGTGGTAAGTCTTTCTGGATGATTTCCCATCTGGTTAACAATTGAATAGTAATGCCAAACCCTCATACACACATGTATGTTGGATTTTTTATTTAATCTTTTGTTCATTTCCCAGCAAGGCCCATAGGTTATAAAGAAATACCAAGTTTTTTTTTTTTTTTTTTGGGGGGGGGTTATTTACCTGGGGCTTCTTCCAACCACCCCCCACCCCACAGTCTATTAGAGTCTATTAGGTGCCTTGCTGTAGATCTTATCCTTTCCATAGTACTGCTAGCAATTCCGAAAGATCAGAGTGATGCCCAGGGTTGGCTGCTGCCAATGCTGCTAAATTTATGCAATTTATGAAATTCCTGCTAGTTTTGAGACGGCAGACAAAGGGTGTATACCATTGCACCTGATTGGCTGACAGGCATCTGCTGATCAGATATAAGGTAGGAATGTGCTAGCTGGGAGTGTGCATTTGCTTTTCAAGTTTTGCAATCCAATTGTCAAGCTACCAGGAAATCGATTGTTCGATAGAAGAATTCACTGCTGTTCAATGGGTTCCCATACATCTTTTAGCGTGCAACCCTGTGGATTCTTGGTGATTTTATAACATCTGATCTTTAAGCTTGCTCTCAGTGACCCATAATGCATTACAGACATAGGATTAGCAAAGGATTAGTTCTCAGTACTGGTGGTTACTTGGAATTCATTTGTAAAGAAATGATTCACCCTGTAAGAATTACAGTACATCCCTTCACCTGTGCACCTGGAGAGGAACCTTTGTTCAAAGGGTCTTTTCTGTCTCTTTATGGGCTTTGCTTGGCAGGTACTGTAACATCAAAAGAATAGTATGAATAGATGAGGAGCTGCATTGCACAAGGTGAGATGAAAGCGTATGTTGTGGCATCTGTCAAGGCGGACACATCATTGTATAGCAGATCAGTGTCATGAAGACAAACAGGTGTTGGCAAGAAGTAATTTCTTTGGGTATTAAGCCCATCACTTGGACACATGCATTTAAAATGGGGGCCATGGGAATTTGGGCATAGGAGATAACCGCAAGTAGACTATTGGTAAATTATGAATATTGCACTATGAATTAGTGAGTAATTCAGAAAAAATGTTGGTGAATGTTAGAAAAAATGTTGGTGAATGTTGGAAAAAATGTTCAGTAAAATGTTGGTAATGTTTACCGATATTTTTCTAAGGCCTAACGAAGCCTTAATATCACATGAGTCCTCAGGCCCGCCATCAGGGGGGGACATCCGTGACTCCCGTCACGGGCCCGGGGCCTGCAAGGGGGCCCCATCCCCGCCGAGGCCCTGTCGGGTGCTGCGGGTGCCGCCCGGCCGTCGCTCAACCCCTCTGGCCGCTGCTCCCTCCCTCCATCCCTCTAGCCGCCGCCGCGTCAGACCCCGATCAGGCGGCGACAATAGTGCGGGCGCTAGGACCCAGCGCCCGCACTGATATGCGGAAGTGACATCACTTCCGCATATAGAGTGGGTGCATCCGACGCCCGCTCTTACTGGTCGGGTCGCCGCTGATCTTGAGGTCTGGCGCTGGGCTGCTGGCAAGGTAGGGGAAGCAGCGGCGGCGGCTGGGGGGGGGGGGGGCTCCCTGTCACTCACTAGCTAAAGGGCCTCCCTGTCACTCACTCACTAGCTAAAGGGGCTCCCTGGCACTCACTACCTAAAGGGGCTCCCTGGCACTCACTCACTAGCTAAAGGGGCTCCCTGGCACTCACTCACTACCTAAAGGGGCTCCCTGTCACTCACTAGCTAAAGGGCCTCCCTGTCACTCACTCACTAGCTAAAGGGGCTCCCTGTCACTCACTCACTCCCTAAAGGGGCTCCCTGGCACCCACTCACTGCCTAAAGGGGCTCCCTGGCACTCACTAATTGCCTAAAGGGGCTCCCTGGCACTCACTCACTAGCTAAAGGGGCTCCCTGTCACTCACTCACTGCCTAAAGGGGCTCCCTGGCACTCACTCACTGCCTAAAGGGGCTCCCTGGCACTCACTCACTAGCTAAAGGGGCTCCCTGTCACTCACTCACTGCCTAAAGGGGCTCTCTGGCACTCACTCACTAGCTAAAGGGGCTCCCTGTCACTCACTCACTACCTAAAGGGGTTCCCTGGCACTCACTCACTAGCTAAAGGGGCTCCCTGTCACTCACTCACTGCCTAAAGGGGCTCCCTGTCACTCACTCACTAGCTAAAGGGGCTCCCTGTCACTCACTCACTACCTAAAGGGGCTCCCTGTCACTCACTCACTACCTAAAGGGGCTCCCTGTCACTCACTCACTACCTAAAGGGGCTCCCTGGCACTCACTCACTACCTAAAGGGGCTCCCTGGCACTCACTACCTAAAGGGGCTCCCTGTCACTCACTCACTACCTAAAGGGGCTCCCTGGCACTCACTCACTACCTAAAGGGGCTCCGTGGCAATCACTACCTAAAGGGGCTCCCTGGCACTCACTCACTACCTAAAGGGGCTCCCTGGCACTCACTCACTACCTAAAGGGGCTCCCTGGCACTCACTCACTACCTAAAGGGGCTCCCTGTTACTCACTCACTACCTAAAGGGGCTCCCTGTCACTCACTCACTACCTAAAGGGGCTCCCTGTCACTCACTCACTACCTAAAAGGGCTCCCTGTCACTCACTGCCTAAAGGGCTCCATGTCACTCACTACCTAACCTGGGGGTCCCTGTCAGAATCCAGGTGAGAGGTGTCTACCATAATAAGGGGGCATTCTGCCTATTTATGTGAAATGCTGTCTATTTATGTGCCTCATGACTGCTGAATTTGTCTTGTTGGGGGCCTAATGATTGAATTTTTACTTGTTGGGGGCCTCATGATTTGTTGGGAGCCTCAAGATTGCTGAATTTGTCTTGTTGGGGGCCTCATGATTTGTTGGGGGCCTCATGATTGCTGAATTTGTCTTGTTGGGGGTCTCACGATTGCTTAATTTGTCTTGTTGGGGGCCTCATGATTGCTGAATTTGTCTTGTTGGGGGCCTCATGATTGCTGAATTTGTCTTGTTGGGGGCCTCATGGTTTGTTGGGGGCCTCATGATTGCTGAATTTGTCTTGTTGGGGGTCGCATGATTGCTAACTGCGAGACTATGGGAAAAGCTGAATCATTACCATATGAGACATAGCATTAAACCTACTTTTTTAGTTTTTTTTAAACAGAAAATAAAACTGGGAGGTTCTAAAAAAAATGATGGAGCACTTCCTCCTTCCGGCTTGAAGGAGGAAGTGCTCGATATCGAGGCTTGCAACGCGTCCATTCGGACACTTGCACCTCGTTGAAACGCTGGGCGGAGAGCGGCGTTCTGGGTAATTAACCCCGCCGCATCTAGCCGCTCAGCTGTGGCAATTAGGGCTAACTTGAATCACGAGTATCCACAGTGGTTATTCGTGATTAAGCCTCCAACTAGCTCTGCCAACATGTAATGGCTACGCACATTTCTCAGTTTGTGGGGGGGGGGGGGGGGGCGGACTGATGATTTGTGAGGGGCCCCAAAATTTCTGATGGCGGCCCTGTGAGTCCTCCCTCTTGATGCCTTACCCTAACCCCCCTGACATTGCCTAACCCTAAGAACCCCCTTGCCAATGCCTAACCCTAAGATCCCCCCCCCCTCCGCCCGCCATTGTCAAACAATGAAGACCCTCCCTTCCAGCATTGTCCAACATTGAAGAACCCCCCCCCCCCCCCCGGCATTGTCCAATAATGAAGACCCCTCCCGGCATTGTCCAACAATGAAGACCCCTAACCCCACCAATGCCTAATCTGCTGGGTATTATGGGGAAATATCCTAAGTGCACTACGTTTGAAGCAATCTGTATGACATGGTCAATATATTTAGATCTAGTTGTCTTTAATATGCTGGAGTTCTGCCAATGTTTAAATGTATGCTGTACAGATAATCTCCTAATGTAATTTTAATGTAATCTCCTTTGCCTCTCACCATACAGGTATACCACGTTCCTGAACTGGTTGCCTTGTACCCGGCAACCAATTCCACCTCCAGCTAATACTGCAGTTCCTATTGGCCGGCGGGTGCAGCAGCCTGACATCACACGTGACATAGGTGGAAGCGGGGATTCCCTCTACACATTACCGAGATGGGCATAATAACGCCCGCAGCCGGACGAGTGGCTTGGGGTGGTGCCTAGTTTCGGCGTGCATTCGGTAGTGGGAGGCGGTCTGCAGAAGCAGTAAGCCTTCTAGGTTATATAAGTGTACACTCTGTTATTTGACAAATTGTATGTAATTTACTGCTGCTGAGGAAGCAGGGTTTCCCTGTGAAACAGCTCTATGACTATCTCTGTGCCCTGTGATGTCGTTTAGTATGACAAATTAATAAAGGTGACGCTTGGAATGCAGGTTGGTGCCTGGATCTCTCCACTCTTTTGAATACGATTGGATCTGTTTTCTGAAGGCACAGCCTTTTGCTCCCACTGTTTCTCAAACTGACAGTCAGACTTCTGGTGCTGGTTCTGATTCTCTCTCTACATTGCATTTTCCTCTATGAGATGGTGGGACAGGGGAGGGGGGTTATGTTAATGCTGCTGAACAAACAGGTTACCAACATTCTGCAGTCACATAACAGTGGTGCAGGGAGAGAAGAGATTAAACACATACAAGTTAAATTACACTGAAAAAAAAAATACCTTGTGCAGCAGATAAAAGCAAATGACTGTTCTGGATGACTCTTAGGCCCGGTTCACATTAGCGGTCGCCGTCCGGAATCGCCGTGCCGGAGCCGGACCGCATGCGGAACGGACGGAACGGACGCACGGCATAGCAATGAAAGTCTATGCCTCCGTTCACATGCGTCCGTTTCGTCCGGACCGGATCCGGACCAGATCCGGACTCCGGCGTAAGACCCAACATGCTCTATTTTTTGGTCCGGCTCCTCCGGCAGACGTATCCGGAGCGGAGCCGGACTGCACCATCCGACCAATACAAACCAATGAGAACCGGAGAGCGCACAACACACTGGCTATAAAATCCGGATGTTCTACCCCACTTCCTATGCGTATTGTAACGGCGATTTGGATGGGGACACATGGGCAAGCATTTTGGAGTGGAGCAGCAGTGACGTTTAACGTGCTGGAGATGTGGCAGTATGTCGGAGGTGGAGGTGAGTTCTAAACAGCGGAGGGTCTGATTCCACAGGTCCACCTTCTGCTGACCTCCCAGACCCCAACATTTTTATTTTATTTCTACTCTCTTTTGCCAAACGGATCCGGATCGCATCCTGATGCACACCTGATGCAATCTGACCGGATCCGGATCGGATCCGGATCAGAACCGTACGGTTCCGATCTGGATCCGGTCCGGATCCGGTCAGGTCATCCGGTCCGTTTGGCAGAGAACCGCAAGTGTGAACCGGGCCTTATACAGTATACAGGGTGGGCCATTTATATGGAAACACCTTAATAAAATGGTAATGGTTGGTGATATTAACTTCCTGTTTGTGGCACATTAGTATATGTGGGGGGGTGTAAACTTTTCAAGATGGGTGGTGACCATGGCGGCCATTTTGAAGTCGACCATTTTGAATCCAACTTTTGTTTTTTCAATAGGAAGAGGATCATGTGACACATCAAACTTATTTGAAATTTCACAAGAAAAACAATGGTGTGCTTGGTTTTAACATAACTTTATTCTTTCATCAGTTATTTACAAGTTTCTGACCACTTATAAAATGTGTTCAATGTGCTGCCCATTGTGTTGGATTATCAATGCAACCCTCTTCTCCCACTCTTCACACACTGATAGCAACACCACAGGAGAAATGCTAGCACGGGCTTTCAGTATCCGTAGTTTCATATGACCCCAAAGATAAAAGTCTAAGGGGGTCAGACCGGGAGACCTTGGGGGCCATTCAAATCGCTACATGATGATGTGTTTCCCTCTTTATGCACTGAAGCTGGCACGTTCCCTGAGTTTTTCCAGCAAGATGGTGCACCACCACATTATGGGTGTCAGGTTAGGTCCAAGCATTCCTAGATGAACAGTTTCCTGGAAAGTGGATTGCAAAAATCTATTAATCCTTCGCACTCTTACATGCAAATGTTCAAACAAATGCATTCACAGATTCACTCATCCAAGCACAACTGTTATCCCTACAGCTAAGTTAAAAGCCGGGATTTAGTTCACAGAAGAATGCATTCTTATGCTTAGTCACCTATACTGCGCAGAAGTACCCAGGTAAACATAGGTGTCCTAACTCTGGCCCTGTAACATGCATAGTGCAGACATGCAAACACATTCATTGCATCAAACCTATCAATGGATTAGGAGCACACATCCTGACGTCCTCTCCTGGGACAGATAGTGCATCTTACCAATCGCACAAGGGAGCTAACGTAATGTATCCATGTGCACCATGCACATACACCAGCATAAGCTGTGTGCATGCTGACAAACACATACAGGGGAAGGAGGGAGTGCACTGAATTAGACCCTAGCCACAGGGGTCAGTAAAAAGAACAAAATACATATATCCAGGCACATCGCATCTAGTTAGGACATTAAATAAGTTAAGGAAAGGTAGGTGCTGAAGGGGGTGTGGCTAGAAAACAGCAAAAATCTATTAACCCTTCGCACTCTCACATGCAAATGTTCAAACAAATACATTCACAGATTCATTCATCCAGGCACAACTGTTATCCCTACAGCTAAGTTAACAGCCGGGGTTTTAGTTCACAGAAGAATGCATTCTTATGCTTATTTAGGGATGGATCTAGACCAAGTTGCGCCTGGGGCAAGGTCAGGTTTTGGCGCCTAAAGGTCAGGTTTTGGCGCCTAAGCTGCCACTCCCCATCTAGTTTTGGTGCCTAAAGGTCAGGTTTTGGCACCTAAACTGCCATTCCCCATCCAGTTTTGGCGCCTAAAGGTCCGGTTTTGATGCCTAAAGATCATTTTTTT